>NC_140988.1:97641511-98241511 GCF_052327205.1 Somniosus microcephalus
GCACTGCACTGTCGAAGGGGCAATGCTGAGGGAGCGCTGCACTGTCAGAGGGGCAGCGCTGAGGGAGCACTGCACTGTCGGAGGGGCAGTGCTGAGGGAGCACTGCACTGTCGAAGGGGCAATGCTGAGGGAGCGCTGCACTGTCAGAGCGGCAGTGCTGAGGGAGCACTGCACTGTCGGAGGGGCAGTACTGAGGGAGCGCTGCATGGTTGAAGGGGCAATGCTGAGGGAGCGCTGCACAGTCGGAGGGGCAGTGCTGAGGGAGCGCTGCACAGTCGGAGGGGCAGTACTGAGGGAGCGCTGCACAGTCGGAGGGGCAGTGCTGAGGGAGCGCTGCACTGTCGGAGGGGCAGTACTGAGGGAATGCTGCACTGTCGGAGGGGCAGTATTGAGGGAGCGCTGCACTGTCAGAGGGGCAGTACTGAGGGAGCGCTGCACTGTCAGAGGGGCAGTACTGAGGGAACGTTGAACTATCGGTAGGTGCTGTCTTTTGGATGAAACGTTAACCGAGGCCCCATCTGCCCTTTCATGATGTAAAAGATCCCAGGACACTATTCAAAAAAAGAAGAGCAGGGGAGTTCTCCCCCGCGTCCTGCGGCCAATATGTATCCCTCAACCAACATCACTATAAAAAGCAGATTATCCGGTTATTATCACTTTGCTGTTTGGGGGAGCTTGCTGTGCATAAAATTAGCTGCCGCGTTTTAACAGTGACTACATTTCAAAAGAACTGCATTGGCTGTAAAGCGCTTTGGGACGTCCGGTGGTCGTGAAAGGTGCTATAGAAATGCAAGTCTTAATTTTTTTAATACATTCCTGCTGTTTCCTCTAACAGGCACAGGAAACATAAGTGCTGGAAGAGGAGCTGGCATTTATTGCTGTTTGTCAGGATACCCGTTACCAACAAAATAAAAATACAATCACCCCACGCACAAATTTTATTGGTTTATCTTTTTATCTGTCTTATCTTTATGTGGAAACTACACATCAGTTTGCGAGGTTTAGAGAACGCAGACAGACTCCTCTAGTTGCAGTCTCAGGGTTCATGCTAGCGGACATCTACATGAGTTGCTGGCGTGGAACGTGCTGCAATCCAGCCTGTGAACTGACTCCTGACCGCACGCTGCTGACATGGAGCCACATCAGGAACTCACGGGCCATCAGTACAACTGGGATCAGAGTGTTCCAGGGATTATTTTATCATTTGTATCTCTACTTCTCCATATAAATTTCAATCCCATTCTTAACTCTAATCGTCCATTCCTTTTTTTCCCAAAGGAGTTAATTGATTCAGCATTAAGCTCCCTTCCTGGGGCCTGTTCCACCCCTGCACAGCCTGCTGATGTGGGGGAGCAGCGGCAGCGAGAAGCCGCTTCTAACATGACCATCTGCTTGTAGTATTGTAATGTGGATTCCGTGTGTGAGACGGCACAGATACAATGTAATTACCCCAGGACAAGACCAAATGAGTTCCTCGCTGTCATAATCCCTCTACCTACAGATTGGGAAGTGCTGAACAGCCATCTTATGAATATTGCTCATCACGACCAAAGCCTTCAACATATTAACAGCTGTGCTGCCCAGCAGCTGAGCAGTGTGAACATTATAAGCTGCGTCAGGCAGGTCCATGCTCTGGTAACATTCTACAAATCTAATTTGTCTGATCATTCATGCTACGGGAGGTTTATATTTGCAGTTGGAGCAAAGAAGTGTTCATTAGATTTCAGTTTGATTTCAAAGGTGGCTAAGAAGAGACAGAAGATGCTTCATTCACATCAGAAAGATACTTTATAGAAGATGAAAAGCGCAAATATGTTTATTATTAATAATTAATTGATCTCCTGGGGCCCTACCCACTGACAGCTCAGAGTAATGACACCATTTGGAAGATATAGCATGTGATTTCATCTCAAATTGTTATCACAGCCTGGGAATGGACTGCAGCACATTGTGGGAGTTGATCCAAGGTCCAGCTAAAAGATCGAAAGCCCCTGGACTTACGTGTAAGGCGAGAGCAAGTACTTGGAGAGAAGGGAGGTTGGTATTATGAAAAATTATTTTAATTATTGGAAATGGGATGGGCGAGTTTATTGGTAAGTTTTGGGATTTTATTGGCATAAATGTTTAAGGAGGCGAACATTGAGGCCAATTTACACAGAGCAGGGTTCCACAAACAGCAATTCATTGAACGTGAGCTGTTGTGGCAGCGTAGGCGAGGGCACTGGGAGAATCCCCCTGCTCCTCTTCACATGATGCCACCTGAACACATAGACAGGGCCTCCGTTGAACATCTGATCCAAAAGGCAGCACCTCCAACCGTGTAGCAGTTCTTCAGTGAAGCATCAGCGTAGATGATGTATTCCAGGCGAACTGCAGCTTGAACCCACAACCCTTTGCCTCAGAGGCAAGAATGGCACCACACAGATAAGGTGACACTCGTGGGGTGGTTGAGGGATCAACAGGGATGTCACGGATTGGCTAGTTCCGAGGTAGTTTCCAGTTGTCCTTTGGCTGCATCTTTGTGACTGGAAAACTTTAGTAAAGAACTTTAGTGATTTTTTTTAAGGTGCTTGTTTTTAGTCAGTCAATTATCGTGCTTCCCTTATTAAAAAGAAAAGAAACAGTTGCCTTTCTGCAGCGCCTTTCACGACCAGCAAACTTCTGAAAGCGCTTTACAGCAAACCAAGTACTTTTGGAGTAGTCACTGTTGTAAAACACTTGTCTATTAGTTCGTGGTTCTTGATTTTTTTTTGGTGAATTAGACGTTTGAACAAATTACCACGTTTCAAATCCTGTAAACATTCCCTGCTTGCTGTGGGAGTTTTTTACTCTATGGTAGTGTCCCAATTGCAGCATGTTTGATTGTTAACAGATACTATGGTGCAGAGTTTCCACTAAAGGCACCATCGGCAATCGGTACAAACTGCGCTCAAAACTGCGCCATTCTCAGAATTCAATCTTTTGCTCAAGTTTCCACTCAAACTCATGAATCACAAAGAGTTAGCATGCAGGTACAGCAAGTAATTAGGAAGGCAAATGGAGTGTTGGCCTTTATTGCAAAGGGAATGGAGTATAAAAGTAGGGAAGTCCTGCTACAACTGTACAGTTTTGGTCTCCTTGTTTAAGGAAGGATATACTTGCATTGGAGACAGTTCAGAGAAGGTTCCCGAGGTTAATTCCTGGGATGAAGGGGTTGTGTTGTGAGGAAAGGTTGAGCAGGTTGGGCCTATACTCCTTGGAGTTTAGAAGAATGAGAGGGGATCTTATTGAAACATGTAAGATTCTGAGGGGGATTGACAGGGTAGATGCTGAGAGGATGTTTCCCCTCGTGGGGGAATCTAGAACTAGGGGTCACAGTCTCAGAATAAGGGGGCACCCATTTAAATTGGAAATGAGGAGGAATTTCTTCTCTCAGAGGGTCGTGAATCTTTGGAATTCTCTTCCCCAGAGAGCTGTGGAGGCAGAGTCATTGAATATACTCAAGGTGGAGATAGACATATTTTTGAAAAACAGGGGAGTTGAGGATTATGGGGAGCGGGCAGGAAATGGAGTTGAGGCCAAGATCAGATCAGCCATGATCTTATTAAATGGTGGAGCAGGCTCGAGGGGCCGAATGGCCGACTCCTGCTCCTATTTGCATATCGCCAAATGTAAAATCATCCCTGAAACAGCAATCGGGCAGCATTTTGGCATTAAAAACTATTCCTTGATATATTGAAGAGCGGTAACCTGGCGCAGTTTGATTAACACGGCTGAAAATGGCTTTAATCAGAAAAAAATAAGCGTTTTCAATCAGTGTCCAGTCTGCCACCTGTGAGTAACCTGAGCTTAAATAACTGAAACTGACTTTAAAGCTCTATACGGAACCATTTACTAGTTAATTGGTAAATTAAATATTTTTTTAATATTTAAAAGCTTTTAAAAGTTGCCCATTGGTGTCTTTGCCTCTAAAAAACCAACTTAATTTTTTGCGTCTCCTCGAAGGCCCATGAACAGACGCAATTAGCGGAAACTGCCAATGCTGATTCATTCGATCTGGGGGACGCGGCCAGTTTGTGGGCGGGGCCGGCTTCCAGCGCGATGTTTTTAAACCAAGATGGCGGAAACTCGAGCTGCGCTGAACGTAACTTCACTTGAAATTGCATGATCTTTTGCACTCGTTTGGACAATTTCAGGCAAATTACGCTGAACAGACCCAGCGTGACCTCGCGGAGACTCCAGACCTGTATTGTGGAACAGCACAGATCTGACCCGAAACATGTGGGTGGAGATGTGCAATAGGCGAGCCCGTGCGATTTCCCAATCTCAATCACCTTGCGCTAAAGCAGCTTGGTTTGGTTGAAGCACTGTGCACTTGTTAAGCTTTAGAGTTAAACCAATTATGCAGAATTTCTGAAAAAAAATTAAATTTTGGGCGAGAGTGAATTAAATATTGGGAAGACCGAAACCGTTGTTTTCAGTCCCTGCCACAAACTCCGTTCCCTAGCCATTGACTCCATTCCTCTCCCTAACATCTGTCTGAGGCTGAAGCACACTGTTCGCAACCTTGGTGTCATATTTGACCCTGAAATGAGCTTTCGACCACATATCCGCAGCATAGCAAAGACCGCTTAGTTCCACCTCTGTAACATCGCCTGTCTCCACCCTTGCCTCAGCTCATCCGCTTCTGAAACCCTCATCCATTCTTTTGTTACCTCCTAGACTTAACTATTCCAACACTCCTGGCCGGCCTCCCACATTCCACCCGATGTAAAGTTGAGGTCATCCAAAACTCTGCTGCCCGTGTCCTAACTCACACCAAGTCCCGTTCACCCATCACCCCTGTGCTCGCTGACCTACATTGGCTCCCGGTTAAGCAATGCCTCGATTTCAAAATTCTCATCCTTGTTTTCAAATCCCTCCCTGGCCTCGCCCCTTCCTATCTCTGTAATCTCCTCCAGCCCCACAACCTCCCCCGAGATATCTGCACTCCTCTAATTCTGGCCTCTTGAGGATCCCTGATTATAATCGCTCCGCCATTGGTGGCCGTGCCTTCAGCTGCTCGGGCCCTAAGCTCTGGAATTCCCTGCCTAAGCCTCTCTACCTCTCTTTCCTCCTTTATGATGCTCCTTAAAACCGACCTCTTTCACCAAGCTTTTGGTCACCTGCCCTAATTTCTCCTTATGTGGCTCGGTGTCAGATTTATTTGTCTTAAAATACTCCTGTGAAGCGCCTTGGGACGTTTTACTACGTTAAAGGTGCTATATAAATACAAGTTGTTGTTGTTGAGTGCTAAAATTTGCAACACTGGAGACAATGTCAAACTTACTTTACTGAATATATGAAAATCAACTTCAAATATGAGGAAGTGACCTGCCTTTATAGCATGTTGTCCGGCTGGTGACGTACACTGAGGAACGGTGATGGAGGAATGGGCTAGAGGCTTCTCCACCTGCAACATCAGCGCTGCCCAGCGCTCCCGCTGAGCTGCGTGGCCGCACTGCGGTCCGGAGGTCCCGCGCAGGCCGGTCACAGGCTTCACTACGCGAGATTTCGAGCTTGCGCCCGTTAAAGGGACCGCTCCCAAAAATAAATTGTTGGAACATTGGTGCTGCCTACATTGTACTTAGAAACAGGCAAGAAATTTAGATATAACCCATCGTAATGTTACAGAACAGCTCATGGGGTTTAATATTTCCCTGCATAAACATGGTTCATGCCTGGGGAGAAATAGAAGAGCTTAAAAATGTATTGTTAAGTGTAATTATTAGAGCTATCAGTCATTTCTGTGCGATTGGGCTTTCCTTTTCTTTATATGAATCTTAAAGAATTGAGCCTCTGGGATGTTTTCTCCGTATATCAGGGTTTAGACAGAGAATACCCAGGGCTTCCATTAAATTAAGATTTCCTTTCCATTCGTCAGACTGACTGTAAATCATTCAACCCTGAGTTATTCTCTATCAGCCTGACGGGAGAGTTGAAGAAATGTCTCTTCACGGAAGACATTGAGTATTCGGTTTGCCGCGCTCAATGTGCTTCAAGTTTCAAAAACACATTTAAGCCTTTTTTTTCCATTGTTAAGGCAGAAAAATGTGGAAAAGCATTGTGATGAGCTAGTCAATGTCAACAAACCATTGCTTCCACTGTTGCTGGCCCACAATAAGATCGAGTCTGCATTTCACTTAGGATTAAACAATAACAAAAAGGTAATTAAAATCAAAGCAGTTCCTTATTTTTCCATTTATTAGGATAAATTATAATTTTAATATTTTATTTAAGAATTGATAGATGAAGGAGCATATTCATTATACAAATATTGGCCCAGAACTCGCTGGAGTGGGGAATCTCGCAGTGTGCCCCGTTAGTTCGCTTTTCGGCCCAAAAAAACGTTGCCCTGGAAGTTTCTGGGAGTGCGAGCGGTTAACGCCACACCGAGGGAAACGGGAAGTCTGGGACCTCAGTGAACGACGGGACCAGCAGTCTATCTCCTTAACCAATGAGATTTAAGGATTGAGAAAGAAACAGAGGAACGACGGCGCAGGAAATCGGGTGAATTCGAGTCAAATCAGGTCCAGAAAGAGAAATAAATAGAGGGAAAGAAAGATTGGATTAAGAGAGAGAGAAAGAGAAAGAAAGGATTTAAAAATCTCTATGAACAATTTACTATCTGTAGGAATGAGACTCCACAGTTTCAATTGCTCCCTTTCTGGGCTCGAGAAGTTGAGTGGCATTGCAGGAACATAAATCTCCTCATTGAAAAGGTCTTTACGCTGTTAAGTACCAGCCCTAACTTTCTGCAGCGAGTTTAATGGGTAATTAATGCGCAAATGCAGCAATTTCATGAATCTCACGGGGAGGTCAAGGACGCGCTGCCGTTGTCACGAGGCTAACGGCGGAAGGGCAAAAATCGTCCAGTAACGTGTAGCGATTCGCAACTCACGGGGCGTCTCTCCCTCGCCACAAGTTGCTGCCAATTTACACAATAATAACCACGAGCGCATTAAACTCGCCGTTAGTTTGGCAGCAAGATCTGGGCAAATATTCCATCTTTTTTTTCTTTGAATTTCCCTTGGTTTTTCTCCTCTCCATCAGTGAAACCATTGACTATTGTTGGGATATAATTCCACAGCGGGTAGCAGCCTTTGAGTACCTCGGCCACATGGCCATTCTTCATGTGCAGCTCCGGATGCTGCGTGTCGTCTGGCTACTTGACAAGCCGAAATCTGCCTTCATCCGACATCCATACATGCATAAGATCCAGCAGTGGTCAGTGGATAACAGTTTGGTACGGGGACCCCGGCTGACATTTCCCTTCTTTGCGCTATGACCAATTGTCACTGCTGCCCTGTTTAAGGTCCGTTAACTCAGCACAGACCTGCAGTCATAATTTGGGGTCTTCCGGTGTCACCTTAGGGTCACAACACATGGCGCATTTACACACTAAGGGGATCAACCCACTCTTTTGATCATTATGTGCTTTTCATTCCTTTTTTCAGCAACTATCTCATTCTCAACAACAACTTGTATTTATATAGCGCCTTTAACGTAGTAAAACGTCCCAAGACGCTTCACAGGAGCGATTATAGAACAAAATTTGACACCGAGTCACATAAGGAGATATTAGGGCAGGCAAAGAGATAGGCTTTAAAGAGCATCTTAAAGGAGGAGAGAGAGGCGGAGAGGTTTAGGGAGGGAATTCCAGAGCTTGGGGCCCAGGCAACAGAAGGCACGGCCACCAATGGTGGAGCGATTATAATCAGGGTTGCTCAAGAGGCCAGAATTAGAGGAGCGCAGATATCTCGGGGGGGGGGGGGTTGTGGGGCTGGAGGAGATTACAGAGATAGGGAGGGGCGAGGCCATGGAGGGATTTGAAAACACGGATGAGAATTTTAAAATCGAGGCATTGCTTCAGTTCTCTTTGAAAAGGATGTATGGTCCTTGCTTCAACAATGATTTAAACAGGAAATTTCATATTCCAACCGTCCTCTGTGTAAATAATGTTTTCTTTTTTTAATTCATTCATGGGATGTGGGCGTCGCTGGCAAGGCCGGCATTTATTGCCCATTCCTAATTACCCTTGAGAAGGTGGTGGTGAGCCGCCTTCTTAAACCGCTGCAGTCCATGTGGTGAAGGTGCTCCCACAGTGCTGTTAGGGAGGGAGCTCCAGGATTTTGACCCAGCGCCGATGAAGGAATGGCGATATATTTCCAAGTCAGGATGGTGTGTGACTTGGAGGGGAACTTGGAGGTGGTGGTGTTCCCATATGCCTGCTGCCCTTGTCCTTCTAGGTGGAAGAGGTCGTGGGTTTGGGAGGTGCTGCCGAAGAAGCCTTGGCGAGTTGCTGCAGTGCATCTTGTAGATGGTGCACACTGCAGCCACGGTGCACCGGTGGTGGAGGGAGTGAATGTTTAAGGTGGTGGATGGGGTGCCAATCAAGTGGGCTGCTTTGTGCCTGGATGGTGTCGAGCTTCTTGAGTGATGTTGGAGCTTGCAGCTCATCCAGACAAGTGGAGAGTATTCCATCACACTCCTGACTTGTGCCTTGTAGATGGTGGAAAGGCTTTGGGGAGTCAAGAGGTGAGACTCACTGCAGAATACCCAGCCTTTGACCTGCTCTGTAGCCACAGTATTTATGTGGCTGGTCCAGTTAAGTTTCTGGTCAATGGTGACCTTCAGGATGTTGATTGTGAGGGATTTGACAATGGTAATGCCATTGACTGTCAAGGGGAAGTGTTTAGACCCTCTCTTGTTGGAGGTGGTTATTGCCTGGCACTTGTGTGGCCCAAATGTTACTTGCCACCTTTCAGCCCAGGCCTGGATGTTGTCCAGGTCTTGCTGCCTGTGAACACTGACTGCTTCATTATCTGTGGAATTGCAAATGGAACTGAACACTGTGCAATCATCAGCAAACATCCCTGCTTCTGACCTTATGATGAAACAGCTGAAGATGGTTGGGCCTAGGACACTGCCATGAGGAATTCCTGCAGCGATGTCCTGGGGCTGAGATGATTGGCCTCCAACAACCACAACCATCTTCCTTTGATCTAGTTTATGACTCCAGCCAATGAAGATATTTCCCTCTGATCCCTATTGACTTCAATTTTACTGGGGCCCCTTGGTGCCACAACGGGTCAAATACTGACTTGATGTCAAGGGCAGTTATGCTCACCTCACCTCTCGCATTCAGCTCATTTGTCCATGTTTGAACCAAGGCTGTAATGAGGTCTGGCACCCAGTGATCCTGGCAGAACCCAAATTGGGCATCAGTTAGCAGGTTATTGGTGAGTAAGTACCTTCGACGACACCTTCCATCATTGTACCGCCACCTCTGGTGGGTCTCTCTTGCCGGTGGGACAGGAAATACACAGGGATGGTGATGGGGAAGTTGGCTGAAAGGTATGATTCTGTGAGCATGATTATGCCAGGCTGTTGCTTGACTAGTCTGTAGGACAGCTCTCCCAATTTTGGCACAAGTCCCCAGATGTTAGCGAGGAGGACTTTGCAGGGTCGACTGGGCTGGGTGTGCCGTTGTCATGTCTGAGTCCGATGCCTAGGTCGACGCTTGGTGGTCCGTCCAATTTTATTTTTAATATACTTTGTTGTAGTGGTTTGATACAACTGAGTGGCTTGCTAGGCCATTTCAGAGGGTGGTTAAGAGTCAGCCACATGCTGTGGGTTTGGAGTCACATATAGGCCAGACCAGGTAAGGTCAGCAGGTTTCCTTCCCTGAAGGACATTAGTGAACCAGTTGTGTTTTTATGACAATCTGGCAGTTTCATGGTCACCATTACTGATACTGCCAGATCTTATTCCAGATTTATTTAATTAACTAAATAAAAATTCCCCAACTGCCCTGATGGGATTTGAACTCTCGACTCCCGACTATTAGTCCAGGTCTCTGGATTACTAGTACAGTAACATAACCACTATGCTACTGTACCCGTTATTATGAGCCCCCATTCAACATCTCTCCCTCCCTGCCCCCGTTCCCCAGTCTCCAGCTCTCCCTTCCAGCCCTCATTCCCCAGTCTCCCTCTCGCTCTGTGCCCCCATTGCCCACTCTCCATCTCTCCCCCGAGCCTCCATTCCACAGTCTCATTCTCTTCCCCTGAGCCCCCATTCCCCAGTCTCCATCTCAGCCCCGAGCCCCCAGTTCCAGTCTCCATCTCTCCCCCGAGCCCCCATTCCCCAGTCTCCATCTCTGCCCCTGAGCCCCCATTCCCCAGTTTCCATCTCTGCCCCTGAGCCCCCATTCCCCAGTCTCCATCTCTGCCCCTGAGCCCCCATTCCCCAGTCTCCATCTCTCACCCAGAGTTCCCATTCCCCCGTCTCCATCTCTGCCCCTGAGCCCCCATTCCCCCGTCTCCATCTCTCACCCAGAGTTCCCATTCCCCCGTCTCCATCTCTGCCCCTGAGCCCCCATTCCCCCGTCTCCATCTCTCACCCAGAGTTCCCATTCCCCAGTCTCCATCTCTCCCCCGAGCCCCCATTCCCCAGTCTCCATCTCTGCCCCTGAGCCCCCATTCCCCAGTCTCCATCTCTCACCCAGAGTTCCCATTCCCCAGTCTCCATCTCTGCCCCTGAGCCCCCATTCCCCAGTCTCCATCTCTCACCCCGAGTTCCCATTCCCCCGTCTCCATCTCTCACCTGAGCCTTTATTCTCCAATCTCTATCTCTCACCTGAACCCCCATTCCCCAGTCTCCATCTCTCACCCGAACCCCCATTCCCCCGTCTCCATCTCTCACCCAGAGTTCCCATTCCCCAGTCTCCATCTCTGCCCGAGCCCCCATTCTCCAATCTCTATCTCTCACCCGAGTTCCCATTCCCCAGTCTCCATCTCTCACCCGAGCCTTCATTCTCCAATCTCCATCTCTCACCTGAACCCCCATTCCCCCGTCTCCATCTCTCACCCGAACCCCCATTCCCCATCTCTCACCCGAGCCTTCATTCTCCAATCTCCATCTCTCACCCGAACCCCCATTCCCCAGTCTCCATCTCTCACCCGAACCCTCATTCCCCAGTCTCCATCTCTCACCCTGAGCCTTCATTCTCCAATCTCTATCTCTCCCCCCGAGCCCCCATTCCCCAGTCTCCATCTCTCACCCTGAGCCTTCATTCTCCAATCTCTATCTCTCACCCGAACCCCCATTCCCCAGTCTCCATCTCTCACCGAGCCTTCATTCTCCAATCTCTATCTCTCACCTGAACCCCCATTCCCCAGTCTCTATCTCTCACCCGAATCCCCATTCCCCAGTCTCCATCTCTCACCCTGAGCCTTCATTCTCCAATCTCTATCTCTCACCCGAGTTCCTATTCCCCAGTCTCCATCTCTCACCTCTCACCCTGAGCCTTCATTCTCCAATCTCTATCTCTCACCTGAACCCCCATTCCCCAGTCTCTATCTCTCACCCGAACCCTCATTCCCCAGTCTCCATCTCTCACCCTGAGCCTTCATTCTCCAATCTCTATCTCTCCCCCCGAGCCCCCATTCCCCAGTCTCCATCTCTCACCCTGAGCCTTCATTCTCCAATCTCTATCTCTCACCCGAACCCCCATTCCCCAGTCTCCATCTCTCACCGAGCCTTCATTCTCCAATCTCTATCTCTCACCTGAACCCCCATTCCCCAGTCTCTATCTCTCACCCGAACCCCCATTCCCCAGTCTCCATCTCTCACCCTGAGCCTTCATTCTCCAATCTCTTTCTCTCACCCGAGTTCCTATTCCCCAGTCTCCATCTCTCACCTCTCACCCTGAGCCTTCATTCTCCAATCTCTTTCTCTCACCCGAGTTCCTATTCCCCAGTCTCCATCTCTCACCTCTCACCCTGAGCCTTCATTCTCCAATCTCTATCTCTCGCCCGAGCCCCCATTCCCCAGTCTCCATCTCTCACCCGAAGCCCTCATTCCCCAGTCTCATTCTCTCCCCGAGCCCCCTTTTCCCAGTCTCATTCTCTCCCCAAGCCCCCAATTCCCAGTCTCCACATCTGCCTCCGAGCCCCCATTCCCCAGTCCCCATCTCTCTCTGAGCCCCCAATCCCCAGTCTCCACCTCTCCCTTCCAGCCCCCATTCCCCAGAGGGTGGTTAAGAGTCAGCCACATGCTGTGGGTCTGGAATCACCTATAGGCCAGACCAGGTAATGTTGGCAGGTTTCCTTGCCTGAAGGACATTAGTAAACCAGGGTCTTGAACAGAGAATGGTTGGAGAACTGGGCTTGAAGCTGAGTGATGCCGATATGTTCAAATACATTAGAGAGCAAGAGAATGTTGGAGTAGGGCAAGATTGAAGGTAGTTTTTTTAAGAAGCAAGGTTACTAACCATGCAGTTATCCACAATACATGATGCATTTATTATAGGCATAAATGATAACATTCAGCATGACCTCTCAACTGCCTTGCAGATATAATTATGGTAGAGTTATCCTTTAGGTTTTGTCCTTTGGGATAGCTCAGCTCCAGCAGATCCAGTAGCAAAATATTTACCAATTTTTGTTCTGGTAGAAATCAAAACAGTCTGCTGCAGATCTCATTTAAAGTATCGCTAAATTCTAATGAGTGTTAATGACAGTGGGACCGTCAATATTGCAATTCTACCTAATCTGGCAATTAAAGAATATAGAATATACATGCAGACTGTGTTATTACCACTAATTAACTGTGGATTGTCACTTGACAAACATGTAGTGATTACTTGACAAATGCTAATCCTTTAGTTCGGCTGTCATCATGTATCAGCAACACCAAGTGCAGTGTGTATCAATGTCCATTATGAAATCAAGCAATGCCAAAAAAAAATTGAACCCAATAGAATAAAACCAGCCTTTAAACTCTATGATATACACAGTGTACTACTGATCAATTGAAGTTCTTTGTTGCACCAAAAATGTGATATATCCAGCAATTTGAATTAAGCAACATAAGTAACACAGTAAAGTGGGAATTTAGTGCTATAAATTTGAATGATCAGATATATATATATATTGTGAGTATATGTTGTGTATACAATGGATACATGGCATGGATTCCAAGCTTCTAACCCCATCTATCTGTTACAAACTCCTTGCGATTCACTCTTGCAATTTATGGTATAACTTTAAGGCCTGGATGAGATTATTGGCTTTTAATCACTCACAGGTTTCTTGTCATCTTTCTATATATAATTACATTTTTTCCAAAATATCTAGAATTAATTTTAAGTACAGTAATCCTGCTCATTTGCCAGTGCAGCCGGTGAAAATGAAAGTAATATGAGAAGATTCCAACTGTGTATTTCTTAACTATAGCTCCAAGACAGCATTTTACTCAGTGAGAGATGTGGGGGTAGAGAACATAAGAACATTAAGAACATATGAATTAGGAGCAGCAGTAGGCCATACGGCCCTTCGAGCCTGCTCCGCCAGTCAATAAGATCATGGCTGATCTTCGACCTCAACTCCACTCACCTGCTCGATCCCCCTTGATTCCCCTAGAGTCTAAAAATCTATCTCAGCCCTGAATATACTCAACGACTCAGCAGCCGCAGCCCTTTGGGGTAGAGAATGCCAAAGATTCACAACCCTCTGAGTAAAGAAATTCCTCCTCATCTCAGTCTTAAATGCCAACCCCTTATCCTGAGACTATGGCCCCTAGTTCTAGACTCTCCAGCCAGGGGGAACAACCCCTCAGCATCTACCCTGTCAATCCCTCTCAGAATCTTATATGTTTCAACGAGATCACCTCTCATTCTTCTAAACTCCAGAGAGTATAGGCTCAATCTACTCAACCTCTCCTCACAGGACAACCCTCTCATTCCAGGGATCAATCTACTGAATCTTTGTTGCACTACCTCTAAGGCAAGTGTGTCCTTCCTCAGAAAAGGAGACCAAAACTGTGCACAGTACTCCAGGTGTGGTCTCACCAAAGCCCTGTACAATTGTAGCAAGACTTCCTTACTCTTGTACTCCAACCCCCTTGCAATAAATTTGCCACTTGTTTAAACCAATAATATCAGTGCAATCTGTGAATTGGCCAAACCAGTGCAAAAATCGTAAAATTTAAAACGTAAGTGAGTTACACCCAGGAACATGCTCGAGTTTCCGCGATCTTTTATGCTGTTTCAAGATTCAATTCACCTGCATCAGGCCCCACCCACAAAATTGGCCATGTCCGCAGGTCAAAATTGCGAGTTTCCACCGATTCCCCTGGTAACAGAGTATTGCAGAGTACTTACAGCATAGAAACAGGCCATTCAACCCAATAGATCCATGCCGGTGTTTATGCTCCACACGAGCCTCCTCCCATCCTTCTTCATCTAACCCCATCAACATATCCTTCTGTTCCTTTCTCCCTCATGTGTTTATCCAGCTTCCCCTTAAATGCAGCTATGCTATTGGCCTCAACTACTCCCTGTGGTAGCGAGTTCCACATTCTAACCACTCTCTGGGAAAATAAGTTTCTCCTGAATTCCCTATTGGATTTATTAGTGACTTTCTTATATTTATGGCCCTTAGTTTTGGTCTCATCCACAAGTGGAAACACCTTCTCTACGTCTACCCAATCAAACCCTTTCATAATCTTAAAGAGCTCTATCAAGTCACCCCTCAATCTTTTCATTTCTAGAGAAAAGATTCCCAGCTTGTTCAATCTTTCCTGATAGGTAAAACCTCTCAGTTCTGATATCATTCTAGTAAACCTTTTTTGCACCTTTTCCAGTGTCCCTATATCCTTTTTATAATGTGGAGACTAGGGGGAGAAATTGGCCTCCTTTGCGCCTCCCGTTATCGCCTCCATTCGGGGCTTACCGATCGGGCAAGGCGAAATTACCAATGCCCGCGAACTTCCATGGCTGGTTAGTGCTGGTGCTAAAACTTACCACCTTGCTCTCATGCGCCCTGGAGATTGTGATGTCATCCGGTGCGCAGCACCGCGTTATTGCCTCGGGTGTAAAATTAGCTCCCGCCGACTGCAGCATCGCCGGGCGTCAACAACGGCAGCTGCAGGAGGTGTTGTCACCTCGGCTGGCCACTTGGGGAGTGCTAATTAAAGGCAGTGCTGGTCAGGTAGGCCAAAATTTTATAATGTCCCCAGTGTACTGTATTTTGATTTTTTTCCAGCCCGCGATTGATCAGCCCTGCACTCTCTTAGAGTGCTTGGGGCTGCTATGTGCGAATCACAGGTGCCGTCGACCATTCCCAGCCTTAGCCTTCAATGACTGCAGCATTGGCCCTTCCCTTTAAGGGAGGGAAGGAGCCTGTAAAACCGGCAGTGCTGCACGGAACATTGTGCAGCACACTGCCGCTACCACCCCCTCACTCCCTTTAGCACTCTAAGGGAAGTGGTAGTGCTTGATTTAGCACTCCATTTCTCTCTTGGAGCGCTAAACCGGAAATTCCCATCGGAATCAATTGTGTAGCGCCTGGCGAAACTTTTGAGCTCCTGCAAAAGTTATTGCCCCAAACGGGGCGCTACGCAATTTCTAGCCCTAGAATTTTTCACAGTACTCCAAGTGTGGTCTAACCAAGGTTCAATAAAAGTTTAACATAACTTCAATTCTATCCCACTAGAAATGAACCCCAGTGCTTTGTTTGCTTTTTTATGGCCTTATTAACCTGCATCACTACTTTTAGTGATTTGTGTATCTGTACCCCCAGATCTCTCTGTTCCTCTACTCCATTTAGACACTTAGGGGGAAAAATTTGGTTTGTTAGCGCCTCTCGTCTGCGCCTCCAGGGGGCGCTAATGGGGCACTGATGACTTATCGCCTGTGCGCAGCGATTTTAGCTGGCGATTTGTGGTGGCGCTAAACACTACCGCCATGATCTCCTGCGCCCAGAGGTTGTGACGTCAACCAAGCGCGCATCGCCCCGATACAGCCCCGGACCGGAAATTAATTTTCACCTCCTGCCTCAGCGCCTGGCACTAGGAACAACAGGTAGAGGGGGACGGTTTGCAGTCGGCTGGGAGCTGGAGGGACGCTATTTAAAGGCGTGCGCTTCCTGTTTTTTCCTGTCGGCAATCAATTCTGCTTACGCAGGTTGAGAGAGGGAGACAGACCTCTGGAGAGCTTTAATGGTTTCCTACTTGAAGGAGTTCTGGTCGTCAGCAAGACTTATCAAGTTCCTATTTCTGTTACCTTTGGTACTGCCACATTTAGAAGAGTTAATGGGGGCTATACTGGCACGGGGCCTTGCAATCCAGCTTCACCGTCGGAGGCAGTGGAGGCAGAGAGAGAGATTGGAAACATGGCCAGAGGGAGGAGGGCCAACAGGGCTCTCCACAGGAGAACTTACCCTCCCAGGGTATTCCGGGAGAAATTCTCATATATCCATCTATCCGAGAAGCAGTGTTTTAGAAGGCTCCGCTTTAGCAAGGAGGTGGTCACAGAGCTCTGCCACATCCTGCAGCCAGAGCTCCAGCCTCAGCTCAGGACCAGGACGTCTCTGTCGGTGGCAGTGAAGGTGACAGTGGCTCTCAATTTCTACGCCAACAGCTCCTTCCAGACTTCAACAGGGGGTATTGCGAACATCTCCCAGTTCGCTGTCCATTGCTACATCCAGGAGGTCACAAATGCTCTCTACAGAAGGAGAAGGGGGTACATCTCATTCCCCATGACCTGAGACAAACAGCATCAACGCACATGTGGCTTCACTAGGATAGCGGGCTTCCCCATGTTTCAGGGTACCATTGATTGCACGCACGTGGTATTGCGGGCACCTCATCAAAATGCAGAGGTGTTCCGGTACCACAAGGGCTTCTGTAATGTATATACCTTTAAGGGGGGAACTATCTTTTACAGTTCATGTATACTGCAGTACCGGCAGTGACCACACCTGTATATAGCACTGAGTAGTAATCTGTACAGATCAGTTCCATTCTGAGCCACGTTGAGTAAACACTTGTTGTACCGTTCTCCTGCAGTCTGTGTCTTATTATACATGGACACAACATTGGCGACAAGGCAAGTTCGAACCTACCTGCAACTCTGCATCACCTCCCGGGGATTCGTTCCTGGAGATCAGTGGATTGGAGGTCAAGGCCAGAGACTCGGGCGTCAACCACGGGCAACCGCCCAGTCACCCAGCAGAGACTCGAGAATTGTGGGGGAGGCTGTCGAGAGCCAGGCTTGGCTTTCCAGTCGAGGTGGTGCAGTGAAACGGGCTGGCAGCAGGTAGTGCGCAGACCCTTCCCGGACAGCGGCGGGCTAGAGCCCGACCGAGCGGCACAGCAAAGGGCCGAGCAGCATCAACGGGGGAGAGAGAGAGAGGGCAGAGCGCACAGGGTGCAGCCGGTGTTCAGGGGCCGAGCAGCGTCGAAGAGAGGGAGAGAGAGATGCACAGAAACCCACGAGGCACCGCCATTGCCACGAGGACCGCCGAGAGTGGCATTGGCAGCAGCGCAGGAGAAGCGCGTGAAACCTACAGGGTGCCGCCATTGCCACGAGAACCGCCGGGAGCGGTGTTGGCAGCAGCGGGGGAGGAAGGAAAGCACGGGAGACGCCATTTTAAGCCATTGGGAGACGCCATTTTAAATCGAAGAGTGGCAGTATCACCGCATTTGACAATGAAGTCGAAGATTGGACTACATATGTCGAATGAATAGAGGTATACTGCAAGGCAAATGAGGTGTCAGATGACAAGAAAGCGTCGGTATTGTTAAATTTAATGGGTGCAAAGACGTATGGTGTATTACGAAATCTAGTAACCCCAACGAAGCCAATGGAAAAGAGTTTTGAAGACATAGTAACGATACTACAGGAACATTTAAACCCCACACCGCTGCTGATAGCAGAAAGATTCAAGTTTCACAAACGGAACCAGCATAAGGATGAAAGCAATGCTGATTATTTAACAGAACTGCGCAAACTATCGAAACACTGCCAGTTTGGAGCGGGACTGGCAGATACCTTAAGGGACAAGTTTGTGTGTGGGCTTCAAAGTGAAGGAACCCAGAAACAGTTTTTATCTGAAAAGGACCTTACGCTGGAAAAGGCTTTCAGCATTGCGGTATCATATGAAGCAGCAGCACGGGGTGCTGCAGAGATACAACAGAGACCGCAAGAATATGGCACAAACAAAATGTAATATGGAACAGAGAAGTGCTATCGCTGCGGCAGAACAACACATGACCAGAATGATTGCTGGTTCAAAGACAAAGTGTGCAGACAGTGTGGAAAAGTAGGACACATAGCACGAGTCTGCAGGTCGGGAAAGAAAACCAGCAATAAGAAACCTACCAAAGAAAAGTACAAGAAGGTACATAAGATGATGGAGAATAGTTCAGATGAACAAAAGAGTGATAACGACTCCGAAAGCAGGGAACTGAGTTGTCTGAAACTACATAATGTGATCACAACGGAGGATCACCGAACCATTTGGGTCACTCTCAAGATAGCAGGAGTCCAGGTAAAGATGGAATTGGACACAGGATCAGCCCTAACAGTCATAAACCAATGGGACTACGAGCGGCTATTCTCACACATACCCTTGAGAGACACAAAAATTATTTTGAAGACGTACACGGGGCAAAAAGTCTACCCCAAAGGTAAAATAAGGGTGACCGTTACATATAACGGTAAGGAAACACCAAAACTAGACCTGTATGTAGGAGGACCACCATTACTGGGACGTGAATGGATCCGGAAAATACAACTGGATTGGCATTCCATACAGCCACTGACTGTGGCTGACAAAAAGGATGACGACGTCACACCTGGGCGACTGTCAAAGATCATAACTGATGCGAAAGAAATGTTCCAGCAAGGACTCGGAACACTAAAAGGCATGACAGCGACGATTAAAATTGAAGAAAGCGCAAGCCCAGAATTTTTTAAGGCCAGACCGGTACCTTATGTGATCGGCCCAGCCGTCGAAGCAGAGCTGGAGAGTCTGGAATGTTCAGGTGTACTGTCCAAGGTAGACTGGAGCGAGTGGGCTACACCCATCATCCCTGTGATGAAAAAGTCGTTGAGCAGCACGCCTGGGGAACCAAGGAAGGTTCGCATCTGTGGGGACTTTAAGGTAACAGTGAACCCGGTCCTTCACACCGTACAATATCCACTTCCGCGGATTGAAGATATTTTCGCCTCGCTATCTGGAGGGAAACGCTTCACTTAGATTGATCTGGCCCAGGCGTATCTGCAACTGGAGGTAGAAGAAGCTTCAAAAAAAATACCTCACAATCAACACCCATAAAGGTCTCTACCAATACAACCGGCTGGTATTCGGGGTAGCATCAGCTCCGGCTATTTGGCAGAGGGCAATGGAACAAGTCCTGCAAGGGATCCCAGGGACCCAGTGTTATTTGGACGACATCCTGGTCACGGGCGAAAATGACAGTGATCACCTTGCCAACCTGGAGCAGGTGCTCACTAGATTGCAGGAATATGGGCTCCGAGCTAACCGCCCCAAATGCGAGTTTTTTAGAAAACAGATCTCGTATTGTGGCCACGTTATCGATAAAGAGGGGTTACATAAGTCCCCAGAGAAGATTGAGGCAGTAGTCAAGGCTCCAGCACCGGAAAATGTGTCACAACTGAGGTCGTTCCTCGGGCTGGTAAACTACTACCATAAGTTCTTGCCAAATTTGTCTACAATACTACACCCACTGAACACCCTACTGCAAACTGGGGTGCCATGGAAGTGGAGTGACGAATGTAGACGAGCTTTCCAGAAGAGCAAAACACTAATCACATCGAAAGAGGTATTGGCCCATTACAACCCAGCATTACCAATTCGGTTGGCATGTGATGCGTCACCCTACGGCATTGGAGCGGTGCTGTCGCACAAATTCTCGGACAGCTCAGAGAGGCCAATAGCCTTTGCATCATGATCACTAACCTCAGCCGAGCGTAACTACGCCCAGATTGACAGGGAGGCCCTCAGCCTAGTGTGAGGAGTGAAAAAGTTCAATCACAATCTGCACGGGCAGAAATTCACCTTGCTGACTGATCACCAGCCTCTTGTCTCCATTTTTTATCTGAAGAAGGGCATTCCGGTGATGACTGCGCAACGACTACAAAGATGGTCACTTTTTCTAGGGGCGCACCACTATGAGATTGAATATAAGGGCACGAAACAGCATGGAAATGCTGACGGGCTATCACGCCTGCCACTGCCTACTGCGGAGGAAGCACCAGCAGTGGATCTTGTCGAAATATTCCATTCGACTATAGTTGAATACCTACCGGTAACTAACGCTTGTATCGAAAAGGAAACCCGAAATGACCCGACACTGTCTCGGGTATATGATTTGACGGTGAAGGGATGGCCAGCACATGGCGACTCACTGTTGCCAGCATTCTCGACAAGGAGAGAACAGCTGTCAGTGTGCCGGGGGTCCTTGATGTGTGGATCCCGAGTGGTAATTCCACCCAAGTTAAGGGATAGAGTGCTCAATGAGCTTCATGAGGGTCATCTGGGAGGGGTATAAATGAAAAGCCTAGCCAGAGCTTATGTGTGGTGGCCGGGAATCGATAAACAAATCGAGGACCTGACCAAGAGCTGCTCAGGATGCCAGAAAGTCCAAATTGCACCACCACAGGCCCCTGTACACCCATGGGAGTGGCCCTCATCTCCCTGGCAACGGGTGCATATTGATTTTGCTGGTCCATTCATGGACTCAATGTTTTTAATAGCCATGGATGTGCACTTGAAATGGCCTGAGGTGATCAAAATGTCCTCCACCACCACGGAGAAAACTATTGCAGTCCTACGGACCATTTTTGCCAGGAATGGCTTGCCAGAACAGATTTGCTCCGACAACGGACCACAGTTTGTGTCCGGAGAGTTCCGGAGGTTCTTTGAAAAGAATGCGGGAAGGCATTACACATCCGCCCCGTATCATCCAGCCACAAATGGATTGGCTGAGAGGTTCATACAAACCTTTAAGAAGGCAATAAAGGCTATGTACAATGACAACATTCCGCTGCAGCACAAGGTGGACAATTTCCTGTTCGCCTACCGGAATGCGACACATGCAGTCACCAACCAGGCCCCAGCCATGATGTTCTTTAACCGAAGGTTAAGATCTCGCCTGGATTTGCTCAGACCAAATGTACGAAGAGATGTTGAGAGTAAGCAATTCCAGCACATCCATGAGAAGCCAACAAGGAGCTTCAATGTAGGGCAACCAGTCTTGGCCCGCGACTACCGAACAGAAAAATGGCAGCCAGGAACGATATGCACACGGCAGGGCCCACTAATGTACACAGTGGACGTTGGTGAGAGCATCGTGAGACGCCATGCTGACCAGATCCTAGAGTCACAGGAACAAGTCAACCCCATGCCTCGCCCATACGTACCTGGTGATGAACCCGACGTACAGGTCGCATCTACCCCAGAAACAGTAGCGTCGGAAGCTGATGAACCAACCGACGACAGGGGGCCAGAATCGCCTCCGCACCAAGAGCAAGACACTCGGGAAAGGCGCTATCCAGAAAGGATCAGGAAGCCTCCCCAAAGACTGAATATATAAATAGACTATTTTCAGCTAATGTTGCATGTTAAAAGTGTTAATTGTAATTAGTTTGATATTTAATTGTTAAATGAGTGCTATGGTACTGTTAATCTGAAAGGGGAGGAATTGTAATGTATATACCTTTAAGGGGGGAACTATCTTTTACAGCTCATGTATACTGCAGTACCGGCAGTGACCACACCTGTATATAGCACTGAGTAGTAATCTGTACAGATCAGTTCCATTGTGAGCCACGTTGAGTAAACACCTGTTGTACCGTTCTCCTGCAGTCTGTGTCTTATTATACACGGACACAACAGCTTCCACTCTCTGAACGTCCAGTTGGTGTGCAACCACAGACAGCGCATCCTCGCTGTCAATGCCCGCTATCCTGGCAGCAGCCACGATTCATTCATCCTGCGCCAGACTGGTGTCCCAGCACTGTTCCAGCCACCGCATCAAGCCCACGGCTGGTTCCTCAGGGACAAGGGTTATCCACTCTGCACCTGGCTGATGACACTGCTCCGTAACCCCAACACTCCTGCTGAGCTCGCCTACAATGTCAGCCGTAGCGCTACTAGAAACCTCATTGAACGGACTATCGCCGTGCTGAAGCAATGGTTCTGGTGTCTTGACCACTTTGGAGGAGCCGTGCCATACTCCCCTGATCGAGTATCGGTTTTCATTGTTGTGTGCTGCATTCTGCACAACCTTGCCATTCTGAGGACCCAGCCATTGCCACCAGGGATTGGTGGACCACCTCATGAGGAGGAAGAGGGAGAGGAGGAGGAGGAGGAGGATGAAGAGGAGGAGAAGCAGCAACAACGTGGGAGGGAAGCGCTGAATGTTGCTTCTGCAAGGGCCGTTCATGAATGCCTCATAACACAGCGCTTCCGATAAATGAGAGAGAAGATGGCATTTGGGCTCAACAACCACATCATTACAGCAGCTCGCAGCCCCTATGACCAGCCAAAGTTCCAAGGAGAAACATGAGGAAATTTGTAATGTTGAAATACATTTTTTTATTATTCTGAACAACCCTGTCTTATTAAGCACAATCAATAACAAACAAACACAACAATTTATTAACAAACACAACTGGTTCTTAGCACATCGAAATATTTCTTAACAAAGTGAACAATATATTTACAAACACATCCAACATTGGTACAAACACTCCCACCATTTGGTCTAAAAATTTTAGTTAGTGGACCTTCTTCAATGATCTCCCTCCCCTTCGCACTTACCCCCTCCCAACCCTACTGCTCCTCCGTAATGTGGACCCAGTGGCTGCAGCAAGGCTGGCGGAAGGCTGCTGAATGTTGGATCCAGAGACTGCAGATGGCCTTGCAGGACGCCCTCAACCAGCTTTGGGCCTGGAGGGCCCGGCTGCAGACTGCACCACCTCGGCATGGGCGGCAGCAGTCTGGGCTGGCTGTGTTACAGGCTGTGGCAAGTGCAATGGTGGTGTGGCAGTGGTGGGAGCAGGAATGCCGTCATCCTGAGAGAGGACAGCACCTTCCTGCTCAACCAATACACTGTCACACCCCTGGGGCAGAACCACAGCATCCGGAGCAAACTGCTCGAGCACAGATTGCTGGACTGCTGCGGCACTGTCAGATCCCCGGTGGACAGTGGTCGCCACAGCGACGATGGCAGCAGTCAGCATTTGCGAGGCATCAATCTGAGACTGCATCAGAGCAGTCTGAGATTGGATGGCATCAACGAATGACTTGATTCCAGCACTAAGCCATTGCATTGCCTTGGCCTGTGCTGCATTCGATGCTGCCACCTCACCCATTACATGCGGCATGGGGCCTGGGTTCCCACGGTCTCCCTGCAAATCAATCATCCTCTGCAAAGAGGCAAGGATGGGATCGAGGGTTTGCTCACAGATGACAGCTGTGCTGATGGCGGACTCCTTCACACTCCTAGCCAGTGCATCCATGCTCTCGGGCACCCTTACCATTGCACCCATGAGCTCAGTATGCATGCTCATCGCCTGTGTGTTCATTGCTGTGATAGCGAGGTCCTCATCTGAGTCCAGTGCAGCAGAACTCGCGCGTGCACTCACCCTCCGGGGAGATGGCCCCTGAGCTTTCCTTTCCCCATGGCATTGCTGCAGCTCGCTGGGTCCTGGAGCTTCACTCACATCAGAGCCAATTCCTCTGCTCCCCTTCAGTGACTGCATGGCCCTAGTATCCGATGTGTCGCCCTTGGGAGACACAGGCAGGGAGGCCTTATCTTCTCCCCGTCACTGCCACTGGGAGGCTGAGGGACAGGCTGTTCAGATGGCGGCTTACTATCTCAAAGCAGAAAGGCACAAGAGAGGGTTTAACATGAGGGGAGGGGGGCAGGAAGGGAGAAAGGAATGGAGACAGTATACTTAGATGAAAAGTGGGAAGGGCTCGGGTTGTGAGGGGGAAGTGGTATGAGAGAGTAGGGAGAGATGATGAACATACTATTGCTGTCCTCAAGGGGGTTGACCTCTCTGACTGCCACAGCACCCATGACACTCCTCCAGGTCTGTAAGGGAGATGCAGCTCCGTCTGACCTCCTCCCGTGCGTAGCTGCGCCCTCCTGTTATAAGCAAGTTTGGCTTGTAAGAAAAAGGACAGGGTGTGAGTGAGTGTGCAGCCATGTGTTTGGCAGATGTGCCTACCATAGTTGAATAGCCATTAATGTCAGCAAGGTGTGAGATGTGGATGTGGCTTTTAGTAGATGGGCATAGTTGTTAGGTGAGTGTTGGGGATTTGGCAGTTTATACCGTCTGTGCACAGAGTGAGGTTGAGATGGTGGGATGTAGAGGTATTTCAAGCATCTACTCACCCTGACCACCCGAGTGAGGTCGTTGAACTTCTTGTGGCACTGGGTGAGTGTTCTTTGGACCAGGCACCTGGACGAGACGTAATGGGCCACCTCGCTTCACACCCTTGTGAACTCCTGGGGCAATGGCCTCTTGCCAGTGTCTGGGAACAGCACTGCCCGTCGGCGTTCCACAGCGCCAACCAGAGCCACCAATGCCTGGTCGCTAAACCGGTGAGCTCTCTACCTGGGCCTCTGAGCAGCCATGAGATTCCTGGTTGAAGAATTGCACCTCCTTGCAGGCCCAGGTCAAACGCAGCAATGATCAGAGTGAGGCTGTGCAGCATGATTGAACCTCCCCTTTAAGAGCTGGAAGGCGCCAGTCTGTCTGAGTACTAGGTAATTGACAGCGCATGAGCTTGTGTAGCGCTCTGAGGTAGCGCCCCATTCCCCGACGTTAGTGCCCTAAGAGAAATGTGTAGAGCTTGATTTAGTGCTCCAATCAACTCCAGGGGCGCTGGAGACGAATTTCGTGATCATCAGCACTAATTTGCACTGGGCGCTAAAGTTTGCGGCTGGCCAATGTTAGTGCCCCAAAATGGTCGCTACTGAATTTCTCCCTCTTATTTTCCAAGGAGTATGTGACCTTCTCATTCTTCCTACTAAAATGTATTACCTCACACTTATCTATGTTGAAGTTCGTTTGCCAATTACATGCCAATTCCGCAAGTTTGTTGATGCCTTACTGTATTTTGTCGCAGCCCTCCTCTGTATTAACTACATTCCCCAATTTGGAGTCATCCGCAAATTTTGAAATTGTTCTTCTGATTCCCGGGTCCAAATCGTTTATGCAAATGGTGAACAATAGTGCTTCCAGCACCGATCCTTGTGGAACACCACTTCCCAACATTTGCCAATTTGTGTAACTACCTTTAACCCCTACTCTCTGTTTTCTCTTTTGTAGCCAGCTTGCTATCCATTCCGGCACTATTCCCTGTTCTTTTGAATTTTTATATCTATGTAATTAATAATGCCTCTGCTATCTCTTCCCTAACTTTTAATATGCGCATGGTTTTATCCTCTCTAAGTTTGATTAGTGGATCAATTATCCCCCCCTTTTCTATCTTACATGTCTTTATATCTTTTTTGTTCTCTTCTTCTAATGTCATGTCCACCATGTTAGTCTCCCTGGTAAATATCAGGTTCGGGACAGCTCTTCAAATTGCACACAGGTAAATTTTTAAAGCTTTCTCATTTCAAAATATATTTAATTTACTAAGAAACCAACTAGTGTACACCAATGAAAGTAATAAATGGTACAGTGTAGGAGTGTTGAACTCCTAACAAAAGTACTGAGACTGAAACTAGCAGTTAATCAAACGTGGTTTAATGCACTAGTAAAAGTTACAAACAAAAACGCAGGAGAAACTCTATACAGGTCTGTACACCAACTGGTTCCACGAGGACAGAGAGGGAACGCCTCTCCCCTCTGACGTCATCACGTCATCACGTTTCCCGCCGTTGGGAACGTCACGTAACCTGCGTGATGACGTCATAGCGCTGGATTGCCATTTTACCGAACCCGCGTTGTTTATACAGAGCAAACACTTAAAGGTAACAAGCCCCTGTTAAAGGCAATTATATACATTACTGCAAGAGTCTCTTGGTGGCTTTGCCACAACAGTATCATTTTCTAAAGTCATTTTCAGTGGTTTTAAATCAGGTTACTCACAGGTGGAGGACTGAACACTTAATAAAAATGCTTTTTTTTGTGATAACCCCATTTTCACCAGCAGTAATAAAACTGCATCAGGTTACTACTCTTAAATACATCAAGGAATACTTTTTAATAGAAAGAAAAAATAAGCGGTTACATTTTATTACGATATTTGATTGCACAGTTCATGGAAAATTTTAAATTTGTGATTTTTGCAAATGATTTTTATCGGAAACTTGAGCTGTAACCAATCAGTGCCATTTTGTGCATATTTTGTGCACAATTTCCCAATTGCTCCCAAAGTGGAAACTACCCCATAATATTCTCACCATTGGACCTGTCACTCTAGCTGATCTGGGGGGAAGCACACTGCTTAAGTGAATGTAAAAGAAAACAAAATGATATCAGTGAATGTAGAAGAAAAACAAAATGATATCAGTGGCATGGAGCAGCAGTGCTGAATGCTATAGTATCCCAGGGCTAAGCCTCCACAAGTCTCGGTTCTGTTGTGTAGGGAGGTTCTGGGTGGAAGTCTAGCATCCGTATACAGGGCAGAGGAGAAATCAGGAAGGATGTCCAGTTCAATGGTTCTTGGCAGTCAGCAACTGTGCCGGCAATGGCCTGGAACCAGGCCACTCACCCCACCCCCAAGGGCCAGAAGATGTGAAAAGGCAGGATAAATAACAAACAATGTTTACTTTTCAATGAGGGGTAACTAACCATTAAAGATTTTTGCCAGGTGTTTATTATATTTCACTCTGGTACAATCCTTAGTTTGGAGAACAGAGAGGAAATCTGTGCCTTGACCTCTGCTAATATAATAGGCCAGCAGGTGGTTATTCTTCCTCTCATTTAGTTTCCTTCACTCTGGGGAAGTACCTGTGGGGTGGGGTGGGGGGTTGTGGGGGATGAAAATCAACTTTGGTGGCAGTGCAAAACGGGTGGTATCGGATCGGCCGCCTGTTATACACCCCATCCTACCTTTCTTTCTGTCACTGAAGTTGAATTTCACTTCCCTGGATTCTATTCTGCATCTCTGTCCCCGTCATCCCGACTGACACAACCACCAACACAAACATGCTCAAACAGAGAGAGAGCCGGCAGCAGCAGAGCCGATCAGGAGACCCAGAGTGGCAGATACCAGACAAACAGAGAGCAAAAGCTCAATAAGTGATGTCATCGTCAGCATAGAGTATGGAGTGGCGCGGTTAAGTTACAGATAAGTATTTAGGTTATTGGTTAGTGTTTTTGATGGTTAGTGTAAGTATTTAGTTTATTGGTTAATGTTTTTAGTGGTTAGTGTTTTTTTTTAGTGGTTAGTGTTAATGGCCTAGAAATTGGATATAGCCATGAAATGGGTAGTGTTAAGGCCTAACGATGTTAAGCTGCGCCACCTTAAAATGGTCCAGGTAGCACGCAAAATTCGTGCTCACTCCTCATGATTTCAGTGCTAAAACTGCTGCTCATTGGCTTAACGCTCAACAAGTGGACCGATATTGGGACCAGTCTAATTCCCAGTTATGTACGGCACAGGATTTTTCCACTACTTAAAGGGGAGGTGCATTGATGCTACAGCACCTCATTGTCAAGGCTATTCCAACTGCAGCTGCCATAAGAAGAAGAAGAAGAAGCAGAAGGAAGAGTAGGAGCTCCAAAGCAATGGCAGACCGTCCTCATAGGGAGAGAGTCAGGAGATTTTCGGATGCAGCTCTGGAGGCACTGGTTATGGCCGTGGAGAGGAGGCTGTCCTTTTCCCCCAGAATGGCAGTAATCCCTCGCCATACACCTCCCGAATGATGTGGCAGGAGATAGCCACGGATGTGACGGTGAGGTCAGCCATCCAGTGCCGAAACAAGTTTTTTTGACCTCACACGGGTGGTCAAGGTGCGTGAAGGCTTCACCAAATGCCATATCCCACCATCTGCACCACAAGCCTCACACACTGCTTAATGCACCATACCCCCAGCACTCACCTACAAACAATCGCTACCTATCACCACTCACACCTCAAAATCAGAGCTTCACTTCACCCTCACAACCTTACCACTGATGCAACACTCACACCCACATCTCACACCTTGCACGCACTGACAGCTATTCAACTATGGCAGGCACATCACCCAAACATATTGCTCCACACTCACTCACACACTTCCCTTTCTCTTGCAGGCCAAGGTGGCTCATAACTGGAGCGAGCAGGAGCAGACAGGCAGGGGGTAGGCTGACATGCAGGACCTCAGCCAGCTGGAGGAGAGAATGCTGGAGATAATTGGGGGGCACATCATAGAGACTGGCAACCGGCAGGGTTGAACCCCTTGGAGACAACAACGGTATGGTCATTCCTAATCCTTCTTCTCACATCCCACTTCCCCCTCATCCCACAATCTCTTCTCATTTTCAAGCTGCTGATTCTGTATGCATGGATATCTTGCTTCCACCCCCCCAGCCTCCCCTCACCATAACCCAACTCTTGTGCCTTTCTGCTTGCAGCTAATCAAGAACAAGCACCTGAGCAGCCGGTCCCCGAGGCGATGCAACAGAGTGAGTTGTGAGGGTGCCGGTCAGTTCCTTCAGTAACCCCTAGATGGCACCTTCACTGGTTGGTTCCCTTTGTTAATTGTTACTTGTTTCTCCTGTTTATTACTTAACTGCCTTTCATCTGGTTTATTGGTTTCACCTGTTTTTGCTTGTATTTAAGTTCTGTGGTTTCTTCCCTCTGGGCTCAGTCCTGGGAGTTAGTCTTGACTAGGTGCTCTGTCAAAGCAAGCTACCACAGGGCAACAAGCATAGAAACATAGAAGATAGGAGCAGGAGTAGGCCATTCGGCCCTTCGAGCCTGCTCCGCCATTCAACGAGATCATGGCTGATCATCCAAACCCTAGCACCCGGTCCCTACACCGACAGCCATCCCACCCAAGCCCTATCCCCGTAACCCCATAAGCCCACGTATTTAATCCCCCCTAACACTAAGGGTCAGTTTTTATCATGGCCAATCAACCTAACCTGCACAAGCTTGTCGTGACAGAGCACCTAGTCAAGACTAAGGCCTAGAAATTCAGTTAGGGGCACCCAGCTCGCCTGGGCGCCGGAATTACCGCTGCACGCGGAGCCACTTGCGCCAGCGGGAAATTCAGTTTCAGCGCCCCAAGTTGAAGCCGGCCGCTAAACAAGGGTTTCGGCGCCCCACTTGGGGCGCTGAAACTGAATATTGGCGTGTAAAGTGCCGCAGCGCCACCCGCTGCGGCACGGCAGCCTGCGGTACTGCAGGCCTTCCTCTAATTCTTAAGGGGGAGGTGCCTGCAACAGCGTGATCCCCGCTCGCGAGTGCCGGCAAATGAGCCCGGCACCAAGGAGAAGTGCCGGGCTCTCTGGAAACAGCCGGCAATGCCGCGGGGGGAGGGGTGTAGGAGGCCGGGGAAGGAGGTGCAGGCAGGCGGCCGCCGAAAAAGCGGCCGGCCGCACCTCCACCTTAAATCGCCCCAGTACTGGCACAGGTAGGTCCCGTGTACCGGTCGCTGTTTGCGGCTGGCGCGGGCGAGGCGGCAGCAACCAAATATGGCCAGCGGGGCGATAGCAGGGCGCTGCGCACACTGATGACGTCATCGGTGGCGGCGCAGCGCTAATGGCTAACGCCGCCATTAGCGCCCCGCTAAATATCGCGGTAGGTTTGCACAGTGGCGCAAAAGCCCTCTTTGGGCGCAAACTGGTGGCGCAGGCCACTGAATTTTTAGGCCTAACTCCCTTGTCAGGACTGAGCCCAGAGGGAAGAAACCACAGAACTTAAATACAAGCAAAAACAGGCGAAACCTATAAACCAGATGAAAGGCAGTTAAGTAATAAACAGGAGAAACAAGTAACAATTAACAAAGGGAAACCAACCAGTGAAGGTGCCATCTAGGGGTTACTGAAGGAACTGACCGGCACCCTCACAGGACCCCCTCCCCTAGGAACGGCTCCTGAAGTTCCTCCTGGACGATCAGGGTGGCAACGGCGAAAATCCCTGATGAGTTCAGGATCCAAAATGTCCTGGGCCAAAACCCAGGAACGCTGTTCAGGACCAAAACCCTCCCAGTCAACCAGGTATAGAATGCTACTCCTAACCCGGTGACTATCAAGGAGGCGACAAACAGTGTAGGCTTGTTGCCCTGTGGTAGCTTGCCTTGACAAGCCGGTTGCCTTAGTGGTTGCTTGTCTTGAGCTCCTATGTCTATAACTGTTTATCTGTGTTATGTTTCTGCTTGTATTTAAGTTCTGTGGTTCTTCCCTTTGTTCTCGGTCTTGACAAGGTGCTGACAAGTTGCTCAGTCTTGATAAGGTGCTCAGTTTGGACAAGTTGGTTGCCCTGTGATAGCTTGTCTTGAGCTCAGTCTTGACAAGCTGGTTGCCTCACGGTAGCTTGTCTTGAGTTCCTATCTTGACTAGCCGTTTGCCTATGTGGTAGCTTGTCTTGAGCTCCTATGTTTGTACTGTTTACCTGTGTGATTCTAGTAAAGTACCTTTATTTAAGACTGCATACCTGCTTCTCGCCTTGTCTGTCTGCACTTGGGTCCAGAACCTACCTCGCCCGGACAGCACGGCCCCGTATCTACACGGCCCCGTGACACCAACCCTGACATGGGTGGGGAGAAGAAGAGGAAGAAGAAGACACAGCATCACTGAATCTGTCACTCGCAGACACCAGCTCAGATACTGGCACTACGCGTAATTTAGAGGCTAGTGTAGTAGCGGGATTTGCACAGGTTGATGCACCGGGCACAAGTGAGCTGCAGCAAGGCCAGGGGGAAAGGGTAGCTCAGGAGCCAGCTCCCCAGAGGGTGAGTTCGCACGAGAGTTCTGCTGCACAGGACTCAGATGAAGTGTGGTGGACATGCACACCAAATTGCTAGGTAAAAACCTGCCAGAGAGCTTCGTGGCAATGTCAAGGAGCATGGAGGTGTCCGCCTCCAACATTACATGGGGCTCTGTCAGCCAGATTGCCTGCCTCTCTTCCATGGCCATGTTCGCGCCCGGGTGGCCGGCACGCTTGAGTACTTCCGCGACCAGTGGGCGCCGCGGGGACTGGAGTGCGTCATTGATTCGGATAACACAATTTTAATTTGATTTGTTAAGGTTCATTTAAAATTTGATTAATTTACAGACAATTTGTTTTTGGTCCAATCAGAAGAGTACATGGGGCTCTGTGCAGAGCTTGGAGCCCAGGATTTCCAGGCTGGAAATGATGGAAGACTCCCGAAGAGACCGTGTCGACCCAGATATGATGGTGCGTGTGATGGGCGATGTCACGGCTACCATTGCAGCACAGGCTGAAGCGACCCAACTTCTTGGTGCTGCAGCGGAAGCACAGACCGCTCTCATGTAGTCTCAGCTTGATGCCACCCAAGCTCAGAATGTTGCCATTCAGTCTCTTCTTGGTGCCATCCAAACTCAGACTGCTCTCATGCAGTCTCAGCATGATGACACCCACGCTCAGACTGCTGCCAGTGTAATATATGTGGGTAGAACAAATGAAGGGCAGAGACACGATGAGTTGCTAGTCCATTTGCTTGATTTATTATGCCAGAGCGAATTGAGTGACAAACCATGTGACAAACCATGTGATAATACATTACACTGTTTTCTCCCTTAAAAAAAATGTTTGTAATCCCCTCTCAAATACAACAAAACTATGGTCCCACCTTTCCCAGCATTACATGTACTCCTTTACGAGGTGTACCACATCCTACAAATGAACTACAAATCCAGTTTAATAACAGGTTTGCGGAGCCCTCCTGATCTCCTTACAGAAGGTTTTGGTGTTGAACCAATTTTCGGGCTGTTTTGTTTTGGTTCCAAACTCAAAGATAATCCTGTTTCTATCTCAGACTTGTTTGAACCTGGTACTTCAGTTACTGACGTCTGAACTGAGTCAAACTCATGTATGTGTTCATGATCAAGTGGTTCAATATCACTGTCCAATCCAGCCAGTAACCAAAGCTTCTTGCAATTGATTTCATACTGACGATCCCTGGCCAGAATTCTATCTCTCAAAGAAGTAGGTACCACCACTCTGTTTCCCCACTTGATACAACCTTGCTCACAAGACAATTCAGTACGACGGTTATGGGATGGTTTCAATTCTGTGTCCAGACACTGATCAGTCCATCCATTCAAGGTATTTTCATACACTCTTTTCAGTACTGAGTCCTTTTGAGTCTCATTTACAATGTCAGTTGCATTCACGGGAAAGTCTTTGTCAACTGCACCTAGTGTGAAAATCGCACCTTCACTCCCAATACATTGTGAAGGAATAAGCAATATAACTGATGCGCTATCAATTACTCATAAAAGATGGAGAGTTAGGAGAGTAACTAAAAGACTTTTATTAGCAAAGAACAGAGCATGCCTCTCGTGGTTGACTGGGTTCCAAGAAGGCAGGGGGCTGCAGAGCAGTCACCTTTATACCTGGGCCTGTGGGTGGAGCCAGGGGCGGAGCCAGCAGAGGCATGCTGAGGCATGCATAGATACAACAGTGTGCAACAACAACAACAACGGTGAACAACAATAACAGTGGTTTACCACAATAACCTATTCAGAAAAATACACCATTCTATGAAAGGGTTCTGGCCTTATTAAAACATAACAAACTTGTAATGTATGTACCTTTAAGGGGAGAACTACTTTTTACAGCTCCTGTATACTGTAGTACCGGCAGTGACCACACCGGTATATAAACCCTGAGTAGTGATCTGTACAGTTGGTCCTAGAGTAACCCTCATTCAGTAAACACCTGTTGATCGTTCCCTGCAGTCTTTTGTCTGACTATTGAAGGACACAACATTAAGATACACGGATCTAACATTGGCGATGACACAGATTCGAACCTACCTGCAACTCTGCATCACCTCCCAGGGATTCGCTCCTGGAGAACAGTGGAAGGAGGTCGAGTCCAGAAGCACGGGCGTCGACCACGGGCAACCGCCCAGTCATCCAGCGGAGATTTGAGCATCGCAGGGGAGGCTGTCGAGAGCCAGGCTTGGCTTTCCAGTCCAGTCACGGTGGTCCGGCGAAACGGGCTGGCAACAGGTACTGCGCAGGCCCTTCCCGGGCAGCGGCGGCTAGAGCCGACTGAGCGGCACAGAAAAAGACCGAGCAGCGTCGACGGGGGAGAGAGAGAGGGCAGAGTGCACAGGGCGCAGCCGGTGTTCAGGACCGAACGGCGTCAACGGGGAGAGAGACGAGAGAGAGCAGAGCGCAGCTGGTGTTCAAGGGCCGAGCAGCGTCAACGGGGGAGAGAGGCACGCAGGAAAACGCGAGGCGCTGCCATTGCCACGAGGACCGCAGAGAGCGGCATTGGCAGCAGCGCAGGAGCAGCACACGAAACCCACAGGGCGTCGCCATTTGCCACGAGGACCGCCGAGAGCAGCGTTGGCAGCAGTGCGGGAGACGCCATTTTAAGCCGCAGCGGGGAAGAAAGGAAAGCGCGGGAGACACCATTTTAAGCCGCAGCGGGGAAGAAAGGAAAGCGCGGGAGACGCCATTTTAAGCCAGTCTAACCACACCCAAAAATGCCAAAGAGTGGCAGTATCACAGCATTCGACAATGAAGTCGAAGATTGGACGACATATGTCGAACGCATAGAAGTATACTGCAAGGCGAATGAAGTGCCAGATGACAAGAAAGCGCTGGTATTGTTGAATTCAATGGGTGCAAAAACGTATGGCTTACTACGAAACCTAGTAACCCCAGAGAAGCCAGTAGAAAATGATTTTGAAAACATAGTGTCAATCCTACAGGATCACTTAAACCCCACACCGCTGCTGATAGCAGAAAGATTTAAGTTTCACAAAAGGAACCAGCATAAAGATGAAAGTAATGCTGAGTATTTAACGGAACTGCGCAAGCTATCGAAACACTGCCAGTTTGGAACGGGACTAGCAGATACTTTAAGGGACAAGTTTGTGTGTGGGCTTCAAAGTGAAGGAACCCAGAAACGGCTTCTATCAGAAAAGGATCTTACGCTGGACAAGGCTTTCAGCATTGCAGTATCACATGAAGCAGCCGCACGGGGCGCTGCAGAGATACAACGGAGACTGCAAGAATATGGCACAAATGAAATGTCATACGGAACAGTGAAGTGCTATCGCTGTGGCAGAACAACACACGACCATAATGATTGCTGGTTCAAGGACAAAGTGTACAGACAGTGTGGAAAAGTAGGACACATAGCAAGAGTCTGCAGGTCGGGAAAGAAAACCAACAGCAAGAAATCTCCACAGGAGAAGTACAAGAAGGTACATAAGGTGACGGAGAGTAGTTCAGATGAACAGAAGAGTGATACAGACTCCGGAAGCAAGGAGCTGGGTTGTCTGAAACTACATAATGTGATCAAAACAGAGGATCACCAAGCTATCCGGGTCACGCTCAAGATAGCAGGAGTCCAAGTGAAAATGGAATTGGACACAGGATCAGCCCTAACAGTCATAAACCGAAGGGACTACAAGCGGCTATTCTCACATATACCCTTGAGAGATACAAAGGTTGTCTTGAAGACGTACACGGGGCAAAAAGTCTACCCCAAAGGAAAAATAAGGGTGAACGTTATATATAATGGCAAGGAAACACCAAAAATGGACCTATATGTATTGCCAGATGGAGGACCACCACTACTAGGACGTGAATGGATCCGGAAGATACAGCTAGATTGGCATTCCATACAAGCACTGACTGTAGATGCCAAAAAGGATGACGACGTCACACCTGGACGACTGTCAAAAATGCTAACTGACGCACAAGAAGTGTTCCAGCAGGGACTCGGAACACTAAAAGGCATAACAGCGATGATCAAAATGGAGGAAAATGCAAGCCCAAAGTTTTTTAAGGCCAGGCCGGTAACTTATGCGCTCCGCCCAGCCGTCGAAGCAGAGCTGGAAGGTTTGGAACGTTCAGGAGTACTGTCCAAAGTGGACTGGAGCGAGTGGGCTACACCCATCATTCCTGTAATGAAGAGGTCCTTGAGTAATATGCCTGGGGAACCAAAGAAGGTTCGCATCTGTGGGGACTTTAAGGTGACAGTGAACCCAGTCCTTCACACTGTACAATATCCGCTTCCGCGGATTGAAGATATTTTTGCCTTGCTATCTGGAGGGAAACACTTCACTAAGATTGATCTGGCCCAGGCGTACCTGCAAATGGAGGTAGAAGAAGCCTCGAAACAGTACCTCACGGTCAACACTCATAAAGGTCTCTACCAATACAACCGGCTGGTGTTCGGGGTAGCATCAGCTCCGGCTATTTGGCAAAGGGCAATGGAACAAGTCCTGCAAGGGATTCCAGGGACCCAGTGTTATTTGGACGACATCCTGGTCACGGGCGAAAATGACAGTGATCACCTCGCCAACCTGGAACAGGTGCTCACTAGATTGAAGGAATATGGGCTCCGAGCTAATCGCCACAAATGCGAGTTTTTCCAGAAGCAGATCTCGTATTGTGGCCACGTTATTGATAAAGAGGGGTTACATAAGTCCCCTGAAAAGATTGAGGCAGTAGTCAAGGCTCCAGCACCGGAAAATGTGTCACAACTGAGGTCGTTCCTTCGGGCTGGTGAATACTACCATAAGTTCTTGCCGAATTTGTCTACCGTACTACACCCACTGAACACCCTACTGCAAACGGGGGTACCATGGAAGTGGAGTGACGAATGTAAACGAGCTTTCCAGAAGAGCAAAGCATTGATCACATCAAAAGAGGTGTTGGCTCATTTCAACCCAGCACTACCAATTCGGTTGGCGTGTGAACCATCACCCTATGGCATTGGAGCGTGCTGTCGCACAAATTCCCGGACGGCTCAGAGAGGCCAGTAGCCTTTGCGTCTCGGTCACTAACCTCAGCCGAGCGTAACTACGCCCAGGTTGACAGGGAGGCCCTCAGCCTAGTGTGGGGAGTGAAAAAGTTCAATCACTATCTGCACGGGCAGAAGTTCACCTTGCTGACTGACGACCAACCACTTGTCTCCATCTTTAATCCAAAGAAGGGCGTTCCGGTGATGACTGCGCAACAGCTACAAAGATGGTCCCTTTTTCTAGGGGCGCACCAATATGAAATCGAGTATAAGGGCACGAAACAGCATGGAAACGCTAATGGGCTATCACGCCTGCCACTGCCTACTGCGGAGGAAGCACCAGCAGTGGATCCTGTCGAAATATTTCATTCGACTATAATTGAATGCTTGCTAGTAACTAACGCTGGTATAGTGAAGGAGACCCGAAATGACACAACGCTGTCTCGGGTATATGATTTGACGGTGAAGGGATGGCCAGCACATGGCGACTCACTGTTGCCAGCATTCTCATCCAGAAGAGAACAGCTGTCAGTATGCAAGGGGACCTTGATGTGTGGATCCCGAGTGGTAATTCCACCCAAGTTAAGGGAGAGAGTGCTCAATGAGCTTCACGAAGGTCATCTGGGAGGGGTGAAAATGAAAAGCCTTGCTAGGGCTTATGTGTGGTGGCCAGGGATCGATCAGCAAATCGAGGACCTGACAAAGAGCTGCTCAGGATGCCAGAAGGTCCAAAATGCACCACCACATGCCCCTCTACACCCATGGGAGTGGCCCTCATCTCCATGGCAATGGGTGCATATTGATTTTGCTGGTCCATTCATGGACTCAATGTTTTTAATAGCCGTGGATGCGCACTCGAAATGGCCTGAGGTGATCAAAATGTCCTCCACCACCACGGAGAAAACTATTGCAGTCCTATGGATCATTTTTGCCAGGAACGGCTTGCCAGAGCAGATTTGCTCTGATAACTGACCACAGTTTGTGTCCGAAGAGTTTCGAAGATTTATGAAAAGGAATGGGGTAAGGCATTACACATCCGCACCGTATCATCCAGCCACAAACGTATTGGCTGAGAGGTTCGTACAAACCTTTAAAAAAGCAGTAAGGGCCATGTGCGATGATGACATTCCACTGCAGCATAAGGTGGACAATTTCCTGTTAGCCTACAGAAATGCAACACATGCAGTCACCAACCAGGCCCCGGCCATGATGTTCTTTAACCAAAGGTTGAGATCTCGTCTGGATTTGCTCAGACCAAATGTACGAAGAGATGTTGAGAATAAGCAATTCCAGCACATCAATGAGAAGCCGACAAGGAGCTTCAATGTAGGGCAACCAGTCTTGGCCCACGACTACCGAACAGAGAAATGGCAACCAGGAATGATATGCACACGGCCGGGGCCACTAATGTACACAGTGGATGTTGGGGAGAACATTGTGAGACGCCATGCTGACCAGATCCTAGAGTCACAGGAACGAGTCAACCCCATGTCTCAGCCATACGTACCTGGTGAGGAACGCGACGTACAGGTTGCATCTACCTCAGAAACAGTAGCATCGGAAGCTGATGAACCAACCGACGACAGGGGGCCAGAATCGCCTCCGCACCAAGAGCAAGACACTCGGGAAAGGCGCTATCCAGAAAGGATCAGGAAGCCTCCCCAAAGACTGAATTTATAAATAGACTATTTTCAGCTAATGCTGCATGTTAAAAGTGTTAATTGTAATTCGTTTGATATTTAATTGTTAAATGAGTGTTATGGTACTGTTAATCTAAAAGGGGAGGAATTGTAATGTATGTACCTTTAAGGGGAGAACTATTTTTTACAGCTCCTGTATACTGTAGTACCGGCAGTGACCACACCTGTATATAAACCCTGAGTAGTGATCTGTTTAGTTAGTTCTAGAGTAGCCCTCATTCAGTAAACACCTGTTGATCGTTCCCTGCAGTCTTTTGTCTGATTATTGAAGGACAAAACATTAAGATACACGGATCTAACAAAACTGGGTCTGGAAATCAAGAAACATAACGATGAAAAAGCTGTGATAGCATTCTGGCTATTAAGATAAGATAAGTTGTTGACACTGAATCAATAACCTTATTGAAACAGAAGGTTAAAGGCTCCTGGAAGTCTGAATCTTTGGGAAGAAGACAATAGTTACCCGGTACAAGGTGTCCTAATTTACACCTCGTAGGCACATGGGATTGGGGGCAAGGTATTGACTTGGATGGAGAATTGGTTGGCGGACAGAAAGCAAAGAGCTGGAATAAACAGGTCGTTTTCCGAGTGGCAGGCAGTGACTAGTGGGGTACCGCAAGGATCGGTCCTAGGACCCCAGCTGTTCACAATATATATTAATGATCTGGACGAGCGAATTGGATGTAATATCTCCAAATTTGCAGACGACACAAAGCTGGGTGGGAGGGTAAGCTGTGAGGAGGATGTCTTGAAACTCCAGTACGATTTGGACAGATTGGGTGATTGGGCAGAAACATGGCAAATGCACTATAATGTGGATAAATGTGAGGTTATCCACTTTGGTGGCAAAAACAGGAAGGCAGATTATTATCTGAACAGCAATAGATTGGGAGAAGGGGAAGTGCAAATAGTCCTGGGTGTTCTTGTGCACCAGTCGCTGAAGGTAAGCATGCAGGTGCAGCAGGCGGTTAAGAAGGCAAATGGTATGTTGGCCTTCATAGCAAGAGGGTTCGAGTACAGGAACAAGGATGTCTTGCTACAGTTGTACAGGGCCTTGGTGAGACCGCACCTTGAGTATTGTGTGCAGTTTTGGTTGCCTTACCTGAGGAAGGACGTTCTTGCCATGGAAGGAGTGCAGCGAAGATTCACCAAGCTGATACCTGGGATGGCAGGAATGACGTCTGAGGAGAGATTGTGTCGATTGGGATTATACTCACTGGAGTTTAGAAGATTGAGAAGGGATCTCATCGAAACCTATAAAATTCTGTCAGGCCTGGACAGACTAGATGCAGGAAGGATGTTTATGATGGCCGGGGAGTCCAGAACCAGGGGTCATAGTCTAAGGATAAGGGGTAAGCCATTTAGGACTGAAATGAGGAGGAATTTCTTCACCCAGAGAGTGGTGAACCTGTGCAATTCTCTGCCACAGAGGGCGGTGGAGGCCAGTTCATTAAATATATTCAAAAAAGAGTTGGATATATTTCTTAAGGCTAAAGGGATCAAGGGATATGGGGAGAAGGCAGGGACAGGGTACTGAATTTGGATGATCAGCCATGATCTCATTGAATGGCGGAGCAGGCTCGAAGGGCCAAATGGCCTACTCCTGCTCCTATCTTCTATGTTTCGATGTTTCTATGTAAAGGAGTACATAAAAGTAACAAACATCTGCTTTCATAAAAATGACATCAAGTAAAACACACCTACAGTTACATAGTTTTTTTATGGTAAGCTTAGAACACCTAAAGAAACATAGGGCTGGATTTTGTCAGTGTGGGCGGGCTGGGGTGTCAGGACCCCGACTCCTAAGTGATGTGTTGAAAAAGTGCGATTTTCCCCTAATTGGCCAATTGATTTCCTGCATATGCCAACTACTGGCCGAATTAGTCTTTTCATACAGAAAGTCGCCTCCGATGACGTCATCAGTGCTGTTGGATTTAAGGCCTGCAAGCAGCCTTGATTCTTCTGGAGACTGCAAAGGCACTGTAATTTATATGAAGGAGTTGAATTGTGGAAAATGTCAACGATCAAGCAAAAGTGTGCTCCTCGGTTTGATGAGCCCTCCCTCCAAGCTCTGGTGTACGGAGCCAGCTGTAATAAGGAGGTGCTGTTCCCTTCCTCAGGGAGAAAAAAGCCACCCCAGCAGACAAAAGCTGTGTGGCTACAAGTGGCTGAGGTTGTCAGCTCCATTTCAATGAGCCGCAAAACCTGGCTGCAATGCAGGAAGAGGTTTCATGACCTTCTCCGCACTGGAAAAGTGAGTATGACTTTCCCATCACGCTCAATCTGATCCCCATCGCCTATCCTCACCAGCACTCTGCTTTGCCAACCTCTTCCTCCACATCCCACTTGACACTTACATCCCTGCACCCTTACTCATTCCCTCTCTCTCTGCGGTCACATTCACTTAACTATTCGACCATGCAGCCCTCACACTTCCTATCACTGTGATGCCATGACGACAACTACTTACAACACACAGGGAGGGTCCTTTGTATTCTTCTAAGCATCTATGCTATGCATTCACTACACTCACTCCTTCCATGGTCCATGGAGAAGCTTAGTCGCAAGGGTATTGAAAGCATGGTCATTGTTCAGAATAGAATGACATCTCTTGAGGAGCGATGGTCAGCTATTGGGCAAACAAAGCAGACCTTCATGCAAGTCCTCTGGAGTAGGACTTCTGGTGCCGAAATGGGACCTCATGGCCCACCTGCAGTGCAGCAAGGTGCTGTCAAGCCACTTGCTACCTCTGAAGTGAGGCTGACCCATGAGAGGGATGTTGGTGGCAGACAACAAGGAAGTGGGGGCTCCTCTCCAAGTGCTCACACAACCATGCCACAGCAAATCCCTCAGTCAGAGCCCCACCAGAGTCCTCACCCAAATGAGATGGGCGTCTCAGCCCCTGCACAGCCATAGGAGCAGCAGACTGTTGGCGAGCCCGCACAGGTTCGCCACTCCAGAGGTTGCCCACCAAAGGCGTCAAGACAGGAGCAGCAAGAGAGCGAGCAAGGGGCCTCCACATCTGCTGAAGCCACAGGAGAAGCACCACGTAGGAGCACACGTAAGAGGAAGATAAAGCACAAGTAGCACAAGGGTAGTCACTTGGGTGCTGTGTTGTTTTGTTTTTGGACCAGCCATCATTGTGATTGTATTATAAAGTGTTTTGATGGCAAACTGTTGAAGTTGTGGCCTGTGTCATTTCGCAAATGGGACCTTCACATTGAGGGCTTAGGGCGCCTTGCGATTATCAGAATGGTGGTCAGAGTGATAGGATTCCGTAGGTTCTTCTCCATTGTCGATGGTCTGGTAAGAAGGAATGAGACTGAAGTGTTTGATTGTGCAGGCTAAGCAAATCTGGCCAGGATGAGTGCGTCCCTTGCATCCCGGACAGCAATATGGTGGTACTCTGGCGCCTTCTGGCCTGTGCATCTTCAGGTGGGTGACTAGCAGCTTGGCGCTCCTGTTGATGTTCCTGGTGTTGGTGCTGCTGTTGCTCATGGTTCTGCTGCTGCCACGGCTGGTCTTCATCCAAATCTGATGTACAGGAGGAAAGGAATTAAATGGTCGCCATGTTTCTGGTATATGCCTCAGTTAAGGAAGCGCTTCGTCAAGGTGGGGAGAGGGGTTGCCAAGGAGGTCACACTGGAGATGGGTGTCAAGCTCCAAACTTCCAGAACACTGAGTATGCCTGCTAAAAGTTCTCCCAGGCCTGAAATAACAAAGTTCTGCCACCTGCAAATGATCATCGGTGAAAACTCCATTACAGCTGTTTGTAAGCAACCCACTAGTGAGGCCACCAGGATTACATGGCGTGTTCCAGAGGAGGCATGTAGGATGGGGGTGGGATGGAAAGCGGGTCAGAAAACACGCACTTGGGAAAATTGCTCGGAGGCGGGAACAGTTTTGGCGATTTTATCAAGTCGCACGCCTCAAAACCCACCTCCTCGGGGCTGGGAAAATTGAGCCCATAGTTCTGTAGTGCTACCAGCTGAGGTGACTGCAAGAACTGCAAGGGTCAGCAGAAAAATGACTAGAGATATTTAGCTTACATTAGCAGAAAACCTTAAAGGAAATACCACTGGAAAAAGAGTATAAATATTGAACTCTCAAATGGGATAATAGACTTGCTTAAAGGGGCAAAGCGATTCTTGTCTTCAGGGCTAGCTCTAAGTCTCCAACTCTTTGTACCTCAGGGATCAAGGTACTGTATTTGATTTTGGTGGATATCCTGAATAAATTTTAAGAACTGTAAAACTGTTGCGAAGTTAAGATTTGGGAATAAGGATCTTTGATAAGATTGTAAAGCTTTCTCTTTTTGGAACTGTTAATGTTGCGATTGACTCACCAACTGTAAATTATATGTCGGTTCTTTAATAAATCTATATATTTTTAGAATTGTCTCACATAATACTTCTGTATCAAACTCGCGAACTCAATCTCTGTACACTATTTGGTGAGGAGTTGCAGAATTCTGGGGGAGTTTTCCAGACTCTCATAATATCCGGAACGTTACAGTCTAGCTAAACTTATTAAAAGTGCTATCTGAAGGACGGTAACATTTTCAGGTTGTTCCTTTCCTTTAGGGAGAGATAGTCCGGACCTTTAGACCCAATTATTAGTCTTTAGGATTCGGCTACCTCAAACTTTAGTTGAAAGTGAATGTCTGAGGAATACGCCTGATCCAGGGTAGCCCTAAAGGGGCTAGGACTAGTAATTATCCTTTCAATATGAGTCCTCATGTGGCAACCTGGACAAGACATCTGCGATTGCGTTTTGGTTTGAAGTGCGATATTCAATCGTGTAGTCATATTGTGACAACGACACTGCCCATTCTTGATGCAGCCATTGCAGGGATGGCAGATTTGGGCCCCAATATTGCTAGGAGAGGTTTGTGATCAGTTATCAGGGTAAACTTTCTGCCGATCAGGAACTGTTGGAATTTCTTGATTCCAAACACTAAGGCGAGTGCTTCCTTTTCAATTTGCGCATAGTTTCTTTCGCTCTTTATGAGGGTTCGCGATGCGAATGCGACTGGTTTCTCTTGGCCGTCATCCATTACGTGGCTTATGACAGCTCGCACACCATAGCTGGAAGCATCACACGCTAACTTAAGCTCACGCTTTGTGTCGTAGTGCACAAGTAGAGCATCGCTAGAGAGAATTCTCTTACAAGCGTCTTAAGCTTCCTGTTGCACTTTCGTCCACTTCCACTGGACATCCTTCTTGAGGAGCTTGTGCAATGGAGCTAACATGGTCGCTAACTCAGGTAAGAAACGTGCGTAGAACTGGACCATTCCAAGGAAAAATCTTAACTCAGACACATTCTGTGGCTTTGGAGCATTGATGACAGCATCAACCTTTTCCTTCACTGGTTGCAAGCCATTTGCATCAACTTTCAGACCAAGGTACACAACCTCGGACTGCACAAAAGCACATTTGTCAACATTCAGCTGAGCGTAAGCGTGCGACAGTTCAAGCTTGGAGAAAATCTTTGACCCAGAGAGTGCTGCATACAAATCTTGGGATGTAGGTAACGGGTACTGCTCATCGTCAACTGCTTGGTTGATAGTAACTTTGTAGTCACTGCACAAGTGTACAGTTTTGTCTGCTTTGGGCATTACCACAATTGGGGTAGCCCATTCGCTTTTGTCAGTTTTACTAGCACTCCATTCTCTCTGAGCTTCGCTAGCTCTTCCTCCACCTGAATTTTCAATGCATAGGGGCCGGCCTTGTCTTACAATAGACAGGCTTCGCGTTGAACTTGACGCAGATATGCGTGTCATACCCAGTGATGCCCTCATAACTGTCTGTGAACATGCTTTCGTACTTTTTCAGCATTGTGTCAAGTCACTTCTTTGAAGCATCTACGCTGAAGACATTTTTCCAGTCTAGTTTTAACTTTCTCAACCAATCTTTGCCCATGAGAGTTGGCCTGTTGTTGTTACTTGCTCCAATAATAGGCAGCTTTACTGACTGGCCATTGTGCTGAACTGTACATTCCATTTGTCCACATGTCTCTGGGATTTCTCCAGAGTAGGTTTTTAACTCTACGGTACTTTTTGTAAGTGGTACTTGATTAAACTTACACTCATATGTGTCCTTACTCATGATAGCGCAGTCCGCTGCTGTGTCGATACACATATCAATATATTACTCGTTGATGAAAAGTTTTGTACGGATATCTTTCTCACGACTGCTAGCCTTGCTGCTAATGCCATAGATACTGTAGATGCCTAGTTCCTTCAACATCAGGTGTGCTCACTTCAATATTGTGAACTCCTGCCTTTTGCTGTCGCTGCTTTGCATTGCCACTAGAATGGTTCTTACTTCTTGCTTTAAGCTCTTGAAATAAGGCCTTGCTTCTGGCAGTGAAAACACTTTGCATTTCTGTATTGGCAGGACTGTGGTGAGTGATTTCCATTACAGCAATAACAATTCACTGAACTGCTCTCACCGACATGCTTTTGACTTGGTCTCACAAGATTTGGCGGTGGCTTTGTGACAGTAGACCTCAGCTGCACTAGTCACTTGAGTTGGATGGAGCTCCCTAACATTCTTAGATGCCATCTCCATAGATAGGGCAATTTTGTGTGCTATGTCAAACATTAGGTTCAGAATGTTCAGTAACTTGGACTGTGTACGCTCATCGACCAGTCCACACACAAACTTATCTCGCAACGCATGATCCAAAAATATGCCGAAGTTACCATGCAAAGACAGGTGCTTAAGAGCTACAATGTACTCACTAATGGTTTCACTTTGCCATGATTGTCCCCATCCCATCGAACAATGACTCAGCACGCTGCATGTGTACATGTGAGAATCAATGCCGCTGCTGCTGTGTTTATATACACGCGAAGGTGAAGCAGAGACAATTCTGCACGAGCATTAATGGTAAAGCATCGCAAAAATTCAGTTTAGGTCTCACAAATTCACCTTAAACTTGTCCACGCGAAGGTTGAACACACTGTCCTTCCATGATCCCTAAAAATGGCTTTGGGATCCCATCCTTGTCGCCAAAATGTAATATATGTAGGTAGAACAAATGAAGGACAGAGACACGATGAGTTGCTACTCCACGTGCTTGCTTTATTAAGCCAGAGCGAAATTAGCATGCTCATACTAAACCATGTGACAAGCCATGTGATAGTACATTACAGTCATCGTGGCTGGGTTTAGCACTGTCAATTGGGGCTTGCAGGGTGTCGCAGCAACCCAGCAATCTGTTCGCCAACAGATTGCTAGGAATGCTGAGGTGCCATTCCCGGGGGAGTGGCAGGGGGTCAGTGGAGCAGGACCCTGCTGTCCTCTCTCAAGATGACAGCAGTCCTGTTCCCACCATTGCCACTGTGCCATTGCCCTTGCCGCTGCCTGTCAGCCAGCCCAGACTGCTGCCGCCCATGCCGAGGTGGTGCAATCTACAGCTTGGCCTTCTAGGGCACTAGAGTAGGAAAAGGCGCACAACGACATGCACTAAGAGATTGCACAAGGGTGATTAGTTCATGTTTTTGTTGTAAATATGTGTTAAGTGATTTTTGATACATTTTTGTTTGGAATCTTTTGTGGTGTCTCTCATTTCAGCTTTGTGCCCAGGAGGATGCTGTGATGTTCTGTGACAGAGGGATGGTATGATGAGGATGTGGTGAGCAACAGGGATTGGGGAGTTTCATTCATTGGAATTGGAGTCTGATGAACTGTTCATGGACAGTCCGAATGGAAGGGTGATTGGCTGCCTGTCTCCTCCCTCCCTCCTTCTCCCTTTCTTCTTGCTTATCATCCTCTTCCTCCTCCTCCTCTCCCTCGTCCTCCTCTCGAGGTGGTGTCACAATCCCTGGTGGCAAGGGTTGCACCCTCATGATGGCCAAGTTGTGAAGCATGTAGTAGACCACGACGAAATGGGACACCCGCTCCGGTCAGAGCCAGTCAAACTGCAGAAACATGTCAGGTGCAAGTGATTGCTGATGATCCCTTTAAATACCTCTGCTGGAGCCTCCTGCCTGCTTGCTAACGCTTGCTCAGCTCATCGTAGTTAAGTCATTCCGGTAACTGGAGCGGCAATGTCCAAACTAGCAGATCGGGCATTAAGTGAGCATTGCACATTCACTGACATCACGATCTGCTTCATTACAATGATTCTCGTGATCGCTGCTGGCCACCCCAAAATGGCGGCGGCCGTGGGACCCGCTACCAGTTGGCTGAAGAGCGGAGGCCGCCATTTTTTTGCCCGATTATGGTGTAATGGGTGGTGATAAGCCACCCAATTTCGAGGCCAATGTGTTTTAATGTTAGCTAAACACACCGGTGGCAGCAGCGAGAGCACCCCTGGGTGGAGACTGAGCGCAGAGACCGAGGAGTTAAAGAGCAGGGAGCGAGAGCGGCCCAGACACACTGGCGGCAGCAGCGAGAGCAGCCCTGGGTGGAGACTGAGCGTGGAGACCAAGGAGTTAAAGAGCAGGCAGCGAGAGCAGCCCAGACACACCGGTGGCAGCAGCGAGAGCGGCCCTGGGTGAAGACTGAGCGTGGAGACCGAGGAGTTAAAGAGCGGGGAGAGAGAGAGCGGCCCAGACACACCAGTGGCAGCAGTGAGAAGTAAAAAGTAATCGAAGTGTGATGTCACCAGAAAGCAGGTAAGCGATTGGTTGGTGAGTATTTATCTCTTTCTCGCTTTTTTCCAAACTTAATTTTTGTGGTTTAAAGTTTCTAGGGTCTCTGTTGTGTAGCGGGGAGTGGTAGTAAACAAGGGCCCTTGAGTATATCATTTAATTGTAGTGTAATTAGTGGTATTGATTTGATTTAATTTAATTTGAATTAATTAAAGGGTAATTCATGGCAGGACAGCTCGGCCCCGTGGCATGCTCTTCCTGCACTATGTGGGAAATCAGGGACATTTCCTGTGTCCCTGATGACAATGTGTGCGGGAATTGTATCCAGCTGCAGCTACGGACAGACCGCATTGCGGCACTGGAGCTGCGAATGGATACATACTGGAGCATTCGCGATGCTGAGTACATCGTGGATAGCATGTTTAGGGAGTTGGTCACACCGCAGGTAAAGGCTGCACAGGCAGGAAGGGAATGGGTGACCACGAGGCAGAGTAGTAGGCGCAGGCAGGTAGTGCAGTGGTCCCCTGTGGCCATCCCCCTTTCAAACAGATATACCACTTTGGATATTGTTGAGGGAGATGGTTTATCAGGGGAAGGCAGCAGCAGCCAACTTCTTGGCACTATGGGTGGTCCTGCTGCACAAGAAAAAGAGCAGGAGAGCTATAGTGATAGGGGATTCTATTGTAAGGGGAATAGCTAGGCGTTTCTGCGGCCGCAAATGAGACTCTAGGATGGTATGTTGCCTCCCTGGTGCAAGGGTCAAGGATGTCTCGGGGTGGCTGCAGGGCATTCTGGAGGGGGAGGGTGAACAGCCAGTTGTCATGGTGCATATAGGTACCAACAATATAGGTAAAAAACGGGATGAGGTCCTAAAAGCTGAATATAGGGAGTTAGGAGGTAAATTAAAAAATAGGACCTCTCAGGATTGCTACCAGTGCCACGTGCTAGTCAGAGTAGAAATAGAAGGATATTTCAAATGAATGCATGGCTAGAGGAATGGTGCAAGGGGGAGGGATTCAAATTCCTGGGACATTGGAACCGGTTCTGGGGGAGGTGGGACCAGTACAAACTGGACGGTTTGCACCTGGGCATGACCGGAACCGATGTCCTAGGGGGTGTGTTTGCTAGTGCTGTTGGGGAGGGTTTAAACTAAAATGGCAGGGGGTTGGGAACCTGTGCAAGGAGACAGAGGAAAGGGAAGCAAGGATAGAAACAAAAGACAGGAAGGAGAAAAGCAAAAATGGAAGACAGAGAAATCAAGGGTGTAAATCAAACAGGACCACAGAAAATAAAAATTCAAAAAGGACTATGGTGGAAAAATTCAGTATCGCCCCGTTTGGGACGCCATTATCGGCCGTGCGCAAGGTTTAGCACCTGGTGCTAATTATCGCCTCCGACAGCAAACTTGGCTTTTATTGCCCCTGGAGGTGATTGGAGCGCTAAATCAAGTGCTTCACACCTGTCTTAAGGCGCAAAGGCCGAGGAGCGAGGCGCTACCTCAGAGCGTTGGCGAAGCAAGGAAGGGCAAATCAAAATAAACCTGCAAAGTGCTGCTCAGTACTCAAAACTCCTTCACACAGCATTGAATCTCTCCAGAAGTCTCTCTCTCTCTCTCTCAGAATGCGTGGTGCAAAAATGTCACCGACAAAAAAAGGCAGGAAGCGATAGCTTTTAAATAGCGCTCCTCTAGTCCCTTTCTGACAACATAATGCTCCCCTCAACCTGTCGTTGCTAGTGGCAGGCGGTAAGGCAGGGGGCGCCACTCAATATCTAGTCCGGGGTGCTAATGGGGCGTTGCGCACTCGACTGACGTCACAATCTGCCAGAGCAGGAGATCATGGCGGTAGTGTTTAGTGCCGCCGCAAAAAGTCTAGTTAATTTCCCGAGCGACGTAAACATCGCCGCGCCCGGGCGCTAGTTGCTTTGCGCCCCATTAGCGCCCTCTTAAGGCACTAACAGGAGGCGCAAGCAACTGAATTTTCCCCTAAGAGTGTTAAAAAATCAAGCCTGAAGGCTTTGGGGGAGAAATTGGGTGAGTAGCGCCACCTGTTAACGCCTAAAGAGGCAGTCAGTGGCTGTAGCGCCACTGGCTGCGTCTGCGGTGATATTCAGTAGGGGCGCTAATGGTGGCGTTAGGCCTTTGCGCTGCGCCGCCACCGATGACGTCATCGGTGTGCGCAGTGCCCCATTCGTGCCCTGTTCGCGGTATTTGGTAGCGAACGCCGCAGCTGCGCCGCTCGCTACCCGCGCCCGGTTCACGGGGCCTTACTGTGCCGGCAGCGGTGCAAGTTAAGGTGGAGGTGCGGGGCGGCCGCTTTTTCAGCGGCCGCCTGCCAGCATCTCCGTCCCCGGCCTCCTAACCACCCCCCCGCGGCATTGCCGGCTGTTTCCCGAGAGCCCGGCACTTCTCCTTGGTGCCGGGCTCATTTGCCGGCACTCACGATCGGGGATTGCACTGTTGCAGGCACCTCCCCCTTAACAGTGGGAGGAAGGCCTGCAGTACCGCAGCGTGCCGTGCCGCAGCATGTGGCGCTGCGGCACGTTGCGCTGCGATAATCAGTTTCAGCGCCCTAAGAGGGACGCGGAGCGCCTCGAGCCTCGCCCCGTCTCCCTCGAGCGGCACTGAAACTGAATTTCTGGCGATCGGTATCACTCCGATCGCTGCGCTAAATCCTGCGCTCCGCCGACTTTTGCGCCACTTTGGCGCCCCAACCCAATTTCTAGGCCTTTGTGTCTTAATGCGAGGAGCTTTCATAATAAGGTGGATGAATTAGCTGTGCAAATAGATGTAAATGGATATGATACAATTGGGATTACGGAGACATGGCTTCACGGTGACCAAGACTGGGAATTTAACATCCAGGGGTATTCAATATTCAGGAAGGACAGGAAAAAAGGAAAAGGAGGCGGGGTAGCATTGATGGTTAAAGAGGAGATTAACACAATAGTAAGGAAGGATATTAGCTCTGATGATGTGGAATTTGTATGGGCAGAGCTGAGAAACACCATGGGACAGAAAACATTAGTGGGAGTTGTATACAGACCCCCAAACAGTAATGTTGAGGTTGGGGATGGCATTAAATGGGAAATTAGAGATGCGTGCAATAAGGGCACAGCAGTTATTATGGGTGACTTTAATCTACATATAGATTGGGCTAACCAAATTAGTAACAATACTGTGGAGGAGGAATTCCTAGAGTGTATATGGGATGGTTTCCTGGACCAATATGTTGAGGAACCAACTAGAGATCAGGCCATCTTAGACTAGATATTATGTAATGAGAAAGGATTAATTAGCAATCTTGTTGTGCGAGGCCTCTTGGGGAGGAGCGATCATAATATGAAAGAATTCTTCATTAAAATGGAGAGTGAAGTAATTGATTCAGTGACTAGGGTCCTGATTTAAATAAAGGAAACTACGATGGTATGAAGCACAAGTTGGCTAGGATGGATTGGGGAACGTTTCTTAAAGGGTTGATGGTGGATAGGCAATGGCAAACATTTAAAGATCACATAGATGAACTACAGAATTTGTTCATCCCAGTTTGGCATAAAAATAAAACAAAAAAGGTGACTCAACCATGGCTAACAAGGGAAATTAGGGATAGCATAAGATCCAAGGAGAGGACATATAATTTGGCCAGAAAAAGCAGCAAACCTGAGGATTGGGAGCAGTTTATGATTCAGCAAAGGAGGACAAAGGGAGGGAAAATAGATTATGAGAGTAAGCTTTCAGGGAACATAAAAACTGACTGTAAATGCTTCTATAGATATGTGAAGAGAAAAAGATTGCTGCAGTCAAGCATAGGTCCCTTGCAGTCAGAATCAGGGGAATTTATAATGGGGAACATTAAATACATACTTTGGTTCTGTCTTCACAAAGGAGGACACAAATAACCTCCCAGAGATGTCAGGGAACATAGGGTCTAATGAGAGGGAGGAATTGAATGAAATCAGTATTTGTAGGGAAACGGTGTTAGGGAAATTGATGTTAGGGAAATTGATGGGATTGAAGGCCGATAAACCCCCAGGGCCTGATAATCTACATCCTAGGGTACTTAAGGAAGTGGCCCTAGAAATACTAGATGCATTGCTGGTCATCTTTCAAAATTCTATAGACTCTGGATCAGTTCCCATGGATTGGAGGATAGTTAATGTAACCCCACTATTTAAAAAGGGTGGTAGAGAAATAATGGGGAATTATAGACCGGTAAGCCTGACATCGGTAGTGGGGAAAATGCTAGAGTCCATTATAAAAGATGTAATAGCAGAGCACTTGGAAAACAGTGACAGGATCAGACAAAGTCAACATGGATTTACTAAAGGTAAATCATGCTTGACTAATCTACTGGAATTTTTTGAGGATGTAACTGGTAGAATAGATAAGGGAGAACCAGTGGCTGTGGTGTATTTGGACTTTCAGAAGGCTTTTGATAAGGTCCCACATAAGAGATTAACTTGTAAAGTTAAAGCACGTGGGATTGGGGGTAAGGTACTGTCTTGGATAGAGAACTGGTTGGCAGACAGGAAGCAAAGAGTTGGAATAAACAGGTCTTTTTATGAGTGGCAGGCAGTGACTAGTGGGGTACTGCAGGGATCGGTGCTCGGACCCCAGCTATTCACAATATATATAAATAATCTAGACAAGGGAACTAGATGTAATATATCCAAGTTTGCAGATGACACAAAGCTGGGTGGGCGTGTGTGCTGTGAGGAGGATGCAGAGAAACTCCAGTATGATTTGGACAGGTTGGGTGATTGGGCAAATGCATGGCAAATGCAGTATAATGTGGATAAATGCAAAGTTATCCACTTCGGTGGGAAAAACAGGAAGACAGATTATTATCTGAACGGCAATAGATTGGGAAATGGGGAAGTGCAACGAGACTTGGGTGTCCTTGTGCACCAGTCGCTGAAGGTATCATGCAGGTGCAGCAGGCGGTTAAGAAGGCAAATGGTATGTTGGCCTTCATAGCGAGAGGATTCGAGTACAGGAGCAAGAATGTCTTGCTGCAGTTGTACAGGGCCTTCGTGAGACCACACCTTGAGTATTGTGTACAGTTTTGGTCACCTTATCTGAGGAGGGATGTTCTTGCCATGGAGAGAGTGCAACGAAGATTCACCAGACTGACACCTGGGATGGCAGGAATGACGAGATTGGGTCGATTAGGCTTATATTCGCTAGAGTTTAGAAGAATGAGAGGGGATCTCATTGAAACTTATAAAATTCTAACAGGACTAGACAGACTAGATGCAGGAAGGATGTTCCCGATGGTGGGGGAGTCCAGAACCAGGGGTCACAGTCTAAGGATAAGGGATAAGCCATTTAGGACAGAGATGAGGAGGAATTTCTTCACCCAGAGAGTAGTGAACCTGTGGAATTCTCTGCCACACAGGGCAGTTGAGGCCAATTCATTAAATATATTCAAGAAGGAGTTGGATATATTTCGTGAGGCTAAAGGGATCAAGGGATATGGGAAGAAAGCAGGGACAGGGTACTGAATTTGGTTGATCAGCCATGATCTCATTAAATGGCAGAGCGGGCTCGAGGGGCCGAATGGCCTACTCCTGCTCCTATCTTCTATGTTTCTATGTTTCTTAACAGTTGAAAAGCCTTAAAGCTAAAAACAAAATGTTGAAATAACTGTTAGTTAACATGGCAGGACTGCTGGGACCCGTCGCATACACATCCTGTGCCATGTGGGAACTCCAGAACACTTAGTGTGTTTTGAAAAACCACATATGCAGGAAGTGCCGCCAATTGCTCGAGGTCGAGCTGAGAGTTTCTGAGCTTAAGGGGTGGCTGGCGACACTACAGTGCATACCGGAAGCTGAGAGTTTAGTGGATAGCACATTTCAGGGTGTGGTCACTCCGCAGACACAGAGAGTTCAAGAGGAGAGGGACTGGGTGACCACCAGGCTGACTAGGAGGAACAGGCAGACAGTACAGGAATCCCCTGGGAGTGTGGCACTCACAAACCGATATTCAGTGTTGAATAGCAGTGAGGGTGATGACACCTCGGAGGAGTGCAGTCAGAAGCAAATCCACAGCACAGTTGGAAGACTTGGGCGCACAGAGGGGCACAAGAAAGTGCAGAAATGCAGTTGTTATAAGGGAATCGATAATCAGTCATTCAGATGTGCATCCCGAATGGTGCGTTGCCTCCCTGGTGCCAGGGTAAAGGATATCACTGAGCAAGTGCAGGACATTCTGAGAGGGGAAGGGGAACAGCGAGAAGTCGTGGTCCATGTTAGAACCAATGATATAGGTAGGAACAGGGTTGAGGTAGTACTGGCAGAGCTTTAGGAACTGGGAAAAAGATGAAAGAATAGGACCTCAAAGGTGATAATCTGTGGAGTACTCCCAGTGCCACGTGCAAGTGCTACAGGAACAGGAATATAGTGCCGGTGAATGCCTGGCTGGAGAAGTGGTGCAGGAGGGAGGGTTGCACCTGAAAAGGGCTGGGACCAATGTCCTCACGGGGAGGTTAACTAGTGCTGTGAGGGAAGGTTTAAACTAATTTGGCAGGGGGAGTGGCACCAGGACGTAACGGCAGAGGAGAGACAAGGTGCATAGAAAATTAGGAGGGACAAACAGCAACAGAACAAAGAAATGGCAGGAATTAGATGGAGGAAAAAAGCAAAGCAAATGAGTATTGCATATGTGTTACTGTGAGGAGTGTTACAAATAAGGTTAATGAGCTATAGGTGTAAGATGTCACATGGGGTTATGATATAGTGGCTATAATGGAGACCTGACTTAAACATGGGCAGGAATGGAAACTAAACATTCCTGGCTACAATGTATTCAGGAGAGATAGGGAAGGAAAAAAGACAGGAGGGGGAGGGAGGAAGTATTTATCACGGATAACATTACAATTTGACAGAGGGACAATATACCTGAGGGATCAAAGATCGAATCTGTTTGGCTAGAGTTAAGGAACAGAAAAGGAGCTATTACATTGCTGGGTGTTTACTACAGAGCCCAAGCAGTGATTACATAGGATATACAGCACAAAAACAGGCCATTCGGCCCAACCAATCCATGCCAGTGTTTATGCTCCACACGCGCCTCCTCTCGTCTTTCCTCATCTAACTCTATCAGCATAATCCTCTATTCCCTTCTCCCTCATATGCTTATCTAGCCTCCTCTTAAATGCATCTATACTATTCGCTTCAACTATCTTATATTGATGGCCTCTAGTTTTGCTCTTTCCCACAAATGGAAACTCTCTCTCTGTATCCACTCTATCAAAACATTTCATAATTTTAAAGACCTCTATTAGGTCAGCCCTCAGCCTTCTCTTTTCAAGAGAAAAGAATCCCAGCCTACTCCTCCTTTCCTGATAGGTATAACCTTGCAATTCTGGTATCATCCTTGTAAATCTTTTTTGCACCCTCTCCAGTGCCTCTATATCCTTTTTAGAATATGGAAACTAGAAATGTTCACTCCAAGTGTGGTCTAACCAAGGTTCGATACAAGTTTAGTATAACTTCTCTGCTTTTCATTTCTATCCCTCTCAAAATGAACCCCAACGCTTTGTTAAAACCAGGGGGGAGAAATTTGGTACCTTAGTGTCTCCCATTATCGCCTCCGGGGGGCGGTAATGGGGCATTAATGACTTAGCGACCGGGTGTGGCGAAATGAATGACTCCCGCTAAATTGTCTGAGAGGTTTGTGGCAGCAGTAATACTTTGCGCCACGATCTCCATCGCCCCAGTAGCGCCCTGGACCCGAACTTCGGTTCCGCCCCCTGCAGCATCGCCGGGCAACAACACCAGCAGCTGCAGGAAGCGTTGTTCAGGAGGCCGGGCGATCAGAGGTGCAAATAACTGGGGATGTTGGCGCGGGTGGGAGAAAAATTTTAATAATGCTTCAAGTGATTTTTTTCGATTGCTCCTAGACCGCGATCGATCAGCCTGGCACTTTGCAGGAGTGCATGGGGCTGATTGGGCCAGATCGTGGCTGCTGTTGGGGACCAGCTCACTGATTCCAATGCAGAGCCTGCAGCGATGGCCCTTCCCTTTAAGGGAGGGAAGGAGCCTCAGATCGCGGCAGTGCTGCGTGGCCCATTGTGCAGCGCTGCAACACTGCCGCCCCGCCTGTGTCCTTTAGCGCTCCAGGAAGGAAGTGGAGCGCTTGAATTTTGAAAAAGCTGGGAATTATTAGTGCCTGACGCTAATTTTCCCAGCTTTCAAAAGTTAGCACCCCAAATGGGGCGATACTGAATTTCTCCCCCATAATGTCAAACATAGTAATGGTTTGCCTTTTTTATGGCCTTAATAACCTGCGTCTCTACTTTGTGATTTGTGTATTTGTACTCCAAGATCCCTTTGCTCTTCTACCCCATTTAGATTCTGATTTTCCAAGTAATATGTGACTCTTATGTTCATTAATAAATAGACATTCTTATTATGAACACAGCTAGCTTTTGCTAGACACTTTTATTGTGCACATGTGGACTAGGTACAGTATCTGTAGAGGCTTCCATCTTGACTGCTGCCTTGTGGGTAGCCTAGTGCCTCATGGGTAATGTAGTCTTAATATACATACAGCTGGGTAGTGTAGTCTTATACATACATCTATATACAGCTCTACACAGCTCTACGGCTCCACCTAATGTCCACTATAGAATGACATGTTATTGATCATTACATCCCCCTTTCTTTGAGGTTTAACAAAACCAATATCAATCAACTTTCAAGAAAACAATAAAGATAATATCAGTAACACTTTTGTTAGTGCTCTATAAACATAAACATTTTCAAAACAGTCAACACATTTTCAAAGCTTTACATTGTACTCAAAGATTAAGTCTATCAGGCTCTTTTACTTCACGTGTGGACCTTCTCAACACGGGTAAGTCTGATGTGTCTTCATGAGATTGTTCTGGCGGTGAATGACAAGATGCAGTTGCGGCATTGTCATCAATCTGCTCTTGTATAGATCGAGGTCTCCTTGCGGTCTTTGCTTGGAGAGGGTTTCAGTGTTTCCTTCACTCTTCATGCCATAACTCTCAATGTAGTCAATGCACTCTCGAAAAACTGCTGGCAGCTGGATCCCATCATACAGCATAGTCCTCTCAGCAGCCTCAGCTAATGGAACACCAAAGATTGGCCTGAGGGAAGAAGGAGTATCCACCGGAACTGCTTCCTGCTCTGGTGCAGGCTTCTTCTTTTTCTTTTTCTCTTTCCACTGCTTAACAACATCTGCTGCGGTTATATCTTTGGACTTTTTCTCCTTGTGTATTTCCCTCTTTGTGCTTTTCTTCCTTTGGCTTCTCTTTGACCTTAATGTCTTTTTCTTTCTTCTTGGAGAAACTAGGCTTTTTGAAGACATGGATACCCTTTGGCCTTTTCATCCTTGATGGGCTCTCTGCTTCATCACCTGAGTCATCTGGTCTGCTTATGGCACAGTTTATACGGTAGACTCTCTTGACCAGTTCTAAGTCTTCACAAGCTTTGTCACCTCGTATCGAATCAAGTCTTTCAGCCACAACAGAAAACATGAGATGATGCACTTTGTCTTTGACTGTCACTTTAAGTCTGCATACACCTAAGCTATCTATTTTCTGTCCATTATAGCTCTTCAGTAGTACTGACTTTTTCTGTATTTTGGGCTTTTCTTTCATATTGTTAATGTCACTCATACTGATTAAGTTTGCTTTTGCCCCAGTGTCCAGTTTCAATGTAACTAATGCTCCATTTACCTGCAGTGGGATCATCCATTTGTCCACTTTTACTGCATTGACTTTATGTTCAGCATTGTCCATTTCTGAGGGCTGCACATTTTCTGTATCTTTTTTGATATCGTCACATGACACCATTCCTACAAAAAATGTCTCACTTAAATCAGTGTCCTCAATTACATTAACTCGTTGCCCTTTTTTAGTTTGTACTTTTGAAAAGCATTGTTTGGCAAAGTGATTCTTTCATTACACTTTGTGTATATTTTTCCAAACGCGGGGCATTGTTTTAACTGGTGTTTGTAACCAAAGTATTTACAATTAAAAATTTCATCCTCCGATTGCTTTTCATTTCTGTTCTGCCCACGTTTCTTCCCCTTGTAGGACACAGCACCGACAGCAGCATTATCACTCATTACAATCGCATCATTATTGATTTCACTGAAAGTCTTCGCGTGCTTTTGAACTAGCTCGCTGGCTTGGCATATTTTCACCGCATTTTCCAAATTTAGTTCAGTTTCTCTCAACAGACGTTCCCTGACTTTTTTATCATGAATACCAAACACAATCTGGTCACGAATCATGGATGCTTTGAGCTCAGAGAAATTACATGTCTGTGCTTTCAGTTTCAGATCAGTTATAAAGCTATCAAAAGTCTCATTTTTCTGCTGTGTCCGAGAACAGAAGATGTATCTTTCATAGGTCTCATTCTTTTTGGGAGAGCAATGTGCATCAAATTTTTTTAGCACATCTTCTAATTTTTCTCTGTTCTCCTCTGGATTAAATACAAATGTATTAAATACCTCTATCGCCTGTGGGCCTGCAACCGTAAGCAGCAACGCTATCTTCCTTGCGTCTGGCTTCGTACCGAATCTGATGGCTGCAATGTAGAGTTTGAATTGTTGTTTAAAAGTCTGCCAATTGTAGTCGATTTTTCCTGTGAGTTTCAAACGCTCTGGTGGCTTCAAATTCTCCATGTCGCTTTTCACAATTTTCAGCAGATCTTCACCATCCTGGTACCATCTTATGTTCATTAATAAATAGACATTCTTATTATGAACACAGCTAGCTTTTGCTAGACACTTTTATTGTGCACATGTGGACTAGGTACAGTATCTGTAGAGGCTTCCATCTTGACTGCTGCCTTGTGGGTAGCCTAGTGCCTCATGGGTAATGTAGTCTTAATATACATACAGCTGGGTAGTGTAGTCTTATACATACAGCTATATACAGCTCTACACAGCTCTACGGCTCCACCTAGTGTCCACTATAGAAAGACATGTTATTGATCATTACAGTGACCTCCTTATTTTTCTTATCAAAATGTAATACCTCACATTTATCTGTGTTGAAATGAATTTGCCAATTATATGCCCATTCTGCAAGTTTATTAATGTCTTGTAATTTGTTGCAGTCCTCATCAGTATTGACTATCCTCCCCAATTTGGTGTCATCCGCAAATTTAGAAATTCTGTTTCTTATTCCAAAGTCTAAATCATTAATATAAATTGTGAACAACTTTGGTCCCAGCATTGATCCTTGTGGGACCCCACTTTCCACCTTCTGCCACTCTGAATAACTACCCTTTACCCCTACTCTCTGCTTTCTGTCTTGAAGCCAGCTAGCTATCCATTCTGCTACTTGTCCCCTGACTCCACATTCTCTGACCTTATTCATTCGTCTATTATATGGTACTTTATCGAAGGTCTTTTGGAAATCTAGATAAATTGCATCTACTGCATTTCCCTTGTCTAATCTCTCTGTTACCTCTTCAAAGAATTCAATGAGGTTGGTCAAGCAAGACTTTCCCTTTTGAAATCCATGCTGACAATTCATTATTATATTTTTGGTTTTGAGATGTTCTTTTTTTTCCTTTAGTAGGGACTCCATTATTTTTCCTATCTCTCTGATGGAACAAGGTGTTGGTTATGACAAGGCCATGTTCTAAGCATTTTGACAGGAGGAGGGTACTGTTGGAGTTGGCTTTCCCTACCCCCTCTCTGCCGATCACACCTCCCCACAGGTCTGTGTCCTTTCCAACTCTGGCGTTAAAGTCGCCAAGGAGGATCAGCTTGTTGCCCGTTGGGACTCGGGACAGGGATTGTTCGAGGCTGGAGTAAAATTCCTCTTTGGCCTCGCTTGTGGCTCCCAGTGTTGGGGCATACGCACTAATGATCGTAGCACACTGGTTCCGGGCTAGGGTGAGCCGAAGAGTCATGAGGCGCTCGTTTATACTGCTAGTAGAGTCTCTGAGACACCCAGCTAGTTCATTTTTTATGGCGAAGCCTACCCCATGGAGGCAGCATTCTTCTTCAGGTTTGCCTTTCCAGAAGAAGGTGTAGCCACTGCCTTGCTCCTTGAGCTGGCCTTCCCCTGCCTGCCGGGTTTCACTTAGGGTGGCGATGTCAATGTTGAAATGTCTGAGCTCCCAGGCAACGATAGCAGTATGGCGTTCCGGTCTGTCACAGTTGGGGTTGTCCATGAGGGTCCTGACGTTCCAGGTCCTGAACTTCATTTTAAAAGGTGGAAGATGCCTATGCATGAATTCTTTTAACATGGGGTGGCCGTTGCATAGCAGCTACCACACGGGCTTGACAGAGCAAGGTCTTGGTCCAATGGCAAGGGGATCCAAGACAATTGGAGACCAGGCTCTGCTACAATGGCCTAGCACACACACAAACATACTGCTACTTCCCACAGGTCCTCTCTGCCTGGGTTTCGTAGGATGCATTGTGGTCCTCGCAACCTCATTTCTCTTATCTGGAAGGAGGAGAGCATGCCAGGGGATCTCAGAGACGCCGTAATTGTAACCATCTTCAAGAAAGCTGACAAGTCTGATTGCAGTAATTACACAGGAGTTTTCCTGCTGTCTGCCACAGGGAAAGTCATCACAAGAATCCTCCTCAATTGCCTTCTCCCAGTGGCCGAAGAGCTCCTCCCAGAGGCGCAATGCGGATTCCGCCCACTAAGGGGCACAATGGACATGATCTTCACCGCGCATCAATTACAAGAGAAATGCAGGGAACAGCACCAACCACTGAACACCTCAAGTCTCTTCGCCGGGAGCAAGCGGAAGACAAGCGCAAGCAGCGCACGTCAACCCAAGCACCCCACCCACCCGCCCCTTCAACCACTGTCTGCCCCACCTGTGACAGAGACTGTAGGTTCTGCATTGGATTCATCAGTCACCTGAGAACTCATTTTTAATGTGGAAGCAAGTCATCCTCGGTTCCAAGGGACTGCCTAAGAAGAAGATTTTTCCTATCACCGATGTTAAGCTGACTGGCCTATAATTCCCTCAACATGTTCTATCTCCCTTCTTAAATATAGGTGTAATGTTAGTTATCTGCCAGTCCTCTGGCACTACACCTTTCTCTAATGAATTATTAAATATGTGTAATAGTGCCTCTGCTATCTCTTCCCTAGATTCTTTTTATTTTAAATGTGGTGCTATCATTTGGAATCTCATCTTCCGATGTCATGTCCACCTAATTTATCTTCCTGATAAATACTAAAGCAAAGCAATTATTTAATATTTCTGCCATTTCACTATCGCTGCCTGTGATTTTATCCTGTCCGTTCCTTAGTGGCCCTATTCCCATCACGACTTTCCTTTTTTTATTTATGTGCCTAGAGACTATTTTACTATTTTGTTTTAGTTCCTTGATAATTTAATTTCATAGTTCCTCTTTGCTTTCCTAATTGTTTTTTTGACTTCTCTCCTAATCTCTTCCTATTCTCCCTTGTCATGCTCTCCCCTGCTGTCCATGGACTTAGTTTATGCCACTTTCCTTACCTTCAATTTTTCCCTTATGTCTTTATTTATCCATGGTGTCTCATTAGTGTTTAGCTTGTTCTTGCTTTTTAGAAGAACATATTTTTCCAGGACTTTGTTGAACACTCTTAAATGTTTCGCATTGCTATTCTACATCATTGTTTGCCAATATTGTTGTTCATTTTATTTTCCCAAGTTCTATTCTCAGCCCCTCAAAATCAACTTTTCTCCAATCTATTACCCTGGTTTTCATCATACTTATGTCCTTCTCAATTATTATCTTAAAGCTTATTATATTATGGTCACTATTACCTAGATGTTCCCCTACTTTTACTTCTCTTACCTGCTCTGGTTCATTCCTCATGACTAGATCCAGTAGAGAATCCTCCCTTGTCGAGCTTCTTACATATTGGATTAGAAAGGAGTCCTGTACACATTGTAGGAACTCCATTCCCTTATCCCCTTTACCGACCTCTTCTGGCCAATTTATATCGGGGTAGTTGAAATCCCCCATGATCATTATTCTATGTTTTTTTACTCAATTCCCTAATTTGTCCGCATATTTCTTCCTCCACCTCCCTTCTGCTATTGGGTGGCCTGTAGACTACCCCATTAGTGTGATTGATCCTTTATTATCTTTTGTCTCCAGCCGCATGGATTCTATTTCTGTCTTACTGATAGCTGGGTCACTTTTTTCTAATGCCATTATGTTATCTGTAATAAGTACAGCTACTCCACCTCCCCTTTTTCCCTCTCTATCTTTTCCAAATATGTTGTACTCTGCAAAGAGATAGAGGAACAAATATGTGCATCAAATTTCAGAGAAATGTAAAAATAATAGAGCAGTAATAGTAGGGGACTTCAATTACCCTAATATAGAGTAGGGGGAAAACAAAGTAAAGGGCAAGGAGGGTGAAGAATTCCTAAAATGGGTACAGGAGAACTTCCTTAATCAGCATTTTTCTGGCCCAATGAGGAAGGAAGCAATGCTGGATCTAGGGCTAGGGAATGAAATAGGTCAAGTGGAGCGTGTTACAGTGGAAGAACATCTGAGTAATAGTGATCATAATATAATTAAGTTTAAAGTAGTTATGGAAAGGGACCAAGAAAAATCAAAGGTGGAAATACCCAACTGGAAGTGAGTCAATTTCAGTGATTTGAGAAGGGATCTAGCACAGGTGGACTGGAAACAGATTGGTTGGTAAACTGTAAATGAGCAATGGCAGGCCTTCAAGGCGGAGATACTTTGGACACAAACTAAGCATATTCCCATAAGGAGGAAAGATGGGGCATCCAATGCTAGAGCTCCCTGGATGACAAAAGAAATAGAGGTTAAAATAAAACAGAAAAAGGAGATTTATGACAAATGCCAGGTACAGAATACAATAGAAAACCAGGCAGAATACAATGAATGCAGGAGGAAATTAAAAAAGGATATAAAAAGGCAAAGAGAGAATGTGAGAAAAGTTTAGTGAGTAACATAAAATGGAACACTAAAGTCTTTTATAAACATATTAAAAGTAAAAGGATAGTTCAAGGAATGCTGGGACCGATTAGGGACAAAAAAGGAAATCTTCTTGTGGAGGCAGAGAGCATGAATAAGGTACTGAATAAATACTTTGCATCTGTCTTCACAAAAGAAGAGTATGAAGTTAATTTTGTAGTACAGGAGAGGGAAGTAGAGATATTGGATAGGAAGAAAATAGATAGAAAGGAGCTGTTAAATAGGTTGGCATCACTCAAAGTGAACAATTCATCTGATCCTGATGGGATGCATCCTAGGTTGCTGAGGAAAGGAGATAGCAGACGCTCTGACCACAATCTATCAATGCTGCTTGGATATAGGAGTGGTGCCAGAGGACCAGAGGATTGCAAATGTTACACCCCTGTTCTAAAAAGGGGAGAGGGATAAACTTGGTAAATATAGTTCATTCAGCCTAACGTCAATGGTGGGATAACTGAAGTCCCTCATCCCTGTTATCATCCTGGTAAACCTCCTCTGTACCCACTCCAAGACCTTGACATCCTTCCTAAAGCAACAACCAGCACGGATTTGTTAAAGGCAAATCGTGTCTGGCTAACCTGATTGAGTTCTTTGATGAAGTAACAGAGAGGGTTGATGAAGGTAGTGCAGTAGATGTATATATGGACTTTCAAAAGGCATTTGATGAAGTACCACACAACAGACTTATTCAGAAAATAGAAGCACATAGTATTAAAGGGACAGTCGTAACTTGTGTACATAATTGGCTAAGGGATAGGAGGCAGAGAGTAGTGGTGAAGGGATTTTTTTTGACTGGAGAGAAGAATGCAGTGGGGTCCTGCAGGGGTCGGTATTAGGACCATTGCTTTTCTTGTTATATATAAATGACCTGGATTTGGGTATAGGGAGCCCAATTTTGAAGTTTGTAGATGATACAAAGCTTGGCAATGTAGTAAATAGTGAGCAGGATAGTAACAGACTTCAGGAGGACATAAACAGACAGGTGAAATGTCCAGACACATGGCAGATGCAACTTAAATGTGAAGTGATTGGGAGAAACATCATGGAGAGTCAGTATAATCTAATTGGTACTATTTTGAAGGAGGTGCAAGAACAGAGGGACCTGGAGGTGCATATTCACAAATCCTTGAAGGTGGTAGGGCAAGTTGATAAGGCAGTTAAGAAAGCGTATGGAACACTTGGCTTTAGTAAATGGGGGCATTTAATCCAAAAACAAAGAAGTCATGCTGAACCTTTACACATCACTGGTTAGGCCTCAGCTGGAGTATCGTGTACAATTCTGGGCACCACACTTTAGGAAGGAAGTCAAGGCCTTGGAGAGGGTGCAGAGGAGGTTTACCAGGATGATAGCAGGGATAAGGACTTCAGTTATGTGGAGAGACTGGAGAAACTGGAATTGTTCTTCTTTGAGCAGAGAAGGTTAAGGGGAGACCTAATAGAGGTATTCAGAATTATGAGGGGTTTTGATAGAACAAGTAGGGAGAAATTGTTTTCTCTGGCAAGTAGGTCAGGAAATGGAGGTCATAGATTTAAAATAATTGGCAAAAGAACTGGAAAGGAAATGAGGAGAAATTATTTCACGCAGAGGATTGTTGAAAGGGTGGTGGAATCAAATTCCATAGGAACTTTCAAAAGACAATTGGACATGTATTTGAAGAGAACTAATTTGCAGAGTTATGGGGAAAAAGCTGGGGTGTGGGACTAAATTGGACAGCTCTTTCAAAGAGCCAGCACAGGCACGATGGGCCGAATGGCCTCCTTCTGTGCTGTAAAATTCTATGATTATATGATTCTAAACCAGTAACTTGTTGTGGGATGGATTTCCTCTGTGCACTATATGCAACAAAATCCTAAATCCATTATTTATAAGCAAATTTACAATTTTGTTACACACAGTGGTCACAGGAAACTTTCTTCACGTGAGCAATTATGGGCAAGAACCGATTTTCTGCTACTCATTGTGATGTCATTAATATGCCATGATGGGAAATTTCTTGGCCAATAACCTCTTTACACCAGCACCCCTGAAAAGAAAGTCTCTTTGGCACTGTTTCTTTGCAACAGTTATCAAAATAATACTTCTCTACACCCCCAATTTTCTCTTCTCCTCTTCTGAGAGTGGTGACTCATACAGCAGTATAGTGGTTGATGGCAGCCCTCTTGTATCTCATCTTAATTGTTATTCTTCATTTTAGCCAAGACAATGGGGCATAGGCTTTCCAAATGGAGTGGGCATCTCTGGCAGGTTCGTACTTCTGCCTGCTATGGATATGCCCTCCTGACCCCAGCCAGCTTTCAGACTCTGGAACTACTTGCATGCTCGAGGTGGCCATCCCGGTTTCTACTACAAAATCAACAGCATTGGCCATAGAAGCCTGCTACTGCCTGGAGTTGCCAATACCCTAACTAAAGAATAAAATGTCAGAAATTTCTTCCCATCTCCTGGGGCCTGTGCATGGTAATGCTTGAAGGACTACTTCAAAGGCCCTGGCTGTGGGCACCATCTTCTTTGTCCTTCCATTGACTGTTAAATGCTGAATGCCAAGGCCTGACAGATGGTCCTGGCATCCAGCATTCAATCAGGGCAAATGGTTGGAAAAATAACAAAGGCTGTGTTTCCCTCATCTTAATTTCATTAGTCTGTGCTCGTCCATATATGGGTGGGCTCACCTTAAGCAACAGGGCCCACGCTCCAGAAATGGAGAGAAGGTGGGGATTCAGGGAACCATGTCCCCGAACAAATTTCTGACCCTGTCTGCCCCAGAGCCAAACAACAACGACAACAACAACTTGCATTTATACAGCACCTTTAACATAGGAAAATGTCCCAAAATTGAGACCGAGCCAAAGAAGGCGATATTAGGATGGGTGACTAACACCTTGGTCAAAGTGGTAGGTTTTAAGGAGGGTCTTAAATGAGGAGAGAAAGGTGGAGAGGCAGAGCAGTTTAGGGAGGGAATTCCAGAGCTTAGGGCCTAGATGGGCTGCCAATGGTGGGGCATGGGGGAGGAGATGCTCTAGAGGCTAGAGATAGAGGAACACAGAGTACTTGGAGGGTCCTAGGACTGGCGGATGTTACAGAGATAGGGAGGTGTGGGGCCATGATTGTAATACAAGGATAAGAATTTTTAAATGGAGGCATTGAAGGAGTGGGGGTGAATGCGGCTCAGCAAGAACAGGGGTGATGGGTGAACAGGACTTGGTGCAAGTTAGGATACGGGCAGCAGAGTTTTGGATGAGCTCAAGATTATGGAGGGTGGAAGATGGGAGGCTGGCCAAGCGAGGGTTGGAATAGTCAAGTCTGACAGTAACAAAGACATGGGTGTGAGGGTGCCGGTCAGTTCCTTCAGTAACCCCTAGATGGCACCTTCACTGGTTGGTTCCTCTTTTTTCGAGACAAATAAGTTAAACAAATAAACTGTAAACAAAACTCTAATAACCCTTTAAATAAACCTTAACAAATCAAATTAAAATTTGGTTGTTTGAACTAATTATGCACTCCAGTCCCCGCGGCGTCCACCGGTCACGAAATTGCTCGAGCGCGCCGGTGGACACCGCGTGCTCCATCTCTAGGGCCACCCGGGCGCAAACATGGCCACGGAAGAGAGGGAGGCAATCCGGTCAGACGACCCCCTAGACCGCCCGCTGCCTGGACCAATTAATGGCCTTCTTGGCCAGGCCCAGGAGCAGACCCACGAGGAGGTCCTCCAACCTGCCCGCTCCCCTCCGCACCGGGTGACCGTAGATCAAGAGCGTGGGACTGAAGTGCAACCAAAACTTGAGGAGCAGCCCCTTCAAATAATGAAAGAGGGGCTGCAACCTCTCACACTCACTATATGCGTGAAACACGGACTCCTCCAGACCGCAAAACAAACAGGCAGCCTGGGAGTCCGTAAACAAACTTAAGAGTCTATTGCACGGGACTGCTCTGTGCAACACCCTCCAGGCCAAGTCCCCAATAGAACAAGGGAGGACTCCCGCATAGAGAGCCCCCCATTGGGGACCTCCGCCTCCGTCGGAAGGTAAAACGGCACGCCACGGCGTGTCCGGACGGCAGGCGAAGATGGCAAAGTGAAAGGTGTGCAGGAGCAGCCCGTACAGGAAACCCCTCCGTGCGGAATGAAAAGGCACGGAGGGCATTTCCTCGAGACGGCTCAGGTTGTGAGGCGCCGATCCCCGAGGGGAGTTTTGGGGCAGGGCGCCGATAAGGAACTCCGTCCGAACGGGGGTAAGCTCGGACGGAATCGCCCCACGCGCCTGAGCCGCCTCGATACACCTCGTGGCGCCGGGGGGCAGCATCGCTTTCACCGCCCCGATGGCATTGGCCGCGAGCCGGACGCTGTTCCAGGACATGCACCGCGCCAACTCCTCTGGCGCCATCCAGCCCGCTCCTCCGCCATCGAGTAGGTCCCCGACTCTAGTCAACCTGGCAGGCACAGCCCTGCGCTCCGCCAGCCACCCGAACCCGCGGGCGTGGAGGTGCGGATTCCTGAACAGCGGCTCCCGGAGGACAGCCACCATTCCTGACGGGGGAGAGCTCCGCCTGGAGGCGGCGCAGCTCCAAACCCATAGTAGTTCCTGGTAGAAGACAGGCAGCTCCCGCAGGCTGGCATGCTCAGTTCCAAAAACAGGAGCTGCATGTCGTAATTGAGGCCGTGCAGCTGGCGGAAAAAATACGTCGCCAGCGCACACCATCTCGGAGGATTCTCGACGTACAGGTATCTCTGCAGCGTCTGAAGACGGAAAGTCGCAGCCTGGGTGCGGAGGCACACCAACGCCTGACCGCCCTCCCTAAGCGGGAGACTCAGAACTGCGGCAGAGACCCAGTGCTTCCTTTTGTCCCAGAAGAAGTCGACGAGCTTCTTCTGTATCTTGGCGACAAACGCAGGGGGAGGGATCAAAGTGATGAACCGGTACCACAACATGGCGGCCACCAGTTGGTTTATGACCATCGCTCGACCCCTGTAGGACAACACTCGGAGCAATCCTGTCCAGCGTCCTAAGCGAGCGGTGACTTTGGCCTCCAACTCTTGCCAGTTCGCCGGCCAGGCGTCCTCGGCAGGGCTGAGGTAGACTCCCAAGTAGAGGAGGTGTGTAGTGCTCCAGGCAAAGGGCCTGAACTCCTCCGGCAGGGAGTCCACCCGCCACTGACCCACCAGGAGTCCGGAACATTTCTCCCAGTTGATCCTGGCGGAGGATGCGTCCGAGTAAATCTGCTGGCATTCCCGCATCCTCCGCAAGTCAACGGGATCCGTGACCATGAGGAGCACGTCATCGGCGTAAGCCGAGAGGACCACCTCCACGCCCGGCCCTTGCAGAGCCAGTCCCGCCAACCTCTTCCGCAAGAGGCGCAGGAAAGGCTCTACGCAAATGGCATATAACTGGCCGGACATGGGGCATCCCTGACGCACCCCCCTCCCGAAGCGAAGGGGCGCCGTCAAGGACCCGTTAACTTTAATCAGACACTCCGCGGCAGCGTACAGAAGTCGGATCCGGGTGACAAAATGCGTCCCGAACCCGAATGCGCGCAGAGTCCCGAAAAGATACTCGTGATCCACCCTGTCGAACGCCTTCTCCTGATCCAGGGAAAGGAAGGCGACCGACAGACCAGCCCTCTGGGAATGGTGGACCAGGTCCCGGACCAGATGGATGTTATCATGGATGGTCCGGCCCGGGACCGTGTAGGACTGGTCGGGGTGGATCATGTGGGCCAGCACGGCGCCAAGGCGAACAGACATGGCCCTGGCAAAGATTTTGTAATCCGTGCTGAGGAGGGAGACCGGGCGCCAGTTCTTAAGGAGGCGGAGATCACCCCTCTTAGGCAGCAGGACAATCACCGCCCTGCGCCAAGAGAGGGGCATCTCTCCGGTCGCCAAACATTCCCCCAGGACCCGCGCGTAGTCGCCCCCCAGGACGCCCCAGAACGCCCTGTGGAACTCCACGGTCAGCCCGTCCAGCCCCGGGGACTTCCCCCTAGAGAGCTGGCGGAGGGCGCCGGACAGCTCCTCCAAACTCAGAGGAGCGTCCAATTTTTCGGCACCCTCCAGGCCGACCTTCGGCAGGTCCTCCCACAAAACTCTGCGCGCGTCCTCGCTGGACGGATCCGGAGAGAACAGAGCCCCGTAATAGGCGCGGGTCTCCGCGCGGATTCCCTCCGGATCCGAGACCAGAGATCCGTCGTCGGCCAGCAGCTCCAAGAGCTGCTTATGGACCCCCCGTCTTTTTTCCAGCGAGTAGAAGAAGGGGGAGCCGCGGTCCAGGTCCCGCAGGAACTGGATCCGCGACCTCACGTACGCGCCTCGGGACCCGACGAGCTGCAGGTCCTTCAGCGCGCCCTTCTTCTCTTCGTACACCAGCCGCAGGGCCGGGTCCTCGACGACTTGACCGAGACGGGACTCCAGGTCGAGCACCTCCTTCTCCAACTGCCCGACCCGGGCCTCCCGCCTCTTGGTCGACCCCTTCGCGTACTCCTGGCAGAAGAGACGGATGTGAGCCTTGCCCACGTCCCACCATAGCCTCAAGGAGGGGAAGCCCCCCTGCTTCCTTCTCCAGCCGGCCCAGAACCGACCGAACGAATCCCGGAACCGTGCGTCCTCCAGCAGCAGGTTGTTAAAGTGCCAATACGCGGACCCCCCCCGTGCGCGCGGCGGAACGAGCTCCGCCCACACCAGGTGGTGGTCCGTGCACGGCACTGGCCGCATGGAAGCCGCCGGAACGCAGGAGACGTATGCCCGAGAAATGTAGAGGCAGTCGATCCTGGACGCTCCTCTCCCAGACCTCACGCAAGTGAAGGTGCTGGAGTCGGGATGGAGATTTCGCCAGACGTCCACCAAGTCGAGGGACCCGACCAGGTCCCTAAACTTCTCCGTCGCCGCCGGGCAAGGCAGGGCGCCCGTGCGGTCCCTCGCCTCGAGGGTACAATTAAAATCCCCCCCGAGGATAATGCACTCGCCCGCGTCGATGGAGCCCAAAAGAGTGGACGCTTCTTCAAAGAAGCGCGCCTGCTGCGCACCGGCCTGAGGGGCGTACACGTTCACTAGATGGAGCGGCACGCCCCCCAGGTGAACAGTGACCTGGAGCAAGCGGCCCGGCACGAGCTCCTTGACCCCCAAGATCTCCGGCTGAAAATGCGGGGCCAACAAGATAGCCACCCCACTGGAAACACTGGAGAGGTGACTCATGTTGACCCCTCCTTGCCACTCCAGGAGCCACGTGGCCTCGTCTCCCGGAACGGTGTGGGTTTCTTGCAGGAAGCACACCGCATACTTCCCGTCCCGAAGGACCGAAAAGTTATTAAATCTGCGGCTAGCTTCCCTGCTGCCGTTGATGTTGAGGCTGGCTATGGTTATCTTCATTTCAGAAGCATAAACCAACCCCTACTTATCACTAACGGGGGAAGGAAGGGAGGCCGCTAGTCGACCGCCACTTCCTTAGCAGCCCAGTGAGAAACAACTGGAACTGACGCAGCTCGAGCGGGCTCACGCCCGCGTCCTCGCCCATGGTCTTGTAGGTGATGCGGGCCGACCCGATGAGCAGCGCCAGCTCCGACCATCTGTCGAGGGCCCGCCGGGTGCTTTGGTGACCCTGGCACGTGGCCACAAAGTCCTGGAGCTCCCTGATGGGAATAAGAATGAGGGGGGTCCCGGCGAGGGGCGCGAGGTCATCCATCGCCTCATCGGCGAAGGAATCTAAGTCCTCCTCCGCCCCTACCACCGAGTCCCCGTCCTCCTCCGGGGGGTCGCCACTGGCGGCCGAACCGTCCGCCGCGCAGTGCGCATCGGGCGGCCCGGCCGCGACGGCCGGCCCCGCCTCCGCCCGGATCCCACCCCCAGGATCGGTAGCGGAGGATTCCTCCCTGGGCTCCTCTAGGGGGACCGGGCCAGAAGACGGCGGCGGTTCGGAGACCCCCTCCGCCCCAGGCGCCGGAACGACCGGAGAAACCGGAAAGACGGGAGAGTACGTGGACCCGACCTCCTCCAAGTCGCCCGGCGCCGGAGGCACAGACAGAGGGCCCTCCCCTGCTACGCCACCGGCCTCCGACCCAGCAGATGGGGTAAATTTTTGACAGACCTTGACGAAGTTGAGCAGCACCTGGGAAAAGTCCGGGCCGCTCTGGGCGAGCTCATCTTCCGCGAGCTCGCCCGGCCCAGACCCTAAGCCGCCCGACTCGTCGAGGGGCAATTCCACCGTTAAGGGGTCAATCCCCGCCGCGGGTTGTTCCGCGACCCCCCCCACGGGCAGGGTCTCGTCCCCATCCCCGGGAGGCACAAACTGGGCAGACGCCTCTGCCTCAGCCTCCCCAGGGACAGGCGACCCCTGCCGTTTGCCCGCGATGGTGTCAGCGGTGGGGTGGGGCGCTGTATCCGTGGCGGGCGACGACTCCCCCCGACTGGAGGGACCTTCCTCCTCCCGGTCCTCCTCCTCGTCCAGGGGGTCGCGCCTTCTCTTGAGCGCGGAGGGGTAGAGGGAGGCCTCCATTTCTTCAGGGGCCTCCCCTGCTCCCTGCGGTGGAGCGAGTTCTTCGGGTCCCCCGGGCCCGAGCCCGGCCGTAGGTTCTAGTGTACCCGCCTCGGCGGTCGCGGCCACGGGCTCAGGCACGAGGTCCCCCTCACCTCCGCACTCCGCGATCAGCGCGATGACGCGCTCGGGCGTCAGGGGCTCCAAATTAAGGGGGACACCCTCCACGGGGGGACCCACCCTGCGGTTTTTGGTTTTGCACCGCGCCTTCTTTCCGACGGGACCTCCCTCCTCCCCCCCGCCGGAGGCCTGGATGGCGATGGCCTCCGATGACGACCACGCCCCGGTGGCATTTGTTTGGGAGGGGGCACGGCTAGACCCGGAGGGAGGAGCGGCGGCGGCGCCAGCCTTGGCCACGCCAGTCACCCTGGCGGCTTTGGAGGCGGGGCAGTTTCTCCGAACATGCCCCACCTCCTTACAGGCGTGGCACCGCACGCCGTCTGTCGTCCAGAAGACGTGGTACGGGGTCCCCTCGTGGAGGACCGTAAAGGCCCCGTCCGTCTCCCCCTCCCGCGCCAGCTGGATAAAGGCCTGGCGCCGGAAGGAGAAGACATGGCGAAGGCTGCTCTCCCGGAATCCGAGCGGGATTGGAGAAATCCCCGACCTCACCTCCCCAAGTTGGTATAAGTGGGGGAGGAGGAGCTCACCGGCGATAAAGGGCGGGACGTTTGACAGAACGACCCTCTGCGCGGTGGCCTCAAGAGGGTCCACCGGCAGGAAGGTCCCGCCCACGGTGAGCCCCTTGGCGATGGCCAGGGCCACCGCCCGCTCGGACTCCAGGAAGAATACAGCCTTCCCATACATCTTCGAGGCGGCCACTATGGCCGGAGGGCCGACAACCCCAGCCATAGCCTTGACGCACGCCTCGATGGTCATGTTGGGGTGGGTGTAGCTCTTCACCCCAAGCTTCTTAGTCATTAGCCGGAACGGCGACGGGACAGCAGCAGCAGCGGGAGCGGCCGTGGCTTTGGCCATCGCCGCCGCATAAGTCATCGCTGGCCCCGTCACCGCCGAAGAAGTACTGGCCATCATGGGGTGGTTCTTAAAAAAAGAGCTGCACACACCCCAACTTCGTCACAGGCCTGGAGGTTTTTAATGGCCTCGGGAAAGGAGTCCTGAGCAGAGGGAGTGTAAATGTACTGGGCCACCCCTCCCCTTGATGGTATAAATTGGGAGGGGGCCCTTTCTCCCCTCTGCTCAATTGGTAAAAATAAATAAGAAGAAGGGAGGTGCCTTTTGGAGAGGCAGAGAGAGGACAAAGAGAGAGAGAGAGGGGGGGTGGGAAGGAGGGGGGGCCGCAAAGGCAGGGTCCCCACTTAAAGATGGTAGACGGTGGGTGGGTGTCGGCAGGGTGCACTCCCCCGATGGTAACATGCAAAGTCTTTAAGCTATAGGCTGGTCTTCGGGCAGGGGGAGAGGATGTCTTCGCCTGGGCAGGCTGGAGAACGCCCAAGGTCAGCCCACACCAGGTCTTCTCGATGCGCAGGAACAAGCTTCACCTGGGCAGGCTCCAGCCAACCCAGGCCAGGCTTTCGGCCCGTCTTCTTTTCCTCCCCCCGCCTAGAATGCAAAAGTCTTTAGGGGGAATACACAGAGACACCCACCTGCAGATGTTAGAGTTGCAGCTCCTCCCCTCCTTCCAAGTGGAGCTGTTTGTATCCTCTCTCCCTCTCTCCCTCTCCTGGGCTGGAGGCCGAATTGGGAGGCAGTGCTGGAAAAGGCCTCTCCCGTTCTAATGCTGGCCTCCTCCTCTGTCCTCCACTCCTTCCCCTCCAGGCACCTCTGTAGATGATGTAGATGGGTTGGTGTGGGTAGGCTGTAGTGGTGGTGGCCTGGGGTCACTCCTTCCTTCCACTCTACTTCCAGGCCAAGGCAACCACACACTCTCCCCACAGCAGCAGGAGCAGCTCAGCAACACAACCTGCTCCTCTGACTGCAAGGTCCAAAATGAGCTTGTGTGAGGGTGCCGGTCAGTTGCTTCACTAACCCCTAGATGGCACCTTCACTGGTTGGTTTCCCTTTGTTAATTGTGAGTATTTTCTTCTGTGTTTATTATTTAACTGCCTTTTATCTGGTTTATTGGTTTCACCTGTTTTTGCTTGTATTTAAGTTCTGTGGTTTCTTCCCTCTGGGCTCAGTCCTGACAACGGAGTTAGTCCTGACAAGGTGCTCTGTCTTGACTAGGTGCTCAGTCTCGACAAGCCTGTTGCCCTGTAGTAGCTTGCCTTGACAAGCCGGTTGCCTTAGTGGTTGCTTGTCTTGAGCTCCTATGTCTATAACTGTTTATCTGTGTTATGTTTTGCTTGTATTTAAGTTCTGTGGTTTTTCCCTTTGTTCTCGGTCTTGACAAGGTGCTGACAAGTTCCTCAATCTTGATAAGGTTCTCGGTTTGGACAAGCCGGTTGCCCTGAGGTAGCTTGTCTTGAGCTCAGTCTTGACAAGCCAGTTGCCTCACGGTAGCTTGTCTTGAGTTCCTATCTTGACTAGCCATTTGCCTATGTGGTAGCTTGTCTTGAGCTCCTATGTTTTGTGACTGTTTACCTGTGTGAGTCTAGTAAAGTACTGTTATTTAAGACTGCATATCTGCTTCTCACCTCGTCTGTCTGCACTTGGGTCGAGAACCAACCTCGCCCGGACAGCACGGCCCCGTGTCTACACGGCCCCATGACACCAACCCTGTCAGTGGGTGAGGGTTTCAGCAGCAGATGAGCTGAGGCAGGAACGGAGACAGGCGATTTTACAGAGGTGGAAGTAGGTGGTCGGAAGCTCAGCTCGGGGTCAAATAGGATGCTGAGGTTGCGGACAGTTTAGTTCAGCCAGAGACAGTGGTCAGGATGGGGGATGGAATTGGTGGCTAGGGAACGGCGTTTGTGGCAGGGGCCAAAGACAGAGAGCTGGATTTTGATTCAGGGGCGGGCTGGGGTTGTGTAATCTGCATTTCGTGTTAGCCACCTGAATCTAAATCGATGTTGGAGAATGATGCGATTTTAACTTAATTGGCCAATTGAGTTCCAACGTGTGGGAACCCATGGCAAATTAGTTTTTCCAGTCTGACAGTCGCCTCCGATTACATCATCATTGCTGCTGCATTTAAGGTCTGCAACAAGCCTTGCTTCTTCTGCAGACTGCCAACCTTTTGGCCTTTGCAGTGAGAGGGTCCTGGAGGAAGAATGACCAGCCAGAGACCTAGGTCTGCTCCCAGGTTTGATGACGTTGCCCTGCAGGCTTTAGTAGAGGGAGCAAGAGCAAATAGAGGTGCTCTTCCCTTCTTCAGGGAGGAAGAAGCCTCCCCAGCAGACCAAGGCTGTGTGGATCCAGGTGGCAGAGGAGGTCAACTCATTGTCAGTAACCTGCAGAACCTGGATTCAGTGCAGGAAGCGATTTCATGACCTTCTGCGCACTGGAAAAGTGAGTATGAATTTTCCATCACCCTCAACCTGAACCCCATTGCTTTTCCTCACCAGCACTCAGCTTTAGCAATCTCTTCCTCCACATCCCACTTGACACTGACATCCCTGCCCCTCTCTCTCAATGGTAACATATTTGACTATGCAGCCCTCACACTCCCTATCACTGTGATGCTATGAAAACAACTGACAACACACAGGGAGGGCCCTTGGTCGTGCCACCTCACTCCATCTTTGTCTCCTTCTAAGCATCTATGCTATGGATTCTCTACACTCACTCCTTCATTCTCACTCAACCTCCACTTGTCTCCCTCATTGCAGGAAAAGAGAGCTCACAATAAGAGAGAAAGAGCGAGGACAGGAGGAGGGCCACCCTCAGTAGCCCACCTCACCCCCTGGGAGGATGTGGTCCTGGAGATCGTGGGAGTGGAGGACGATGCGCAAGTGGGGGACGGACAGATGGGTGCATCACAGCAAGCTGGTGACAGAATAGTTTTTCATCTCTCTCAATGACATTGCATGAATTGCTGCTAATGATTCTGAAGCTCTAACAGATGGATTTATGATCATCTGCAATATACAATGTGCATGTAACCTTGGCATCACATCTCTGACTCTTTCCTTTACTTCCCCACAGGACCATCGCAAACACCCGTCCCCACTAGCCAGGAGGAAGAGCTTGAGCATCCAGACTCCTCAGGAAGCTGCAACCTCTGAGGGCACCAACGCAGACACTCACACCTCGGTGGGACCATCGCGAGATAGAGTAGTGTTGTCACCTGGTGTATCACAGCTCACAAGTGAGCTTCAGCAGATTGTGGAGACAGGGACAGCAGTGGAGAGTCCTAGTCGGAGGGCGCAGGACTCTGTCAGCTCGGCTCAGCTGCATGTCGATTCTCTGCCTCTGGGTCCATCCACAAGATCAGCGGTGCTGGAACTCCAGGAACAGATGCAGGAGTCTCTGAAAGGTTTTGTCTCCAGGGTCGCTGCGAGTGTGGAGCGAATGGAGGAGTCCATTGCGAACATGAGCAGAGCCTTTGTGGAGTCATTGGTGCATGAACGCATCACCATGGAAAGGATGGCAACCTCCATGGAGGTGATAAGTCGCCAGAGTGCAGAAAACATGGTGAATGTTCTGAATAGAATGACATCTCTGGAGGAGCGATGGTCATCTATTGAACAGAGAAACCAGACCTTCATGGGAGTCCTTCTGAGTAGGACTGCCAGTGCAGATACGGGTCCCCATGGCCCCCCTGATGTGCAGCAAGGTGCTCTCAAGCCACTTGCAAGCGCTGAGGGGGGACCGGACCCACGAGAGGGAAGTTGGCGGCAGACATCAAGGAAGTGGGGGCTCCTCTCCAAGCGCTCACACTTCCATGCCACTGCAGAACCCTTGGTCAGAGCCCCACCAGAGTCCACACCCATCTGAGATCGGCGTCTCAACCCCTGCACAGCCGCAGGAGCAGCAGACTGTTGATGAGCCCTCACAGGTTCGCAACCCCAGAGGACGCCTGCCAAAGGTGTCGAGACAGGAGCAGCAAGAAAGTGAGCAAGGGGCCTCCACATCTGTTGAAGCCACAGGGGAAGCACCACGTAGGAAGGAGCACGCGTAAGAGAAAGATACTGCACAAATAGTCACAAGGGTAGTCACTTGGATGAAATTTGATGTTTTATGTTAAAACGCCATCAGATGATTACTGTAAATAAAAAATCTGATGGCTACTGCTGTAGTTGTGGCGTGTGTCATTTCGCGAATGGGACTTCCACATTGAGGGCTTAGGATTACTTGCAACTGTCAGTATGGTGGTCAAATTGCTAGGAATCTGCAAGGTTCTTGGCCATTGTCGATGTTCAGGTAAGAAGCTGCGAGGCAAAAGTGCTTGATTGGTTAGGCTAAGCAAATCTGGCCAAGATGAGTGCGTTCCTTGCATCCCGGGCAGCAATGTTCTCGCGTACTGCTGCTGCTGGTTGATGGGCCTCTGCAAGATGCTCGTTTTCGCTCTCCTCCTCCTCCTTCTCCTCCTCCTCCTCATCTGAGGAGGATATGTGATGAGCCACTTGGTCCTCAGGAATCAGCAAGCCACGACGCTGTGCCATGTTGTGAAGTGCACAGCAAACCATGATGATTCTGGAGACCCTGGCTGCTGAGTACTGCAGGGCTCCACCTGAGCTATCCAGGCATCTGAAGCGCATCTTCAGCAAACCGATGGTTTGCTCGATTATGGCTCTGGTGGACATGTGGCTGGAGTTGTAGCTCTCCTCAGCTTCATTGGATGGTCTTCTCAACGGCGTCATTAGCCACGTCTTCAGGGGATAGCCCTTGTCTCCAAGTAGCCATTCGTTAAGTTGGTCTGGTGGACTGAATAGCGGAGGCACACTAGACTGGCGCAGTATGAAGGAGTCATGGCAACTGCCAGGGTACTTGGCACAAACATGCTAAATTTCCTTCTTGTGGTCACACACCAGCTGAACGTTAAGGGAGTGGAAGCCATTGCAGTTGACAAAAATACCTGGATTGCGATGGGGTGCCTTAAGGGCCACATGTGTGCAGTCAATGATGCCATGCGCCCTTGGAAAGCCTGTCAGATTAGCTAATCCAACCGCACGCGCCGTCACACTTGCTTGATCCTTGGTCAAATGGATGTGATTGTGCGCGATGGCAAAGAGGGCATCGGTTACCTGCGTGATGCAACTGTGTGCGGCCACCTGGGAGATGCCGCTGATGTCTGCTGCTGATCCCTGGAATGAACCTGAGGCAAAAAAGTTGAGTGCGGTGATGACTTTGACGGCCACTGGTAAGGGTTGTCCATCTGGTCCTCTGGGCTCCAGGTCTTGTTGCAGCATTTCGCAGATGTCACCCACTACCTCTCGCAAAAGTCGGAGCCGCCTTTAGCACTGCTGCTCAGACATGTTGAGGTAGCTGATCCTGTGTCTGTAGACCCTGTTTGGGGGGGTATCTCCTGCGCCGACGGGCTTCCATGTGCTGGCCCCTTCTGGCCTGTGCAACTTCAGGTGGGTGAGCAGCTGCTTGGCACTCCTGTTGGTGCTGCTGCTGTTGTTGCTGCTGCTGTTGGTGCTGCTGTTGTTCATGGTTCTGCTGGTGCCGCGGCTGGTCTTCGTCCTTATCTAATGTCCAGAAGGGAAGGAAATAAATTGCTCCCATGCTTCTGGTATACGCCTCAGTTGAGGAGGCGCTCAGTGAAGGTGGCGAGAGGGGTTTCCCAGGAGGTCACACTGGAGTTGAGTGTCAGGCTCCAAACTTCTACAGCTGTGGTTATGCCTTCTAAAATTTCCCCCAGACCTGAGACAACAAAGTCCTGCCACCTGCAAATGATGGCTGATCAAATCTCCTATTTAATGGATGACCTGCAGCTGATAGTCAGCAATCCAATTGTGCTCCCGCCAGGTTTCACCGTCGTGTTTCAGAACAGGTGTGCTTCACGTGGGAAAAGGGTTAAAATCACAAAGGCCTTTCAAAATGGCATTATAGAGGCAATTTAGTGCTTGTTAAGGGCCTTAACGGCCTATCCCGCCTCTTGGAGACGGGACCATTAGACACGATTTAATGAAAATTGCTTGGAGGTGGGGTTGGGCCTGCCCGCCAGTTTTTGCAATTTTAACCGCCCACATGCCTCCAATCCCGCCTCAACGGCCCAATGAAAATCGAGCCCAATGGCTTTGGCCTTCCCAATGATTTATTCGAAGAAGTTGCAGTTCATTCATGACTGGATGTCTGACAAGACAGAGGTGGTGAAGTAGAGCTAGGTGTCGCAGTGTACATGTGGAACTTGACGTCATGTCTTCGGATGATGTTGCATGTAGATGAGCAATAGGAGGGGGGTCATGGATAGATCCAGAGATAATGGTGTAGGGGCAGGAACCGAAGCTGTTGCAGATGATTTTCTGGCTATTACTTGGAGGGAGCGGTCCCTACGGAATACTGAAAGGGGAGGGGAGAGGAAGATGTGTTTGGTGGTGGGATCACTTTGGAGGTAGCGGAAATGGTGGAGGATGATCCGTTGAATGTGTAGGCTGGTGGGGTGAAAGGTGAGGACAAGGGGAAGACAAGCTGCTCACAGAGAGAGGAGGAAGAGGGGTGGAGAGCTCTCAGTAGGAGGCCTAATCCACCTAGGGTCTTAGGGAGCACTTCTCCTACCTGCACCTAAGCCAGGTGCACTGTGTTCGGCAGCTCTGCTTCAACAAGGAGGTAGTCACAGCACAGAACTCTGCCACATCTTGGAACCAGACCTGCAGCCTCAGAGCAGGACGATGACAGCTCTGCCAGTGGCCCTCAAGGTCACTATGGCCCTGAATTTTTTCGCTAGTGGATCCTTCCAGGCTGGAACAGGCGACATAGCAAACATCTCACAGTTTGCCATCCGTCGCTGCATCCGGGAGGTCATAGAGCCTCTGTACGCTAGGAGAGGGGACTTCATTGTCTCCTCTCTAAACAGAGAGAAGTAGAAGGGGCGCACATGTGGCTTTGCCAAGATATCGGGCTTCCTCATGGTGCAGGGTGCCATTGACTACACACACTTGGCTTTGCGGGTGCAGCATCTCAATGGTGAGATGTTCCGTAACTGCAAAGGGCACCACTCACTTAATATGCAATTGGTGTGTGACCACGCCCAGCACAGCATGATGGTGAATGTGCGGTATCCTGGCAGCAGTCATGATTCCTTTATCCTGTGCCAGTCCACTGTGCCAACAATCTTCCAGCCACCACGTTGAACCCGAGGGTGGCTGATAGGCGACAAGGGCTGATGACTCCCCTCCGCAACCCCACCACTCGTGGCCAGCACTCATATAATGGGAGCCATGCTACCACGTGGAACGTCATCGAGCAGACCATCGGATAGCTCAACCAATTATTCCACTGCCTTGACCATTCGGGAGGAGCTCCCCAGTACTCAACGGAGTGGGTGTCCCAATTTGTGGTGGTCTGCTGCATCTTCTATAATTTGGCCATCATGAGGGCACAGCCATTGCCACCACTGGTTCTGTGACCACCTCGAGGAGGAGGAAGAGGAAGACAAGGAGGAGGAGTAGGAAGGGAGGAGGCAGCCTGCACATCCACCATCTGGACAGGCTGTCCATGAGTGCATCATCAGACCCCAGTTCCCCTGAATCCCCGTTGCTCAACACTTCCCCACCATACCAAACCTCTGTCATGGAACATCACAGCATCCTCTTGTCCACAATGTTGAAATGAAAGCTACAACAAAACAAACATTCCAAACCACATTTATAAGTCATTCAATCCAATACTATATGACAAAGTCAACTAATCACCCTTGTGCATTCCCTTAGTGCCTGTCTTTCATGTGCTTTTGCCTGTCCTAGTCCTCCTACGAAGTGGCTGTAGCATAGCTGTTGGAAGGCTGCTGACTTTCAGTGGGGGAGACTGCAGATGGCCTTGCAGGACGACCTTGAGCAGCTCTGGACCTAGAATACCTGGCTGTAGACTGCACCATTTCAGCATGGGTGGCAGCAGTCTAGGCTGACTGGCTGACAGGCAACAGCAAGGGCACTGGTGGAGTGGCAGTGGTGGAAGTACGATTGCTGTCATCCTGAGAGAGGACAGGAGGGTCGCCCTCCATGGCTCCATGGAGCCACTGCCACTCTCCAGGGGCATCGCCTCAGCAATCCTAGTAATCTGTTGGAGTACAGGTTGCTGGACTGCTGTGACACCCTGCAAGCCCCTTTCCACACTGGTAAAGCAGCCATGATAGCAGCAGTGTGAGCTTGCATGACAGAAGTCTGAGCTTCCACTGCAGCACTCAGACATTGGGTTGCTTCCACTTGTGCTGCAATGGAAGCTGAGACATTGACCATCAGACCCTGCATCATGGTTGGGTCCACAAGTGCTCTAATGAAGTTGCCCATCACATCCATGCTGGAAATTGTGGGCTCAAAACACTGTGCAAAGCCCTGTGCAAGGTTGGAGCCGGACTACTCTATGCTCCTTGACAGTGACAACAAGCTCTCTGGCAGGCCTGCCAAAGCAGCAAGCATTTCCGTGTGCATGCCCATCACCCTTCTTCTGAAGGCCACCCCATCAAAGTCTTCATCTCTGTGCTCTACAGTAGAACATGTATGAGACCTCGCCCTCCGGGGAGCTGGCACCTGCTCCACCCTTTCCCCCTGCCCTGGCTGCAGGCCACTCATGCCCGGTGACTCACCACATGCAGATCCTGCCTCTATAGAACCCTCTAAAGTATGCACTGTGCCACTTTCTGAGCTGGTGCCTGCGAGTGTCAATCGAGTGACAGTATCTCTTCCTCTCCATCATGCTCCTCTTGCTGTTCCTGTTCTGGCTGGTTAGCCTGGAATTCTTGGGTATCTGAAAGGAGAAAGGCATAAGGGTAGGGTTGTGGTGAGGGGGTGTAGGGGGTTTTATTCCAGGGGCTTATTGTAGGTCAGCCAGTTATGTTTTCCTGAGCTGCCCTGCCCGCTGTGCGGTTGCGAATCGCTTTCCCCTTCCTGATTCTGAGCTCAGGACTTATCGAGTGGTAACAAGGACAAACGAACAGACCAGTGGATTGGTGCAAGGAAAACCAATGTTTATTAACTAGAAAAGCTAACACTACAAGAAAAACAGTATTATACAGAAGATAAAAGAAATCGCTATGGATGCAATACAGTTTTACACTTAACAGGAGAAGAAACGGACACAACGAGGGAAAAATTCTAAAATCACAATTTTGTAATACCCCTTTAACTCCCACCCTTACACCTAGCTAGGTTGTCTTGTGACGGCCAGAAAGATAATGCTCACCGGTGAAACAGATGAAAAGGCCTGGCCCTTGTGCCCCGCTGCTGCCGTCGAAATGTGCTTGCGATGCTTTCTAGATGGTTTTCCTTCTTGGTTGCTAGCAGACAAACAGGACACTGGGCCGAGGTGAAGAGAGAGAGAGAGAGGTGCTGGGCCGCCCCAGTTATATCCTCTCGGCAATGGGTCATTATCGCGCCTCATCAGTCCGTTCCATTGTCTGATTTGGGCTCGAAAACGTAAGACAAGAGGACCTTGATTTTGGCCCATTTACGTTGATGGCACCGATCAGTACCACAACTGCCTTTCCATTGTTTTCTGAATGTCCTTAATTGTTCTGAATGTTCCTCAATTGTTCTGAATGTTCCTCAAGCAACTGGGACTATCTCCGCCCGAACTTAGATTGTGTAGGCAAACAATTGATAACCTGCCTCAGGGCGTGAATACAACTGAGCTTGCCTCACTGCATTGTTCAAATTAAACATGCAGTCTGTGAAGCTATCAGAAAATCCATATGGATGCCGCAGGCCCTTTGGCCATGTGTCTGACCGCAGCCATTTTGAGAGGCCCTGGATTTTTAAAACACAGTCACTTCAAGGTTTCTTTAATAACTCCAATTAATCGTCGGGGGGGGGGGGGGAACATATGAAATTTTGCGAATCCCTTCAGTCCCCCCTGTGGATACTTAAACTTGCTTGAAGTGTCCATTCAAGGTGAGCAAAATTTCTGACCGCCGCAAACAACCCCCCCCTTTATTACCTATCCCCAATCCCTCGACACATACATTCCCTTACTTGGAGAGAGCCCCAGTGTACGGCAGGCATTCGGATAGAAAACAAGGTTGAATTACAACAATCCCAGCACGGAGGGGTCCAAATACCCCTGCACCACTTGGGATGAAACAGTATTTCACATACTATCCATTCTTTATTAAAATAATGAAACAGGCTGCCATCACTCGCAAGTGATGCATCACAGAACTCACACGGGTGTTCCGTCTACCCGAGCATACTGGTCCTTCCATACCCTTTGTGTTCTAACTACCACCTCGGGACTCCTTTTCCTACACTAGACGCAAACCAGGTAGAGGACGATCCCGAGCTGACAGATTACTAGTATGTGCGATGCCAGACGAATCCAGGAGGGGACCTCTATATTCTCAAAGATGTCCCACCAGGGTGGGGTCGTACTACTGAGAATATCGGCCCCTATCTGGACCGTCTTCTGTTCCAGCGTGTAAAAGTGTTTTTGGGAAACCACTACTGCTTTTAATAGTTTAACGAGGTGTTCTGGGAGAGGGGGGATCTGGTAGCCGAAGTGGGCTACATACTTTTGGAGGTTGGTGAAATTTTCTTTCACAGTGAGGTTAACAGTGGATGGTTCAGGGATGGGGACAATTCGTGACTGTGCCACTTGAACTTCTGCCTCGGGTTTAAAGCAGAAACTGCTGTCACTCACCGCGCACCAGCTGTGCTGACCGTGCTGGTAGTGGGACGCTGCTGTGGTGACGCAGTTTGTCCCACCTTCTATATACGCCACCTGTGGGGGGACATGGCCTTGTGCCATGGCTTCCATGGTGCAGTTTATAGGCTTCGCGTCAGCAGCTCTGAACCCGCACTGTGGATTTGAATAGGCGTTCAAGTGCTGGGGACACAGGATTATGTGTGATCCCCGGCTACGGCACCCCGAGAGGTCAGTACCCGTCATAGCATGCTCCCACTTTATGACGTAGGGCGGGACCGCTGTAAAACGAATGTGTGCACCCCCCTGAATGACTCCAATGTTCTCCACCCTGTATACCGGCGCAGGTCGGGCCGTCCCGCCCATGACTGGCATCCTTACAACTATCCCTATGATGGTGTGGTTGGAACGCCCACAGTCCACTGGGACTGGGTAGGCCTCAGAAGCTAGGCGGAGCTGGCATGGACTTAATATGTTCTCAAAAGGGTGGAGGGCTGCGAGGTGCTTGTTGCTGATCCAGGACGGGACCAAACCTTGTTTTAGATCCTCCAGATTATTGTGGCCCTCGCCTAGCAACCATGCCCCGTACAAAACGCACACCTCGTTTTGCGCCGCCTGGTCTGACGCATTCCGATCCTCCCTAATGAGCGCATTCACCGTCTTTGCATGCTTCTCCAGCTCCGCTATGATCTCCTTTAAATGGAGAGTCATGGCCTGGTCTTCGTGCAGTTCCGAACCCACCACCTTATTCTCATCAGTCAAAACCTTCTTTAACTGGGCCTTTAAACCGTTGATCTGCGACTGCAGTTCAATGTCATCTAAACTAGTAATGACCGAAGACCCCGTATTAAAACCCGTTAACACATCGTTAACACTACCCCTCTTTTGTCTCCCCACCCAGTCCCCAGCCTCGCGGCTATGCGTATATAATTTGGTCTTATCGACCTCCGAAAAATCGAATTCATAAAACCTTTGAAACGTTTCTTTTAACAGGGCTTGATATAGTTTGGCCGTCTCTGCAGGGCACCATGCGGGCAAGTGCACCTCTGTGAGATTTAAAATCACCGAGGCCACCGCGAAATGCACCCCTTGATACAGCACCTGGTCTGTGGGTACCAGCACCAGGCCGTTCCCTGGTCCCTTGGTGGTGGTGGGGCATCCCTCTGCTACAGTCTGTGACGGCGGGGCCTTGGGCAGGGGCTGTCGGGGATGGGTCACTAATTCAGTGGCATTAACCGAGATTGGGGAGTATGGGATCGCGCATGCGTCCAGGCGCGATTCCCAATCCATCCCCCTCCCGTTATCTTGCCACTGGCTGTGGAAAATGATGGAAATGCCTGTGGGGCAGACCTTCTCTGAACCCCACATACAGACATAGATCCCCTGATCCGGTTCCCACCATTTGTCCCAGCACACACTTAACCCTCCCTGGGTCCCTGTGATGGTCCTGTGGGTGTTATTCCCTAACCTCTCCCACTCTACCCTGGGGTTCCCCATATCCTTACTTAATTTTCTAAGCCACCACCACCTATCCAGGGGAACGTTGCCTTTACATGACAAACATATTCCTTTTCCCACGGTGACGCTAATCCTTGGGGTGACAATTCGTATCCTCGGGCACTGGAGGGAGGTCTCCCCATATGAAAAACCGGTCTGGCTCGAGTACTGGGTCGAATTTGACCCCAGCCATCCGGGCCAGCTCCCCTAGTGAGTGTACAAGGCGATTTCATCTGCCTCGCGTAGGCCACTCCCATCGTGGGCTAGGGGCGGCGTTTTTCCGGAGCATCCGAAGATGTGGTGGTCCTTGGTGTCACCCCTTCTCGCGAGGCTCAGCCCAGACAGGGCGAGCAGGATCACGCCTCCGAACATTCCCTTTTAATTCCCTGTAAAAGATAAAGAACATCTAGCCGGGCTCCCTGTAGGCTTCCTGGCTCGGGTGAAGTGTGAGCGGGTCCCTCGACCTCGGCTCACGTAGACAACACTGGAACGGTTCCATCTTAAAATTACACTACGGTTCCACACCTTATAATTAACCTAAACATCCTAACTTAAAACTACAAACTTAACTGCTAAAGTTATGTACATCCGCCGCCCGTCTCCGAGCGGCCAGCTCAAATTCTGTCAGGACTGCTGCAGGCTGCTCCCTGCGGCATGGCTGTACTGACCTTTACTTCCGGCCCCTCACAGCCTGCGACTGCTGGCTGAGGACCTTTGTCTTTCGACTTAACTTTAACACGGGAGGTAGCCCCTTTAAACTGGGGAGCCGGCGACCATGTCTTCCTAGGCTGGGGTGTCCGAGGGGACCTCCTAGGAAGTGCTATTGGTGGGGCTACCCTGGTGAGCGGACCCTTGCTGTGGGTTGTGATGAAATATGTCATTCGTCAGACTCTGTATTTAACTACATATATTGTATTGCCTGCTCCGGTGTTTTACCTGGTATTGTATATAGTGCACCGCCCCCTTTCTCCCCATTGGATGTGTCGGCTCCGCCCATACCTGGCCCTACTTAAGACAAGCCCAGGCTTGTCTTGCAGCAGAACAGCAGAACGCTAGGTGAAGCTAGGTGAAGAGACAGGCATCTTTCTTTGCTAATAAAAGCCTTGTTTTATTCAGTTAACTTTGAGTCTTGAAGTTATTGAGGCGCATCAATTTTATTAGCAAACTTTTAACGATGGATCAACTTTTGAAACCGGAACGCTTGGATTTGGACCCGCATGCTTCGGATGCATCGGCACGGTTTGGACACTGGTTCCAGTGCTTGGAATTTTTTATGGCCAACTCTGAAGCCGTCACAGCCTCTAAAGCCACCGGAGATGTGAAACTTGGGATCCTGCAGAATCGGGTAAGCCACCGGGTTTTTCCACTCATCCAAGACGCTGCCACCTACCTGGATGCCTGCAACATTCTAAAGGCCCACTATCAGCGGCCTACCAACGAGGTGTACGCCAGGCATCTGCTTGCTACCTGCACACAGCGACCCGGAGAGCCGCTAGAGGACTTTCTAGTCACCCTAAAGGTGCTTGACAAAGACTGCAAATGCAAAGACGTGAAAGCCACGGTATACACAGACGAGCTTATTCGGGATGCCTTTATCGCAGGCCTTAGCTCTAATTACATCCGGCAGAGACTGCTAGAGAAAACGGGCCTAGATCTGACACAGGCTGTGGACACAGCGCGATTGCTGGATGTGGCTCAGAAGAACTCTGACTCCTACTCGTCAGGCCACGCGGCCCACGGCGCCTCTGCTTCCCCGCCCGGTAGCCCAACACCGTCGGGGCCCTGCTCTCCCCCCAGAAGCCCTATGACCGCCGCGACGCATCGGGGCCCCAAATGCTACTTCTGCGGGCAGCCGAAGCACACCAGGAACCTGTGCCCGGCGAAAGGCACCACCTGCTGTAAGTGCGGTAAGAAGGGGCACTTTAGGAATGTGTGCAGAGGGAACCCCGCAGGCAAAACCGCCACCGCCACGTGCGTGCCGTGGGAGCGGCCATCTTGGACGCCATCTTGTCCGACCTCGTGGGGTCCGCCATCTCGCGAGCAGACATCGTGGATGCCATCTTACCCGGCCTCGTGGGGCCCACCATCTTGTCCCGATCAGGGCCCTACAGTGGCGTCAATCACAGTGGACCAGTCCAGACCGCACCCACTGTCCAAATCGATGGTGGACATCGAGGTAAACAGGTGCAAGGTTAAATGTTTAATTGACAGCGGGAGCACGGAAAGCTTCATTCACCCTGATCTGGTACAACGACTCTCTCTAACTATAGTCCCTACTCAGGGCAAGATCTCTATGGCCGACAAAACCCAGATATCGACTATTGCGGGTTGCTGCGCGGTACGATTGTCCGTTAAAGGCACTGTATATAATAATTTTAAACTGTTAATTATGAAGGATTTATGTGTGAGCGTGATCTTGGGCCTGGATTTTCAGTGCCACCACCAAAGCATCATGCTCAATTTCAGTGGGACCCAGCCGCCCCTCACAGTGTGCGGTCTGGCTACCCTGAAGGTAAAGCCACCTTCGCTATTCGCGAACCTTACCCCTAACTGCCGGCCAATAGCGACCAAAAGCAGGAGGTACTGCTGGGAGGACAGGGGGTTTATCGCGACCGAGGTAGACAGGCTCCTGAAGGAGCGCATTATTGAACGCAGCAACAGCCCGTGGCGCGCCCAAGTGGTGGTGGTGAGGGGTAGCGAGAAGAAGCGGATGGTGATTGACTATAGTCAAACAGTCAACATCTATACCCAACTAGACGCCTACCCGCTACCCCGCATATCCGAGATGGTGAACCAAATCGCCCAATACCGGGTGTTCTCCACCACCGACCTCAAGTCAGCGTACCACCAGCTCCCTATCAGACCAGAGGACCGTTCGTACACCGCCTTTGAGGCGAACGGACGCCTCTACCAGTTCCTCAGAGTCCCCTTTGGGGTGACGAATGGGGTCTCGGTCTTTCAGAGGGAGATGGACCGCATGGTCGATGACCACCACTTGCAGGCAACCTTCCCCTATCTCGACAACGTCACCATCTGCGGCCACAACCAACAGGACCATGACTCAAACCTCGCGAGGTTTCTGAAAACCGCACAAAAACTCAACCTCACCTACAACGAGGACAAGTGCGTTTTCAACACCACGCGCCTCTGCATGCTAGGCAGCGTGGTAGAGAATGGGGAAATCGGACCAGACCCCGACCGATTGCACCCCCTACGGGAGCTGCCCCTGCCCAACACTCCCAAAGCCCTGAAAAGGTGCCTGGGGTTATTCTTGTATTATGCCCAATGGGTCCCCAACTACTCCGATAAAGCCCGCCCCCTCTTGAAAGCATCCTCTTTCCCGCTCTCTGCTGAGGCCCATGCTGCCTTCAAAAGCATTAAGCAGGATATTGAGCGGGCCACGCTACAGGCAGTGGACGAGAACACTCCCTTTCAAGTGGAAAGTGATGCGTCTGACTTTGCCTTGGCGGCCACCCTCAACCAGGCGGGGCGGCCCGTAGCTTTCTTCTCGAGGACCCTCCAGGGGCCCGAGATCAGACACTCCTCCGTGGAAAAGGAGGCCCAAGCCATCGTGGAGGCAGTGCGCCACTGGCGGCACTACCTAGCCGGCAAACGCTTCACCCTACTTACCGACCAGTGGTCGGTAGCGTTTATGTTCAATAATAAACAGAGGGGGAAGATTAAAAATGTTAAGATTCTTAGGTGGCGGATCGAGCTCTCCACCTTCGAGTACGACATCATATACCAGCCGGGGGCCCTTAACGAATCCCCCGACGCCCTCTCACGAGGGATGTGTGCCAACGCCACTGGGGATCGGCTACAGACCCTCCACAACGACCTCTGCCACCCAGGGGTCACACGGCTGTTCCACTTCATAAAGTCCCGCAACTTACCCTACTCGATTGAAGAAGTTCGGTCCCTGACCAGGAACTGCCGCACTTGCGCTGAGTGCAAGCCTCGGTTCTACCGCCCTGATAGAGCCCACCTAATCAAAGCTACACGGTCCTTTGAGCGGCTTAGCTTAGATTTCAAGGGCCCCCTCCCGTCCGTCGACCGCAATGTCTACTTCCTGAACATTGTGGACGAATACTCCCGTTTCCCATTCGCCTTCCCCTGCCCAGACATGACCAGCGCCACGGTCATTAAATGCCTCAACAGCCTGTTCTGCCTGTTCGGTATGCCAAGCTATAGCCACACGGATAGGGGGGCGTCCTTCGTGAGTGAAGAGCTACGCCAGTACATGCTGTCCAAGGGGATTGCCACGAGCCGTACAACCAGCTACAACCCCCGGGGTAACGGTCAGGTGGAGCGAGAGAACGGGACAGTATGGAGGGCAGTCACCCTAACTCTAAGGACCAAGGGCCTCCCTATCTCCCGCTGGCAGGAAGTACTCCCAGATGTGCTCCACTCAATACGGTCACTATTGTGTACCGCCACTAATGCCACGCCTCATGAGCTAATGTTTGTGTTTCCCCGGAAATCCACCTCAGGCGCATCCATACCGTCATGGCTCTCCACCCCAGGTCCGGTACTTTTGCGGAAGCATGTGAGGGGCCACAAGACGGACCCTCTCGTGGAGCCAGTGCACCTGCTCCACGCCAACCCACAATATGCGTATGTCCGGCACGCCGATGGACGGGAGGACACTGTGTCCATAAAAGACCTCGCCCCAGCCGGTAACAACAGCAACAATGACAACGACTACAACAACAACAGCAACAACGACAACAACCACAACAACTACTACCCACCCACTCCACCCACTATTCTTTCATCACCCCCGGAAGAACACCAGCCAACGGTACCCCCACCACCTACTCCTTCAACAACCCCGGTGGCGCCCCCGGCAGAGACCCAGGAGGTCACCCGGGACACCCAACCGGCACCCGCGGCACCGCAACCGTTACGTCGGTCACAGAGGACTATCACACCCCTGGACAGACTAAATCTGTAGAAGGGGTGAATGTGATGAAATATGTCATTCATCAGACTCTGTATTTAACTACATATATTGTATTGCCTGCTCCGGTGTTTTACCTGGTATTGTATATAGTGCACCGCCCCCTTTCTCCCCATTGGATGTGTCGGCTCCGCCCATACCTGGCCCTACTTAAGACAAGCCCAGGCTTGTCTTGCAGCAGAACAGCAGAACGCTAGGTGAAGCTAGGTGAAGACACAGGCATCTTTCTTTGCTAATAAAAGCCTTGTTTTATTCAGTTAACTTTGAGTCTTGAAGTTATTGAGGCGCATCATGGGTCACAGTCCTCGCTGGCTGGGGGCTTTTCCCCTGTGGCTCCTCCCTTCCCAAGTCTGAGCTGGGGACAAGCAACCCCTCGCTGCCTGCTGCCGGTGGCTGGGAGTTTTCCTCTCCAGGTTCAAAACCTGGGTCGGGGGCGGGGCTACCTGCCTCGGGCTCCTCCTCCTCCCCATCTGAGTCCCATTAGAGAGGGGGAGTGGTTTGGACAGGGGCCTGGGTGACTCCTCCCCTGACACACGCGACTGTGCCTGCATGTGCTGCCTGTGAGCTGGGACCTGCTGGGAGCTGAGGATTTCTAACCTCGGGTTGGATCCCAGCTGCCTGCTTTTTCGCCTCCGGTCTAAACAGCTTACATTGGTTTATATGAAACTATTTCGTCCGCCGGGGCAATTTTACGGCGTAAACCATGGGGCTGGCTTTATCTACTATGCTATAGGGTCCCATGTACAGTGGCTCCAAACTCCCTACTCGGGCATAGTTCCTCACCATTACCTGGTCCCCTATCTCCCACTGATGACTTTTGTTAGGCTCGAGCAGCAATTGGTTATTCCGATGCTGCTTCCCCATACTACCTGCTGCCTGTTCGTAAATCTGCTTCAGGCGCTCGAGGAGTGTTCGGGCGAATTTATCCCGGTTTACCTCCCGAAGCTGCCCTTCAGTAAGAACTGGGGCTAGGACATGGGTGGGGGTCCTCATAACCCTACCGGTCATGAGCTCGTGCGGGGAATACCCCGTACTCTTTGACTGACTGGCCCGGATCCCCATGAGGACTAGAGGCAGGACCTCTGCCCATTTTTGGGGCGAGTCCACTGTCTCCTTCCTCAGCCTTTCTTTGACGGTGCGGTTCATGCGTTCCACAATCCCTGAGGACTGTGGATTGTGGGCTACGTGCCACTTCCCCTCAATACCGAGCAGCATAAGGGTATTCTGCATGACCCGGCCGGTGAAGTGGCTTCCCTGGTCGGACTCCACAAACTGGGGTAGCCCCCACCGCGAGAACACCTCCCGTACCAAGATCCTTGCAGTCCCTAATGCTGTGGCTTTTCTACAGGGGAAGGCCTCGACCCACTTGGAAAACACGTCCACCAGGACGAGGCAGTATTTGTAGCCTCCCTGGGTGGTGGGCAGGGGCCCAATGTAGTCGATCTGGATCGACTGCCATGGTCCCTCTACCCTCCTAACGTGTCCCATGGGCACCTTCCTTCTGTGGGGGTCGGGGTTATTTGCAGCGCACACAAGCCAGCTAGCGCAGAACTCGCGGACATCTTCCCGGAGTCCTGGCCACCATCCCGCCTGTTCCACCCGCTGCCAGGTGGCCTCAGGCCCGGGGTGTCCTGCTCCCAGCCCTTCATGGGCCAGTTGAAGGAACTCCCTCCGGTGCTGCTGGGGTACTACCCACTGTCCTTCCTTGAACAGCATGCCTTCTCTTATGGAGAGGGCTGCCACGCCGTAAGGGCCTTCTATCCTCCTACCCTCGCTCACTGCGCTAGTGACGGTTTTCAGGACAGGGTCCTGGACTTGGACCGTTTTAAGATCCGGGGCTAATGCTACCCCTAAGTTCCTCTGGGTCCCACCCCTGCCTCTAACTGCCGCCACGGGCCCGGACCCATAGGGGTCCCAGAAAATGCCGGTGCGGGCACCCTCCTTGACCAGCGTGTCGGCTTGCTGGTTGCCCTGGCTGTGGAGGAGTGGGCCTTCACTTTGTGGATGAAGACCTCGCCTTCCTCCCCCACGACTGCCAGGATTTTCTCCAGCAGGGGTTTTACTGTTAAGGGCCTCCCGTCAGCGGAGGTATATCCACGACGGGACCAGATGGCCAGGTATCCCGTGCACGAGTTGCAAGTGAACACACTGTCCGAGCAAATCGTGTATGGGGTGGGAAAGATTTCGGGGTGGGTAACCACGTACACCATCACGGACAGTTCAGCCTGCTGGGCGCTCATGGTGTTGGGGAGCTTGATCGCCAAGGCAATGTTAGCCGATGGGTCATAGACTCCACATCCCGTGAGACGTTCACCAGCGGATACCATGCTGGAACCGTCTACATAGATCTCACGGCCTGTGGGATGTATCCCGGCCCGTAGACCAATGTTCACCTCCCATACCCCTTCTATGGAACACTGATGGGCTGTTCCGGGATATACCATGTTAGCCGCAGCAGGCCAGGCAACATCCGTGGAGAGAAATTAGAGTCGACGTTTCGGGTGAACCCTTTTTCAAAACTGGAAAGGAAGGCAGGGCTGCGATAGAACAAAAGAAGTAAAGAGACATAAAGAGGTATTCAAAACCAGACGAGATGGTAATAGGACAGTGGAGACAAAAGACGGCTCAGATTAGGTGTGAAATGTACTGGCAGAATGAGAGACAGCTGCCATGTGGGAGAGAGAAAAAAAAAGGAAAGGGGGGAAGGGAAAACCCAAAACAAGGGGTGGAAAAAAATATATAAGTAAAAATGTAATAGGGGCCAAGGTTATAATCTGAAATTGTTGAACTCGATATTGAGTCCGGAAGGCTGCAAAGTGCCTAATCGGAAGATGAGGTGCTGTTCCTCGAGTTTACGTTGAGCTTCCATGGAACAATGCAAGAGGCCAAGGACGGTGAGGTCTGAGTGGGAATGGAGCGGTGAATTAAAATGACAGGCGACCGGAAGCTCGGGGTCACCCTTACGGACTGAACGGAGGTGTTCCGCAAAGCGGTCACCCAATCTGCGTTTGGTCTCCCCAATGTTTGAGATCCTGGGAGTGGTTTTGAGGGGGTGGGTGAGGAGGGGAGTACGCAGCAAAAAGGCCAGAGTAAGTGCACAGCTATTGAGATGCTATCCTGCTGGTCATTGGAGCATGAGCGAGCATTGCACAGCTGAACCTCGTGTCTCTCCACATTCTGCTTGTTTTCTTCTTCCACTACTGTTGTCAAATAGCTTAGTTTCTTCACCATCATCTGCTTTTAATTTTAAACAGCAACTATGAGAAGAATGTAGCGCCAGTTTAAAGCCGCCTTCTCTTGCTTGTGCACTTCTATTTAAAGATCTCTGGAAAAGCTTTACATTTTAGTAAATAATATAAGAAATGTTGTGGATTGTTCATGCGTCTTGACCTCAGACTTTTTAAAAAAATCACCTATTCTAACATGCCTTCAGTTTTATATTGTGCAGGCAGCAGAGAAAGGTGTGCGTGCATGCGTGCATGCATCTGACTGAGAGAGATTTTGACAGTGGGTTTCTTGTGATTAACATTTCAAAAGGTAAAAGTACGTATCCATAGGACACTGACCCTATAAATGATTTAATTTGTGTTACCATTTCACACTGAAAAACAGAAATCAACCTCTCCCCTTGCCTTTTAAGAAAATAAAACCCCCACCATTGAGAAGATTACTGGATGAACACTAAAGCAGTGGGCTGAATGGTCTTTTGTGCTGTAAACATCTGTGGTTCTAAATCTTAAAAATAGTAAGAAATATGTTTAAAACAAGGATAATTGGATCAGAACATGGCCTTTAAAATCCAGAAGACTGATTTGCCTTCACAACATGATGATGGTCATCACTGTAATATTGGGAGATTCTTTACAACAAGAACCTGCATTTATATAGCGCCTTTAACATAGTAAAACATCCCCAAGGCACTTCAGAGGAGCGTTATCAGACAGAATTTGACAACACCTCCGTTCAGTCCGTAAGGGTGACCCCGAGCTTCCGGTCGCCTGTCATTTTAATTCACCGCTCCATTCCCACTCGGACCTCACCGTCCTTGGCCTCTTGCATTGTTCCATGGAAGCTCAACGTAAACTCAAGGAACAGCACCTCATCTTCCGATTAGGCACTTTGCAGCCTTCCGGTCTCAATATCGAGTTCAACAATTTCAGATCATAACCTCGGCCCCTATTACATTTTTACTTATATATTTTTTTCCACCCCTTGTTTTGGGTTTTCCCTTCCCACCCCTTTCCTTTTTTTTTCTCTCTCCCACATGGCAGCTGTCTCTCATTCTGCCAGTACATTTCACACCTAATCTGAGCCGTCTTTTGTCTCCACTGGTCCTATCACCATCTCGTCTGGTTTTGAATACCTCTTTATGTCTCTTTACCTCTTTTGCTCTATCGCAGCCCTGCCTTGCGATCTATTTCATTTCCTTTCCAGTTTTGAAAAAGGGTTCACCCGAAACGTCGACTCTAATTTCTCTCCACGGATGTTGCCTGGCCTGCTGAGTTTTTCCAGCATTTTCTGTTGTTATTTCGGATTTCAAGCATCTGCAGTATTTTGCTATCGCAAAAGACAGACAGTTCATCTTCACAGAAACCAACAGGCAGTCCCTTTTAAAGTCCAAAAGTTCTAACTCCATTTTTAAAATGCAGCCCACGTGCGTCTCCATTTTAAAAGGGTACATATTCATTTTAAAAGTCCAAAAATCCTTGAGGCACATGCACCCACTGATGTTGGCACCGGCCAAACCCTGCACCCCCTGTGATAATAACACCGTCAAACCTACGGCAGAATTATCACGCAACTGGTGTGTGTATAGACTCCCCGGTATGTCTTCAGACCAAGCCAAACCTAGCTTCCTGGGAGTTTCCTAAACTAAAACAAACTGTTCCCAAAACTTGGAAAATGAAACAGTTCCCTGAAAGTGCAATGTCCCCAAATCTTTAAAACTCGTTACAAGGTGGAGACAGAAAAACCTGTCTTCCTGAGTAATTTGTGACCACATTCATAACAATACAAGGGAAAAGGGAAATCGTTTTTCCGCACAGCATTTCTCAGAAATAAACTTAAAGCAGGTACCCTCTCCCATGGCCGCCAATTTTAATTACACTAGACGACCAGGCTTCGGGCACCCTTGTACATTCCCGTAAATGCATTAAAACCCACGCAACATACCCAACGCAACATATACAACAGACTGGGTCGGCCCCGCCGGTCCACCCGAAAACGCATACATCCAACAGCACATCGCACAACTCATTTATAGCAATGGTGAAACAGCTTGTGGAGTCCTGGGCTGATAATGCAGCAGTCTCAGCCAACGATCTCGAACTGCATCGAGTATGGTACGATGGTATGAGGCGTGACTTGGGTAGGATTGATGGGGAATGTTACTCAAAGGGTTGACGGTGGATAGGCAATGGCAAACATTCAAAGATCGCATAGATGAACTACAGAATTTGTTTATCCCTGTTTGGCATAAAAATAAAACAAAAAAGGTGACTGAACCGTGGCTAACAAGGGAAATTAGGGATAGCATAAGATCCAAGGAGAGGACATATAAATTGGCCAGAAAAAGCAGTAAACCTGAGGATTGGGAGCAGTTTAGGATTCAGCAAAGGAGGACAAAGGGATTAATCAAGAGGGGGAAAATAGAGTATGAGAGTAAGCTTGCAGGGAACATAAAAACTGACTGTAAAAGCTTTTATAGATATGTGAAGAGAAAAAGATTGGTGAAGTCAAGCGTAGGTCCCTTGCAGCCAGAATCAGGGGAATTTATAATGGGAAACAAAGAAATAGCAGACCAATTAAATACATACTTTGGTTCTGTCTTCACAAAGGAGGACACAAATAACCTCCCAGAGATGTCGGGGAACATAGGGTTTAATGAGAGGGAGGAACTGAAAGAAATCAGTAATTGTAGGGAAATTGTGTTAGGGAAATTGACGGGATTGAAGGCCGATAAATCCCCAGGGCCTGATAATCTACATCCTAGGGTACTTAAGGAAGTGGCCCCAGAAATAGTAGATGCATTGCTGGTCATCTTCCAAAACTTGATAGACTCTGGAACAGTACCCATGGATTGGAGGGTAGCTAATGTTACCCCACTATTCAAAAAAGGTGGTAGAGAGAAAACAGGGAATTATAGACCGGTAAGCCTGACATCGGTAGTGGGGAAAATGCTAGAGTCCATTATAAAAGATGTAATAGCAGAGCACTTGGATAACAGTGACAGGATCGGACAAAGTCAACATGGATTTACAAAAGGTAAATCGTGCTTGACTGATCTACTGGAATTTTTTGAGGATGTAACTGGTAGAATAGATAAGGGAGAACCAGTGGATGTGGTGTATTTGGACTTTCAGAAGGCTTTCGATAAGGTCCTGACAAAGAGATTAGCGTGTAAAGTTAAGACACATGGGATTGGGGTCAAGGTACTGACTTGGATAGAGAACTGGTTGGCAGACAGAAAGCAAAGAGTTGGAATAAACGGGTCTTTTTCCGAGTGGCAGGCAGTGACTAGTGGGGTACCGCAGGGATCGGTCCTAGGACCCCAGCTATTCACAATATATATAAATGATCTAGACGAGGGAACTAGATGTAATATCTCCAAGTTTGCAGATGACACAAAACTGGGTGAGCATGTGTGCTGTGAGGAGGATGCCGAGAAACTCCAATATAATTTGGACAGGTTGGGTGATTGGGCAGAAGCATGGCAGATGCAGTATAATGTGGATAAATGCGAGGTTATCCACTTTGGTGGGAAAAACAGTAAGGCAGATTATTATCTGAACGGCAATAGATTGGGAGAAGGGGAAGTGCAACGAGACCTGGGTGTCCTTGTGCACCAGTCGCTGAAGGTAAGCATGCAGGTGCAGCAGGCGGTTAAGAAGGCAAATGGTATTTTGGCCTTCGTAGCGAGAGGGTTCGAGTACATGAACAAGGATGTCTTGCTGCAGTTGTACAGGGCCTTGGTGAGACCACACCTTGAGTATTGTGTGCTGTTTTGGTCGCCTTGTCTGAGGAAGGATGTTCTTGCCATGGAGGGAGTGCAGCGAAGATTCACCAGACTGATACCTGGGATGGCAGGAATGACGTAAGAGGAGAGATTGGGTCGATTGAGCTTATACTCGCTGGAGTTTAGAAGAATGAGAGGGGATCTCATTGAAACTTATAAAATTCTAACAGGACTAGACAGACTAGATGCAGGAAGGATGTTCCCGATGGCGGGGGAGTCCAGAACCAGGGGTCACAGTCTAAGGATAAGGGGTAGGCCATTTAGAACAGAGATGAGGAGGAATTTCTTCACCCAGAGAGTGGTGAACCTGTGGAATTCTCTACCACAGAAGGCAGTGGAGGCCAATTCATTAAATATATTCAAGAAGGAGTTAGATATATTTCTTAAGGCTAAAGGGATCAAGGGATATGGGGAGAAGGCAGGGACAGGGTACTGAATTTGGATGATCAGCCATGATCTCATTGAATGGCGGAGCAGGCTCGAGGGGCCGAATGGCCTACTCTTGCTCCTATCTTCTATGTTTCTATGTTTCTATGCCTCCCCTTGTTGCCTGCAGGTTACGTAAAGCAAATACGCAGTTATTACACACTGTACAATCACTAAGACGTGAGAGACTACTTGAATCCACGGTGGGACTTCTATGCAGAGCCCAACATTCCACCATGGAGGAGACACCAGGTGAGTGATCTCCTCCTCGATCTCCCTGTTACGCTGTTCCAAAGCATAAAAGTGCTTCTGTGACAATTCCACCTCCTTGAGCAGCTTTGTGAGATGTTCGGGTGGAGGTGGAATGTCACACCCGAACTGTTACATATTTATATATAAATTGTTCATGGAATCGTTTACAGTAAGATGCACCGTGGAGGGTTCAGTGATGGGGAAAATCCGTTCCTGAGCAAACTGAACCTCCGTGTGGGGTTTAAAGCAGAAGGTCGGATCGGGAACAGGACACCAGATCTCGTTGTGGACCCTGTACTGAGTCACGCTGGTTGTGATACAGTATGTACCCCCTGCCTGTGTACGCCACCTGAGGTGGATCGTGGCCCTGGGCCATCACCTCCATTGTACAATTAATGGCCTCCGCACCCTCTGATTCAAACCCACACACCGGTCGGTTGAACGAATTTAATCTCTGGGGACAGAGTATAACGTGTGCTCCCCGGTGTTGGCACCTGTAAGGTCTGTACCTGCAATTGTGGACCCCCATTTAACGACAAACGGTGGAGTCCCATGGTGCCACACGTGTACTCCATCCCTTATCACCCCAATATTTTGCACCCGGTGGATCCTTTCCCTCCTGTGCACCCGTAGAGGAGGGATTCTTCTGTGTCCTCTCTCTGCAAGCTGCACAGCCTGAAGATTCCCACAAGTACTGTCACTGAGAACACGTTCATCTTTCTTCCATCCCTTTAAAAAAACCTGCAAAACAAGCAACCAAACAATTCCGCCCTGTGGGAGGGTGATTTTCCTCCACAGATCCGAAGGTTCACAACAAAACATGCAACAAAAAAAACACCTGCAAACGCAACCTTAAAGAACGGAAAAATACAAAGCTGGGCCTGCTGGCCCCAGCCCTAGAGAGCCACACGACCTATGTCCGGGGCCTCTTGCAGCTGACTGGGGGCGAGTAAGGTGGCTTCCATGGTGCCCTCGGCCCCTTCTTACTACCCCAGCTACCGGATCGTCCGGTAACGGGTCACCCTCATCCCACATCCAGGAAGGGAGACACTTCTCAATCATGCTCATCTTAGAATGGGCCTTTACCTTGTGGATGTAATAATCCCCTCTATTCTTAGTGGCCTCTAAGGTTTTGTGGAGTAACCATGCTGTGGCCAGGGAGTCTCCCGTCAGCGGATTTAAACCCTCGTCTTGCCCAGATTACCAAATATTCAGTGCAAGAGTTGCACGTGAACATTGAATCCGAGCAAATGGTATATGGAGGGGGGAACTCTTTGGGGTGGGTCACCACATAGGCCACGGCCGCCAGATCGGCGTGCTGAGCGCTCATGGTGCTGGGGAGTTTTATGACCTTCTCTACCTGAGCAGTCGGGTAAAATATCCCACAGCCTGTGAGCCGCTCCCCGTTGGACATGGTACTGGAACCATCCACGTAGATGTCCTGGCCCGTCAGGTGTATCCCCCCCTGAGTCCCTCCTCCACGTCCCATACCCCTTCCACTGTGCATGCGTACAGTGTCCCAGGGTACACCATGTTTCCTGCAAGTTTCGGCTCAGTCAACCCCTGCACTCTGAGATTAAGCTGCGAGAGCAGTAGGGTCCAGCGAGCAATGCGGGCACTGCTCACTGTCCCGTCCTTAATCCGCCCATCCAAAAGCATCTGGGTTGGCGTGTGATGCGTTAGGAGGACTAGCGGGGAGGATCCCATGAAGAGCTGCGAGTGCTTCACGGCCCAATGCGTGGCTAAAAGGTGCCTTTCGCAATTGGAGTATGCTCTCTCCACATCAGTGAGCACCCGGGAGGCGTACACCACGGGTCTCAGCTTGCCATGTCGCTCCTGGAGCAACACCGAGCACAAGCTGTCCCAGCTGGCTACGACCTCTAAAGAGAACTCTTCTCCCTGGTTAATCACACCCAACGCAGGTACCGTTTGGAGGTCACTTTTTAGCTGGGTGAATGCAGCCTGGCAGTTGGAATCCCACTCCCAATCGACTCCCTTGCGGAGGAGCCGAAGTAAAGGGGCTGCTGTGGCTGCATATCCCTCTGAACTTAGTGTCATTTGCAGTAGTTGTCTCAGGTGTTGGGCATTCTAATCTTGGCAATAGGTTTCCAATTTATCAAGGTTAGTTAGAATCCAGCAGGTTTTTTCCTGGCTGGTGTTTCCCGGTCTACCACACATTGTGTAGATAGAGCTCAGGTTTACTTGGCCTAGGGGCGCAAAGTGTGGTTGCTGGGGTTGGCTTACTGGACCAGTAATCATTTCGCCTCCAGCATTTAGGTAAGATTGAGCTGGTGCTTGTCGGCATTCATTATAATGGATTCTAAGCTGTCTATAGTTTTCTCGAAGATTCTGGTCATTTATTTCATCATGAGCTTGCCACCTTAACCGGAATCCATGGCCCCGGGAGCATAGGCTGTTCTGGGTCCTACTATTTGGCCATGGTTGCCATCACCTTGTTGGGCACCAGTCGTTAGGCTTCCCAATTGTGCAGGTGTGCACCTTATCATTAAGGAATTTAGTGGATTTGGAGTATTTGTTTGATTATCCCACTGGATATTCTGTATCCCCTGGTTCTGGGGATCAACATTAATCATGCCATGAATTCTAACGGCTCCGTCGGCATCAAAGCCTCCTATTTCAACAATTAGCACTTGGTTTTGTGGAGGTACAGGGATAGGATTATTTCCCCAATAAAGCAACAGTTTGAATTTCCGAATAAAAAGACTTGGCCAATTCCGACAGGATTTGCCATTTCGTCAGGACCTAACCTCGGTTAGGGTTTATTATGAACTTTATAAGAAATTTCTAGACCTCAATGGTATATTGAGGGAGTTCTGATTTATGTTCTGATTAGGGACTTGTCATCTCTAGAGACTTAAATCTGGGTCTTAGTACCACTGTCAGTAAAACACTCCTTCTATACTTAACAATCTACAAGATGGATATAGATATAAATATAAGTATAGGTTCTGTATCAACTCGTTAACACATATGTTGGGCGCCAACTGAAAGGATTATTACTAGTCCTAGCCCCTTTCGGGCTACCCCGGATCAGGCGTATTCCCCAGACGTTCACTCTCAACTAAAATTAGAGGTAGCCGAATCCTAAAGACGCTTAATTGGGTCTAAAGGCCCAGACAATTTCCCCCTAAAGGAAAGGAACAGCCTGAAGATGTTACCGTCCTCCAGATAGCACTTTTAATAAGTTTAGCTAGACTGTAACCTTCCGGATATTATGAGGGTCCGGAAAACTCCCCCAGAATTCTGCAACTCCTCACCAAAGAGTGTACAGAGATTGAGTTCGCGAGTTTGATACAGAAGTATTATGTGAGACAATTCTAAAAATATATAGATTTATTAAAGAACCGACATGTAGTTTACAGTTGGTGCTTCAATCGCAACTTTAACAGTTCCAAAAACAGAAATCTTACAATTCTATTATCAGAGATCCTTATTCTTAAATCTTAACTTCGTTACATTTTTACATTTCTTAGTCTTATTCCAGGATATCCACCAAAATCAAATACCTTTGATGCCCGAGTCACAAAGAGTTGAAGACTTACAGAGCTTACCTCTGAAGCCTGAGAATCGCTTTGCCCCTTTACAGCGAATCTGTCTTCCCATTTGAAAGTCCAATTTTTATACTCTTTCTCAGTGGTATATCCTTTGAAGTTTTCTGTTGATGTAAGCTAATTATCTCTAGTCATTTTTCTGTTGACCCCTGCTATTCTTACTGTAAGATTAGCTTGTAGCAAGCAGACTTGTGTCTCTATCTTTAGGTGTTCGAAGCTTATCTTAAAAAACAGTGTGGAGCTGGTGCCTCTATTTGATGTCATTCTTACGAAGGTCTTCTGTTTGTATCTTTTGCATTTAGAACACCTCGACCGGTTGCACCATTGTCTTCTTAGTTACCTCAGTTGGTTGCAACACATAATCTCCTGTGTTTCATTTGATGTCATTTTTACGAAGGTATATGTTTCTTTAATTTATGTGATTTCTTTCCGAAGTGTTGGCTTAAGACACTTTAACAGGGTATGGTATTGTGTTCTTTCCAAGGCTTCAGACTTTTTGGAACCTCTAACCTTCTGTTTCATTAAGACTATTGTCTCAGTGTCAACAACTTATCTTATCTCAATATCCTGTATGCTGTTTACAGCTTTAGATTGTTGAGGCTTCCAGATTTTTCAAACCCAGTTTGTCATGTTTTATTAAAGTCAGAATATTTCATAGAATGGTGTATTTTTCTGAATATGGCATATTCCTTCACAGTCCAAGTATACTGTTGGCCCTTATACTGGTTCACCCGTCAAAAGGGAATCGACCAGAACCCATTCGAAATGTCCAGCACTGAGAACGGGGTTGCGGTGGCTGGAATGTTTTGAATTAGGTCCGGTACAGCCACGACTGTGGGCGCGCAGGCTGGGATATTATTGTTGAGGACCCGATAGTCCACCATGGCTCTCCATGACCCATCAGGTTTATTGACCGGCCAAAGGGGAGAGTTCACATGGGTGGCATAGAAACATAGAAGATAGGAGCAGGAGTAGGCCATTCGGCCCCTCGAGCCTGCTCCGCCATTCAATGAGATCATGGCTGATCATCCAAATTCAGTACCCTGTCCCTGCCTTCTCCCCGTATCCCTTGATCCCTTTAGCCTTAAGAAATATATCCAACTCATTCTTGAATATATTTAATGAACTGGCCTCCACCGCCCTCTGTGGCAGAGAATTCCACAGGTTCACCACTCTCTGGGTGAAAAAATTCCTCCTCATCTCAGTCCTAAATGGCTTACCCCTTATCCTTAGACTATGACCCCTAGTTCTGGACTCCCCGGCCATCGGGAACATCCTTCCTGCATCTAGTCTGTCCAGGCCTGACAGAATTTTATAGGTTTCGATGAGATCCCTTCTCAATCTTCTAAACTCCAGTGAGTACTGTCTTGTTTTGCACACTTTGTACAAAAATAATAAATTGCAGGACAACGGAGTATTACAGTTTAAACTATTTTAATGAAGCATCAGGTCTGTTCTGACTCACAACAGCACCGTGTGGACAAGATGGAGTTAGGACCCTTACTGGGTCTTCTAAACAATAGCAGTCCTTACAGATGCCTGCAGGCCAATGACAACTCAGCATGTGATCACATGTGAATATAATAGGTATTCCTTACAGATGCCCGCAGGCCAATGACAACTCAGCATGTGATCACATGTGAATATAATAGGTATTCCTTACAGATGCCTGCGGGCCAATGATAAATCAATATGCAAATGTTACATCCCCTTTCTTTTAAAAGAAAAATGTTATGCATTACTTTTGAACCTTTCTTCTACATAATGTTCTCAGTAGCTTCAACATATAAGTAAACTCAACATTTAACTAGCACTGAAAACATCTCAACGTTTCAATAATGATGTACAGTTTTTTTTAGGGCAGCGATCCGCCTACACCCTTTGGCAGTTCACAAGTCAAGGGTAACTCCAGGCTTGACCTCTCATCCCGACCTTGTGTGGTATGGAACTGAGCATGCTCCTGAATCAGTCAACAAATCAGGTTCAGATTTAGGTTCAGGTAAGTATGATGTGTTTTGTGTATTGCTCTGTTCATCACACTCTGTTGCACTGATCCTCTCGTCGGAATGATGGTGTTGTTCCTTGGTGTTCAGGAGGTGCCTGCGATTGTGGCGGTACACCTGTCCTTCTGGGGTGCGGATGTGATATGATCGCTCAGTGTCAGCTGGCTGGATGATGACTGCAGGCTTCCAGTTGTCATGCTCCTGGATTCTGACGGATTCTCCATTGTGCAGCGGCAGCAGTAGTCTAACTGACCTGTCATAGTATCTCTTTTGGTGTTGCTGTCTCTATACATGTTTTGCATGCACTTGCTTGCAGCTGACGACCTGCCAGGGCCTGTCTGGGATACGGTGAGGTATCATGGGCTCTTTGACATTTGATGGCGGCGTTCTAGACAAATGGAACATTTTCCGACAATATCCTCAATGTGTTTGCACATTCCGGGCCAAAACATAATGTCACGTGCTCTTTGTTTGCATTTTTCCATGCCCATATGTCCAGCATGAATTTTTGTCAACATCTCTTCTCTGAGACTGGTAGGAATGATGATTTTCTCCCCTTTGAAGACGATTCCGTTGATTTGTGACAGTTCGTCTCTGTGGTTCCAGAATTCAGATATGCTCTGAGGGCATTTCCTCCTTTCCTCAGGCCATCCTTCAGACTTTGCTCAGCAGTGCGAGTTGTGCATCTTTCTCTGTTCCTGCTCGGATCTCCTTCAGTTTTGAGTCACTCACAGGTAAGCTGTTGTACACCATGTGCACCTGCACATCCATGCCTTCACTGAGGCTGCTGTCCTGGTAGCTAAGAGACTTTCTGGAGAGTGTGTCTGCAACAGGAATGTCTTTGCCTGGACGGTGAATGATTGTGAAGTCGTACTTCTGTAACTGAAGGATCATTCTCTGTAGCCTTGGTGGGGCTGCAGCTAGTGTTTTCCTCATGATTGACTCGAGGGGCTTGTGGTCGGATTCCACAATGACTTGTTGGCCATAGACGTACTGGTGGAAATGCTTACATCCAAACAGAATTGCATATAGCTCTTTCTTGATTTGAGCATAGTTGATTTCACTGTCTGAGAGAGATCTGGAAGCATGGCCGATGGGCTTTCCTTCTTGCAGTAATACTGCGCCTAGTCCATACTTTGATGCGTCCACTTGTAGTCTGAGCTCTTTGTTGGGGTCGAAGTAGGCAAGAACTGGTCCTGGTTCTCTGGTGATTAGGTCTTTCATTTTCTGAAATGCTGTGTCATGTTGTTTTTCCCACAGGAACTCATTGGATTGTTTGAGCAACTGACGCATGGGTGCGTTGATTTCGGAGAGGCTCGGGGCAAACTTGGCTAAGTAGTTAACCATGCCTAGTACTGTCTCTAGCCCTGCGCGGTTCTTTGGCAGCTCCATCTTCTTGATGGCGGAGATTTTCTCTGGACCCGGCTTAATGCCATCAGTTGAGAGGCGATGCCCGAAATAACTGATCTCGGTGGATCCGATTATGCTTTTCTCGGGGTTGAGCTGGATACCTCTCTCCCGTGATCTTTGTAGCATTGCACAGAGGTTCCTGTCATGTTCCTCTCTATTCCTGCCATAGATGAGGATGTCGTCTACGATTGCGACTACTCCGTCGAGGCCTTCATAGGTTTCGTCGATCTTCCTCTGGAATTCATCCTGAGCTGAGATAAGACCAAATGGTAAACGCAGAAATCGGTAGCGTCCAAATGGTGTGTTGAACGTTGTTAGCTTAGATGACTCTTCCATGAGTTTGATAGCCCAGTATCCTGATCGTGCGTCCATTACATTGAAGTGACGTGCTCCCACTAGCTTGGGTGTGATGTCATCTAGCATTGGTAGAGGGTAGTGAGGGCGTTTGATAGCCTTGTTCAAATCTCTGGGGTCAAGACAGACTCTGAGCTTGCCTGTACGTGGTTTCTCAACCACTACTAACGCATTGACGCACTCTGTCGGTTCTGTTTCCCGGACGATGATTCTTGTATTCTCCATGCTCTGCAGCTCCTCCTTCAGGCGACTACGTAGAGCAAGGGGTATCCTTCTCGGTGGGCAAACCACAGGGGTTGTTGCTGGGTCAAGGTGAATAGTGCATTCACCTGGGAATAGTCCGATCCCTTTGAAAACGTCAGCAAACTCCTCCATGATTGTCTGCTTCTCAACTGGTGCTGTCAATGATAGCACTAGCTTGACGAGGTCCATGTCTAAACATGCCTTTAGACCTAGCACTGGAGGTGCTTGAGTGTCAATAATGTAAAAATCCAACATCATGTCGCTTTCTTTGTACTTGCATTTCATCACGCATGTGCCTTTTACAATGAGCTGCTCACCCCCATAGCCGGTCAGTCTGCGTGAGGTGGGCTGTAGCTCACACTCATCCTTCAAGCTGTGATACTCACTCAGAGGAATTACATTAACCTGAGCTCCAGTGTCTAGTTTAAACTTAAGCTCTTTGCCCTGTTTTCCTATCTCAATATCGGCATAGGCTTGCTCAGTCTCTGAAATCTGTTTTTTCTGTGACACCGAATCAATAAACAGTTCCTCTGCATTTGGCTCTCTATCTGGCATTTGGCTGTCACTCACTGTGTTTACTGCTTTTCCGAAAACAGTCTTGCAAACTTTAGCAAAGTGGTTCCATTTACCACATTTAGTACATTGCCTTCCTTTGGCGGGGCATTGCAGCTTTTCTCCATGCCAGTTGTTTCCACAATATCCACAGTTTTTTGAAGCACTTTATGTCTGTGTCGCCCATTTTTAGAACTCTCGCTGTTCTTTCTGTTCTGAAACACGCTCTCTGGGCGGTGTTCTTTGGTGTGTATCTATTAGCTGCGTGCACTGTCTGTTCACTCGAGCTGTTCGTGGCACTGGTTATGATTTTCAACTGTGCTTGGGCTATCTCGTGCGATCTAGCTATGTCCACAGCGTTAGCCCGGACCCAACATTCAAATGTTTCTCTCTCACTTTAGCTGAATGTATTCCAAACACGATGCGGTCTCTGACCATCTCATCTTTATCTGCGTATACACAGTCTTTTACCAGTAGTTTTAACTCAGTCACGAACTGTTCAAACGACTCACTAGCTCCTTGTACTTTCCCCTGAAACTTGTACCTAGCGAATATTGTATTTGTCTTGGGCATCACATATGCTTCAAAACGGTCAAAATAACTCTTCAGTACCTTTGCTTCATCCGCGGTGAGAGACCATGGCCTAGAAATTCACTTGCGTTTGCGCCCAATTAGGGGCGAAAGAATGGGTTGCGCCGGAAGTTGCGTCGCGCCCGAAATTAGGTGGGCCCTAACATCGGCGTTAGCCGGTAGCGCTGCGCCGGCACCGATGACGTCATCGGTGTGCGCAGTGCCCCGGTACCGCCCGAAACCACGCCGATCCCCATCTTCAGTAGCGGCCGCCTCATCCGTGGCGGCCGCTAACAACATCGGGAGACCGGGTCCTTACAGCAGCCTTAGCGGGGCTCTTTAAGGTGGAGGTGCGGCCGGCCGCTTTTTCGGCGGCCGCCTGCCCGCACCTCCTTCCCCGGCCTCCTCCACCCCCCCCCGCGGCATTGCCGGCTGGTTTCCGTGGAGCCCGGCACTTCTCCGTTGTGCCGGGCTCTTTTGCCGGCACTTGCAATCGGGGCTCCGGCCGTTGCAGGCACCTCCCCCTTAAGAGAAGGGGGAGGCCTGCAGTACAGCAGCCTGCCGCACCGCATCGGGTGGCGCAGCGGGACCGGCAGCGCTGAAATTCACTTTCAGCGCCCCAAGCGGGCGGCCAAACCCTGGAACAGCGCCCGGTTCCGCTTTGGGGCGCTGAAAGTGAATATGGGGCGGGCACAACTGGCTCCGCGGCGGGCGCAAAATTTACGGCGCAAACGAGCTGGCGGGGCTATACCCAATTTCTAGGCCCATGTGTTAAAAATGTCTCTCCCTTTTTCTTCGATCCACAGGAGTAGGTAGCTGCATTTTTCTTCCTCTCCTTTTCTTTTCAATGGACCTGAGAACATTAACTGCACATGTTGCTTGAACTTGCACCATCCTCTAGGTAAGTTCAAAGATTCCCAATTCATTCGGGGTAAGGGAGCTCCAACGATGTCCATTTCAAATCCCACTTCTGACACCATGTCTTGTTTTGCACACTTTGTACAAAAATAATAAATTGCAGGACAACGGAATATTACAGTTTAAACTATTTTAATGAAGCATCAGGTCTGTTCTGACTCACAACAGCACCGTGTGGACAAGATGGAGTCAGGACCCTTACTGGGTCTTCTAAACAATAGCAGTCCTTACAGATGCCTGCAGGCCAATGACAACTCAGCATGTGATCACATGTGAATATAATAGGTATTCCTTACAGATGCCTGCGGGCCAATGATAAATCAATATGCAAATGTTACAAGTACAAGCCCAATCGACACAATCTCTCCTCATACGTCATTCCTGCCATCCCAGGTATCAGCCTGGTGAATCTTCGCTGCACTCCTTCCATGGCAAGAATGTCCGTCCTCAGATAAGGCGACCAAAACTGCACACAATACTCAAGGTGCGGTCTCACCAAGGCCCTGTACAACTGCAGCAAGACACCCTTGTTCCTGTACTCGAACCCTCTTGCTACGAAGGCCAACATACCATTTGCCTTCTTAACCACCTGCTGCACCTGCATGCTTACCTTCAGCGACTGGTGCACAAGAACACCCAGGTCTCTTTTCACTTCCCCTTCTCCCAATCTATTGCCATTCAAATAATAATTTGCCTTCCTGTTTTTGCCACCAAGGTGGATAACCTCACATTTATCCACATTATAGTGCATTTGCCATGTTTCTGCCCAATCACCCAACCTGTCCAAATCGTACTGGAGTTTCACGACATCCTCCTCACAGCATACCCTCCCACCCAGCTTTGTGTCATCTGCAAATTTGGAGATACTACATCCAATTCCCTCGTCCAGGTCATTAATATATATTGTGAACAGCTGGGGTCCTAGGACCGATCCTTGCGGTACCCCACTAGTCACTGCCTGCCACTCAAAAAATGACCCGTTTATTCCAACTCTTTGCTTTCTATCTGCCAACCAGTTCTCTATCCAAGTCAATACCTTGCCCCCAATCCCATGTGCCTTAATTTTGCAAGCTAATCTCTTATGCGGGACCTTATCGAAAGCCTTCTGAAAGTCCAAATACACCACATCCACTGGTTCTCCCTTATCTATTTTACCAGTTACATCCTCAAAAAATTCCAGTAGATTAGTCAAGCACGATTTACCTTTTGTAAATCCATGTTGACTTTGTCCGATCCTGTCACTGTTTTCCAAGTGCTCTGCTATTACATCTTTTAATAGCAATCGGCTTCAACACACCCTGCTTCACCAGGGAACCCAGTGCCGTCTCCAAGTCTGCCTCCGCTTCCCTGGGAAAACTATACTGTTTTTGCGGCCTAGACATGGGATCCCTGTCTGCTCTAACCTCCACCCCAGTCACCCGTCCACAGTCGTGCTTGTGGGTGGCGAAAGCACCTGAATTGCTCCGCACCACTGCCTGGCACTGGAGTGAGGTATTACTGACCAAAAGCTCTAGGTCTTAATTACCCCGGGGCTTCATGCTGCAGACGCTCCCTCCTCCCCCCTTGTCTCTGGGCATTACCACTACCTCATCCACCTTATTGGAACCCACCACTCCCCACAAGCAATGGTTCCTAAAATCTACAATGATCCTGTGGGCCAACATGAAGTCGGACCCAAGGACTCCCCACCTGGGCCGATCCCATTTCATCAGAACGCACTCCCATTTAGTGGTGAGGGAACCTAGCTTAATGGTAAGGGGATTAGACCTGGCTCCCACCTGCTCATCCCTGGTGAACCCCATCAAACTGAAGGGGACTTTACTGGACCAGGGTGAATTGGCCGGGTCCTTGGAATGGATCACCATGCTCGAGGCTCCGGTGTCCACCAGGTACTTCCCTGTGACCGTCTCCACCCCCATCCGCACACAGGGCCTGCCCCACTCATCGTAGATGAGCGGGCACAGGTACTCAGGCTGAGCGCGCTCTAGTCAGGGTGACGGGGGACCCACTGGAGCGCTCGGTATGACCTCGCTGACTGCAGCATCAAGTCTACCGGTGTCCTTGCCCATCACCGTACGGAGGGCAGCCACTAGGACCTCGTACGCTGACTGCTGGCTGGTCTCCCTCATGTCGGTGTTTGGGGACTTCTTCCCGGGAGGCCCTCCTCGGCCGGGTACCCCTTTCTGGCTTGGACACTCCCGCCTCCAATGCCCCATCTGTCCACACTGAAAACAAGCTTTTGACTCGCTAGTGTGGGGCCCTTCCTGACGCCATTCTTTCCTTTCCCCATTACCAGCCTTCATCTCACTGACCCTACCCCGTTGCTTCACCTCCTCCCCACCCAGGGACTTGAAAGCTATGGTGAGCTTTCTAAGTACCCCGGCCTCGGTGTTAGCGAGGTCCTGGGCATCGAACCAGGCGTCGGCCTTGTCTCGAATACCTGGGAGGCTTTTCGCAACCAGGGTCCTTAGCCAGTGATTACGGACCTCCCCAAGCAGTTGCGCTCGGTCCGGTGTGCCCACCGTGGCCTTAGCGTAGATGAACCAGAGCCTGTCGGCAAACGCAATCGGTGCTTCTCTGGACATCTGCAGGGTATTCTCAACTGGGGAAAATGGACTCCCCTGTGTATGGCCCATGGCTCGTAGGATTTCCTCCTTGAGCCCCACTATATTGCCTCATCCCTCCTTAGAGGCAGCGGACAAGCTTTGGTATAGTGTCCCTTCTAGGGAGAATAAAAGTAACTTATGCATTTCCGCATCGTTACACTCGTTTAAGACCCCTATCTGTTCTACCTTAGCGAAATAGACTGTGGGGTCCCCTTTGATGCTAAGTTTTTTCAGCCCCTCCACCATCGTTTGGAGCTGAGGGGTCGTGAACGGGACCACATAGTCGTTTTGGAACGGGCCCTCGTCACCGTTGGGTGCCGGCGGACCATACCTCTGCTGCCGCAATGGACACATGTGTCCCAGTTGCCCCCTGCCCACTGGTGGAGCTACTTCCTCCTGTGCTGCTACCAGCACTTCTGCTGGGGGCCTATCCTCTTCCCAGTCTAACAGGGATCCACCTGGTGCCATTAAGCACGCCATGTCTCTAGCCCCAGCCAAAGCCCTTTGTACCTTCCTGATCTTTTCCTCACACTGATCATGACTACAATCCTCAAAACCCCTATTTCTTGCTACCCTGTAGGTGGTTTTGATATCATTACACTGGCTCTCTAGCCCTTCAGCTTTTGCTGCTAAACGGGAGATTTCCTCCCGGAGAATTTGCTCGTTGAGCTTGGCCTCTGTTACTTGGCACTGTAGATACTTCCCGGCTGTCCGGGAAGACTCTTCTACAGCCCTCCTTTCCTGCTTTTCTAGAGCTAATTCCCCCACCAACTGCCGACCCACTACACCCCGTGCGTCTGATTCCCTTTCAGACTCCTCCAGCTGCCCCTGAAGCCAGTTTACCTGCTTCTTTAACAGCTGAACCTGTTTTTGCAGCATATGAGCCAAATTGCCTTTTCTTTGGACTTCTTATGCTCCTTTCCCCCTGTCCACTCAGCTGCCCTATCCTGAGGACTGTCTGAGTGTAACATGTCCAGCACCCACTGGTGGGACACGTTAAATTTGGTGAAGACGCAGGACATGATCCTATCTTCCAAACCTGACCAAACTGTTTCAACCTTAGAGTCATTTGGACTACCTACACCCTCGGCTCCTGCCGCGGTCATCATTCTGTAGGGTGTTTTTGCATGCCCCGTGTTTCTATGACTCTCCCTTGAGTCGACCCGTGCCTCAAAAACTCCCCAGTTTGGGTTGATTCCCTTGCACGGCAGGAGCTTATGCCAATAGTCCCTGCCTAGCCCGTCGATTAGCGGGTAATCCCATACAGAGAGAGAGACCAAGGCCAGATAGGTCTTCTCCTATGCCCGGTTTGCAGCGTCCCCAGCAGGATTACTGTGTAACCCGGCCGTGACCGGATGCCACCCGGTTGGTCTTCCGAATTATACTGTGAATGACAAGCCCCACAACCCCCAAGTTCAGACCCAAGGAGTTGCTATGGATAGATTATAAATGATTCAGACAAAATGAAACGTTTCAGGTTGGTCAACGATCGATTCCTTTTATTACACTCACAAAAACAACAATCCCTACTCCTCTCGCTTACAGCATAACCAGTAGGTGACCGTGGACACTAGCTTATAACTTTAGACTAAAATACCCACCCTGTTGGTTACGCCGAACCAATCCCTTCCCAGAATCTAAGCCTAGATAATGGAAAAACCTTTCTAACTAAACCCCTCTCCCGGTTTGGTCAGAACCCACACTTGGGAGCCTCCTCACACACACACACGTGTTAGCCTGCGTCTTGGACACTTGCAGTTCCTCAGCAGCCAAACCCGCGGGCGGTCCTGGGGATTTCTAGAGGTGTATGCTGGATATAATTACCAGCCCTTGTCATTGATTCACGCGGTCCCGGCTCCGTTTGACTCCAGAGACAAAACCGTGCCGAACAGAGGCATGTGATGAGGCCAAGAGAGTTACGTTCAGGCGGTACACCGAGGCACTCAATTTGGGTATTCCTGGAGAGTTGGCGGATGCGTAGTTACGCGGAGAACCCTCATTACAGATGGTAGAGAAAAGCAGGCAAGCAACAGCCAAAAAGCAAGCTGTTGTGTTTGTACCGCTATACACAACTACATAAAATAATAAAGTAGCAGAGACTGAGAGTAACTTCAAGTGATTTTTACTGGTTAACTGGAACTTCGGCACTGACTATACAAATCGATACGCGTCTGTTATATACGCTCGCAACTAAGGATGTACATCCGTAAAACAAAGTAGTCCCTTCAATGTTGTATACATTACACTTCCTCCCCCTTTAGTTTAATAGTATATTAACGCAAAATTTCTATAATTAACATAGAGAGCCTGTCTTTACAGTAACCTTTTTGTTTTCTTAAAAGTAACAAAATTCAAATTCCAACATAACATTTTATTTTGTCAACAGCCTTTTTACAAGTCAAGTCTCTGGGGAGGCCTCCTCTGCCTCTCTGGGTAACGTCTCTCCAGACTCTTTTGCTTTGGGGAATGAGACTGTACAGGTACAGGTGCATCAGGTGAGTTATCAGCACAGGTAGAGCTCTCAGCTGTGGATGAGGCTGGTGCTGATGCTGATGAATCAGAAGTGTCTGTTTCCATGTCAGGTGAGTCTGGGCGAGGTATAGGGGTGTTCTCCACCTGAACATCCAGAATTTGGTCCACATGACGTCTCAAAACGTTCTCTCCCACATCCACAGTATACATCAGTGTCCCTCTCTTGTGGATATTGTCCCTGGTTGCCACTTTTCCATCCGGAAATCACAAGCAAGAACTGACTGTCCCACACTGAAGCTTCTTGTTGGCTTAGCATTCAAATGTTTGAACTGTTTGTTCTCTACATCATGACGTACATTCGGTTTAAGAAGGTCCATGCGAGATCTCAGTTTCCTGTTCAGAAACATCATCGCTGGAGTCTGATTAGTGGCTGCGTGTACTGCGTTCCGATAAGCAAAGAGGAAATTGTCTATCTTGTGTTGCAGTGGTAGATTCTCGCTGTACATTGCTTTGATGGCCTTCTTGAAAGTCTGTATGAATCTTTCTGCCAAGCCATTTGTAGCTGGATGGTACGGGGCAGATGTGTAGTGCTTGATTCCATTTTTCCTCATGAAACCTTGAAATTCGTCAGAGACAAATTGTTGTCCATTGTCTGTGCAGATTTGTTCTGGTAGGCCATTTCTAGCGAACATGGTCCTCAGAACTGAAATGGTCTTTTCAGATGTGGTTAATTTCATTTTAATGACCTCGGGCCATTTGGAATGTGCATCAACTGCAATCAAGAACATGGAGTCCATGAATGGTCCAGCTAAGTCGATGTGCACACATTGCCATGGTGATGAGGGCCATTCCCATGGATGGAGAGGGGCTTGTGGTGGTGCATCCTGGACCTTTTGACATCCTGAGCAGCTCTTTGTCAGGTCCTCGATCTGTTTGTCAATTCCCGGCCACCACACGTATCCACGGGCAAGGCTTTTCATCTTTACCGTACCTAAGTGGCCTTCATGCAGTTCATCTAGCACTCGGTTACGAAGCTTGGGAGGAATCACAACTCGTGAGCCGCACATCAGTGTTCCCTGACACACTGATAACTGCACCCTCCTAGCTGAGAATGCTGGAAACAATAAGTCACCAAGCGCTGGCCATCCCTTCACAGTGATGTCATAAACTTTTGACAATGTAGGGTCATTGCGTGTTTCTCTTTCAATGAGGGAGTTTGTCACTGGTAGCTGCTCAACTATTGTTGTGTGAAATACCTCTGCTGAGTCAACTGTTGTAGTTCTCTCTGAGGTCGGCAGTGGTAAACGTGACAAACCATCGGCGTTGCCACATTGCTTGGTCCCCTTGTATTCAATGTCCCTTTCCTTGGATCGCCACCTTGTCGTGGTGGAGAGGCTTGCATGAACCTATGAACCTGTGAGCGATGCCGTCGGGAGCACAGCTCTTGGCAGGGTCACCCAAGGCGGTAAGGTCAAGGGGGAGGTTCCAGACGAAGTGCGATCCATGCCAAGTCCTCAACGATGGAACAGGTGGATGACGGTGGTAACTCTGAGTCACTTTGGTTCAGGGGCTGCGAGAAGCACCACAACGGCTGTGAAGGCGGAAGAAGGCTGCAGCAGAGAGGGGTCTCCAGTCGCCTTGGTTTTTCCTTGCCACTGGACCCTGGCCCCTTTTCTGTCAAGGATCGTGTGGTGGCTGGCTGTCCACCAACCACCCCACACTAAAAGATACCACGCACAGACGTCCTTCAGAGGGATCTACATTTACCTCTACAACACGCCAGCGTAAAGTCCTGTGGCGATCAGTAAGTGGTGATGGGGGCAGGATTGTGAGGCCTGGAAGCTCCTAATCACAAGCTGGCACACTAGGTGGTGGGTGTCTGATTCAGTCGTCGGGCTCCTGGATCGAGGCAGGGGAGCTCCCCGGCAGCTTCATCCACGACTGAGCAGCCCTATTTAGGATCCGCTCTGCTCACCCTGAACAGGGAGGGGGCTAGCAAAGGTGCCCCAAAAATAGCCTGCCACAATAACACCCTGTCTGGAATACCGCATCCAGAGGGGTCACCAAAATGCGGTCCTAAAGACAGAAAATTGAACTTCGGAGCATGGAATGTGCGGACACTAGTAGACAGTGCAACAAGTGATCGACCGGAGAGAAGGACGGCCATCGTATGCAGAGAGCTGAAACGATGCAACATTGATATAGCGGCCCTATCTGAAACTCGACTAGCAGAAGAAGGTCAATTGAAGGAGGAGAAGTGGGGTTACACATTCTACTGGAAAGGGAAGCCAATGGAAAAGCCCCGGATCCATGGAGTTGGATTTGCCATCAAAAATGAACTTGTTAGCCAACTCTCCGAATTTCCTGTGGGAATCAATGAACGCCTCATGAAAATGCGTCTAACCCTATCCAACAATCAGATGGCAACAGTTGTGAGTGCTTATGCTCCCACCCTGGATTTGCTAGATGAAGTAAAGGAGATCTTCTATGCTGACCTGGATAAAACCTTGTCTGGTATCCCAAAAGATGATAAAGTCATTCTTCTTGGGGACTTCAATGCCAGGGTCGGTCGGGATTACCATCTATGGAAAGGCATCATAGGAAAAGAGGGCATCGGAAAGTCCAACTCAAACGGACTACTTCTTCTCACTAAATGTGCTGAGCACAACCTCATAATCACAAACACTTTCTTCCGACAAAAAAACAAGTACAAAACCTCCTGGAGGCACCCCCGCTCAAAATTGTGGCATCTCATTGACTATGTCATTGTACGGACAAGGGATCATCGTGATGTTCTGGTCACTAGGGCCATGTTCAGCACTGATGACTGATGGACAGATCATCGCCTTATCCGAGCAACTATGTCCCTCAAACTAAAGCCCAAGATACGTGCTCAGAAGAAGCAGTTCCGGCCAAAATTAAACATTGAATGTCTTGAGGACACTACCATACAGCAGTGCTTTCAGGATTCCATCAGGCAAAGTCTTCCAAAGGAATACCCACATGATACTGGAGAACATTGGGAACTGCTGAAAGCCACTATCCTCAACACCTCCCAGAACACACTCGGTTTCAAGTCCAGAAAACATCAGGACTGGTTTGATGAGAACGACTCAGAAATTGAGCAGCTCATAGAAAGGAAAAGGAATGCTTTCTGCGCCTGGCAAAACAACATCAGCAGCAAGGCCAAAAGAGAGGCTCATGCTAGAGTTAAGGCAGATGTCCAGCGGAGAATAAGGGAGATGAAGAACAACTGGTGGTCTCAAAAGTCCCTAGAAATACAATGTATGGCTGATACTGGGGACTCCAGAGGCTTCTTCAGTGCCACCAAGGCAGTTTTCGGACCAAGCTACCGTGGCTTAAACCCCTTACGCTGTAAGGATGGTTCAACTCTGCTCAAGGACAAGGAGGCAATTGACACAAGATGGAGGGAGCATTTTCAAGAACTGCTCAACCGACACAATAGCGCAGATCTGGAGTCCATCAACCAATTACCGCAGAGACCAGAAAGGGAGGAAATGGGGGCACCCCCAAGCATTGTAGAAGTGCAGAATGCCATCAGGTCCATGAAAAACAACAAAGCTGCTGGCTCAGATGGGATTCCAGCAGAAATCCTTAAAAAAGGTGGCCCTGTGCTCCTGACACACATACATGCCTTCCTCCTAAAAATATGGCAGCAGGAAGAAATTCCACAAGATCTCAGAGACACTTTGATTGTTACTATCTTTAAAAAGGGGGAAAAGTCGGTGTGTGGTAACTACCGAGGTATCTCCCTTCTTTCTTCCACAGGAAAAGTGCTTGCCCGTGTCCTTGCTAACAGACTTTTGCCGTTATCTGAGGAGGTGCTTCCGGAGTCGCAGTGTGGTTTCCGACCATCCAGAGGAACAGCTGATATGATCTTCACAGCATGTCAATTACAGGAGAAATGCCGTGAACAAAAGCAACCACTGTTCATAGCTTTCATAGATTAACTAAAGCTTTTGACACCGTCCACCGCCAGACTTTATGCCATATCTTGTCTAAGCTTGGTTGCCCCGATAAATTCATCTTAGTTCTGAGGCTGCTATATGACAACATGTCCGCAGCAGTTCTCAGCAGCAGCAGTTCTATTTCAGAGCCCTTTACAGTTGAGACAGGAGTAAAACAGGGCTGCATCATTTCTCCAACCCTTTTTGCAGTGTTCATCTCAGTTATCCTCCATCTCATCGGCAATGATCTGCCCACCGGAATTCAAATCCTTTACCGTACTGATGGCCGACTTTTCAATCTCAACAGGCTTATGGAGTTACAGTATGCAGATGATAACGCCATCACAGCTCTTTCCGAGCGTGATCTACAAAACAGCTTGAATGCTTTTTCCAGAGCCTACAAACTTCTGGGCCTCACCATGAATATAAAGAAAACCCAGGTGCTCCACCAGCCATCACCTAATCAGCTTGCAACTCCTCCCTCTATAAAGATTGATAATAACACCCTTGAAAATGGTCAACACCTTTCCATATCTTGGTAGCCATTTATCCTCCAAAGCTGACATTGATTCTGAAATCCATCACCGCCTGAGTTGTGCAAGTGCAGCCTTTAATAAACTGAGGAGGAGAGTCTTTGAAAATCATGACCTCCAAGTCCAAACTAAAATTCTTGTATACAAAGCCATCATCCTTCCCACCCTTTTATATGGAGCTGAAACCTGGACTACGTACAGTAGACATCTCAAAGCCTTAGAGCAATACCACCAACACTCTCTACGCAAAATCTTGAGGGTCAGCTGGGAGGACAAGCGTACCAACTGGAGTATACTTGAAGAGGCCAATATCTACAGCATCACTATGCTCATCATGCAACATCAACTCCGATGGATTGGACATGCCATTCGCATGTCAGACTCACGTCTCCCAAAACAGGTTCTGTACTCCCAGTTGAAGGAAGGGCAGAGGTCTCCTGGTGGTCAAAAGAAGCATTACAAAGATAACATCAAAGTAATCCTTAAAAAGTTCCATATTGATATTAATAACTGGGATGAAATTGCACCGGACAGAGACAATTGGAGAAAATGCATCCACAACGGTGCCGCACTACATGAAAAGAATCTCCAGCGTGCCGCTGAGGATAAACGCCAGCGCCGTAAGGAGAGACAGCAACTTAAGAAGACCCATACTCCAGTCACTACCAATAGTCTTACATGCCCACACTGTAGTAGAGTCTGTGGATCTCGGACTGGCCTCCACAGCCACCTGAAGACCCACAAGTAGATGTCTGATGAAGGACATACCATACTCGAATTTGAGTGGTCGCCGATGATGATTCAATGTCATACAGGTGAGCCCCTAGGAAGAGTGACCATCGCTGCAGCCATTGTGCCATCATCACTGGAACGCCCTTCCTTGGGTTGAAGATTGAAACGAGAGGCTGGTGGTCAGTTAACAGTGTAAATTGTTGACCATACAAGTAGTGGTTGAATTTCTTGACTCCCCACACAAGGCTGAGGGCCTCTCGATCAATCTGTGCATAATTGCGTTCAGCTGTAGTCAATGATCTTGAGGCAAAGGCTATTGGTCTTTCTGAGCCATCTGGGAACTTATGTGACAACACGGCACCAATGCCATGGGGTGAAGCATCACATGCCAGTCGAATAGGTAAGGATGGGTCAAAGTGAGCTAGCACCTCTTCTGAAGTAATGAGTCTTTTACTCTCTTGAAAAGCTTGTTCACAGCTGTCACTCCACTTTCATTGTGACCCTGTCTGTAGCAGTGCATTTAGTGGATGTAACACTGTGGATAGGTTGGGCAAGAACTTGTGATAGTAGTTCACCAGTCCAAGATATGATCTCAACTGAGACACATTTTCAGGTGTTGGTGCATTAATCAAGGCTTCAATCTTGTCTGGAGACTTGTGTAAACCGTCCTTGTCAATCACATGTCCACAGTATGAGATTTCCTTTTTGAAAAACTCACACTTGTCTCGGTTCGCTTGGAGCCCATACTCCCGTAACCTGATGAGCACCTGTTTGAGGTTGGAAAGGTGGTCGTTGTCATTCTTGCCAGTAATGATGATGTCATCAAGATAACACTGAGTACCTGGGATTCCCTGCAGGACTTGGTCCATTGCCCTTTGCCAGATTGCAGGAGCTGATGGTATTCCGAATACCAGCCGATTGTACTGGTAAAGGCCTTTGTGCGTATTTATTGTCAGGTACTTCTTTGATGCATCATCAATTTCCATTTGGAGATAGGCCTGGGCCAAGTCAATCTTTGTGAAGTGTTCCCCTCTTGACAGGGAAGCAAAGATGTCCTCAATGCGAGGCAATGGGTACTGTACTGTGTGGAGGACTGGGTTAACAGCCACTTTAAAGTCTCCGCAGATGCGCACTTTTCTTGGCTTTCCTGGTTTTGTGCTGGAGGTTTTCTTCATCACTGGAACTATAGGCGTGGCCCATTGACTCCAATCCACCTTGGACAGGACCCCTAACTGCTCCAAGTTCTCCAGCTCTGCTTCTACTGAAGGGCGAATTGCATAAGGCACTGGTCTGGCCTTGTGGAACTTTGGATTTGCGTTCTCCTCAATCTTAATTTTTGCTTTCATGCCCTTAAGTGTTCCTATTCCCTTCTTGAACACTTCCTGAGAGTCAGAGAGTATTTGTGACAGTCTCTCAGGAGTGGCATTGCTGTCCTCCTTTGCTGACACAAACAGTGCTTGGATGGTGTGCCAATCCAACTGTATTTTCCTGAGCCATTCGCGTCCCAGCAATGGTGGTCCTCCATTTTTCAGTACATAGAGGTTCAATTGCGGTATTTTTTTTTCTTTGTATGTCACTGTCACTTTTATTTTACCTTTGGGGCACACTCTGTCCTGTGTATGTCTTTAACAGTACTTTAGTTGGCCTTAGCGGTATGTGTGAAAACAGTCATTTGTAGTCATGTACAGAGATCACTGTTAAAGCTGTGCCTGTGTCCAACTCCATTTTCAGCCTAACTCCTGCCACTTCTGGAGTAACCCATATTATTCTGTGATCTTCTGTCTCTTTCACACTGTGGAGTTTCAGACAAGCCAAATCCTCTTCCTCTGAGTCTGTGTCACTTTTTTTTAAATCTGAACTGTTTCCAGTCACGTGGTGTACCTTCTTGTATCTTTCTTTGAAAGGTTTCTTGTTTTCAGTCACTTGATGTACCTTCTTGTTACTCTGTATTGAATCAGTTTTCTGCTCCTTATTTGCTTTGCAGACTCTTTCAATGTGCCCTTGTCTGCCACATTGTCTGCAGTCTTCTTTAAACCAACAGTCATTGTGGTCATGTGACATTTTGCCACAGCGATAGCACTTCTTTTCTTGTTTCAGTGACATTTTATTAGTTGAATATTCCAGGGATTTTTGTTGAATTTCTAAAGCGCCACGTGCTGCTGCTTCCATTGATATTGCGATACTCAGAGCCTTCTTCAATGTGAGGTCTTTTTCAGACAGGAGCTTCTTTTGTGTGCTTTCACTTTGCATGCCACACACAAATCTGTCCCTCAATGTGTCTGATAAGCCCACTCCAAATTGGCAATGTTCTGATAATTTGCGCAACTTTGCCAAATCTTCAGAAATGCTTTCATTTTTGCTCTGGTTCCGTTTATGGAATTTAAATCTTTCAGCTATGAGCAGTGGTTTGGGGCTTAAATGGTCTTGGAGTGTGTCCACTATTTGTTTGAATGTTTTGTTTGCTGGCTTTTCAGGGGTTAATAAACTACGTAGCAGCCCATATGTCTTTGCACCCATAACACTCAGCAAAACAGTGGCTTTCTTTTCTACCTCCACTCCGTTAGCCTCACAGTACAACTCCACTCTTTCAATGTAAGTTGCCCAGTCTTCAATGCTGCTATCAAATGCTGCAATAGTGCCAATCATTGCCATTTTTTTTTCCAAACCCGTTTTTCTTTCTTTACTAGTTAGCTAGCGTCATGCAAGTCCTGTGCACTTTTCACTTGACTTACGTATCCCCTGCCTAGCTTAGCAAGCGTACTCCGTTTTCTCTACCTTCTCGCTCCTTTCTTCCAAGTTTCGGTGTCCTCTGGATGCGATGCCAGAATAGGAAGGCGTAGGTTCATAATTCTCGTCGCCAATTTGTTGTGTTTGTACCGCTATACACAACTACATAAAATAATAAAGCAGCAGAGACTGAGAGTAACTTCAAGTGATCTTTACTGGTTAACTGGAACTTCGGCACTGACTGTACAAACTGATACGCATCTGTTATATACGCTCGCAACTAAGGATGTACATCCGTAAAACAAAGTAGTCCCTTCAATGTTGTATACATTACACAAGCCAAATAGCGAAGCCCTGAATCCCCAAAGTTCAGCATGGTTATACCCCGTGCTATACACAAAACTAGCTGGGCGGTTCCTGGTTACCATGGTCGCAGAGATGCTAGTTGGTTTACCTGCTGATGTCTCTTGGCCTGGATTGGTCATCTTGAAGAAAACAATGTTAGGCCATTATTGTAAATGAGCAGTACTCGAATTGCTAACTGTTAAGTTCTTGACTGCTCCTTCATTGAAAGAGTCCAGAGGTGTTACTTTTGGCCTCCAAACCTCATTGTCCATCCAGACATCCCGGCTCCATGGACAAAGGGTGGTTTTCCCCAAATCTCACAAGTTTGAATATGAAATGGCTCCTGCCTTTCATGATGTCAGCATTGAGACCGGTCCCATGGCAACCCAAAAGACAGACAGTTCCTGTTATCTTCACAGAAACCAACAGGCAGTCCCTTTTAAAGTCCAAAAGTCCAAACTCCATTTTTAAAACGCAGCCCACGTGCGTCTCCATTTTAAAAGGGTACATATCCATTTTAAAAGTCCAAAAATCCTTGAGGCACATGCACCCACTGGTGTTGGCACTGGCCAAACCCTACAGCAGGCAAAAAATAGCTGGAGTTTATGCTCATGATTGCTATCCAGTGAACTCTATTATAAATTGCATGTTTATGGATGAGGGTGTTGAGGACTGGGTTAGGCTGAAGTATTGACATTCTATCAAAATTGTTAGTGCTGGATTCTAAATCCAGGCACAAATTTTATCTGCATCGACCACCTTGCCAATTGCACCCACCTCCTCCCACTATACTGTCTCCAACCATTCCACAGGCAGATTAGAACTGGAAATAAATTTAAGTCATAGAGTCATAACGGCACAGAAGGAGGCCATTGGGCCCATTGAGTCCGCGCCGGCTCGCTGCAGAGCAATCCAGTCAGTCCCACTCCCCCGCTCTGTCCCCGTAGCCCTGCAAGTTTATTTCCCTCAAGTGCCTAGCCAGTCTCCCCTTGAAAACATTGAGGGGGAGAAATTCGGTATCGCCCCGTTTGGGGTGCGATTATTGGCTGGGCGCAAAGTTTAGCGCCTTGTGCTAATTATCGTCTCTGACTGCAAACTTGGCTTTTATCGCCCCCTGGAGGTGATTAGAGCGCTAAATCAGGCGCTTCACACCTGTCTTAAGGCGCAAAGGCCAAGGAGCGAGGCGTTAACTCAGGTGATGTCAGTTAGCAATGGAGCACAGACACACTGGTGCAGGCCAGTTCTTAAAGAGGAGGGTCGATCTTGCTCTCCAGCCACACCCTGCTCATTGGAGCCTTGAATCTCGGTCTGGAGAGACTTGTGCCTAAATCTTCCAGCCAAGGACTATGGAGAGGGTCAGGGAACGAGCTCAGCGCTTCAGCGACTGGGCCTTGGAGGCTCTGATTGGCGCGGTGGAGCGGCGAAGAGCTATACTGTACCCTGAGAGTGGCAGGAGGCCTTTGCCGCGCGACTACAGAAGAGTGTGGAGGGAGGTGGCTCAGAGCGTCTCCTCCAGGAGCATGGTGCCCAAGACCCATACCCAATGTCGCAAAAGGTTCAACGACCTCACTCGGGTCATCAGGGTGAGTGGCTGTTTTTCAATACCTCTCCATCCCTCCATCTCAACCTCACTCTATGGCCAGAGTATCTTAAAACCCCAATGCCCAACACTCATCCAAGACCTATGGCCAGCTCATAAAACACACACACACATTCCACACCTTGCATACATTAAGGACTATTCAACTATGGGAAGCACATCAAGCAAGACCATGGCTGCATACATTAAGGGGTATTCAACTATGGGAGGCACATCAGGCAAGACCATGGCTGCATATTTATTCAGACGCCGTCCATTTTTTTGCAGGCCAAGCTATCTCACAACAGGAGACAGCAGCAACAGAGGGTGGAGGGCCTCCTCAGCTGCAACCCCTCAGCAATCTTGAGGCGCGCGTCCACAGGATTGTGGCAAGCAAGGTTATCGGTCCCGTCGCCCCTGGAGAGGCCAACCCCGTTCGGGACAGCAATGGTAAGGTCATCAGCTTACTCTCCTCTCTCATTCCACTTGTCCCTCACAACACCAGCCTTTTACACTTTCAATCCAACTTACTAAGTCGCTCTACTCCTTCCTCCCTTATTGCCCCCCTGTCCTCATGCTAAAGCCACTCTTGTACCTCCCTGCTTTCAGATGGTGATTCACCAGTTGAGGAGACGGGCCCTCATGCAGCCAGTGGGAGTGAAGCCGCAGGCGAGGAGGAAGAGGAATCTGGAGCCTCAGCACCAGCGTCTCCCGAGGAAGCCCATGCCCACACTGGGAACACGTCTTCCCTGGAGGGGAGCAGGGGGGAAGGGCCTGATGAGGGTGAAGCTCCAGGACCCAGCAGGCTGCAGCAACGCGATGGGGGTAGGGAAGCTCGGGGGCCTTCTCCCCGGAGGGAGAGTAGGCCAGAGAGTCCTGCTGCACTGGACACAGAGGAGGAGCGGCTCATCGCTGAAATGAACACCCAGGTGGTGGCCATGCACACTCAGCTCATGGGTGCAGTGGGAAGGGTGCCCGAAAGTATTGATGCACTGGCAAGGAGTGTGGAGCACTACGCTGTAGCACAGGCGGATGCCACGCTAATGCTTAGTGCTGCAATTCAGTCACCGGCTGCCGTGATCCAATCTCAGACTGCTCTCATGCAGTATCAGATTGAGGCCACGCAAGCACTGACTGCTGTTATCGTTGCTGGTTTGGACACATTGCCCTGGGGCTCTCACCGCGCCGCAGCAGGCCAGCAATCTGTGCTCCAGCAGATTGCTCCGGATGCTGAGGTGCTGCCCCGTGGGAGTGCCAGTGTGTCGGTCAAGCAGGGAGGTGCTGTCCTCTCTCAAGGTGACAACATTCCTGCTGCCACCACTGTCACTTCCCCATCGCACTTGCCACCGCCAGTAGCCCAGACTGCTGATGCCCATGCAGCGTTGGTGCAGTCTGCAGCCGGGCCCTCCAGGCCCAGAGCTGGTCAAGGGCATCCTTCAAGGGCATCTGTAGTCTCAGGATCTGACATTCAGCAGCCTTCCACCAGTCTTGCTGCAGCCACTGGGGCCCCATTTTGGAGGAGCAGCAGGGTGGGAAGCGGGGAAGTGCGCAAGGGATTGTAGGGGGTGGCGTGTGCCCAGTCAGCTTCACCTCTGACTGTCTCTGAGCGGTTCGAATCGCTCCCACACCCCTGGGTTCTAGACACCGGACTTAGGTACAGGCGGCGATACAGAAAATCGAGTAGACAAGTGGTTTGGCACAAGAAAACCAAAATTTTATTGAAGGCAGAATAAAACACAATCTTACTGAGAATTACTGATATAGTTACAGGCATAAACAATTACACTTATATGGGAATGGGGAACACACGGCACATTGAGGGAAAACAAATACATTAAAAATCCCCTTATCCTTATCCCACCCCCTAATACCTAACTAGATCAAGCTATGAGGAGCCAGGAATTAATGCTCACCAATTCGAAACCTGTTGCTTTAACTGGTTTGGGTTTTGAGGTTCACTGTTTCTGTCCTTTGTCGTCACATGGTCACAGGGCGCGGCGCTGAAGTTGTTTGTACGAAGCACCCTCCTTTTCCTCCGTCAACGTCTTCGTTGGGTACTTTGTCGCGATGGGCCGCCTTCTTCAGGCGGTCGCCGACAGTATTGCTGCGGTTGGGGTTCGGTTGGCGGTATTTACTGTTAAGATTTTCCTACCCAAGCTTCGATTACCAGCTTATTCTTAGCTGGGCTATTACTGTCCATGCATCAAACGCCGGCTTATAACTAGGCCGTTTGTCTTGATTTCGCTACCCATGCTTCGGACGCCAACTTATTCTTAAATTGGGGTTTTACTGTACATGCATACAATGCCAACTTATTTATCAAATGCCAGCTTATAACTAAGCCGTTTGTCCCCTAACGCGTCTTCCCACTGCCCTTCTCTGCGTTCACCGGTTTTACCGTTTTCCTCGTCTCATCTCGTCTGTTTGTGGCCCCGTGTGTCCTGTGCATCTTCGAATTCGGGTCTCGTTCTCCTCCCGCGTTTGGCCCTGGTGTAATGGGCGTCCTTGGTGTTGAGTGGCGCAGGGAGAGAGAAGAGGGCCCGCCACGAGGCACGAGAGCGAGAGGCAGGAGCCCGGAGCAGGAGGCAAGCGGCAAGAGCTGAGAGATAAGAGACCAATCACTACCGATGGGCCTATAATTATACCTGGTTCTTCACCCTTATCTGCGCGCCAAATCAGGTCAGTCCTTTGTCTAACTTTTGGCGGGCTCATTTAAAATGATTACAGCCATTTACTTTAACGACTTCTGGGGCGGTTGTCTCCTGGTATAATGGCTTCGATGTCCTGGCTGTTTGTCATTTATGAAACTTAATCGGGTTTCCTGGCTTGGCAGCTACCTGTGAGCTGTTACTGATTATTTATACGAAGAGTTGATGGCTTTCAGATTAGAGCCATCCTGGCTTGATCTGTTCCAAGGTGAAGAATGCACTTCCCCTTCTCCCGATCTATTGCCATTCAAATAATAATCTGCCTTCCTGTTTTTGCCACCAAAGTGGATAACCTCACATTTATCCACATTATATTGCATTTGCCATGTTTCTGCCCAATCACCCAACCTGTCCAAATCGTACTGGAGTTTCACGACATCCTCCTCACAGCATACCCTCCCACCCAGCTTTGTGTCATCTGCAAATTTGGAGATATTACATCCAATTCCCTCGTCCAGATCATTAATGTATATTGTGAATAGCTGGGGTCCTAGGACCGATCCTTGCGGTACCCCACTAGTCACTGCCTGCCACTCAGAAAATGACCCGTTTCTTCCAACTCTCTGCTTTCTATCTGCCAACCAGTTCTCTATCTAAGTCAGTACCTTGCCCCGAATCCCAAGTGCCTTAATTTTGCACGCTAATCTCTTATGCGGGACCTTATCGAAAGCCTTCTGAAAGTCCAAATACACCACATCCACTGGTTCTCCCTTATCTATTTTACCAGTTACATCCTCAAAAAATTCCAGTAGATTAGTCAAGCACGATTTACCTTTTGTAAATCCATGTTGACTTTGTCCGATCCTGTCGCTGCTTTCCAAGTGCTCTGCTATTACATCTTTTATAATGGACTCTAGCATTTTCCCCACTACTGATGTCCCTGCTTTTTCTCTACCACTTTTTTGAATAGTGGGGTAACATTAGCTACCCTCCAATCCATGGGTACTGTTCCAGAGTCTATCGAGTTCTGGAAGATGACCAGCAATGCATCTACTATTTCTAGGGCCACTTCCTTAAGTACCCTAGGATGTAGGTTATCAGGCCCTGGGGATTTATCGGCCTTCAGTCTCATCAATTTTCCTAACACCATTTCCCTACAAATACTGATTTCTTTCAGTTCCACCCTTTCAGCAGACCCTATATTCCCCGGCATCTCTGGGAGATTATTTGTATCCTCCTTTGTGAAGACAGAACCAAAATATGTATTTAGTTGGTCTGCCATTTCTTTGTTCCCCATTATAAATTCCCCTGATTCTGACTGCAAGGGACCTACGCTTGACTTCACCAATCTTTTTCTCTTCACATATCTATAAAAACTTTTACAGTCAGTTTTTATGTTCCCTGAAAGCTTACTCTCATATTCTATTTTCCCCTTCTAAATTAATCCCTTTGTCCTCCTTTGTTGAATCCTAAACTGCTCCCAATCCTCAGGTTTACTGCTTTTTCTGGCCAATTTATATGTCCTCTCCTTGGATCTTATGCTATCCCTAATTTCCCTTGTTAGCCACGGTTGAGTCACCATTTTTGTTTTATTTTTATGCTGTGCTGAGCCCCCTCCTCTACGCCCTCTTCACCCACGACTGTGTGGCTGTTCATGGTTCCAACACCATCATCAAGTTTGCGGATGATACCATGGTAGTAGGCCAGATCACCAACAACGATGAGTCAGCCTACAGGGAGGAGGTCCAGCATCTCGTGAAGTGGTGCGCCGATAACAACCTGGCCCTTAACATCAAGAAAACCAAAGAAATCATTGTGGACTTCAGGAAGTCTAAAGGCGGAAGTCACACCCCCATCCACATCAATGGGGCTGTGGTGGAAAGGGTGGACTGCTTTAAGTTCCTCGGAGTCCACATCACGGAAGACCTCTCCTGGTCCCTCAATACCTCCTCTCTGATGAAGAAGGCCCAGCAGCGCCTATATTTCCTAAGGAGGCTGAAGGGATGTAACCTGTCACCCCTGATCCTCTCTAACTTTTACCGCTGCACAATAGAGAGCATCCTGACGAACTGTATCACAGTATGGTATGGCAGCTGTAGCTACTGTGACTGGAAAGCCCTGCAGCGGATAGTCAAAACTGCCCAACGCATTACCGGCACCCGGCTACCAACCATGGAGCACATATACCAGAAACGCTGTTTACGGAGGTCACAGTCCATCATCAAAGACCCTACCCACCCCAGCCACAGTCTGTTCACCCTCCTGCCATCTGGGAGACGCTACAGATGCATTCGCACCCGTACGACCAGATTTAGGAACAGTTTCTTTCCCAGGGCTGTCATCCTACTGAACTCCACAAATAAACTCTAAAGCCTGCACATCTGCCAATGCACTTTATTATGGTTATGTTTATGTTAATGTATTACAAGCCAAATGTATGTTGAATGTTTAAATGTCTTAATCTAAATGTACACTCTCGGGAGCCGTAAGCCTACATTTCGTTGTAATGCACTTGTGCACTAACCATGACAATAAAGTTGATTATGATTATGATTATGATTATGAAACTGGGATGAACAAATTCTGTCGTTCATCCATGCGGTCTTTGAATGTTTGCCATTGCCTATCCACCGTCAGCCGTTTGAGTGACATTCTCCAATCAATCCTACCCAACTTGCTCCTCAGACCATTGTAGTTTCCTTTATTTAAATTTAGGACCCTAGTCTCTGATTCAACTACTTCATTCTCCATCTTAATGAAGAATTCGATCATATTATGATCGCTCCGACCCAAGGGGCCTCGTACAACAACATTGCTAATTAATCCTTTCTCGTTACATATTACCCAGTCTAAGATGGCCTGATCTCTGGTTGGTTCCTCAACATGTTGGTCCAGGAAACCATCCCGTAAACACTCCAGGAATTCCTCCTCCACAGTATTGTTACTGATTTGGTTAGCCCAATCTATATGTGATTAAAGTCACCCATGATGACTGCTGTGCCCTTATTGCACGCTTCTTTAATTTCCCTTTTAATGCCATCCCCAACCTCCGCCTTACAGTTTGGAGGTCTATATACCACTCCCACTAACGTTTTCTGCCCTTTAGTATTTCTCAATTCTACCCATACAGATTCCACATCATCAGAGCTAATATCCTTCCTTACAATTGTGTTAATCCCTTCTTTAACCAGTAATGCTACCCCACCTCCCTTTCCTCTTTGCCTATCTTTCCTGAATATCGAATACCCCTGGATGTTGAGTTCCCAGCCTTGGCCATCCTTGAGCCACGTTTCCGTAATCCCAACCAAATCATATTCGTTTACCTCTATTTGCATAGCTAATTCATCCACCTTATTACGAATGTTCCTCACATTAAGACACAAAGCCTTCAGGCTTGTTTTTTTAACGCTCTTAGACCTATTGGAATTATTATTTACTGTGGCCACGTTTGATTTAAACCGTTGATTGCTCTGATTGCCACTTTTGTTTTTCTCCTTCCTATCTTTTGCTTTTATCCTTGTTTCCCTTTCCTCTGTCTCCCTGCTCAGGTTCCCAACCCCCTGCCAATTTAGTTTAAACCCTCCCCCAGAGCACTAGCAAATACTCCCCCTAGGACATCGGTTCCAGCCCTGCCCAGGTGCAAACCGTCCGGTTTGTACTGGTCCCACCTTCCCCAGAACCGATTCCAATGTCCCAGGAACTTGAATCCCTCCCCCTTGCACCATTCCTCTAGCCCCGTATTCATCTGAAATATCCTTCTATTTCTACTCTGACTAGCACATGGCACTGGTAGCAATCCTGAGATTACTACCTTTGAGGTCCTATTTTTAAATTTACCTCCTAACTCCCTATATTCCGCTTTTAGGACCTCATCCCGCTTTTTACCTATATCGTTGGTGCCTATATGCACCACGACAACTGGCTGTTCACCCTCCCCTTCCAAGATGTTCTGCAGCCGCCCTGAGACATCCTTGACCCTTGCACCAGGGAGGCAACACACCATCCTGGAGTCTCGCTTGCGGCTGCAGAAACGCCTATCTATTCCCCTTACAATAGAATCCCCTATTACTATAGCTCTACCCCTCTTTTTCCTCCCGTGCTGTGCAGCAGAGCCACCCCTGGTGCCAGGAAGTTGGCTGCTGCTGCTTTCCTCTGATAAGCCATCCCCCCCAACAGCACTCAGGGCTAGAAATTCAGTAGGCTTTGCGCCCAGTTTTCGCCCAAAGAGGGCTTTTGCGCCACTTGCTGAGCTTTCGCCGATATTCAGCGCTGCAGTAATGGCGGCGTTAGCCAGTAGCGCGGTGCCGCCACCGATGACGTCATCGGTGTGCGCAGTGCCCCGCTACCGCCCCGCTACTGGCCCGACCGCCATATTGAGTTGCGGCCGCCTCTTCCGCAGCGGCCGCAAACAGCGATCAGAAAACGGGGCCGTACTGTAGCGTTAGTGGGGCGAGTTAAGGCGGATGTGCGGCCGGCCACTTTTTCAGCGGCCGCCTGCCCGCACCTCCTTCCCCGGCCTCCTCCACCCCCCCCCGCGGCATTGCCGGCTGTTTTCCGGGAGCCCGACACTTCTCCGTGGTGCCGGGCTCATTTGCCGGCACTAGCGAGTGGCGATCTCGCTGTTGCAGGCACCTCCCCCTTAAGAGGGGGAGGAAGGCCTGCAGTACCGCAGCCTGCCGCTCCGCAGCGGGTGGCGCTGCGGCACCTAGCGCGCCGATATTCTGTTTCAGCGCCCCAAGCGGGGGCGCCGAAACCCTTGAATAGCGGCCGGCTTCGACGTGGGGCGCTGAAACTGAATTTCCGGCGGGCGCAAGTGGCTCCGCGCGCAGCGCTAACTTCTGGGCGCAAGCGAGCTGGCGGGCCCAAACTGAATTTCTAGGCCTCAAAGTGGTGTATCTGTTTGAGAGGTGAATGTCCACAGGGGACCCCTGCACTACCTGCCTGCGCCTAGTACTCTGCCTGTCCAGCCAAGGCAGCAATGATTCCAAAGGCCAATCATATATATTTTGAATACAACAACTTTTTTATTTTACAAACTGAGTGTGTGTCATTTATTCATGACAAATGAATAGAAACAAATACAAAAAATCATTAATTAACGTAACTGGTTCCCACAACCTAGAGATAATGGCCAAAACACTAAACAAAAGTTATCCTGAGTGGTCCAGACAGCGGAACCGTTGCTTGAGCACGCCGATTGTGTGCTCAACGATGTTCTTGGTGGCGAGATGGCTCTCATTGTACCAGAGCTCAGCAGGGGTGTTGGGGTTACGGAGCGGTGTCATCAGCCAGATAACCCTTATCCCCGAGGAGCCAACCACTTGGCTGATTCGCAGCCTGGAAAAGCTCTGGCACACCAGTCTAGCGCAGGATGAAAGCATCGTGGCTGCTGCCAGGATAGCGGGCATTGACAGTGAGTATCAGCTGTCTGTGGTCACAGACCAACTGGACATTTAAGGAGTGGAGCCCCTTGCGGTTTCAGAAAAGCTCTGCATTCTCATGCGGTGCCCGCAATGCCACATGCGTGCAATCAATGGCGCCCTGCACCATGGGGAAGCCCGCTATCCTCGCAATGCTGTTTGGCCTGGTCATCGGAAAAGAGATGTACTGGTGTCTCCTTTTATAGAGGGCATTTGTCACCTCCCGAATACAGCAATGGACCGCGAACTGGGAAATATTGTCGATGTCCCCAGTAGCTGCTTGAAAGGTGCCGGTGGCATAAAAATTCAGAGCCACTGTGACCTTCACTGCCACCGACAGAGACGTCCTGGCCCTCAGTTGAGGCTGCAGATCTGGCTGCAGCAGGTGGCAGAACTTAGTGACCACCTCCTTGCTGAAGCGCAGCCTGCGCAAACACTGCTCCTCAGACAAATGAATGTAGGAGAATTGTTCCCGGAATACCCTGGGAGGGTGAGGTCTCCTGTGCAGAGGCCTGTTGGCCCTCCTCCCTCTGGCCATGATTGCCACTTTCTCTCTGTGTCTCTGATGCCTCCGATTCTGCAGGCGCAGCATGACGCCCTGAATCAGTGCAGCCCTCAAGTCTCTTGACAATCGAAGTAATGAAGGTCAAATCCAAAAGAACCTGAAAAGTGCTGATCAGTAGCCAAAACTACTTCACACATTGTTGACTCTCTGCAGAATCTCTCTCTCTCAGAATCTCTCTCTCTGTCAGAATGAGTGGTGCAAAAATGTTTCCCTTAAAAAAAGGCAGGAAGTGGCCGCCTTTAAATAGCGCTCCCCCAGCCACTTACCCACTGGAAAACGTTCCACTCTCCCTGCCGTTGATTGTGGCAGGCGGAAAGGAAGGGGGCACCACTCGATACCTGGACCAGGGCGCCACCGGGGCGATGCATGCTCGGCTGACATGACGATCTGTGGGCGCAGGGCATCGGGGCGGTAGAGTTTAGCGCCGCCACAAAAACACTGGTCAATTTCACGAACGGCGCAAATATTGCTCCGCCCGGGCGCTAGTTGTGTTGTGCCCCATTAGCGCCCTTAGGGCACTAACAGGAGGCGCTAAGCAACCGAATTTTTCCCCGAGTGTCTCCACTTCCACCACTTCCGTCGGCAGTCAGTTCCAGGTCCTCACCACTCGCTGTGTGAAAAAGTTTTTCCTCACGTCCCCCCTGTATCTCTTGCCCAAAACCTTAAATCTGTGTCCCCTAGTCCTTGTACCATCAACTAGTGGGAACAGCCTTTCTCTGTCTAGCCTATCCAAACCCGTCATAATCTTGTACACCTCTATCAAATCACCCCTCAACTTCCTTTGTTCGAATGAAAACAAATCCAGCTTCTCTAACCTGTCCTTGTAGCTAAGATCCCCCATCCCCGGAACCATTATGGTAAATCTCCTCTGTACCCTCTCAAGGGCCTTCACATCCTTCCTAAAGTGTGGTGAATAGACCTGGATGCAATACTCCAGTTGTGGCCTAACCAACGCTTTATAAAGGTTCAGCATAACTTCTCTGCTTTTGTACTCAATACCTCTATTTATGAAGCCCAAGATCCCATATGCTTTGCTAACTACTCTCTCAATATGTCCTGCCACCTTCAGGGACCTATGCACATTAACTCCCAGGTCCCTCTGTCCTCTTTAAAACTGTGCCATTAAGTGTTTATTGCCTCTCTTTGTTCCTTCTGCCAAAATGCATCACCTCATACTTCTCTGTATTAAATTTCATCTGCCACTTGTCTGCCCATTCTGCTGGCCTTTCTATGTCCTGTTGCAGTCAATTGGTATTTTTCTGCCCTTGCAGCGCGTTCCTATGCAGAGCTAGACAGGTAGCTAACAACTTGATATCTTCCCATAAAAATCACAAGGCTTGACTTTTCTTGTAAAACTTTACTGAAAGATTCTTATTGTGAAACTGAAATACAACACAGAAATGGAAGCACACATTAGTATACAAGCACATAACTGATATGCATACACAAATTTAGGTACGCCTGAGCAACACAGTACATTTGGCATGTAAATTACCAAACACGTGGAAACACAGCTTACTGTGAATATACATTTAGCAAACTGGAAGGCATTCTCTTTAAATTAGCCCTGTACATAGTGCATCAAAATACAGCTACAAGTTAACCAGCTAGACAGAGAGCGAGCACTTCACGGCTAGCTGTGTAAGTTTGCTTACAGAGAAAAGTTACAAACTAAACATTTTCTGCAAAATATAGTGTACACTAATCATCTATAACATTCTCAAGTACTTACAGACAAATAATATCCAAGACTCAAGCGTGGCAACAATATAACTTCCCAGACCATGTGTGGCTGTAGGTCTGTGATGTACAGTAGTTTACTTTACTGCACTTACTGTGCTTTACTGCACTTTACTGTGCTTTTACTGCAGTTGCTAGGTACCAAATATCCACTAGGTGGCGGCACACAATGGGAATTGACCCAACTTACTCAAACCCCTGAATTAGCTGGAAAACTAACATAAATTGCTAAAGAAAGACAGCACACTCCCCGCTTGGTACAATTCCATTGTACCACTACAGATACAAAATAAACCTAAAGAAAACGTCCTTTGGCTGCAAACATACTCAGAATCCTTTCTCTAGGTTTCTTCAGAAAGGAGGACTATGATCTCTGAGACTGGCCTCAGAAACACTTTGACAGTACCCTCCTTGACAATCTTCACCTCCACCTTGCGGACCCTCTTGTCCCTGCTCGGCAGAGTTTTGACAACCAGTCTCACTGGCCATTCATTTCTGTGTGCTTGGCTGTCTTTCAGCAAGACAACATCTCCCACTTTGACGTTTGGCTTGTCTTCTGTCCAATTCCTACGGCTCTGTAGGGTGGACAAATACTCTCCTTTCCAGCTCTTCCAAAAAGTGTCGGCAAGACACTGGACTTGCTTCCGCTGCTTCCCGTGCAGCTCAGCCATGTCGAAGTTTCCAGAGGGGGCTGAAATAGCACTCATCTTTTGACTCAGGAGCATTGCTGGGGTGAGGACTGCAGGCATGTCTGGGTCGGTGGACACCGGCACCAGGGTTCTCCTGAGTGAGCAGAGGTGCTTCATAGCTTGTTCCCTGTTACTCGGAAGATGGCGTCTGGGAGAGTGAAATGGTAAGGGTGCGACCCAGCTGTGTCCATCGTCCTGGTAAACCTCCTCATCCATGATGGTTAGGAAAGCTTTGTCGTCCATGGATAGTGCTGGCTTGTCATCATCCTTGGACCTTTCAAACGCTGAGCATCCTAGGCTGTCTGTGCTCACAGTGGGGCCTGCCTCTTCCTCACAGGCAGAGGAGGTTGACCTATGATGCTGCGTCATGTCATCATAGTCTTCCTTTACCTGGACCCTGTTTGGGCATGGGCTGAGACAGGATGTGCGACCGTTGTGCAACACGTTTGCTTTATAGACGTTGACATCCGCTGGTTTGTGGACTGTTCCCAGGCAAACTCCACCCACGAGGACCCATCCCAGGTCAAGCCACTGCACATAAGGAGCATTGTGGGGCCCGTTGATTTGCTCACGCACCTTGTGCACCCTTATGATGTCTCTTCCCAAGAGCAGGAGGATTGGAGTGTCCGGGTCCACAGCTGGAATCTTGTTGGCAACTGGCTGTAGGTGGGGCTGATGGTGTGCGACCTCTGGGGAGGGAATTTCCGTCCTATCATCTGGCATCATGTCACACTCAATTAAGGTGGGGAGGGGAAGCTGTAGTTTCCCATCCATGGACTCGATCATGAAGTTGCCAACTCTCCTACCCGTAGTCTCTGTTGTCCCTGAACAGGTTTTTAGCGTGTACGGAGCTGCGCTGGCCTTGACTTCAAAGAGATTGAAGAATTCTGTCTTCGCTAGAGACTTGTTATTTTGCTCATCAAGCACTGCGTACATCTTGATTGCCTTCTCCTTTCTCCCTGCAGGATATGCTTTAACCAAGCAGATTTTGGAGCATGAGCGTGGGCTGCTTGCATTTCCACAAACCTCTGTACACTTGGAGGTGACTGAAGAAGATATGCTTTTGCTTTGCTCCCCGCTATCCTCTTTGTCAACCGCAGCACTCTCGGTGGTTGAAGGAGGAGGACCTGGATGCAGGGCTGCGATGTGTTTTTCACTGTTGCACTCGAAGCACTTGATTGTCGCCTTGCAGTCTTTTGCCATGTGCATAGTCGACCCACAACACCTGAAGCAGATGCGATTCTCTTTCAGGTATGATTTGCGCTCATCAATAGGCTTGTCTCTAAAGCTTCGACACTTTTTGAGTGGGTGGGGCTTCTTGTGTATTGGGCACTGACGATCTGGGTCATCCACTTTATTCCCAGCAGAACTGGATTGGTTGACTGAGGGTTCGGCTGGAACATCTGTTTTGTGCACGCTCACAGAGGCTTTGTTGCTGTACTTTGTGGGTTTCTCTGTTCTCGAAGGAGCGTAACTGCTGGAGGTGGAGAAAGTGAAACTTGGATCATTCCTCACCTTTGCCTGTTGTTGGACGAACCTGGAGAAGAGAGAGAAGGGGGGAAATGCCATTCCATTGTCCTCCTTGTACTTGGATCCCTTAGCTATCCATTTCTCTTGAAGGTTGTAGGGGAGCTTTTCCACTATTGGGTTTACCCCACGAGCTGTATCCAAATACGAGAGGCCTGTCAGGTAACCTTCTCTCTTAGCACACTCCAGTTCGAGGAGAATGTCACCCAGTTCTCGGAGCTCGACGTTATCTTTGTTGGTTAGCTTCGGAAAGTCCTCAATCTTCTTGAGCAGTGCGTGTTCAATGACTTCTGGTGTCCCATAACAGTCTTCGAGACGTTGCCAAACCAGGTTGAGGCCTGCTGTGGGATTGTGGACGTGCGCTGAGCGAATTCTCTTCGCCTGTTCTGACGACTCAGCTCCGAGCCACTTTGTCATCAAATCTAGTTCTTCTCTGGCTGACAGATTCAAGTCCTTGGTGGTACTCAGGAAGGATGCTTTCCATGACCAATAATTTTCAGGATGGTCATCAAATTCTAGAAGACCTGAACTTAACAATTCTCAGTGGATGAGGTACCTAGCGAGGTCTTGTGCACCTTGTGGCTCAGGTGAGGACTGCTTGGTTGGATTGGCCGAGTGCTGTGGAGGTCTCTGCAGGTAAGTCTTACTTGTTTCTTCTCCTTTAAGCTCAGTGTCCCCGAAAACAGGCTGTTTGTTACTGTGGTGAGTAGCTGGTTCTGTGTCGAGATACCTGGATGTTTCCTTGAAGAACAATTTGGAGTGTTGTTGGACATACTCACTTGTACGTTGCACTGGACTGAGGGGCTGTTCTAGAACATATGCTTCATGGCTGTGCTCCCCGCCTTCGTTCTCCTCACCTTCTTCATAAGCTGCAGCTTCAGCTTTAGCGGCAGCGGCAGCTCTCTGGCTTTGGAGAATGTGAAGACTGGTGTTGAGGTCAGCTCTCTGCTTCATCACACTAGCGTCGAGGTCAGCTCTCTGCTTCATCACACTAGCGTCAAGGTCGGCTCTCTGCTTCATCACACTAGCTTCGTTTTCAGTGAAGGACCATTGAGCCTGGGCAGCTTTTGCCTTGGCACGTGCTTTGGCGGCTGCAGAAGCTGTCGATGACGATGGTCTGCTGGACCGTCGAGATGATCTAGAGGATGCTTTAGAGGACTGTGACTTGGCATCATTTGCTCGGAGAGGCTCATGCTTCTCGATTGGCTGGTCGACGTCCTCTATGGTATATTGTCTTCCTGAGCGTAGACTCATGGTAGCTGAGAGGTATCTTCTTGTGCTTGAGCCCGCTGTGCTGTTGTCTTTTCACTTTTCTGCCCTTGCAGCGCGTTCCTATGCAGAACTAGACAGGTAGCTAACAACTTGATATCTTCCCATAAAAATCACAAGGCTTGACTTTTTTTGTAAAACTTTACTGAAAGATTCTTATTGTGAAACTGAAATACAACACAGAAATGGAAGCACACATTAGTATACAAGCACATAACTGACATGCATACACAAATTTAGGTACGCCTGAGCAACACAGTACATTTGGCATGTAAATTACCAAACACGTGGAAACACAGCTTACTGTGAATATACATTTAGCAAACTGGAAGGCATTCTCTTTAAATTAGCCCTGTACATAGTGCATCAAAATACAGCTACAAGTTAACCAGCTAGACAGAGAGCGAGCACTTCACGGCTAGCTGTGTAAGTTTGCTTACAGAGAAAAGTTACAAACTAAACATTTTCTGCAAAATATAGTGTACACTAATCATCTATAATATTCTCAAGTACTTACAGACAAATAATATCCAAGACTCAAGCGTGGCAACAATATAACTTCCCAGACCATGTGTGGCTGTAGGTCTGTGATGTACAGTAGTTTACTTTACTGCACTTACTGTGCTTTACTGCACTTTACTGCGCTTTTACTGCAGTTGCTAGGTACCAAATATCCACTAGGTGGCGGCACACAATGGGAATCGACCCAACTTACTCAAACCCCTGAATTAACTGGAAAACTAACATAAATTGCTAAAGAAAGACAGCACAGGTATCATCTTCACCATTTGCCGCAGCCCCAAGTTTGGGGTCATCGCCAAATTTAGAAATTCTACTCTGTATTCCAATATCCCAATAGTCTTATTCCCAATATTGGAAGGACTTCATCCCATCATATAACATGTGTTGTCACTTTGGGAAATGTTTGACTGGCTGGATTCCCATCGCCTAAATTTACTGGAATAAAGATTTAGTGGGGTCTAAATTTAACATTGTTGTCCCCATTTTATGGACCTATAACTAGTGAAATGATTACCACATCTCAGACCCAGACTACTGGCTCGCCCTCACCCCGCCTTTCGATTGCTTTTTCCCCAACCGGACTTACCTCTGGGCCTCAGCATGGCTGTAATTTGTACGGGCCCGACGAGCTGTGTCGTGGTGCCTAATTGACACCCGCAACTCACTTGATTTATTCTGATGAGCCCTGAGGACAAATTTACTTTGATCCTTGAGTGCGTACACACCCATAGGGATCGGAAAATACAGGCCAACACTTCTTTTGTATACACTGCACATCCAGTCAAGAGCCGGGCGTTGAAGATTATTCAAATTGAATGTGTATTGGCATGGACAAACTTGCACTTTTTTCAATTGCCTGAGTAAATTGTTAGATGGGGCAGGGTGCAGCATGCTCCTTCTGGCTCAGCCTGTGCCAGCATATCCTGAAGTCAGAATTGGATCAATGTGATATGTATTGTGCTGTGCACTTTTGTTTTAGTTTTTTTTAAATAAAAAAACATCTGATGCAAAGAGCCCAATAACTTGGAGCAGCCTCATTACTAGATATCCATGGGGAAAGGGAAAACAGGCTGAAGAATGCAAGAAAGATGAAAGAATGAAAAAAACCACAATCAACAGCAGGGAAAATGAAGGACATAAAAAATGTATGAAAAAGAAGAACTTAAGTAAGAAAGGAAAGACAAAAAGAAAGCAAAGGAAAGCCAAGTCATCAAAAGGGCAAAATAAATTAAATAAGAAAAGGTAACAAAAAAAATGAAGGCAACCACTGAATGGAGAGCAACAGGTATAAGAACATAAGAACATAAGAAATAGGAGCAGGAGTAGGCCAATCGGCCCCTCGAGCCTGCTCCACCATTCAATAAGATCATGGCTGATCTGATCCTAACCTCAAATCTTCTATCACTCTGCATCCACCCGAACCCATGTGATCTCCCAGGAGAGGCGAAAAACCAGATAAAAGACCCCATGGCCAATTTGGGAGAAAAAAATCTGGGAAACTCCTCTCCGACCTCGAAATTCTTCCAGGAGATCACTCTGTCCCTATATTTTCTACAGTACTTACCTTCTGTAAAGGCGATCTCCACCCCAGCCAGGAACAGGAATAAAACCATCTCCTGAAATCTAACACAGAATTAGAACACAGTAGGAGCAGAACCAGGCTACACGGCCCCTGGGCCCACTCCACTACCCATAGGGCCATGACCATTCCGAACCCAGACTCATGTCCAATTTCCTGCCTGCTCCCCGTAACCCTTAATTCTCTTTACCTCTAGGAAACTATCTATTTCTGTTTTAAATTTATTTAATGATGTAGCTTCCACAGCTTTCTGGGGCAGCAAATTCCACAAACCTACCACCCTCTGAGTGAAGAAGTTTCTCCTCATCTCAGCTTTGAAAGAGCAGCCCCTTATTTTAAGATTATGCCCCCTAGTTCTAGTTTCACCCTTCATTGGGAACATCCTCACCGCATCCACCCGATCAAGCCCCTTCACAATCTTATATGTTTCAATAAGATCGCCTCTCATTCTTCTGAACTCCAATGAGTAGAGTCCCAATCTACTCAACCTCTCCTCATATGACCACCCCTCATCCCCGGGATTAACCAAGTGAACCTTCTTTGTACTGACTCGAGAGCAAGTATGTCTTTTCTTAAGTATGGACACCAAAACTGTATGCAGTATTCCAGGTGCAGTCTCACCAATACCTTGCACAACTGCAGCAATACCTCCCTGTTTTTATATTCCATCCCCCTAGCAATAAAAGCCAACATTCCATTGGCCTTCTTGATCACTTGCTGCACCTACATACTAACTTTTTGAGTTTCGTGCACCAGGACCCCCAGATCCCTTTGTACTACAGTACTTTCCAGTTTCTTGCCATTAAGATAATAACTTGCTCTATGATTTTTCCTGCCAAAGTGCATAACCTCACACTTTCCAGTATTGTATTCCATCTGCCAAATCTCTGCCCACTTACTTAGCCTGTCTATGTCCCTTTGCAGGTTTTTTATGTCCTCCTCTCTCACTACTTTCCGTCCCATCTTTGTATCATCTGCAAACTTTGATATGTTACACCCGGTCCCCTCCTCCAAATCGTTAATATAGATTGTAAAGAGTTGGGGACCCAGCACTGACCCCTGCGGAACACCACTAGTTACTGGTTGCCAATCTGAGAATGAACCATTTATCCCAACTCTCTGCTTTCTGTTAGAGAGCCAATCCTCCACCCACGCCAGAATATTACCCCCAATCCTGTGATTTATTATCTTGAGCAATAATCTTTTGTGTGGCACCTTGTCAAATGCCTTTTGGAAGTCTAAATACACTACGTCCACTGGTTCCCCTTTATCCACCCTATATGTTACTTCCTCAAAAAACTCAAGTAAATTTATCAAACATGACTTCCCCTTCATGAAACCATGCTGAGTTTGTCCTATTAAATTATGTTTATCCAAATGTCCCGTTACTGTCTGCTTAATAATGGACTCTAACATTTTACCAACCACAGATGTTAGGCTAACAGGTCTATAGTTTCCAGCCTTCTGCCTACTACCCTTTTTAAATAAGGGTGTTACATTAGCAGTTTTCCAGTCTGCCGGGACCTTTGCTGAGTCCAGGGAGTTTTGGAAAATTATTACCAATGCATCCACAATCCCTACCGCCACTTCCATCAAGACCCTAGGATGCAAGCCATCAGGTCCAGGGAACTTATCCGCCTTGAGTCCCATTATTTTACCAAGTACCACTGTAAGAGCCATAAAAGCTTAAGAAAATACTTTAAAATATTGGTTAAATAGCATAATACAGTTAATTTACCTGATTGACTTATTGTATTAAGAACCCCCCTATTTTCTTGCTCCAGTAGTATAGTCCGAGACACCCCCTTCATTCTTGCCACAATGGTACAGTCCCTAAGCCACACATGGTATGCAGCCATTTTACAGTTTAAACTCCACGTGGCTGAAGGAGGCAGAAGTTGTGAGGTTTGGAGCAATACAGTTTTTGACCGTGTTCGTTTATACGTGTTTGCTTTGTAATTCCGTTTGTGAAGTGTTATAGTAAACAGTTTAAAAGACAAAGCTACGTTTGGGAACGTTTTATTTTGACACGCGTCTACTCGTTGTTAAAAGCCCCACAGCTCAGTGGCTGCCTGTTTGGAAACTAAGAAGCGCCACTACATTAGTCAAAAACTTGCTCCCTAAGAAGGAAAGAACGGAATCGTCGGCGAACGTATACATGAATGGTCACGGAGCCAGACGACAATATAAGAAAGCGAAGGTACAGTGACTGTTACTTGCTTTGTTCATTCTATTGAGAAGCTAAATAAGAGCTGCGGGTAAAATGGCCGAGGCCTTACGGAGCCAGGAGCTTCCCCCAGCCAGAAGGATTGCTGGCCAAAAGAGGGAAATAAAGCTCCCCCCAAAGGCAATGGAAGAGAAGTTACATAGAAGCATAGGTGCAAGGAAGGCTAAATTAGCTCAGATAACTGGAAAAATGAAGATAATTGATCGTCTCATGGAAGATAATGCTAATATTAAGAAAGCTGAAGGCATAATGTATTACGATTTCTCCAAGCTGCATGAAGAATTTAATGTACTCAATGAAGATGTATTAGCACTTCTGTCTGAAGAAGAGGGAAACGCTGATCAGCACAACTGGTTTGATCTTAAATCAACCAGCATTAAGGACTATATCAAGGCCACAGAACAGTGGATGTTAAAGATTCGTCAAGATGCTGATACAGCAGAGAAAGATAAAGTTGACGATGAAGTCGGACCAGACGATAGCATTTCAGAGACTTCCGCCAGACCGAGCAAAAATCGAAAAGAAGGTAGCTCTGTTTCTGGACGCAGGTCAGTCGCTTCTACCACAAGCTCGTCGCGACACATGAGAGAGGAGGTTGAACGGGCGGCGTTGATGGCACGCGCAGCATCTTTAGCGGAGAAGCAAGCTCTTGAACGGGAAGAGGCCCAACTGCAGGTCCAAGAGGCCCAACTGCAGGCCCAACAGGCCCAACAGGCCCAACTGCAGGTCCAAGTGCAGGCCCAACAGGCCCAACTGCAGGCCCAACAGGCCCAGGTGCAGGCAAAGAAAGAACAGCTGGAGATAAAAACAGCTATCGCGGTCTCAGATGCCAGGTTGAGTGCATATGAAGATTATGAAGGCTCACGGGACGGCGGGAGCGAATACTGCCAGTCAATGTTGTCACATAGAGTTGGATCCAGGGCACCTTCAAGAGTTACAAGAGAGTCCGAAGGCAATCCCCTGGCATTACAGCGTGGAAGAGTGGCCTCTCCACTAACAGGAGCACCTGATGCCACCCCAGACGTCAGACGGTCTAGACTAGACCCTGCTGATGACCACCAGAGGCCTGAAGACACAGGGAGAAGCCGATACCGAGTGATGCAACGTCAGAACGAAATTACAGAGATGCTTGTAAAACAACAGAATCTGTTTCGACTCCCTCAAAGAGACATACCAGTGTTCCAAGGCGATCCACTCAAGTATAAGCCCTTCATCAGATCCTTTGAACAAGCCATTGACTCCAAAACAGAGAGCAGCAGTGATAAGTTGTACTACCTGGGACAGTACACCAGTGGTAAACCACAAGACCTGGTCAGAAGCTGTGAACACATGAGACCGGAACGGGGATACATAGAAGCCAGGAAGTTGCTGCAGGAGCACTATGGTAACGAGCTGAAGATAGCCACTGCATATATTGAAAAGGCTACCAAGTGGCCACAGATCAGATCGGAGGACGGAGAGGCATTGAACGCATATGTTCTTTTCCTCATAGGATGTCGCAACACCATGGAGGATGTTGAATTCATGGAAGAGATGGACAATCCTACGACTATGAGAATCATCCTCTCTAAGCTTCCTTACAGGATGAGAGAACAATGGAGAAGAACAGCCTTTGAGATAATGGAGAGACGGAAAAGTAGAGCCAGGTTTGCAGACTTAGTGAATTTCATAGACAAACAGGCTAAAATTGCTAGGGACCCATTGTTTGGAAACATCCAGGATGCCAGCCCGACCACCGATGGAAGAGTGAAAGCCAAGCCTGTTGAATCAAAGACTCTCAGGAAAGGTGGTTCCAGGGGAAGCAGCTTTGCAACTATCATCACTCAGGCCGAGGAAGAAAGGCCCCAGAACTCATCTCCCAAAAAGAGCAGCACAGTGACGCCTGCTAATGCCTTTCAGAAGCCATGCTTATTCTGCCAGAAGAATCATACATTGGATTTCTGCAGCGACATCAAAGCACAGCCACATAAGGACAGAATCGAATTCCTGAAGTACAACGGCCTATGTGTTGGATGTCTCTCTCAGGGGCACCTGAGTAGAAACTGTAAGCAAAGAACAACATGCAGAGAGTGCACTCGGAAACATCCCAGTCTGCTGCATATCCATAAAGAAGAACAAGTCTCTAAGAAGAGTGAAGAAAACAATACCGACGAGAAGGTTGTTTCAAGTGCTCTGGTGTCGCTAGAACCAGAGACTTGTGGACTCACTGGGGCCGGTGACAGTGATTGTATTCTTGCCATCGTACCAGTAAAGATCAAGTCTAAGAGGAGCGAGAAGCTTGTGGAGACTTACGCCTTCATGGATCCAGGTAGTTCAGCAACGTTCTGCACAGAATCACTCATGCGACAGCTGAACGTTAGAGGCAGAAGAACAGAAATCCTATTACGCACCATGGGTCATGAGAAGTCAATGCAAAGTTATATCCTGTCAGACTTAGAAGTGTGTGGACTTGAAGAGAAGGACTTCATAGACCTGCCTAATGTTTTCACACAGAGGGAGATTCCTGTTAGAATAGGGAACTTAGCCCTGCAGAAGGATGTGGATAGATGGCCTTACCTGGAAAAGGTGCGTCTCCCATACATTGAAGCAGAAATTGGCCTATTAATTGGAACCAATGCCTACAAAACTATGGAGCCATGGCAGGTGATAAACAGCAAGGATGACGGACCCTACGCCGTCAGGACAGCCCTTGGATGGGTAGTCAATGGACCGGTAAGGAGAGATGATGGCAACAAGTCAAACAAGGAGGAACGACAAAATGTCACAGTTAATCGCATCTCTATCGCAAGCATTGAAGAGCTGTTGATACAGCAGTTCAACGCAGACTTTTCAGAACGCAGCTGTGAGGAAAAGACAGAGATGTCACAAGAAGACCATCAGTTCATGGATTTGATGACAAGGTCTACACAGTTCATTGATGGCCACTATCACATTGGTTTGCCACTGAGAAGACAGACCGCGAAGATGCCGAACAATCGCTGCATAGCAGAGCAACGCGCCATCAGTCTAAAGAGAAAGCTGAACAAGAACCCCGACTTTCACGAAGACTACAAAGGCTTCATGAGAAACATCATAGCGAAAGGCTATGCTGTAAAAGTGCCCGAGGAACAATTGAACAGAGACGATGGAAGGGTCTGGTACATTCCTCATCACGGTGTGTATCACCCAAAGAAGAAAAAGATCCGTGTAGTGTTTGACTGCGCCGCCTCATTCAGAGGAACTTCACTGAATGACCAGCTGCTTCAAGGTCCTGATCTTACTAATACCCTCATTGGCGTCTTGACTAGGTTTAGACAAGAGCTCGTTGCCATGATGGCAGACATAGAATCAATGTTCTACCAAGTCAGAATCCCTGATGAAGATGCTGATCTTCTGCGTTTCCTTTGGTGGCCAGATGGCGACGTTAGTCAAGCGATGGTGGAATGTAGAATGGCCGTACACTTGTTCGGAGCCACATCATCTCCCAGCTGTGCAAGCTACGCTCTCAGAAAAACTGCAGAAGATGGCAAAGGCAAAGCACCATCAGAGGCTGTGGAGACAATCTTCAGAAACTTTTATGTCAATGACTGTCTGAAGTCCGTGTCAACAGAAGACAATGCCATCGCACTGTCAAGAGACCTTAGAACTCTGTGTTCGAATGGAGGATTCCATCTGACTAAGTGGATAAGCAACAGCAGAGCAGTTCTAGCTTCTATCCCAGAAAAGGAAAGAGCCACTGAAGTCAAAGATCTGGACCTGAGCCACGATGTCCTTCCTATCGAGAGAGCTCTTGGTGTACAATGGTGCATTGAGTCAGACACGTTCAACTTCAGGATAATGGTGAACGAAAGACCATCCACAAGACGAGGGATTCTCTCCGTGGTCAGTTCCATCTACGACCCTCTTGGATTCCTGGCACCACTCATTCTGCCGGTGAAGCTGATGCTACGAGAGCTGTGTAGAGACAAGAGAGGATGGGATGAAGATATCCCAGAAGGTCAAGCTCAGAGATGGCACAGATGGTTGACAGATTTGCAACAACTTTCTAGCTTCAACGTCAGTAGATGCATCAAGCCCGTGAGTTTTGGAGTTACAAAGACGGCTCAACTACATCATTTCTCGGACGCCAGTGAGGACGGCTATGGCATGGCTACTTACCTCTTGCTGACAAATCAACAGGGCCAGAAACATTGTGCCTTCCTCATGGGGAAATCCAGGGTGGCTCCGCTGAAGCAGGTCACCATCCCGAGACTGGAGTTGATGGCAGCGGTTGTTGCAGTTAAAGTTGACCAGGCAATGCGGAAAGAGTTACAGCTCCCACTAGAAGAATCTGTCTTCTGGACGGATAGCACGATGGTGCTGAAGTATATAGAGAATGAGAAGATACGCTTCAAGACCTTCGTAGCAAACAGAATCTCATCCATTAGAGAAGCTACACAACCATCTCAATGGAGGTATGTAAACACCTCATTAAACCCAGCAGATCAAGCCTCACGGGGATTGAAGGCTGAAAACTTCATGAGGAGTGAAACTTGGATACAAGGCCCAAGTTATCTGCTGGAAACAGAGAGATCATGGCCAGAAAGACCAGATATGCCAAGTCAGAATGCTGAAGACAACGTCGAAGTCAAGAGATCAGTCACAGTAAATCTCATAACTACAAAAGAGAACTTTGACACAGTGAACAAGCTTGTTAACCATTTCTCAGGATGGCACCAGTTGAGGAAAGCAGTTGCATGGTTTCTAAGGTTGAAAGAGTTGCTGCTACACCTGAGCGGTAAGAGAAAAGAGTACCGAGCCACTATCAGTCAGTCTGAAAGTAACCCCGATAAGCAGAGAATGCTTCTACAGCAGTATATGCATCGGCACAAGACCACATTGGGTAAGAATTCATTGACCGTGGAGGATTTGGCCAAGGCTGAGATGGAGATAGTTTGCTTCAGTCAAAGACAAAGATACCCAGAAGAAATCGAAGCTTTACAGCGAAATACTCCAATCAAGAAAGGTAGTCATATCTACAAGCTGGACCCTACACTGCAAGATGGAGTACTGAGGGTGGGAGGGAGACTAAACAAATCTGCTATGCCAGAGGAGGCCAAGCATCCTGCTATCCTTTCTAAGGACCTCCGGGTTGCTACTCTCATTCTTCAGCATATACACCAGAGTATTGGACACAGTGGGAGGAATCACGTGCTTGCGAAGCTAAGACAAAGATACTGGATTCCAGGAGCTAATTCTGTAATAAGAAAAATACTCTCTGAATGCATTGTTTGCAGACGGTTACACGCTAGAGCTGGGGAGCAGAAAATGGCAGACCTGCCTGAAGACCGTTTGTTACCAGACAAGCCCCCATTTACAAACGTAGGGGTGGACTATTTCGGGCCTTTCGAGGTAAAGCGAGGACGGAGCCTCGTCAGGAGATATGGTGTGCTTTTCACTTGTTTGGCCATCAGAGCAGTTCATATTGAGGTGGCACACACGCTTGACACTGATTCCTGTATTAACGCCTTGCGGCGCTTTGTCTGTAGAAGAGGTCAGGTGTCCATTATGCGTTCTGATAATGGCACTAATTTCGTCGGAGCGGAGAGAGAACTACGGGAAGCTATTGAAGGTTGGAATCGGCTTAAAATACAGGAAGCCATGATGCAAACAGGAATTAAGTGGATCTTCAATCCTCCGGCTGCATCCCACCATGGAGGTGTCTGGGAAAGACAGATACGCACCGTAAGAAAACTATTCAGTTCTGTACTGAAGCAGTAAGCGCTCGACGACGAGGGACTCCAAACCGTTCCGTGCGAGGTCGAAGCCATCATTAATGACCGACCGATAACTAAGACATCAGATGATCCCAATGACCTCGAAGCCCTGACTCCGAACCACCTGTTGTTGTTGAAAACACAGCCAGCCATGCCCCCGGGAGTCTTCAAAAAGGAAGATCTGTATGCCTGTCGGAAGTGGAGGCAAGTTCAGTATATGTCAGACCTTTTCTGGACCAGATGGACAAGAGAATCCTTACCTCTGCTACAGGAGCGTCAAAAATGGTCCAAAATAAAGAGGAACTTCATTGTCGGAGACATTGTCTTAATCGTGGATGATTCAGCCCCTAGAAATTCTTGGTTGATGGGAAAAATAAATAAGACCATGCTAGACTCCAGAGGCGTCGTTCGTCGCGTTTGTTTGCAAACCAAGACCAGTACCCTGGAAAGACCGATCACAAAGCTCTGCCTGCTACAAGAAGCAGCGTGAAAAGTTCCTGAACGAAAAAAGTGGACACTTATATTGTAAATATGTTGAACTCATTAGTTTATGACTCTTAATGTTTGAGTAATTGATACGCTTCATGTGCCTAGTCAATTAGGGGCCGGAATGTAAGAGCCATAAAAGCTTAAGAAAATACTTTAAAATATTGGTTAAATAGCATAATACAGTTAATTTACCTGATTGACTTATTGTATTAAGAAACCCCCTATTTTCTTGCTCCAGTAGTATAGTCCGAGACACCCCCTTCATTCTTGCCACAATGGTATAGTCCCTAAGCCACACATGGTATGCAGCCATTTTACAGTTTAAACTCCACGTGGCTGAAGGAGGCAGAAGTTGTGAGGTTTGGAGCAATACAGTTTTTGACCGTGTTCGTTTATACATGTTTGCTTTGTAATTCCGTTTGTGAAGTGTTATAGTAAACGGTTTAAAAGACAAAGCTACGTTTGGGAATGTTTTATTTTGACACGCGTCTACTCGTTGTTAAAAGCCCCAGAGCTCAGTGGCTGCCTGTTTGGAAACTAAGAAGCGCCACTACAACCACTTCCTTAGTGATTTTAATCGTATTTAGTTCCTCCCCCCCTAGAGCCCCCTGTTTGTCCAGTGTTGGGATATTCTTAGTGTCCTCTACTGTAAAGACTGATACAAAATAATCGTTCAGTGTTTTTGCCATCTCCATGTTTCCCACCATTAATTTCCCGGTCTCATCCTCTAAGGGACCAACATTTACTTTAGCCACCCTTTTTCTTTTTATATAACTATAGAAACTTTTGCTGTCTGTTTTTATATTTTTTGCTAATTTACTTTCATAATCTATCTTCCCTTTCTTAATCAATCTTTTAGTTATTTTTTGCTGTCTTTTAAAGACTACCCAATCTTCCATCCTCCCACTAGATTTGGCTACCTTATATGCCCTTGTTTTTAGTCGGATACTATCCTTAATTACTTTACTTAGCCACGGATGGCTATCTTTTCTTTTACACCCTTTTTTCCTCAGTGGAATATATATTTTTTGGAAGTTGTAAAATAACTCCTTAAATGTACACCACTGATCATGTACCGTCTTACCCTTTAATCTATTTTCCCAGTCCACTCTAATCAATTCTGCTCTCATACCTTCATAGTCTCCTTTATTCAAGCTTAGCACGCTTGTTTGAGATCCAACCTTCTCACCCTCTAATTGAATATGGAATTCAACCATGTTATGGTCACTCATTCCAAGGGGATCCTTTACTAGGACATTTTTAATTAATCCTGTCTCGTTACACAGGACCAAATCTAAGGTTGCTTGCCCCCTGGTCCGTTGATTTGTCCAGTTAATATGATAATTAAAATCCCCCATAATTATAGCTGTTCCCTTATTACAAGCCTCAACTATTTCCTGATTAATACTCCGTCCAACAGAGTTGCAATTGTTCGGAGGCCTATAGACTACACCCACTAGTGTTTTTTTTCCCTTATTATTCCTTATCTCCACCCAAACTGTTTCACTATCCTGCTCCTTTGACCCAATATCATTTCTCTGTATTATAGTGATTCCTTCCTTTATTAACATAGCCACCCCACCTCCTCTCCCTTCCTGCCTGTCCTTCCTGATTGTTAAATAACCTGGTATGTTTAATTCCCAGTCGTGGTCACCCTGCAGCCATGTTTCTGTAATGGCCACAAGATCTCCCCCATATGTCGTTATTTGTGCCATTAACTCATTCATTTTGTTACGAATGCTACGTGCATTCAGATAAAGAACTTTCAAATATGTTTTGTAACACTTAGTTCCTGTTTTTTCCCTTTTTAGTACTTTACTTTTTACTCCATACCTTCTGTCCCTTCCTGACACGTTCTGTTTTTTAATTCCCCCACTGCTACCTAAGTCTATGACCTTCTCTGTTGTCATTTCTATTATTTGCTCTCTAGAAACCTCCCCCCCACTAATTAGTTTAAAGCCCTCTCTACAGCCCTAGTTATATGATTCGCCAGGACTCTAGTCCCAGCACTGGCCAAGTGGAGTCTGTCCCAACGGAACAGCTCCCTCCTGTCCCAGTACTGGTGCCAGTGTCCCAAGAAGCAAAACCCATTTCTCCCACACCAGTCTTTGAGCCACGCTTTTAACTCTTTAATTTTATTTATCCTAGCCAAATTCGCTCGTGGCTCAGGTAATAACCCAGAGATTATTACCCTTGAGGTTCTGTTTTTTAATTTGACCCCTAGCTGCTCATACTCCTTTAACAGAACCGTCTTCCTTGTCCTATCTACGTTGTTTGTACCAACATGGACCACGACAACTGGATCCTCCCCCTCCCACTCCAAGTTTCTTTCCAGCCCAGAAGAGATGTCCTTAACCCTGGCACCGGGCAGGCAACACAGCCTTCGGGACTCCCGCTCTTGACTGCAGAGAACCCTATCTATCCCCCTTATGATACTATCCCCTACCACTACAACATTACTTTTTACTCCCTCCACTTGAATGGCCCCCTGTACCACGGTGCTGTGGCCAGGTTGCTCATCCTCCCTGCAGTCCCTGCTCCCGCCCTCACAGGGAGTAAGAACCTCAATCCTGTTGGACAAGAGCAAGGGCTGCGTCTCCTTCAACACTACATCCTGGATCCCTGTACCTTCCTCACTCGTAGTCACACCGTCCTGTCCCTGACCACGGACTACATCTGCAATAATTAACTTCATAGGTGCGACCATCTCCTGAAACATAGAGTCCAGGAACTTCTCCCCCTCCCTGATGTGTTGCAGTGTCTGAAGCTCAGTCTCAAGCTCCATAACATGGAACTTGAGTTCCTCTAGCAGCAAACACTTGTCGCAGATGTAATCACCGTGAGCCTCAATGGGGTCCACCGGCTCCCACATCTCGCAACAGTAACACATCACCTGCTCCATTCTATATAATTAATTTAATTTCTTATTATTAGTTATGAAGACCCTGCCCAGATATAGATGATAATATCACACCACTATTCAATAGGACTTACCAACTTAAAGGTATAAAAGAGAAGAGAAGGAAGAAAACCAACCAACCAGCTGATCACCAACCTCCTCCTTGAATACTGTCTGTGGGGCCTGTTTGGTTGACTCGTCTCGCTGCTCCGCCTCCGCAGTGCTGTCTAAGCCTGGGAGTGGGGGGAAAAACAGAGCAAAAAACACACCCTCACCTCCCACTTGTCCGAACTCTCCCACTTACCAAAACTCCAGTAGCACTCAATGCACAAAGCACTCCGTGCACAGCACTAGCCCCGCCCCTTTTATACCCGGATTCTACTTCCGGTTTAAACTGCCCAATAGTTTAATATACCCTTAAAAAATTTAACTTACTTCAAATAATTGACTTTTTAACACACTAAAATTCACAAAATACTCTTAAATGATTTTTCTCCCACTTACCAAAACTCCAGTAGCACTCAATGCACAAAGCACATAGGTAGCTTGAGATGTGTTCTGAAAATAAACAAGATTAGATTGTTATGTCTGACATTGGTGATAGGTACTCGATTGCCTTGGCCTGAGCACATGGAGTTTGATAGTGCTGTTATCGTTGTATTGTGTCTGACATTGGATATAGGTATTCGATTGCTTTTGCCTGTAAGAGTGTGTTTGTATCAGCCATTAAAAGCAACATGAACTGAGCTCTGCATACGGCCTCTGGATTATCTTTGCAAGCGCAACATTTGGCGACGAGGATGGCTGAAATCTCTCTTCCACCACCTCCTCCCTTCCTTGCACTACCCGGTGAGCCCCCGATCCCATGGGTTCACTGGTTACAGTCCTTTGAAACCTACTTTATTGCTCTTGGACTAGAAAATGTGAGTACAGCACGGAAAAAGGCACTGTTATCCCATAGCTTGGGAGCGGAGGGCCAGCGTGTTCTTGGGACATTATGCGCAGCAGACTCAATTCAAACATATGATGTGGCTACGGCTCTGTTAAGCACACACTTCTCTGCCCCACAATATGCCCTCCTGCGGCAATTCATTTTTAGACAGCGTCACCAACTCCCCGGCGAGTCGATGCATCAATACGTGGCTAATTTGAGGGGGTTAGCTAGCTTGTGCAAGTTCGGTGCACTACAAGACGAGATGGTGCATGATCAACTAATAGAGCACACCAACAACGTGAGAGTGCGTGAAAGACTGTTACTTGAGTCCGACGATCTGTCGTTGTCACAGGCAGTCAACATTGCCTTTCAAGTGGAGTCTGCAGCCGAATGTGCAGTGAAACTAGCACACATACCCAGTGACAGCGCCCTCGGCCCCGACAGCTCTGACACGGTAATGCTCGCGCGACGGCAGCAACGCGTGCTACCGTGGCAACAGTGTGGAAACTGTGGATCTCGTTCACATGCTACCAGAGCGCAGAATTGCCCTGCGCGCGGCCAAGCCTAGGGGAGGCGGTGGCATAGTGGTTATGTCACTAGACTAGTAAGCCAGAGGCTCAGTCAAATGCTCTGAGGATATGGGTTCAAATCCCACCACGGCAGCTGGTGGAATTTAAATTCAATTCAATTTAATTCTGGAATTAAATGTTAGTCTTAGTAATGGCGACCATGATACCATTGTCGATTGTTGCAAAAACCCATCTGGTTTACTAATGCCCTTTAGGGAAGGAAATCTGCCATCCTTACCTGGTCTGGCCTACATGTGACTCCAGACCCACAGCAATGTGGTTGACTCTTAATGCCCTCTGAAATGGCCTAGCAAGCCACTCAGTTGTAAACAACAGCTACGAAAAACAATAAGAATAAAACCGGACGGACCACCCGGCATCAACCTCGGCACCGGAAACGACAACGACAATGGCAAACCCAGCCCTGTCGACCCTGCAAAGTCCTCCTTACCAACATCTGGGGGCTTGTGCCAAAATTGGGAGAGCTGTCCCACAGACTAGTCAATCAACAGCCTGACAGAGTCATAATGACCAAATCATACCTTACAACCAATGTCCCAGACACCACCATCACCATTCCTGGGTATGTCCTGTCCCACCGGCAGGACAGACCCACCAGAGGTGGTGGCACCGTGGTATACAGTCGGGAGGGAGTAGCACTGGGGGTCCTCAACATTGACTCAGGATCCCATGAGGTCTCATGGCATCAAGTCAAGCATGGGCAAGGAAACCTCCTGCTAATTACCACCTACCACCCTCCCTCAGCTGATGAATCAGTACTCCTTCATGTTGAACACCAATTGGAAGAAGCACTGAGAGTAGCAAGGGCACAAAATGTCCTCTGGGTGGGGGACTTCAATGTCCATCACCAAGAGTGGCTCGGTAGCACCACAACTGACCGAGCTGGCCGAGTCCTAAAGGACATAGCTGCCAGAGTGGGTCTGCGACAGGTGGTGAGGGAACCAACAAGAGGGAAAAACCTACTTGATCTCGTCCTCACCAATCTACCTGTTGCAGATGCATCTGTCCATGACAGCATTGGTGGAAGTGACCACCGCACAGTCCTTGTGGAGACGAAGTCCCGTCTTCATGTTGAGGATACCCTCCACCGTGTTGTGTGGCACTACCACTGTGCTAAATGGGACAGATTTCGAACAGATCTGGCAACTCAAAACTGGGCATCCATGAGGTGCTGTGGGCCATCAGCAGCAGCAGAATTGTATTCAACCACAATCTGTAATCTCATGGCCCGGCATATCCCTCACTCTACCATTACCATCAAGCCGGGAGATCAACCCTGGTTTAACGAAGAGTGCAGGAGAGCATGCCGGGAACAGCACCAGGCATACCGAAAAATGAGGTGTCAACCTGGTGGGCTACAACACAGGACTACTTGCATGCCAAACAACGGAAGCAACATGCGATAGACAGAGCTAAGTGATCTCACAACCATCGGATCAAATCAAAGCTCTGCAGTCCTGCCACATCCAGTCGTGAGTGGTGGTGGACAATTAAACAGTTAACAGGAGGAGGAGGCTCCAAAAATATCCCCATCCTCAATGATGGTGGAGCCCAGCACGTGAGTGCAAATGACAAGGCTGAAGCATTTGCAACTATCTTCAGCCAGAAGTGCCGAGTGGATGATCCATCTCGGCCTCCTCCTGAGCTCCCCAGCATCACAGATGCCAGTTTTCAGCCCATTCAATTCACTCCACGTGATGTCAAGAAATGGCTGAAGACACTGGATACTGCAAAGGCTATGGGCCCTGACAACGTTCCGGCAATAGTACTGAAGACTTGTGCTCCAGAACTAGCTGCGCCCCTAGCCAAGCTGTTCCAGTACAGCTACAACACTGGCATCTACCCGGCAATGTGGAAAATTGCCCAAGTATGAGCTGAACTCAAGAGGTGAGGTGAGAGTGACTGCCCTTGACATCAAGGCAGCATTTGATCGAGTGTGGCATCAAGGAGCCCTAGCAAAACTGAAGTCAATGGGAATCAAGGGGAAAACTCTCCATTGGTTGGAATCATACCTAGCACAAAGGAAGTTGGCTGTGGTTGTTGGAGGTCATTCATCTCAATCACATGACATCACTGCAGGAGTTCCTCAGGGCAGTGTCCTAGGCCCAACCATCTTCAGCTGTTTCATCAATGACCTTCCCTCCATCATAAGGTCAGAAGTGGGGATGTTCGCTGATGATTGCACACTGTTCAGCACCATTCGAGACTCGTCAGATACTGACGCAGTCCATATCCAAATGCAGTAAGACCTGGACAACATTCAGACTTGGGCTGACAAGTGGCAAGTAACATTCGCACCACACAAGTGCCAGGCAATGACCATCTCCAACAAGCGAGAGTCTAACCATCTCCCCTTGACATTCAATGGCATTACCATCACTGAATCCCCCACTATCAACATCCTGGGGGTTACCATTGATCAGAAACTGAACTGGACCAGCCATATAAATACTGTGGCTACAAGAGCAGGCCAGAGGCTGGGAATTCTGCAGCGAGTGTCTCACCTCCTGACTCCCCAAAGCCTTTCCACCATCTACAAGGCACAAGTCAGGAGTGTGATGGAATACTCTCCACTTGCCTGGATGAGTGCAGCTTCAACAACACTCAAGAAGCTCGACACCATTCAGGATAAAGCAGCCCGCTTGATTGGCACTCCATCCACCACCTTCAACATTCACTCCCTCCACCACCGGCGCACTGTGGCTGCAGTGTGTACCATCTACAAGATGCACTGCAGCAACTCGCCAAAGCTCCTTCAACAGTACCTTCCAAACCTGCGACCTCTACCACTTAGAAGGACAAGGGCAGCAGACGCATGGGAACATCACCACCTACAAGTTCCCCTCCAAGCCACACACCATCCTGACTTGGACCTGTATCGCCGTTCCTTCACTGTCGCTGGGCCAAAATCCTGGAACTCCCTTCCTAAACGCTTTTTGGGTGTACCTACACCATATGGACTGCAGCGGTTCAAGAAGGTGGCTCACCACCATCTTCTCAAGGGCAATTAGGGATGGGCGCTAAATGCAGGCCTAGCCAGCGACGCCCACATCCCATCAATGAATAAAAAAAAAGCCTGTTGCAATTGTGGAAAACAAAATCACTTTGCCAATGTCTGCCGCTCTGCCCCTGTTGCTACAAATGACCACTCTCAGTCCTCAAGCAGTTGGCCTATAATTCACAACGTGAGCTCTCGGCCAGTAGTGGCTTTCAAGTCATGCACAATTAACCTGAATGATGTGTGCATCCCTCTGTTGTTGGATACCGGTGCCAGCGTCTCACTGCTGAATGTGGACACATTCAAACGCTTTTTCAGCTCCCTGCCACTCTCTGCGCCCTCCACTGCCCTTTGCGGGTATGGTAATTCGAAAATTGGACTAGTGGGCTCAGTCAACCTCACTGTACGCTATGGAACAAAAGTTTTGCCAGATTTTTGTTTTCATGTGGCATGCCAAGGAGCTAACCTGATGGGACTGGATCTTTTCACTGACCTGGGTTTTTCTCTCTTGGACACCAGAGGGTCTGCGATTCTGCACGTCGCCTCACCGTGGCGCCAAACATGGCCAGCACTCTTTGAGGGTCTGGGCTGCCTGATTGCCTTCACCCACCAGCCCATGGTTGACTCCACCGTTACCCCTGTCATTCAGCCTCTGCGCCGCATCCCGCTTGCTCTCCGTGACGGGGTCACAGCTGAACTAAAGCAGCTACTGGAAGCTGCATCATCGAACCAGTTGAGGCCTCCCCATGGGTCTCCAACCTGGTGGTCGCAATGAAAAAGTCAGGTGGTCTATGCGTCTGTGTCAATCTTCGAGCAGTGAATAAGGCCGTAATCCCTGACAAATATACACTGCCCACGTCAGAGGAACTCACAGTGCAGTTCTATGGTTCCATCCTGTTCTCGAAACTGGACCTTCGACAGGGCTATCTACAGGTTCCCCTCCACCCCAGCAGCAGGGACCTCACTGCTTTTGTGACACATGCTGGCGTCTTTCGGTACACCAGGATGCCATTTGGACTTAGCTCTGCACCCAGCTGCTTCCAAAAGGTGATGTCCTCTGTGCTCGCGGGCATTCCTGAGGTGGCCATCTACCTGGATGACATCGTCGTGCATGGGCCTTCGATCTCCACTCACGATGAACGCCTTCACAGAGTTTTCACGGCTCTAGCAAAACACAAGCTCACACTGAATGGCGAAAAGTGTGTCTTTGCTGTTTCAGAGATCGAATTTGTGGGGTTTCGGTTGTCGGCCGATGGTGTATCCCCACTCCAGTCAAACGTGGATGCCATTCACAGCATCCCAGAACCCAGCTCTGCAGCACAGGTTGCCTCCTTCCTTGGCATGACTGGGTACTACCTGAAGTTTTTGCCCCAGTACTCAGCCACCACAGCCCTACTGCGCCAGCTCCTGTGAAAGGATGAGCCCTGGGTGTGGTCACAAGCCTGAATGGAAGCTGTTCGCCTCCTCAAATCGCAGCTCACGTCACCTCCAGTGTTGGCTCACTTTGATGTCGCCATCCCCACCCTCGTCACCTGCGACGCGTCCGCTGCAGCTGTGGGGGCGGTATTATCGCAGATACAGAATGGAGTGGAGAAACCAATCGCCTTTGCCTCCCGAGCCCTTGGCCCCACTGAACAGAAGTACTCAGTAGGCGAGCGTGAGGCACTGGCGTGCGTCTGGGCATGTGAGCGGTGGCACCTGTACACGTATGGCCGTGCCTTCACCCTGCGAACCGATCACCAGGCTCTCACTGCCCTGCTGTCGACATCCGGCACGGGCCACAGACCATTGCGTCTACACCACTGGTCTTACCGCCTCCGCCAATACAATTTCAGTCTCCAGTTCACACCAGGACGTGACAATGTTGTTGCAGATTTGCTCTCCTGCACTGTCTCTGCCCCAGCCCCACTCGTTGGGTCTGAACATGTGGAACAGGATATCGTCCAGATGCTGCACACGCCTCTCCAAACCACAGTCTCTCTCCAGGAGCTCAAAGAGGCCTCGGAACAGGATCCGGCCCTCTCCCAGCTGTGCACCTTCATCAGAGATGGCTGGCCTCACAAGGTGCCTGAGGAACTGTCTGCCTACTCCAGAGTTAAAGAGGAGCTCTCCTGCTGGAATGACTCCTGTGTTGCATGTGGGCTCTGCACTGTGGTCCCAAGTGCACTTCGTGCGCGTGTTTTATCCATGGCGCACGAGGGCCACTTGTGCATAGTGAAGCTCAAACAACGATGCCGAGACCTAGTGTGCTGGCCGGGTATTGACAGGGAAATCGAGGCCCTGGTCAAGGCCTTGTAAGTGGCAAGACCAGTTGCCAAGAAGGGCGCCAAGAAAACCATCACTAAACCGGCAGTGAATGGCGGCAAGAAGCGCAGAAGGTCGAGGAAAGAGAGTTACTCCATCTACATCTACAAAGTGATGAAGCAGGCCTCACCGCAACAATAAGATGGCCTCATTCTGGTCCTCCCCTCTCCAAATCAGCTGCCAACTTGGGCCAGCCACTTTCTGCCTCACTGACGGCTCTCAGTGGCATGCCAGCCGCCTTCGGAAGGTGCCAGCACCCCCTGATGCGGGATTATACGGACCTAATCCCCAAGCCTTACCCCCAGAGTGGCGGGATGCACATGTGGCTCAGCCAGCCAACCCTCAAGCAGATATTGTGCCTCAGCCTGCTCTTCACCAGTCCGCACCTCGGCCTGTTCGTACACGTTCTCGCCCTGGCCACCTACAGGACTTTGTCACTACATTTCATGTTTGAAATTCTGTGAGGGGGGAGGAAATGTTATGGCTGACATTGGTGATCGGTACTCGATTGCCTTGGCCTGAGCACATGGAGTTTGCTAGTGCTGTTATCGTTGTATTGTGTCTGACATTGGATATAGGTATTTGATTGCTTTTGCCTGTAAGAGTGTGTTTGGATCAGCCATTAAAAGCAACGTGAACTGAGCTCTGCATACGGCCTCTGGATTATCTTTGCAAACGCAACATAGATAGCAGTGAAGAGAAGTACAGTCAGGAAAGGATTGTTAGTGATTCATGCAGCAAAAGGGAAAATGTTCTCAAAAACTGCAAAAGCACATAATGCTGGAAACACTCAGCAGGTCAGGCTGCATCTGTGTCAGGTATGGGTGTGGACTCTTGGCCAGAACTCAAATTTTCTGGTTGCTGGTGCTGGTGGCACTGGAGAGAGAAAGGGTTGGGCAATCGGACAGTGATTGATCTTGATGGATCTCAGCCCATTTTACAACAAGCACAAACTTCTGTTTGAGCCTTAGGAACTTGAAAACAGGCAAGAGCTTCAATCACTTGTACTCAGTAAACTCTACAAGTTGAAAATGATTTACTTGGAACCAGATGCTGTTGGCCGGAATTTTACCGGCGCTGAGAGGACGGGATCAGAGACGGGTCAGTTGTGAAATTTGAAATGATTGACAGCGGGGGACCCCGCTGTCAACCCGCCTCCACGCTAGTCTCCCAGGTGTCGGGTTTGTCAATGCTGAACAGACCCGACACCAAGCGACAGGGGAGGCAATTTAGATCATTAGATAGATTGTTAAGAGGTAATTAAATAGTATTTTAAGCACACCTTTCGATTTTTAGAGCTCGCCAATGGTTTCCCTGCTGCTCGGGGATCACGTCAGGTAAGCAGGTCGGGTATTGTGTCAGCATGGGATGATTTCTTTACTTGACTGCTGCAAATGGACTATAAAAGCTCCCATTTCATAGGTCTTCACTTTCCAAGCTCAGAAGTCAATGTTGAGGACTCCCTGGGCCACCCCTTCCTGACTGTGCCACCACCCCTGGGTCTGGGAATGGTGATGGAGGAGTTTGGGACATTGGCTGAAAGGTATGATTCTGCAAGTATGACTACATCAGGCTGTTGCTTGACTAGTTTGTGGGACAACTCTCCCAATTTTGGCACAAGTCTCCACATGTTGGTGAGGAGGACTTTTCCGGGTTGACTGGGCTGGGTGTGCTGTTGCCGAGGTTGATGCCGGGTGGTTCATCCGGTTTTATTTTTCCATAGTGGTTTTCTACAAGGGCAGCATGGTGGCATAGTGGTTAGCACTGTTGCCTCACAGCGCCAGAGACCCGGGTTCGAATCCGGCCTCGGGCGACTGTCTGTGTGGAGTTTGCACATTCTCCCCGTGTTTGCATGGGTTTTCTCCGGGTGCTCCGGTTTCCTCCCAAAGATGTGCGGGTTAGGTTGATTGGCTATGATAAATTGACCCTTAGTGTTAGGGGGTTAAATACGTGTGGTTACAGGGATAGGGTGGGATATGTGTGGGGTTACGGGGATCGGGTGGGATATGTGTCGGTGCAGGCTCGATGGGCCGAAATGGCCTCTATCTGCACTGTGGGGTTTCTGTGAGGTTTCTGTGAGGAACTAAGTGGCTTGCTAGGCCATTTCAGAGGGCAGTTAAGAGTCAACCACATTGCCAGACCAGGTAAGGACATTAGTGAACCAGATGGGTTTTTACGACAATCTGATAATTTCACTGATACTAGCTTTTTATTCACTATTTAATTAACTGAATTTAAATTCCCCAGCTGCCGTGGTGGAATTTGAACTCATGTCTCTGGATCATTAGTCCAGGCCTCTGGATTACTAGCCCAGTAACATTGCCACTATGCTACTGTTCCCCTATACCTTTTTAACTACCTTATCTACCTGTCCTGCTACCTTCAGGGAACTGTGAACATGCACTCGAAGGTCCCTCTGTTCCTCTACCATTTATTGTGTATTCCCTTGCCTTGTTAGCCCTCCCCAAATGCCTCACACTTCTCCAGATTGAATTCCATTTGCCACTTTTTTGCCCACCTGACCAGTCCATTGATATCTTCCTGCAGTCTACAGCTATCTTCCTCACTATGAACCACATGGCCAATTTTTGTATCATCTACAAACTTCTTAATCATGCCTCCTACATTGAAGTCTAAATCATTGATATGTACCACAAAATGCAAGGGACCTAGTACTTAGCCCTGTGGAACCCCACTGAAAACAGCCTTCCAGTCACAAAAACATCCATCAGCCATTACACTTTGCTCCCTGCCATTGAGCCAATTTTGGATCCAACTTGCCACTTTCCCTTGGATCCCATGAGCTTTTACTTTTCTGAGCAACCTGCCATGTGGCACCTGGTCAAATGCGTTGCTAAAATCCATGTAGACTACATCAAACGCACAATCCTCATTGACCCTCCTTATTACCTCCTCAAAAAATTCAGTCAAGTTAGTCAGACAGGACCTTCCCTCAACAAATCCATCTTGTGAACTGCAAGATTTTTTGATCATCCAATTATGTGGGGACAGTACTTCCCTTCTTAGAAACATAGAGAAATAGGAGCAGGAGTAGGCCATTTGGCCCTTTGAACCTGCTCCGCCATTCAATATGATCATGGCTTATCCTCTATCTCAATACTATATTCCTGCTCTCTCCCCATATCCCTTGATGCATTTTGTGTCTAGAAATCTATCTATCTTCTTCTTAAATATATTCAGTGACTTGGCCTCCACAGCCTTCTGTGGTAGAGAATTCCACAGGTTCTCCACCCTCTGAGTGAAGAAATTCCTCCTCATCTCAGTCCTACCTCGTATCCTGAGACTGTGACCCCTCATTCTAGACCCCCCAGCCAAGGGAAACATCCTCCCTGCATCCAGTCTGTCTAGTCCTGTCAGACTTTTATATGTTTCAATGAGATCCCCTCTCATTCTTCTAAACTCTAGTGAATACAGGCCTAGTCGACCCAATCTCTCCTCATACGACAGTCCTGCCATCCCAGGAATCAGTCTGGTGAACTTTCGCTGCACTCCCTCTATGGCAAGTGTATCCTTTCTTAGGTAAGGAGACCAAAACTACACACAGTACTCCAGGTGTGATCTCACCAAGGCCCTGTATAACTGTTGTAAGACATCCTTGCTCCTGTACTCAAATCCTCTTGCAATGAAGGCCAACATACCATTTGCCTTCCTAAGTGCTTGCTGCACCTGCTTGTTTGCTTTCAGTGACTGGTGTACAAGGACACCCAGGTCCCTCTGTACATCAACATTTCCCAATCTATCAGCATTTAAATAATACTCTACCTTTCTGTTTTTCCTACCGAAGTGGATAACTTCACATTTATCCACGTTATACTGCATCTGCCATGTATTTGCCCACTCACTCAACTTGTCTAAATCGCCTTGAAGTCTCTTTGCATCCTCCTCACAACTCACAATCCCACCTAGTTTCGTGTCGTCAGCAAACTTGGAAATATTACATTTGGTTCCCTCATCCAAACCATTGATATATATTGTGAATAGCTGGGGCCCAAGCACTGATCCCTGTGGTACCCCACTAGTCACCACCTGCCACCCCGAAAAAAACCCCATTCATTCCTACTCTCTGTTTCCTGTCTGTTAACCAACTTTCAATCCATGCCAGTATATTACCCCCAATCCCATGTGCTTTAATTTTGCACACTAACCTCTTATGTGGGACTTTATCAAAGGCCTTCTGAAAATCCAAATACACCACATCCACTGGTTCTCCCTTATCTATTCTACCAGTTACATACTCAAAAAACTCCAGTAGGTTTGTCAAACACGATTTCTCTTTCATAAATCCATGTTGACTTTGTTTAATCCCGTTGATATTTTCTAAGTGTCCTGTTACTACATCCTTTATAATAGACTCTAGCATTTTCCCTACTACTGATGTTAGGCTAACCGGTCTGTAGTTCCCTGTTTTCTCGCTCCCTCCTTTTTTAAACAGTGGGGTTACATTTGCCACCCTCCAATCTGCAGGAACTATTCCATAATCTATAGAATTTTGGAAGATGACAACCAATGTCTACCTCTTTTAGTACTCTTGGATGCAGATTATCAGGCCCTGAGGATTTATCGGCTTTCATCTGGCTGGAGAAAGTGATGCATGTAGATGTCTTCCTGACCTTTAGCCTGTTTTGGTTTCCTTTAGTAGCATCTCTTAGTCATATGACATAGCTATTAGGCCATGGAGTGGAATAAAAGTGACACCTTTAGTTGTTGAGCCACTGTTTGACAATGCTGAAATTTAGTTGGATTATCAAGTTAAAAGTCTTTTTAAATGTCCGACAATCACATTCAGCAAAGCTTTGAATAAATTCTGCTCCACTATGTTTCCAATTTACTACTGAATGATACTCACAGACATTTGTAATCTTATCAATTAATGTTTATATCCAAAAACTGGGAGATTAGTTGCGTGTTCCTCGTTTTTCCAGGTATTCATTATTACATGAAGTTAAATAAAACAGACAATTTGTCAACATTGAATACTGTGCAGCCTTCCAAAAGTGATTATTTTTAAATAGAAAGTTGAGTTGCCATGGTAACATCTATGTAATGCTATGTAATTTCAATACGAAACATACAAGATTGATGGGCAGGAAAAGACCAGCTGGTCCATCAAGCCTGTCCCACACCATGATGACTGGATCATCATGACTAAACACTTCTTTCCTTCCCCACCCCCACAGCCACGTAATCTCCTTGGAGAGACAAAATAATAGAAGAGAAAAAGCCCAGGGCCAATAAGAGAAAACATTCTCTGCAAAATTCCTCTTTGACCCCATCAGGCGATCAAAATCAGCCCAGGAGATCACATGGAGCATGTGTAATCTATAAAGACACTTACCTTCTATATGATGCGATCTCTGCCCTAGTCAGGTACCGGTCCAGCTCACTCTTGAACGTGTTCAGAGAGGCATCATCCACCACACCAGCCGGCAATGTATGCCGGAGGTTCACTACTCTCTGGAAAAGAAGTACCAGCTAACATCCAGTCTATTCCTACTCTTACATAGTTTAAACTTGTGTCTCCTAGTCCTCCCCAATCTATTAAACTGCAATAATCTATCAATAGGCAAGCTATCCAGCCCTTTATTTATTTTATGGACCTCTGTCAGATCACTTCTAAGTGTACGCATATTGAAATGAGATGATTATGAGCATACACACACACGCATGTATGAACACCCCCATCTTCAGTAATGGCAGAGCCTAGCACCTAAGTGCAAAAGACAAGACTGAAGTGTTTGCAACCACCTTTAGCCAGAAGTGCCGAGTGGATGATCCATCTCAGCCTCCTCCTGAGGTCCCCACAGAAGCCAGTCTTCAGCCAATTTGATTCATTCCACATGATATCCAGAAGCGGCTGAACGCACTGGATACAGCAAAAGCTATGGGATCCGAAAACATCCCGACTGTCGTGCTGAAGACTTGCGCTCCAGAACTAGCCACGCCTCTAGCCAAGCAGTTCCAGTACAGTTGCAACACTGGCATCTACCCGCCAATGTGGAAAACTGCTCAGGTATGTCCTGTCGACAAAAAGCAGGACAAATCTAATCTGGCGAATTACTGCCCCATCAGTCCACTCTCAATCATCAGCAAAGTGATGAAAGGTATCATTAACAGTGCTATCAAGCGGCACTTACTCACCAATAACCTGCTCACCAATACTCAGTTTGGGTTCGGCCAAGACCACTCAGCTCTAGGCCTCATTACAGTCTTGGTCCAAACATGGACAAAGGAGCTGAATTCCAGAGGTGAGGTGAGGTTGACATCAGGGCAGCATTTGACCGAGTGTGGCATCAAGGAGCCCTAGTAAAATTAAAGTCAGCGGGAATCAGGGGGAAAACTCTCCACTGGCTGGAATCATACCTAGCACAAAGGAAGATGGTTGTAGCTGTTGAAGGCCAATCATCTCAGCCCCAGGACATCACTGCAGGAGCTCCTCAGGGCAATGTCCTAGGCCCTTCCCTCCATCATAAGGTCAGAAGGGATGTTCGCTGATAATTGCAGTCTTCAGTTCCATTTGCAACTCCTCAGATAATGAAACAGTCCCTGCCTGAAAGCTGCAAGACCTGGATGACAAGGTTCACTTATCTGAGGAAGGATATACTTGCCTTAGAGGCGGTGCAACAAAGGTTCACTAGATTGATTCCTGGGATGAAAGGGTTGTCCTATGAGGAGAGATTGAATAGATTGGGCCTATACTCTCCGGAGTTTAGAAGAATGAGAGGTGATCTCATTGAAACATATAACATCCTGAGGGGGATTGACAGAATAAATGCCGAGAAATTGTTTCCCTTGGCTAGAGAGTCTAGAACTAGGGGGCATAGTCTCAGGATAAGGGGTCGGCCATTTAAGACTGAGATGAGGAGGAATTTCTTCACTCAGAGGGTTGTGAATCTTTGGAATTCTCTGCCCCAAATTGCTGTGGATACTGAGTCGTTGAGTATATTCAGGGCTGAGATAGATAGATTTTTGGACTCGGGGGAATCAAAGGATAAGGTGATAGCTCAGGAAAGTGGAGTTGAAGTCAAAGATCAGCCATGATCTTATTGAATAGTGGAGCAGGCTTGAGGGGCCATATAGCCTACTCCTGCTCCTAATTCTTATATTTTCTTATGACATTCAGGCTTGGGCTGATAAGTGGCAAGTAACATCTGTGCCACACAAGTGTCAGGCAATGACTATCTCCAACAGGAGAGAGTCTGACGACTGCCCCTTGACATTCAATGGCATTATCATCGCCGAATTCCCCACCATCAACTTCCTGGGGGTCACCATTGACCAGAAACTTAACTGAACCAGCCATATAAATACTGTGGCTACAAGAGCAGGTCAGGGGCTGGATATTCTGCGGTGAGTGTCTCACCTCCTGAATCCCCAAAGCCTTTCCACCATCTACAAGGCACAAGTCAGGAGTGTGATGGAATACTCTCCACTTACCTGGATGAGTGCAGCTCCAACAACACTCAAGAAGCTTGATACCATCCAGGACAAAGTAACCCGCTTGATTGGCACCCCATTCACCACCTTAAACATTCACTCCTTCCACCACTGACGCATCGTGGCTGCTGTGTGTACCATCTACAAGATGCACTGCAGCAATTCACCAAGGCTTCATTGACAGCACCACCCAAACCCGCGACCTCTACCACCTAGAAGGACAAGGGCAGCAGGCGCATGGGAACACCATCACCTGCAAGTTCCCCTCCAAGTCACACACCATCCTGACTTGGAAATATATCGCCATTCCTTCATCGTCGCTGGGTCAAAATCCTGGAACTTCTTCCCTAACAGCACTGTGGGAGTGCCTTCACCACACTGACTGCAGCGATTCAAGAAGACGGCTCACCACCACCTTCTCAAGGGCAATTAGGGATGGGCATTAAATGCTGGCCTTGCCAGTGATACCCACACCCCAGGAACAATTAAAAAACAATTCCTGTGATTCGCGCGGGAATGCACTTTGCCTTGAGGTCAACTGTATAAAATGGGCCTTGGGAGCATTTAAAGGGAGTCCTGATGTTTTCTAAGAATATCTGAACCTATCTTTAGATTTTTGTGAGGTATTATTTTCAGTGTTATTTTGTGTCTAGTTATTTTTGGACGTTTTTACCCAAGAGTTTTGGCTACCACATTTTTAATTGCTACAAATATAATTTTGAAAATGGGCATTCTACTAGGGATTTGTTTATTTCTGGCTCATTGGAGGATGAGGAACAGGATGAAAGATGGGATGCGAGGCAAGTCAGATTGCATCAGAGGCAGATTGCCTGCTCTCCCCTTATCCACAAATCTGTCTCTACAGGTAAAGGCACGCCTACCCTGGAATGTCAGGGGAAAACTGGTTTTACAGGCTCCATTTCACTATGGGGTAGTGACAGAGTTGTACCATTTCCCAGAATCTGACCTTCACCATACTGCCCGTGGCTGTCAAGGTCACTATAACACTGAGCTTTTATGCCTCAGGCTCATTGCATGCAGGCACAGAGGACATTAGCAAAATTAATCTCAAGTTCACAGATGCTTCAAGAGGGTGACTGATGCATTATTTTCCAGGAAAAATAATGTCTTCACTTCTCCCATGCGTAGTCAGGAACAGAATGAGTGTGTGCTCATGGCAAGATTCCCCAAAATACAAGGCATCACTGATGGCACCCAAGGGATCCTAGGGGCCCCTGTATATGATTCCACCACCTTCATGAACCACAAAAGCTTCATTTTATCAATGTACTGATTGCTAATCAGCATCAAAATCCGATCATGTAAGTGTATGACTGCTTCATGATGCCTTCACTTTAAGGCAATCGACAATGCCAGGGTCACTTGAAGGAGAAGGCGGACAACAATAGCAATCATTCACTGAGAGAACGTAAGGTGTTTGTACCAAGTTCCTGCCAGCATCAACTTAAGGCAATGGAATCCCTACCAAAAAAAGTCCACCCAATGAAAATTTTTCTCTATAATAAAATACTGGCTAGCCTTACCTTCACAGAAATCACAGAAACCCCACAGTGCAGATAGAGGCCATTTCGGCCCATCGAGCCTGCACCGACACATATCCCACCCGATCCCCGTAACCCCTACACCAACACATATCCCACCCTATCCCCGTAACCCCACATATTTAATCCCCCTAACACTAAGGGTCAATTTATCATAGCCAATCAACCTAACCCGCACATCTTTGGACTGTGGGAGGAAACCGGAGCACCCGGAGGAAACCCACGCAAACACGGGAAGAATGTGCAAACTCCACACAGTCAGTCACCCGAGGCCGGATTCGAACCCGGGTCCCTGGCGCTGTGAGGTAACAGTGCTAACCACTATGCCACCTTGGCAGATGTCCTGAGGTATTAACCTTTTCCTTCATCTGCCTTTAGTTCCTCTGGATGTGGGAGACTATATTTACTCCGTCAGCCACGTCCTGTCAAGCACCTGCACATTTATACTGAGAGAAGGCTGCCCTTACATGCCAAAGGGAACGCTTCTTGGCTGCACTTCTTTGAAGAGCTCCTTCAAACTTTCATTAAAAAATAGAGAAGACCTGCTACTTCCTACAGCCATTCTACCTACTCTGCCCAGTAAAAAATAACATGCCCCTTTAAATAGCTACTGCCTTTAAGAGCTGCAATTGCATGCAATGTCCTGCTGCTCACTGACAAGAGTTCCCACAGGCAAGCCCTAAAATGGCTAACATATAACTTGGCTGACACTTGTCCTGAATTCTGAGCAGGTTTATTTACAAGAAGAAGCTAAGAGCATTTTAGATTTACTTTCTACGACCTGCTTCCTGGGATACTGGAGAGGCCCAAGCCAGGCTACAGCAGCACCTGGATAACATCCAGGCTTGGGCTTACAAGAGGGAAGTCACATTTGTACCACATAAGTGCCAGGTAATGACCATCGTAAACAAGGAAAAGCCCAACCATCTCCCCCTGAGTTTCAAATGGCACCACCATTGCTGAGTCCTCCACCATCAACATCTTGGGAATCAACATTGACCAGGACAGCCTGAGGGCACTCCGCTTCTTCATTGAATAGAGGCCCAACCAGTCCCCATTCTCCACCACCCTCCTCTGCCTGGCTGAAGCTGTTCTCACATTGAACAACTTCTACTTTGACTCCACTCACTTCCTCCAAATTAAAGGTGTTGCTGTGGGCACCCACATGGGTCCTAGCTATGCCTGCCTTTTCGTGGGATATGTGGAACATTCATTGTTCCAGTCCTACTCAGGTCCTCTCCCTCACCTCTTTTTCTGGTACATTGATGACTGTATTGGTGCCATTTCCTGCTCTTGCCCTGAACTGGAAAATTTCATTCACTTCCCATTTCCACCCTTCCCTCACCTTCACATGGTCCATCACTGACTCTTCCCTTCCCTTCCTCTACTTTCCTGTCTCCATATCTGGGGATAGTCTATTGACCAACATTCACTATAAGCCCACTGACTCCCACAGCTACTTTGACTACAATTCCTCCCACCCCGCTTCCCGTAAGGACTCTATTCCATTCTCCCAGTTTCTCTGTCTCCATCAGATCTGTTCCACCTTCCATACTAGTTCTTCCGATGTGTCTTCCTTTTTCCTCAACCGAGGATTCACTTCTACCATGGTTGATAGGGCCCTCGATGGTGTTTATTCCATTTCCCGCACTTCTGCTCTCACCCCTTCCCCTCCCTCTCAGAACCACGATAAAGTTCCCCTTGTCCTCACCTTTCACCCAACCTGCCTCCACGTTCAATGGATCATCCTCTGCCATTTCCACCACCTCCAGCGTGATCCCACCACCAAACGCATCTTCCACTTTCCTCCCCTTTCAGCATTCCAGAAGAACCATTCCTTCTGTGATACCTGGTCCTCTCATCAATCACCCCCAACACCTTCTGCCCATTGCACCTTCCTGCCCTTTTACCTCCTCCCTTCCCACTGTCCAGGGCCCCAAACATTCCTTCCAGGTGAAACAGCAATTTACTTGTACTTCTTTCAATTTAGTATACTGTATTCGTTACTCATGATGCGGTCTCCTCTACATTGGGGAGACCAAACGCACATTGGGTGATCACTTTGCAAAACACCTCCATTCAGTCTGCAAGCGTGACTCCGAGCTTCCGGTCAGCAGTCACTTTAATTCTCCGCTCAACTCCCACTCTGATCTCTCTGTCCTCGGCCTCTTACATTGTTCCAATGAAGCTCAACATAAGCTCGAGGAACAGCACCTCATCTTTTGATTAGTTGCTTTACAGCCTTCTGGATTCAACATTGAGTTCAACAATTTTAGATCCTAAACTTTACCTCCATTTTTTCAGATGGAGCTGTTGACAATTCTGCTATTCCTATTTAGACCTCTTCTAGACCCTTCTGTGTCAGCTGTGGCTCAGTTGATAGCACACTCGCCTCTGAATCAGAAGGTTGTGGGCTCAAGTCCCGCTCCCCAGGAACTTGAGCACATAAAGCTAGGCTCCTTCTTCTTCTTAGGCAATCATTCGGAACCGAGGATGACTTGCTTCCACACTAAAAATGAGTTCTGAGGTGACTGATGAGTCCAATGTGGGACTTACAGTCTCTGTCACAGAGGCTCAAGGTGTTCAGTGTCTTCCTGGATGCTTCTCCTCCACTTTGTGCAGTCTTGGGCCAGGGACTCCCAGGTGTTGGTGGGGATATTGCACTTTTTCAAGGAGGCTTTGTGGGTGTCCTTGAAGCATTTCCTCTGCCCACCTGGGGCTCTCTTGCCGCGTTGGAGCTCCTAGTAGAGCACTTGTTTTGGTACTCTTGTATCGGGCATGCGGACGATGTGGCCCATCCATCGGAGCTGATCGAGCGTGGTCAAAGCTTCGATGCTGGGGATGTTGGCCTGAGTGAGAACACTGATGTTGGTGCACCTATCCTGCCAATGGATTTGCAGGATCTTGCGGAAGCAGCGTTGGTGGTACCTCTCCAGTGCTTTGAGGTGCCTGCTGTACATGGCCCATGTCTCTGAAGCATACAGGAGGGCGGGTGTCACTACTGCTCTGCAGACCATGAGCTTGGTGCTGGGTTTGAGGTCCTGGTCTTCAAACACTCTCTTCCTCAGGTGACCAAAGGCTGCACTGGCACACTGAAGGTGGTGTTGGACTTTGTCATCGACGTCTGCCCTTGTTGACAGTAAACTCCCGAGATATGGAAAGTGGTCTATGTTGTCCAAGGCCTCGTCATGGATTTTGATAATCGGGGAGCAGTACTGTATGGCGGGGGCAGGTTGTGCAGTGCTGAGGGAGTGCTGTACTGTTGGAGGTGCTGTCTTTCAGATGAGATGTTAAACCGAGGCCCCGCCGCTCTCTCAGGTGGACATAAAAGATCTCATAACGTTATTCCCGGTGTCCTGGTCAATAATTATCCCTCAACCAACATAACAAAAACAGATTATCTGGTCATTATCACATTGCTGTTTGTGGGAGCTTGCTGTGTGCACATTGGCTGCCCTGTTTCCCACATCACAACGGTGACTCCACTTCAAAAGTACTTAATTGACTGTAAAGCGCTTTGGGACATCCGGTGGTCGTGAAAGGTGCGATATAAATGCAAGTCTTTCTTTCTTTTCTTTTGTTTCGTTACTTGTCCCATTTGTTAAGTATGTGTATTGTATTGAACAATTAACACAAAGACTTAAACGTATAACTCAAACAGGTCTTTACTGGTTGGAGGTAGGGACTATACATAGGTCTTTACTTCATGCCCACAGGCGGGAACTGAGGGGAGATCAGTACCCACAGTACTATTTATACCCCTATGGCCAGGAGTGGTACTGCGTATCACTACACCCAACAAGTAGTGCAGTCCTGTCCATAGGTTCAAAGTAGCACACATATTACATACACAACATTCCTCCCTTCCTAGCTTTACAGTCATCTCCCCATTTAACATAACGTAATAACATATATACATATATAACTTCAGGTTTACATAACAGAATAACATAGATACATAGATAACTTCATGTCAAAACAGATCACAGATTCAGTCTCTGCGGAAAACAGTTCACAGATTCAATCTCTGTGGTGGAGTCGGTTCACGTTGCTGGAGTGACTCATTCAATAGTCCTTCCATGGATTTAACAGTTTGAACTTCCGAACTGAATTGGCTCCGTTCGGAGGGACCACGTGTGTGATCTGGTAGAGGTAATAATGGTTCAGATGGGTCATCTTCTGTTTCGACTTTTCCTTTTCTGCTTCTTGGAGACTCTCTGGGCTCCACTGTCAGCTGCCAGCTGCATGCGCAGTTCCTCCTTCTCTCCCTCCTTTTTCCGTAGTAGAGCCACCTTCTCCCGATGTTCCGTAGACTTTCGGTGCTCCTCCATGATTTCTGTATGGTGGGAGTCGAAGTTACAAGTTGGGCAGGACAGGACATAGTAATATTCGGTGTCGTCCTGATCTAGGCCAGCGAGAGGGTCTTCTATTTCCTCCATACCCAGCTGGGCGTTAGCCAGCTTTTGTTCCAAGTCCAGACATCTTTCCTGAAGAGACTTCTTCATGCGTACCTCTTCATCCAGCTTTTTCTGGGCTTTCAGCAAGTCGTTTACTAATGACCTCATTTGAGATTTTACTACTTCAACTTCTTTTGGAGATTGATTGATCGGACTATTCAATCCCTCTACCGGAGCAGCTGTTTCAGCGGTCTGTTGTTCTACGTTGACGTGAGTCAGCATACTTTTGGCATCCAAGGGCTGCTCTGTTGCAGTCATCTCAGTCTGTGTTGCCACCTCAGCTCTTCCAATAACCTTTGAGAGCTCCGAACCCCTTTCGTTTGAATATTGAAGTTCGTGTTCAAGTTTTTCCCATTTCAGAGTCCTGTCCTTCAGCATATGCAGGAGTTGGCTGACCGTTAACTCCTCTGACATCAGACGTTTTGTGTGCTCCTGCTCCATTTTCTCCATCAGCTGCTTCTGTTGTCTTTCCAGATTCTCCAACTCTATATCAAAGAACTCTTTCGTTGCATTCAACTCTTGCTCACAACGGCGAAGCATTTGTTCTAATTGCTGTTGTAGTTTGAAATGGAGTTGAGTTCGAGCCCGGTGTCCCTCAGAAATGGGCACATCAGTAGACTTGCCAGACTCAGAATCCACAGTTAAACTATGTTGTTGTTGCTCAGTGGAATTCTGTGCTGAAACTTTGTCTTTTGCACCTGAGTTGGGCTTACCATCATCCGTTCCAGAGTCTGGGCCAACTATCTTCACCGAGTTCTCACTCGTTATTGTTTGTAGGAAATGCCAGTCCATATTCATTTTCCTAATCCACTCCCGTCCTAGTAGTGGAGAACCTCCTTCAGATATCACATATAAGTCCATTATTTGACTGTCTTCGCCCTTGTGGACCACTGCAACCTCTATTTTCCCGATGGGGTACACTCTTTGCCCCGTGTATGTTTTCAATATAATCCCCGTATCCTGTAGGGGAATATGTTGGAATAACTTTCCGTAATCTTTCTTATTTATGACCGTCAATGCCGATCCAGTGTCCAATTCCAGTTTTACTTGGACTCCTTCTATCTGAAGAGTGACCCAAATTGTCTGGAGGTCTGCACCCTTACCAGCGTTGAGTACTCTTAAGCTAGCCAGTTCATTACAGCTTAAGCTAGCCAGTTCATTACTGCTAGCGTCTGAATCGGACTCCTGTTCGGTCACCTTGTGTACCTTTGCGTATTTTCCTTGCGGTGACTTCTTGTTGCTGGTCTTCTTCCCTGACCTGCATACTCTAGCTATATGTCCAAGCCTACCACAAGTTCTACATTCTTGGTTTTTAAACCAACACTGGTTCTGATCATGCGTTGTCTTTCCACAACGATAACATTTGCCAGAACTCACACCCAATTTGTGTGCACTGAGCTCCGGTGACCGTAGCTGCATTACTGCCGTGCCTCTCGCTGCGGCTTCGTGTGCTGCTGCCATAGTGACCGCCTTCTCAAGCGTCAGCTCATTCTCCTCGAGCAGTCGCTTTTGTGTATCCTGTTTAAATAAACCACACACAAATTTGTCTTGAAGTGCCTCTGTCAGTCCCGTTCCAAACTGGCAATATTTCGCTAATTTACGCAATTCCAGCAAATAATCAGCATTGCTTTCATGCTGTAGCTGCCTTCTGTCGTAAAATTTAAATCGTTCCGCTAGCATCAGCGGCGTGGGGTTTAGATGATCTTTCAGGACAGTAACAATCTCATCGAACGTCTTATCCGCCGGTTCATCTGGTGATAACAGGTGTTTCAATTGCCCGTATGTCTTCGCACCCATTAAATTTAATAATGTTAGAGCTTTATCTTGGTCATGAATTTTATTGGCCTTACAATAATTTTTTACTCTTTCAACATATATGGCCCAATCTTCGAGGTCACTATCAAAGGTGCTAATATTCCCGTGTTTAGGCATTGTAGATTTGCAATTTCTCAGATTTTATTTTGTTTACTTGTTATCAAAGATGGCGGCTTCCCGCTCTTGCCGTCGTCCTCCGCCCACAAAATGGCGGTTTTCCCGCGCTTGGCGGTCTTCACCCGTCCCCCGACACCGTCTCCCTTCAGCCCCCGAGTGCGGCCCTTATCTTTGGTTCCGATCGCTGGCCCGCGCTGCGCCTCGCACTTGAAGCGGCTCCCGGCCTCTGGCTCACCCGCTCACGCGGCACTTGCTCGCTCCCTCCCGGGCTCTGGCTTACCCGCTCGCGCGTTTCACCGCGGCTCTTATCAGGGATTGCGATCGCCCTTATCTTCTCCAACTTCCCCAGCCCTGTCTTTGCAGCCAACACTGCACGGCTTACCCCACCACCTAGGTTGAACAAGGAAACTGCAGAAAGACTTCTGTCAGTCGCTGGAAGCTGTCAGGATGTTTGCTGCACTCCAGTGCTCAGTCGCTGATGGAGGCTTCAGAGTCCTAAAGCCTGTCGCTTCTAGTGGGGTGGTGATGTTTGAAACCTCTCTTCAACTGCCGCAGGGTAAGAACCTGACTCGTCGCCAGTGTTAAGTATGTGTATTGTATTGAACAATTAACACAAAGACTTAAACGTATAACTCAAACAGGTCTTTACTGGTTGGAGGTAGGGACTATACATAGGTCTTTACTTCATGCCCACAGGCGGGAACTGAGGGGAGATCAGTACCCACAGTACTATTTATACCCCTATGGCCAGGAGTGGTACTGCGTATCACTACGCCCAACAAGTAGTGCAGTCCTGTCCATAGGTTCAAAGTAGCACACATATTACATACACAACACCATTACTATCGCCTTTTGCTTTGTACAATCATACTTTTTGTCTTTTAATCTCTCTGGCCTTTTATCCTATCACAGACCTCCCCTTTTGTTCTTTCCTCCCCCGTCCTTTTCACTGCTTCTACACTTGCTTAAAACCTGTTATATCAGTTCTGACACAAAGTCATCAACCTGAAACATTGGCTGGAATTTTCTGTACTTGGGCGGGTCAGGTGCGTTCGGTAAGCGTGTGTTCGGTCAGCGTGGCGGGTCACGATCCTGTTGTTGCTTCCATCCCACTGCAGAAATCGACATTGCACTAATGGGGCCTATTAAGCCCGCCCTGCACGTTACCCGTGACTCATTTTCAGCTTTGATATTTAAAGGAGCAATGGCCACATTGCATTTGAAGGTTCATCTAGGCAGCATATTGGAGATTTTCATTGCTCCAAACAGTTGGAGAGATGGCTGCACAGAGGCAGAGGATTTCACCCAGGTTCTCCGATGACTCCCTCCATATGCTTGTGGAGGGTGTCTGAGCACACAGGGAGGTCCTCTTCCCTTCCAATGGGTGGAGGATACCTCCCCAGGAGGCAAAAGGTGCCCGGCTCCAAATTGCAGAGGAGTTCAACAGCAGGGATGTGTTCAGGAGGACCTGGGTGCAGTGCCGCTAATGCTTCAATGATCTCTTTAGATATGGAAAGGTGAGTACAAAGCCACACTCAACTTCATCCTGCTGTGCCTCTCCTCACATCCCTTTCACTCTGCCTTCCCAACCCTACTCCTGCACATCCTTACTCACACCAACATACCTTGCACCTCCACCCATCCCTCTCTATCTACATTATCACATCCCCATCTTACTAGCCACCCCTCACACTCAGCCTCATCCTAATGCAATCATACCAACTAACAACACAGAGGAGGCCACTTGGCATTGCCACTCCAATCCATCATAGTCTCCCTCTAAAGATGTAACTGTCCATTCCTTACACTCATTCTATCACTCTCACTCAGCCTTCTCTTCTTTCCCTCTTTGCAGGAAAAGAGAGCGCATAATAAGAAGGAGAGGTAGAGAAGTGGAGGCAGGCCTCCATCATTTGCAACCCTCACAACAGCAGAGGTGGCTGCGTTGGAAATATTAGGAGTGGCCGAGCAGCTGGAGGTGGGAGACAGAGAGAGGGGGACATCTCAGCAGCCTGGTGATAGAATTACATCTCATACAGCTACATGGCATACAGCAGTCACTCATATGAGGACTGGTGTCATCAGCCACTGAACGGTCATCATGTGCATAATGGTATTTGTACACATTCTTCATATGGCATATCTAACTCATCGCTTTACTCTCCCACAGGTTCATCAAGAGCCCCCCCACCCACCCCACTATCCAGGAGGAAGAACAAGACGACACCTCAGAGGAGCCTCCAGCCTCTGAGGGCACAACGTCACCAGACATGAGCGCACACAGCACCAGCGCAGATACGCACACCTCGGTGGGTCCCACGCAAGATAGAGTAGTGTTGTCACCGGGTCCGTCACAAGTCACAAGTGAGCAAGAGCAGGTGGTGGAGACAGGGACAGCAGTGGAGACTCCTCGCCGGAGGGCGCAGGACACTCACAGCTCTGCTCAGCTGCATGCAGATGCTGAGCCTTGGGGACCATCCAGAAAGAGGGCGATCCTGAAGTTGCAGCAAGAAGTACAGGAGGCTTTGACAGGTTTTGTGACCACAATGTCAGCAAAAGTTCAGAGAATGGTGGAGTTCATCTCCAACATGAGCACCACCGTGCAGCAGGCGATGACGACTGTAGGCTCTTCCATAGATAGGATGGCCACCTGTGTGGAGCAGCTAATGCGCCACTCACAGGAGCACATGGTCTCTATGAAGATTAGATGGCTATCTATGGAGCATAGACAGCAGAGGCTCGTAGACCGCCTGTCTAGGAGGGATGTCAACGTAGACGTGGGTCCTCATGGCCTCACTGATGTGCAGCAAGGTGCTCTCCAATTCCCTGCTAGCAGGGAAGTGTGGGTGTCCCAGGAGCGGGATGACAGTGAGAGGGGAGAGGGGCTCCTCTCAATGCGCTTACACTTCTCCCTCGTTGCCACCCCCTCACTCAGAGCCCCGGATGGCTCCTCAGATCACGATGTCCAAGTCTGCCCCTGCACAGTCGCAGGAGGAGCCGACTTTGGTGGAGCCATCACAGGCTCCAAAACCCAGAGGACATCCGCCAAGAGTGTCTAAGCAGTTGCAGCAGGGAAGTGAGCAGCCTGCCTCTACCTTTGCTGAAGCCACAGGAGTAGTAGCTCGTGGAAGCACATGGAAGTGAAAGATAACACACAAGTAGATTCACAAGGGTAGCCACTTGAGTGTTTTAGTCAATGTTAATGACAAGTTTCTGTTAATGGATTGTCAACCATTAAAATCTTTATTTTCACCACTTTTCCGTCTTGGACAAATTTGTGTGCTCCTTTGGAAGTGGCTTAGTGACTTGCAGTGAATGGTGAGACATAACGGTACCTCCAGCAATGGTGGTCAGTGTGAAAGGAATGGCTTGGTTGTTGTAGGGATGCTTTATGGTGCTGCTGAGGGGTGGTGCCAACCTGGCACAGCATGTGGCAGCCATATGGGTGTAAAGTTAAGTAAACCTGGTCATGATGAGGCCATTCCTGGCTTCCCGGGCAGCAATGTGCTCGGGCACTGGTGGGAACTGGCCCACAGGTTCCTCCTCCTCCTGCTTCTCCTCATCTTCCAGCTGATGCTCCTCCTCCTCCTGCTCCAACTCCTCTGACGAGGCTGTGCGCTCAGTGCCTTGCTCCTCATGCAGCGCTAATCCTCACTGCTGCATTATGTTGTGCAAGGCGCAGCAGACCACGATGATTCTGGAGACCCTGGATGGTACGTACCGACGGGCTCCTCCAGGTCTGTCAAGGCATCTGAAGCGCTTTTTCAGCATGCCAATTGTCTGCTCTATGACACTTCTGGTGGAAATGTGGCTTTCATTGTATCTCTCCTGGGCCTCAGTACTTGGCCTCCTCAAGGGTGTCCTGAGCCACGTCTTCAGTGGATAGCCCTTGTCTCCAAGCAGCCAGCTGGAAAATCTGTTTGTAGCAGTGAAGAGCTGAGGGAGGGTGGACTGGCAAAGGATGAAAGAGTCATGGCAACTGCCAGGGACTTTGGCACACACGTGCTTGATGATCTTCCTATGGTTGCAGACCAGCTGCACATTGAGGGAGTGGAAGCCCTTGTGGGAAGCCAGCCAAAGTGGCAAAGTCGAGCACCCACTCAGGATCACTGGTTTCATCAGTGGCAAAGTTGATATAATTGGCTGACTTGTCAAAGAGGGCATCAGTGACCTGTTTGATGCATCTGTGGGTGGTCGACTGCGAGATGACGCAAATGTCTGCTGCAGATTTCTGGAAGGAGCCTGAGGCAAAGATGTTGAGCGTGCTGGTGACATTAACAGCCACTGGTAAGGCATGTCCACCCACTCCTCTGGGCTGTAGGTCTTGCTCGAGCAATGTGCAAATGTCTGCGACGAACTGACATGATAATCTATAGCCTCCTTTGGCACTGCTGCTCAGTCATGTTGAGGAAGCTCATCCTCTGCCTGTATACCTTGTGTTGGGGGTATCGACTCTGGCGTGGTGCAGCTGATGTCCTCTGTCCTGTGCAGCATCAGGTGGTTGAGTAGAAGATTGGTGGTGTTGCTGTTGGTGCTGCTGGTGTGCCTGGTGCTGCTGGTGTCAGGGCTCATCGTGGTCCAATTCTGAGGATCAAGGTGAGACAGTATAAACGGCACCCATGCTGATGGAATAGATGGCAGGTCAAGTAGAGATGAGAGGAGCAACCTATTAATGGAGTGATAGGTTGTAACAATGAGGTGAGACTGGATGGCGACTTTGCTGGAAGCACTTGCGCCTATAGAAAGCTAAATCTGTGCTGGGAATGCAGCCAGCAACAGCTTCTGGATGAGGGAAGTGATCAGCTGTGAGGTGGGAGCTCAACTCCCGCCGTAGGCTGACAGACGTGGTTCCTGAGCTGCGTGAATCCTGTGGGCAGCCAGGGAAATTCGAAAGTTAGGTTGAAAAAGACTATTACGGGTCTGACAACTACCTGGTAATGATTTGAATTAGGTCGCCCGCTTCTGCCAGTCGGGTCGCTGCTGCACTGGATGATGGCGGGTTCCCAATCTGCTGCAACATTTTTCAAATTTCCCACCCGACCCGCCTCCAATTGTGCCCGCACGGACCCCAGAAAATTCCGGCCATTAACTTTGTTTCTCTTTCCACGGATGCTGCTTGACCTGCTGAGTATTTCCAGCATTTCCTGGTTTTATTTCAGATTTCCAGCATCCACAGTATTTTGCTTTAGTTTGACTAGGAGCTTAACTGGAGCACCCAGTTCAACACCATTTATACAAGGCTGGATACTCTGTGACAAGCAGGTCACCTCCTGACCTCTCAAAGCCTTGCCACCATTTACAAGGCACAAGTGAAGAGTGTGGCAGGAAACGCACCACTTGTCTGGATGGATGCAGCTGCAACAACACTGAAGAAGCTCAATAACATCTAGGACAGAGCAGTTTGCTTGATGGAGGCCCCATGCCACTGAACTCAATATCCACCCTCTCCATCACCATTGAACAATCTTAACGATCAGCAATTTACACTGCGGCAACTCACCAAGGATACTTCAACAGCACCTCCCTCCTCTATGACCTCTGGGGGTAGAAGTTATGCTGCAGCTGTACAAAGCCCTGGTTAGACCACACCTGAAGTACTGTGAGCAGTTCTAGGCACCACACCTTAGGCAGGATATATTGGCCTTGGAGGGAGTGCAGCGTTGGTTTACCAGAATGATATCCAGAATTCAAGGGTTAAATTACGAAGAGAGTCTACACAAACTAGGGTTGTATTCCCTGGAATTTAGAAGGTTAAGGGGTGATTTTATCGAAGTTTTCAAGATATTAAGGGGAACTGATAGGGTAGATAGAGAGAAACTATTTCCGATGGTTGGGAGTCTAGGACTAGGGGGGTATAGCCTAAAAATTCGAGCCAGACATTTCAGGAGTGAAATTAGGAAACACTTCTACACACAAAGGGTGGTAGAAGTTTGGAACTCTTTTCCACAAATGGCAATTGATGGTAGATCAATTGTTAATTTTAAATCTGAGATTGATAGATTTTTGTTAACCAAAGGCATTAAGGAAAGGCCCATATAGGGTTAGGCTGCAGATCAGCCATGATCTCATTGAACGGTGGAACAGGCTTGAGGGGCTCAATGGCCTACTCCTGTTCCTATGTTCCTACCACCAAGAAAGACAGGAAGAGCAATGTAGTGGGAACACCATCACCTCCAAGTTCCCCTCGAAGTCACACAACGTTCTGACATGGATATTTTTTTTCGCATTCCTTCATCCTCATAGGGAATTTTTACCTAACACCGTTGTGAGAGCATCATCAACAAATGGACTGCAGCGGTTCAAGAAGGACGACCATTGCCTTCTCAGGGCAACCAGGGTTGGGCAATAAATGCGGCCTTGCCAGCATTGCCCACATCCCAAGAACAAATAAAGAAAAAGTCTCACAGAAGGATGTAACCACTGTTTGAGTGAACAATAAACATTCGTTCTTTAGCTCATTTTCTCAAAGTTGATCATTTTCAGCCATTTATACCATTTCTCTCAGGGTTTCGCTGATCTCCTACTGAGGTTATGGTGGGACATTGGAAAAACCGCTGCAGAATTTAGGACCAAAATGTCAGCCAGTTTTTAACTGCACTTTTCTACAGCTAAATATTGGGAATATCATCTTGGGCCCCAGCATGAACTCTGTATTCTTGACAGCGATTCCATCTGCCCTCTCTGATCACTGTATCAGGCTGAACCAGACTGTTCACAACCTCAGCATCTTATTTAAGCCTGAGCTGAGCTTCCAACCCCATATTTTTTCCATCACAATGAACACCTATTTCCACCTCGTAATATGGCCTGACACCATCCCTACCTCAGTCCATCTGTTGCTGAAACCTTCGTCCATACCTTTGCCACTTCTAGATTTTACTGTTCCAATGCTCTCTTGGGATGTCTCCCAGCCGCTACCTCCATAATCTCTAGCTCAACCAACATTCTACTCGCGTATCCTACCTGTTAAATCCGTGAATCTTGCTGTATGGTGTCCTTCAATTTATAGACAGAGACTGCAGAGGAACAATCAACAGGTGTTTACTGGATGAGGGTTACTCTAAAACTAACAGTACAGATCCCTACTCAGGGTTTATATACAGGTGTGATCACTGCCGGTACTACAGTATACAGGAGCTGTAAAAAGTAGTTCTCTCCTTAAAGGTACATACACTACACTACCCACAACATGCAACTCGCCCGTCACCCCTGTCCGTGCTGACCAACATCGGTTCTCTAGTGCCTCAGATTTAGAATTCTCATCCTTATGTTTAAATCCCTTCATGACCTCAACCTTCTCAGTAACCTCCTCTAGTCCTACAACCCTCCTCAAACTCTCGGTTTCACTGACTCTGGCCTCTTGTGCATCCTCCCACCCTTCAGCCCATCATTGGTGACCGTGCCTTCAGCTGCCTAGGCCCACACTGTGAAATTCTCTCCCTAAACCCCTCTGCCTCTCAACCTCCCTCTCCTCTTTTAAGACTGTCTTTAAAACCCACCTCTTTAACCAAATTTTTTGTCATCTTCCTAATATCTCCTTTGGTTTGGCATCATTCTTTTTCTCGTACACCCCTGTGAAGCACCTTGGGATGTTTTTGTGACATAAATGCAAATGATTGTTGTTGCACTTATTATCATATGGACTGGGATCTCGTTCTGCTTGCATAGCTAGACCATAGGAACAGGCGTAGGCCATTCAGCCCCTCGAGCCTGTTCCACCATTCAATGAGATCATGGCTGACCAATCTTGGAAATCCTGAGATGGTGGCCAAGTGAGATCTTGGTGATTGAAAGCCTGTCATTGCATTGCACTGCTAGTTTCCCTCTCAAAATGGAAAGTTTCTGTTGAAGTTATTTATTTTCTATATACAGATTTTTATCTTAATATAAATTTTAGCCTTATTCATGTGAGAATACAGTAGAGATTGCATCATATAGAAGTTAAATGTCTTTATAGATTACACTTGGTCCATTTGATCACCTGGACTGATTTTGATTGCCTGAGGCGTTTGAGAGGAATTTTCCAGGGTATTCTTTCCCTTATTGGCCCTGAGTTTTTTCTCTTTATTATTTGCTTCTCGCAGCAGATTACATGGCTGCATTGCGGGGCAGAGGAAGTGTTTAGACCTGATGCTCCAGCCATCATGGTGTGGGGCAGGCATGGTGAACCAGCTGGTCTTTTACTGCTCATCAATTTTGTATGTTCGTATGACTATAGTTGTGGCTGAAGAAGGTAACCTCATTCAAAGTAATTGTTGTAATAATTGTTTCTTTTACAATTGCTGCAAAAGTACTATAGGGCCCATTTTAACCCTGCCCGCCCAGTATATACGAGTGGACGGGCAGTTAAAATAGCCACAGCAACTTACACCCACCGATCCCTTTGCCTTCCCGCGGAGCCCGACTGCAATTTTAGTTGGAATCTTGCATGGGGAAGCTGGTAAGGCTTCCCTACCAGGCCAACCTGGCAGCGAGAGTAGCCTGTGTCAGAAGAGGCCCAGAAAGGAGCATAAAAATGTTTTTTACTTCCTTGTGGGCCAGGAGGAGCAGGGGTTGCTCCTCCATGTCCCACAAGGAAATCTTGGGCTTCCCCTGCCCTAGGCTTCCAATCCCCTCCGCCCGACCACAACAGCTTCCTGAGCCCTCTCACAACCACTTACCTTAGGGCTGGGGGCAGTTCCTTCGGGTCCCCAGCGGCGACCTCTTGTCACCCGAAATCCCACTCCCACATGCTGGCCAGCTAGCACATCCCGCAGTGTTTGATGAACCCCCGTCCAACTGGCTCCTGCCGGGTGTTAAAATTGACCCTGTGACCATGAAGCGCAAGTACTTTTCCATAGGCTGATTTCAGCTGATGCTTTTCAAACCCTTTTATCTACTCCTATGAGGTGACTATAAAAGTTTCATGATATTCATTTTATTCCTGGCAAATTCTGGAGATCAGCCAACATTTACACATTACAGAGAAAAATGAGACAGATTTTGGATCGGAGTCTCAAAATTAATATGTAAGAATAGTTGGCATAGTTCACATATAGGAAATCTGTGGTATATCAAAGTGACCTCAAACACGTCAAGAGCACATGCTTGCTTTGTATGAACCAGCTTTCTGATAAAGTTGCAAAGCAGTGCCACTTTTTCAGAGTTCTTAAAGGCCGTTGCTGCTATTTAAAGGGGCGCCTTAATTCTTGCAGGGCATAAACCTGGAAATGGTTGCTCAAGGATGCAGAGCACCCCAGTTTGCGAGACTGTTTTGGAGAAATGCAGCAAAGCAGGGTTCCCCTATTTAGGACTTCAGGACACCCTCCCCATAGGGGTTCCATCCAATCTGCTGAGCACAAGGTGGTGGGTATGGTCCAACAGCCAAAGGGAGTGGATTAGGACAAAGTTTAACAGTCTGAAGAAGTATGCCATTGTAAGGGTAACCAATATTTCACTGTACCAAGCAATTGGGCAAATTACGCAAGTCTCACTGATTCTCCTCTCACCCTGTTAAACCGTGACTGAGGCTGCATTCTAAATCACTCCTAAAAGAGCTCTTTCCAAGCTTGACTTGCATATCCTTCCATAGCAGGGAACACTTTACTGTGGCCACTTCAAACTGCAATTGTTGTTGCATTACAATTTGAAAAGATGAGCCCACAAACCAACATTATAGCAAGGCCTCCTTAAAAGATAAGTTTCATTTACTTACACTGCAATGCAAGGTGAACACTTGGGTCTCACTCTTTATATGCTGCTCAAAAGTCCAACATCTCAATATTATTAAGGAACAAGGCAGCAGAGAGCAAGAGGGAGAAATCCCAAGCCAGAGGAAGTCCTTTGAGTCAGTTTCAACAGACCATGCTTGACATTCTGAGGCTTCAGACCATTAAAGGAATGGGCCAGGATTGAAGCTTTAAGTCTCACAACATTATTCAGTGCTATTACAGTTCTAATATTCTTCTGCCAGTCACGCACTCACTCACTCATTCACTCACTCATGCATAAATTGCAGCAAATCACCTTAACACACATTATTAGCTACGTAACCTCTGCTTGAAGGAGTTTCTTACAGCTAGTATTATAATGCTTTTCTCTTCATTTTTTTGGATGAACTACAAGATCCAGCCACAGATCCCCAATTTTTATTCCATCCAGTATTTCAACTACCTCATCTTTCACTATTGGCAGCATCTTCTTCCTTGGTAAAGAAAGATGCAAAGTACTCATTCAGTGTCTCAGCCATGCCTCCATGCGTAGGTCTCCATTTTGGTCCCTAATCGCCCCACCCCTCCTCTTACTACCCATTTACTGTTTATATGCCTATAGAAGACTTCTGGATTCCCTTTTATGTTAGCTGGTAATCTATTCTCATACTCTCTCTTTGCTCCTCCTAGTTCCTTTTTCACTTCCCCTCTGAACTTTCTATATTCAGCCTGGTTCTCACTTGTATTCTCAACCTGACATTTGTCATACGCCCCCTTTTTCTGCTTTATCTTACTCTCTAACTCTTTCATCATAGAAACATAGAAACATAGAAGATAGGAGCAGGAGTAGGCCATTCGGCCCCTCGAGCTGATTCAATGAGATCATGGCTGATCATCCAAATTCAGTACCCTGTTCCTGCCTTCTCTCCATATCCCTTGATCCCTTTAGCCTTAAGAAATATATCCAACTCCTTCTTGAATATATTTAATGAATTGGCCTCTACTGCCTTCTGTGGTAGAGAATTCCACAGGTTCACCACTCTCTGGGTGAAGAAATTCCTCCCCATCTCTGTCCTAAATGGCTTACCCCTTATCCTTAGACTGTGACCCCTGGTTCTGGACTCCCCAACCATCGGGAACATCCTTCCAGCATCTAGTCTGTCTAGTCCTGTTAGAATTTTATAAGTTTCGATGAGATCCCCTCTCATTCTTCTAAACTCTAGCGAGTACAAGCCCAATCGACCCAATCGCTCCTCATTCATTCCTGCCATCCCAGGTATCAGCCTGGTGAAACTTCGCTGAACTCCTTCCATGGCAAGAACATCCTTCCTCAGGTAAGGTGACCAAAACTGCACACAATACTCAAGATGTGGTCTCACCAAGACCCTGTACAACTGCAGCAAGACATCCTTGTTCCTGTACTCAAACCCTCTCGCTACAAAGGCCAACATACCATTTGCCTTCTTAACCGCCTGCTGCACCTGCATGCTTACCTTCAACGACTGGTGCACAAGGACACCCAGGTCTTGTTGCACTTCCCCTTCTCCCAATTTATTGCCATTCAGATAATAATCTGCCTTCCTGTTTTTGACACCAAAGTGGATAACCTCGCATTTATCCACGTTATATTGCATCTGCCATGCTTTTGCCCAATCACCCAACCTGTCCAAATTATACTGGAGTTTCTCGGCATCCTCCTCACAGCACACACGCCCACCCAGCTTTGTGTCATCTGCAAACTTGGAGATATTACATCTAGTTCCCTTGTCCAGATCATTAACATATATTGTGAATAGCCGGGGTCCAAGGATCGATCCCTGCGGTACCCCACTAGTCACTGCCTGCCACTCGAAAAGGAGCAGTTTATTCCAACTCTTTGCTTTCTGTCTGCCAACCAGTTCTTTATCCAATTCAATACCTTGCCCCCAATCCCATGTGCCTTAATTTTACACACTAATCTCTTATGCGGGACCTTATCGAAAGCCTTTTGAAAATCCAAATACACCACATCCACTGGTTCTCCCTTATCTATTTAAAGCTACATCCTCAAAAAATTCCAGTAGATTAGTCAAGCACGATTTACCTTTTGTAAATCCATGTTGACTTTGTCCAATCCGGTCACTTTTTTCCAAGTGCTCTGCTATTACATCCTTTATAATGGACTCTAGCATTTTCCCCACTACCGATGTCAGGCTTACCGGTCTGTAATTCCCCATTTTCTCTCTACCGCCCTTTTTGAACAGTGGGGTAACATTAGCTACCCGCCAATCCATGGATACTGTTCCAGAGTCTATCGAATTTTGGAAGATGACCAGCAATGCATCTACTATTTCTAGGGCCACTTCCTTAAGTACCCCAGGGAGCTCTGGCTTTGGTTGCCCTACCTTTCCCCCTCGCGGGAATGTACCTCGACTGTACCCAAACCATCTCCGCTTTAAAGGCAGCCCATTTATTCGATTACAGTTTTGCCTGCCAATCTTTGATTCCAATTTACCTGGGCCAGATCCATTCTCAACCCACTTAAATTGGCCTTCCTCCAATTAAGTATTTTTACTCTGGATTGCTCCTTTTCCTTTTCCATAGCTAATTTAATCCTTATGATGCTATGATCACTGTTCCTTAAATGTTCCCCTACTGACACTTGATCCACTTGCCCCACCTTATTCCCCAGAACCAGATCTAGCAATGTCTCATTCCTCATTGGGCCGGAAACGTACTGATCAAGAAAGTTCTCCTGAACATACTTCAGATATTCTTCCCCCTCTCTGCCCTTTACACTATTACTATCCCAGTCTTTATTAGGATAATTGAAGTCCCCCGTTATCACTACTCTATAGTTTCAGCACCTCTCTGTAATTTCCCTGCAAATTTGCTCCTCTATATCCTCCCCACTAGTAGATGGCCTATAGAATACACCAAGTAGTGTAATGGCACTTCCATTGTTTCTTAACTCTAACCAAATCGATTCTGTCCTTGTCCCCTCCAGGACATCCTCTCGCTCCAGCACTGTATCATTCTCCTTAATCAATACTGCCACCCCACCTCCTTTCTTTCCTACCATATATTTCCTGACCACCATGGGGGGAAAATTTGGTTGGTTTGCGCCTCCCGTTAGCGCCTTAAGGGGGCGCTAATGGGGCGCAGAGCAACTAGCGTCCGTGCACGGCGATGTTTGTGCTGCTCACGAAATTAACTAGACATTTTGCGGCGGCGCTAAACACTACTGCCACGATCTCCTGCGCCGGCAGATCGTGATGTCAGTTGAGAGTGCAACGCCCCAGTAGCGCCCCGGACCAGATATTGAGTGGTGCCCCCTGTCTTACCACCTGCCGCTAGCAATGACAGGTTGAGGAGAGCATTTTGCAGTCGGGAAGGGACTGGGGGAGCCCTATTTAAAGGCGACTGCTTCCTGCCTTTTTTTGTCAGCAAAATGTTTGCACCATGCATTCTGAGTGAGCGAGAGAGACTGCAGGAGATATTCAAAGCTGTGTTGAGGAGTTTTGGGTACTGAGCAGCACTTTACAGGTTCTTTCTGATTTGATCTTCCTTGCATCGATTTAGAAGAGAATATGGGGGCTGCACTCTGAGCTCTTTCCCTGGGCCTCTCCATTGTTCTTTCCAACAGATTTGATGTACAGGTCTCTCCATGCCGAGATTCAAGGCTGCAACGAGCAGGGTGTGGATGGAGAGCAAGATCGACCCTCCCCTTTAAGAACTGGCCGGCGCCAGTGTGTCTGTGTTCCATTGTTGACTGACATCACATGAGCTTCGCCAGCGCTCTGAGGTAGCGCCTCGCTCTTTGGCCTTTGTGCCTTAAGACAGGTGTGTAGTGCCTGATTTAGCGCTCCAATCACCTCCAGGGCCGATAAAAGCCAAGTTTGCAGTTGGAGGCGATAATTAGTGCCAGGCGCTAATCTTTGCACCCGGTCGATAATTGTGCCCCAAATGGGGCGATACTGAATTTCTCCCCCCTTATATCCAGGAATATTTAGTACCCAATCCTGCCCTTTTTTGCACCAGGTCTCTGACATCACCGCGACATCATATTCCCATGTGGCTATTTGTACCTGCAGCTCACCAACCTTATTTTCCACGCTTCGTGCAATTACACACATGCACTGCAAACCTATCTTAGACCTTCTTGTATTATGGGACATGGGTCAAAGGCGGTATATGGAGTTAGGTCGCAGATCAGCCATAATCTCATTGAATGGCAGAACAGGCTTGAGGGGTTCAATGGCCTACTCCTGTTCCTATGTTCCTATGTTTCCAGCATGGAAGTGGTGGCCAGCTCCATTAGCACACTTGTGGACTACCCATGATGCAGCATTTGATGGCCGATGTCTCAGCTTCCATTGCAGCACAAGCAAAAGCCATCCAACGTCTGGGTGCTGCAGTGAAAGCTCAGACTGCTCTCATGCAAGTTCAACTTATTGCCATGTAAGCTCAGACTGCTGCCATCATGGCTGCAGATACCACTGTTCAAAGGAGCTTGCAGGGTATCACAGCGGTGCAGCAATCTGTCCTCCAACAGGTTACTAGGATTGCTGATGCATCACGCCAGGAGAGTGGCAGTGGCTCCATAGATTGCAAACCTGCTGTCCTCTCTCAGGATGACAGCATTATTCCTCCCACCCCTGCCTCTCCTCCAGTGCTCTTGCTGTCACCTGTCAGCCAGCCAGCCTAGACTGCTGCCACCCATGCCAAGATGGTGCAATCCGAAGCCGGGCCTTCTAGGCCTAGAGCTCCTCGAGGTCTCCCTGCAAGGCCATCTGAAGCCTCCCCCACTGAAAGTCAGCAGCCTTCCAGCCCTGGTGCAGCCACTGGGGTAGCACTGCGGAGGAGCACTAGGACAGACAAAGGCACACAGAAGCGAGTCACTAAGGGAATGCACAAGGGTGTTTCGTTGAAGTTTGTATGCAATATGGCATACTTTGATTCATAAATTTGGTTTGGAATGTTTGTTTGTGTTGGCATTTATTTTTGCGTTGTGGCCAAGCAGTTTCTGTGATGGTCAGTAACAGAGGAAAGGTGAGGTGTGGGACTGTTGCTGAATGGGGAACTGGAGTTGCGTTTATTGGCATCACAGTGGGATGAGTTGTTCATGGACAGCCCGGCGAGGTTTGCTCCTCCCTTCCTCTTCCTCTTCCTCTTCCTCGTCCTCATCCTCCTGCTTCTCCTCCTGCTCCTCCGCTGGTCGCCAGGGCTGTGTCCTCATGATGGCGAGGTTGTGCAGCATGCAGTAGACCACCATAAATCTTGACACCCGCTCTGCCGGGTACTTCAGGGCTCCTCCAGAGAGGTCCAGACAGTGGAAGCATTGTTTCATTATGCCAATGGTCTGCTCTATCACATTTTGTGTGGCAGCACGGCTTTTGTTGCATGCATGCTGCCCACGCGTGAGTGGGTTGTGCACCGGAGCCATCAGGCATGTTAACAGCGGATAGCCCTTGTCACCCAGTAGCCACACTCTGGTTTGTCTGGGTGGCTCAAATGCAGATGGCTCAGTGGACTGCCACAGAATGAAGGCAGCATAACTGCTGCCAGGATACCGGGTATTGACTTGCATGATTCGCTGCGTATGGCCGCACACCAGCTGGACGTTGAGGGAGTGGAACCCCTTTCGGTTGCTGCACATCTCAGAGTTGATATGCGGCGTCCGCAAAGCGACGTACGTACAGTTAATGGCATCTTGCACCCTGGGGAAGCCTGAAATCCTTGCGAAGCCGTGTGCTCACTCCGCCTGTTGCTCTTTGGCAAGAGAGAATGAAATGGTAGCCAGCTCTCTGGGAATACAGCGCCTCAGTGACCTCCCTTATCCAACAGGGTACGTCAAACTGTGAGATATTGGAAGGAGCCTGACGCATAAAAGTTCATCGCCACTGTCATCTTCACAGCCACAGACAATGCGGTCCTCGTCGTGCTCTGAGGTTGCAGTTGTGGCTGCAGCAGGTGGTAGATTTCAGTGAGGACGTCCTTATTGAAGCACAGATGTCTGGCACAGTGGCCAGAATTTTCCTATTGCAGAGCGTGCAGGTTTGGGGGTGGGTCGGCAGTTAAAAACGTGGAAATTGACAGCGCATCGGGAACCCGCCATCATCCCGCCGACTTCTACATTTAACTCGTCTCTCCCGAGTGGGTCCGTGGCGTGCCTCAAGAGGCGGGCAACCTCATTGAGGTACTTAACTGCTCGCTGACAGACCCTTAACTGCCTTTTTAACCTCAGATTTTGGCTTTAACTTGTTGCGCATGGGATTCATGTACCTGGGGTACCTCGCCTGTGAAGGGGAGACGGAAGCTCAGTGACCATTGTGTGAGTTCATTAAGTGACAGTTGGAAAAAACATGTAAATACTCACACCATACACCTGCTTCCTAGCATAAGAGAAAGGCTCGTGCTGACACCATTTTGTACAGAGATTTAGCTTTCAGGAGTTTGCAGGTCATTTCTGCAACTTTGGAAGCCACTCTCACCACATTGCTAGCCACTCTCACTACATTGGAGGATTGTGCCTCTGATCTCCACTTTACCTGGTATCTATTAGATCAGCAGGGGTGCCACTTATGCTGTCTCACGTTGGACCTCAGAATCAGACCAAGGTGAGCCCCACCACCAACAACACCAGCAGCAGCAGCCACAACACCAGCAGCAGCAGCAGCAGCCACAACAGCAGCCTTCTCCTCAATGACCTGATGCTCCACAGAGAGGGGGCAGCACAGGGCTGCACCATGCCAGAGGCGATACCCCCAACACAGGGTATACAGGCAGAGGATGAGCTTCCTAGACATGACTGAGCAGCAGTGCCAAAGGAGGCTCAGGCTATCACGCCAGGTCATCGCAAACATTTGTAGCTTGCTGGAACAAGACCTGCTGCCCAGAGGACCTGGTGGACATGCCATACCAATGGCTGTTAAAGTCACCACCACCCCCAACTTCTTCGCCTCAGGCTCCTTCCAGGGATCTGCAGCAGACATTTGCAAGATCTCGCAGTTGGCCGCTCACAGATGCGTCACCCAGGTCACCGATGCCCTGTTTGACAAGTCAGCCAATTATGTAAACTTTGCCACTGATGAAACCAGTGTTAATGAGCGGGCGCTCGGCTTTGCGGCTCTGGCTGGCTTCCCACAGGAGCAGGGCATTATTGACTGCACATGACTCTTTCGTGCTGCACGAGTCCATCTTCCCTCAGCTCTTTGCACCTCCAAACAGTCAGCTGGCTGCTTGGAGACAAGGGCTGTGCGCTGTAGACGTGGCTGATGACACCCTTGAGGAGGCCAAGCAATGAGGCCGAGGAGCGTTATAATCACAGCCACATGTCGACCAGATGTGTCATAGAGTAAGCAATTGGCATGATGAAGATGCACTTCAGAAGACTTGACAGATCTGAAGGAACCCTTCAGTACACACCAGCTAGGTGTAGGGGGTGGCGTGTGCCCAGTCAGCTCTGCCCCTGACTGTCTCTGAGCGGTTCGAATCGCTCCCACACCCCTGGGTTCTAGACACTGGACTTAGGTACAGGCGGCGATACTGAAAATCGAGTAGACAAGTGGTTTGGTGCAAGAAAACCGCAAATTTTATTAAAGGCACAATAAAACACAATCTTACTGAGAATTACTGATATAGTTACAGGCATATAAGATTACACTTATATGGGAATGGGGAACACATGGCACATCGAGGGAAACAAATACATTAAAAATCCCCTTATCCTTATCCCACCCCCAATACCTAACTAGATTAAGCTACGAGGGGCCAGGAATTCATGCTCACCAATTCGAAACCTGTTGATTTAACTGATTGTGGGTTTTGAGGTTCACTCTTGTAGTCCTTTGGGGTTCGTCGTTGCCACGTGGTCACAGGGCGCGGCGATGGAGTTGTCTGTGCGAAGCACCCTCCCTTTTCCTCCGTTAACGTCTTCATTGAGTATCTTGTCGTGATGGGTCTTCTTCTTCTTCGGGCGGTTGGTCGTCGACGGTTTTGCTGCGGTTGGGGCTCGGTTGGCGGTTTTTACCGTTACTATGATTTTCCTACCCAAGCTTTGAACGCCAGTTTATTCTTAATTGGGCTTTACTGTCCAAGCATCAAACGCCAGCTTATAACTAGGCCGTTTGTCTTGATTTCACTGTCCATGCTTCAAACGGCAACTTATTCATCAAACGCCAGCTTATAACTAGGCCGTTTGTCCCCCAATGTGTCTTTCCGCTGCCCTTCTTTGCCTTTACCAGTTTTACCATTTTCCTTGTCTCGTCTCGTCTGTTCGTGGCCCCGTATGTCCTGTGCGTCTTCGATTCGGGTCTCGTTCTCCTCCCGCGTTTGGCCCCCAGTGTAGTAATGGGTGTCCTTGGTGTTGAGTGGCGCGGGGAGGGAGTAGAGGGCCCGCAACGAGGCACGAAGCGAGAGCGAGGGGCAGGAGGCAGGAGCAAGAGGCAAGCGACAAGAGACCGATCACTACCGGTGGGCCTACAATTATACCCGGTTTTTCACCCCTTATCTGCGCGCCAAATCAGGTCAGTCCTTTGTCTAACTTTTGGCGGGCTCGTCTAAAATGATTATAGTCATTTACTTTAATGACTTCTGGGGCGGTTTGTCTCCTTGTATAATGACTTTGATATCCTGGCTGTTTGTTATTTATGAAACTTAATCGTCTTTCCTGGCTTGGCAGCTACCTATGAGCTGTTACCGATTATTTATGCGAGAAGTTGATGGCCTCAAGATTAGGCCCATCCTGACTTGATCTGTTCCAAGGTGAAGAATGCATATTCTGTGTTTACCTAGCTGTCTGGCTTTACAAAGTCTTTCACAGATTCATGCATGTTAGGTTCCTTTTCAGGGCCTGCCTTTTTGCAGGGCCTTGCTTTTAAAATCCTGTCGGTTTTGGTCACGAGGTTTCAGAAGCCATTTTGGGTACCCTTTTTAATAACTTGTCCATACAGGGTCCCTTTATCCATAACTTTCGGGGAATGTGGGAATTTTGAGAACCCTACACAGGGTCTCCAGAATCATTGTCGTATGCTGCACTGCACAACATAGCATAGCAACGAGGATTGGAGCTGCAGGAGGAGCAAGGCGCAGAGCGCACAGCCTCTTCGGAGGAGGAGGAGGAACATGTGGAACACAAGGAGGAGGAGGAGGAACCTGAGGTGGAGATGGCACCAGCAGTGGTGCACATTGCTGCCCGGGAGGCTTGGGATGGCCTCATAATGCCCAGATTTACTTAACTTGCACCAGTGCATCCATCTTGCTCTCAGATGCTGTACCAACTCCCTCCCCACCTCCCCAACAGCACCACAAAGCAGTCCCACAATGACCAAGCCATTCCTGTCACCCAAACCCTCATTGCTCAAGGTTAAGTAATGTCTCACCATTCACTCCAAATGACAACGCCGCTTCCCAGGTAGCAGGCAAAAATGGACAAGACGGGAAAGTTGTGCAAAGAAATAAATTTATGTGCATCATAAATATAACTGAAAGTTAACATTAACATTTGTTCATACACCCATGTGCATACCCTTGTGCATCTAGGATTGTGGCTTCAACAGAGGGAGAGGCAGGCTGCTCACTTCCCTGCTGCGGCTGCTTTGGCACTTTTGGCGGGTTTTGGAGCCTGTGAGGGCCCCGCCAAAGACTGCTCCTCCTGCAACTGTGCAGGGGCAGACTCGACCATCGGGATCTGAGGCAGCATGTGAGGCTCTACTGAGGGGGAGGCAATGGGGGAGAAGTGGGAGCACTTTGAGCAGAGCCCCCACTTCCACTTCCCCTCTCACCACCATCCCTCTCATGGGCCACTCGCACTTCCCTGCTAGCAAGGAGCTGGACCTTGCTGCGGTGAACGCCCAAGTCTAAGTTGGTATCCCTCCTCGAGATGAGGTCTATGAGCGTCTGCCATCTGTTGTTCACAGCAAGCATGTTCTTGTTGGACTGGCGCATTTGCTGCTCCATGCAGGTGGCCATCCTGCAGGAGACCAGTTAGCCTAACATCTATCATTGGGAAAATGCTGGAGTCCTTCATTAAGGAAGCAGTAGCAGGGCATTTGGAAAATCATAATGGGCCAGAAATTCGCGGCCAGAAGTGTGAGTACGGTCGGGGTACTCACGCATCTGGCCGTTGGAAATGCCGGCGTTCAGCAGGAACAGCGCATGCGGGGAACGCCGGCATTTCCAGACCCGAGGTCTATTCACAGCGCGTGCAACTGCACAGGCAGCGCTTGCACAGTGAACTTTGTGGATTTCAATGATGGATTCAGTGAGGGTAAGTCCTTAGAAGTTACACTTGAAAAAAGCAAGTGTAAAGTTGTTCATTGGCTGCGGAGGAAGATATATTTTATCGTGGAGCTTCTGAAATGCAATATTTTTGTTTGGGAAAGGGAGGGAAGTTATTTTAAGAAATTTTAAGTAAGTTTTAAAGTTAAAATTTTTTTTTTTTAAAAGGGTTTTCAGAACGGTAGGTAGAAGGAGCAATTGTGGCTGTGTGAATGGAATGTGAGAATGAGTTATGTATGTATGTCCACATATATTCCTTTACGTATATGTATGTATGTTTTATATTCCTTTACTAATGTGTATGAATGTATGTTTTTAATTGTGATTTTCCAATAAGTTACTTTCTCTGAAAGTCATAATTAAATAATACATTCATACACATAAGTAAAGGAATATATACATAACACGCAAAGGAATATATACAGACATACATACTTTCAGAAGCTCCACGATAATAAATATCTTCCTCCGCAGCCTCTGGAGCAACTGTACCCATGCTTTTTTCATGTGTAAGTTGTAATGACTTGACCTCACTGAAAGCATTAATGAAAGCGGCAAATTATACTGCGCACGCGCTGCCTGTGCAGTCGCACGCGTTCTGCCTCTGAACCCCTTCGTTCAGAGGACAGGAAATGCCGGTTTTCCCCACATGCACTGTGCATGCTGAAAACCGGCATTTCATCCAGCCAGATGCGTAAGTACCCCGACCGTACTCGCGCATTTGGAAGGGAATTACTGGGCCAACATTTTACATGTCAATAAAATGAAAAATTTAACAATTGCACGACTTGCCCCCTCGCATCTGCGACTGAGGGTCCAAGGAGGTGCATTGCGCAAGAGGTCATCATCGTACGTATCCTCACACTGTTCCCTTTGGGGAACTGTATGAAGTGGTGGAAGGATTTATGGCCGTGATTAACGCTCATTCCGTGACCGTAACCATCTTTGAACCAGCCATTAGGGTGGTTAGTCCTATGGCGGGAGGGTTTTACGGGCTCCCACAACCCATCTGAGGGAGGGGGGCCACCAACACCCACGGACGCAAGTATCCCGCTGGATGTCCACCCAGAATTTAAAGTTGGAGCTCCGACTCCACTTGCCGGGACTGTCTAGAGTGGGATTCAAAACCCTACTCCTTCTGGCCCAGCGGCGGGGATGCTTACTGCTACGCAAAAGGCCCACTCCGCACAAAAGGTGACACCCATACGTTTCCTGCGCCTTTTCCCTCCCCGTGACTGGAGCCCTATGCTGCCATTTCACGTTGCTAATCGGATTGGGCCTTTGTCATAGCGGTAGGATCCCCGCCGCTGGGCCAGATCAGGGTAGGGTTTCGAACCCCGCTCCAGACAGTCCCGGCAAGTGGAGTCGGAGCTCCGGCTCTAAATTCTGGGTTGACATCCAGTGGGATATTTGCGTCCGTGGGTGTGGGTGGCCCCCCCTCCTTGTATAGCTTGTGGGAGCCCGTAAAACCCTCCCGCCATAGGACTAACCGCCCTAATGGCTGGTTCAAAGATGGTTACGGTCACGGAATGAGCGTTAATCATGGCCATAAATCCTTCCACCACTTCATACAGTTCCCCAAAGGGAACAGTGTGAAGACACGTATGATGACGACATTGCTAAATAAATAAATGGAATTAAAAAAATTCTTTTAGGGCTTTTAAAAGTCTTTAAATTGCTTTAATTCTCTTTAAAACTACTTCAGATTACTCAAAATAATGTAAACATTTTAAAAAGTTTATAAAAGTTACCAAAATCTTCAAAAAACTTCCAAAAACCTATTTAAACTGCTGCTTTGCATGTAAAAATGCTTAGCAGCGTGACAGAAACATTGGGGGCATGTCCAGTGAAACTGAGACCTCAAGGGGCGTGTCTCACTTGCACTGCATGCTCCTGGCTTCGCGCTGGCTGCACTCCTGGGCGGCGTGACGTCATACGCTGCCCGGGATTCTTCTTTCTGTTTCAGCAAGTGCAGGCGTCCCTGGAGCTGATCGGCAGGAGCGCGGGGTAAGTGCAAAAACGGGGCTGCAAGCCCCGTTCAGCAATTTCTGGCCCAATGCGTCAAGCAGAGTCAGCATGGTTTTAGGAAAGGGAAATCATGTTTAACAAACGTGCTAGAGTTCTTTGAGGAGGTAACGAGCAGGGTGGACAAAGGTGAGCCAGTGGATGTGGTGTATTTGGATTTCCAGAAGGCATTCGATAAGGTGCCACATAAAAGGTTACTGCATAAGATAAGAGCTCACAAAGTTGGGGGTAATATATTAGCATGGATAGAGGATTGGCTAACTAACAGAAAGCAGAGAGTCGGGATAAATGGGTCATTTTCCGGTTGGCAAACGGTAACTAGTGGGGTGCCACAGGGATCGGTGCTGGGGCCTCAACTATTTACAATTTACATTAATGACTTGGATGAAGGGAGCAAGTATAATGTAGCCAAGTTTGCAGATGATACAAAGATGGGTGGGAAAGCAAGTTGTGCAGGGGACTCAAAGAATCTGCAAAGGGACAAAGACGGGCTAAGTGAGTGGGCAAACATTTGGCAGATGGAGTGTAATGTGGGAAAGTGCGAGGTTATCCACTTTGGCAGGAAAAATAAAAAAGCAAATTATTATTTAAATGGAGAGAGATTACAAAATGCTACAGTTCAGAGGGACCTGGGGGTCCCTGTACATGAAACGCAAAAAGTTAACATGCAGGTACAGCAAGTAATCAAAATGGCAAATGGCCTTTATTGCAAGGGGGTTGGAGTATAAAAGCAGGGAAGTCCTGCTACAATTGTACAGGGTATTGGTGAGACCACACCTTGCGTACTGCATACAGTTTTGGTCTTCTTATTTAAGGAAGGATATACTTGCATTGGAGGCAGTTCAGAGACGATTCACTAGGTTAATTCCAGAGATGAGGGGGTTGACTTATGAGGAAAGATTGAGCAGGCTGGGCCTATACTCATTGTAATTTAGAAGAATGAGAGGTGATCTTATTGAAACATATAAGATACTGTGGGGGCTCGACAAGGTAGATGCAGAGAGGATGTTTCCCCTCATGGGAAAATCTAGAACTCGGGGGCATAGTTTCAGAATAAAGGATCGCCCTTTTAGAACTGAGATGAGGAGGAATTTCTTCTCTCAGAGGGTCGTAAGTCTGTGGAATTCTCTGCCCCAGAGAGCCGTGGAGGCTGGGTCATTAAATACATTTAAGGTGGAGATAGACAGATTTTTGCAAGATAAGGGAGTGAAGGGTTATGGGGAGCAGGCGGGGAAGTGGCTTTGAGCCCAAGATCAGCCATGATCTTATTGAATGGCGGAGCAGGCTTGAGGGGCCAAGTGGCCTATTCCTGCTCCTATTTCTTATGTTCTTATGTTCTTATCCTTTCCATGCCTGTGAGATGCTGGTGCTCATGTTGGAGATGGACTCCTCCATTCTCTGTACAGTCGCACACATCGCGGCTGGAAAAGCTGCCAGAGCATCACGCATTTGTTGCTGCCCCTCCAAGATCACCTTCTTTCTTGATGGCCCCCGAGGTTCAGCATCTGCATGCAGCTCAGTAGAGCTTGGAGCATCCTGCGCCTTTCGGCGAGGAGTCTCCACTGCTGTCCCTGTCAACACCATCTGCGCTTGGTCACTTGTGATGTGTGAGACACCAGGTGACAACACTACTCTATCTCGCACAGGACCCAACTGTATATAATTTCATAAGTTTCTTAAATAATAATAAGCCAATAGAATTATATAGAATTACATAAAATATACAGCACAGAAACAGGCCGTTCAGCCCATCCAGTCCATGCCGGCGTTTATGCTCCCGTCTTTCCTCATCTAACTCTATCAGTATAACTCTCTATTCCCTTCTCCCTCATGTGGTTGTCTAGCTTCCCCTTAAATGCATCTATACTATTCACCTCAACTACTCCCTGTGGTAGCGAGTTCCACATTCTCACCACTCTCTTGGTAAAGATGTTTCTTCTGAATTCCCTATTTGATTTCTTGGTGACTTTCTTATATTGATGGCCATTAATTTTTCTTTTCACCACAAGTGGAAGCACATGCACACATCTGGAGATCCACTGGAAGCGGTGGGGGTGGTGGGGGGTGCGGGGTGGGGAGCCCGGTAGAGCGCAACCGGAAGTCCGGGTTTCCCTGCATGCTGTGGAGTTCCATAGCATGCGTGATGTCTCAGACGGGTTCCCCGCCCAGAAGTCAGCCTGATTAACAGGCTTGTTTCCAGTTGAGTGTGGATCGCTGAACAAGAGGCCCCAACCCCAGGTAGATGCGAGCCTTGACCCGGGGGGGGGTGGAGGGGGTCCGATCCCGGGGGAGGTCCGATCCCGGGTGTGGTTCCAATCCCGACCCCGGGGAGGTCCAAATCTGGGGAGGGTTCCGAACCCCGACCCCGGGGGTGGTTTGATTCCGGGGGGGGGGGGGGTGGTGTTTGTATGGGGGGGGGGAACTGTTGGTGGGGGGAGCTTGTGGGGCTGGGAGAAAGCCCTCCTGCTCCAATTGTCCCACAAGATTGCTCCCTGAAGCTGTCCTCACCTCGCTGCAGCTGCCGGGATTCCCGAGGACCGGGAACCCTGGCCGGCCACTGTTAAACCTGCAAAGCACGTTAAATCCAAGGCTTCTAGCCTCATAAACATATTTATAGTGCCAACCCGCCTCCTGGGAGCAGGTTGGCTGCTCACCTCCCATCCCGCCTCCGTTAAAACCGGAAGTGGGCGGTTTAAAGGTGGGTTGGGGTCGGGATTCAGATTTTTAAAGCTTTAACCTCCCACCCGACACCAACCCACCCATTTTTTGGGGTTAAAATCCCCCCCCCTATGTGTCTACTCTATCATAACCTTTCATAATTTTAAAAACCTCTATTAGGTCACCCCTCAGTCTTCTCTTTTCAAGAGAAAAGAGATCCAGTCTGTTCATCCTTTCCTGATAGTTATAACCTCGCAATTCTGGTATCAACTTTGTGAATCTTTTTTGCACCCTCTCCAGTGCCTCAATATCCTTTTTATAATAGGTAACATAATAGAGTAAGAATATGTACAGGATCATTTATATATACTGCACCAAAATACTAAAGTAATAAAAGATTTACTAGCTTTTCAAATATCAATCTTGAACTTACCTCTTGAGATACTAGCATAAGAAAAAAAAAGACTTGCATTTATATAGCACCTTTCGCGACCTCAGGATGTCCCAAAGCGCTTTACAGCCAATGAAGTACTTTTGAAGTGTAGTCACTGTTGTAAGGTGAGAAATGCGTCAGCCAATTTGCACACAGCAAGCTCCTACAAACAGCAAGGTGATAATGACCAGATAAGCTGCTTTAGTGATGTTGATTGAGTGATAAATATTGGCCAGGACACCGGGGATAACTCCCCAGCTCTTTTTTAATATAGTGCCATGGGATCTTTTATGTCCACCTGAGAAAGAAGACGGGGCCTCGGTTGAATGTCTCATCTGAAAGACGACACCTCTGACAGTGCAGCACTCTCTCAGTACTACACTTCATATGTCAAGGAGAACTCATTGTTGCATCCCCTGGGTTGCACGATCGTATAAGTAGATATTGGCCAATGTGAGTCAACTTCGCACAGTGAGGATGAGGGATCCACTTACCGGAGCAACTGGTGCCACTGAACCTGAGGACGTATCTAGGGCAGACTAAATTTATAACAGGATCATAATCTTTCAATGGAGTGAAGTCTTTATGCTACTGGTCCTTGTTGGGAATTTATGATTAATATTAAAACCCTCACATATTAATGCAGTACTTTGATATTAATATTTAGCTGCAATATTGAAGGGTTTTTGACAACTGTCAGAAATAATCTCATCTGCAGGTTTTCTTGAAGTAGCTCTAATAACGAGTGGGTCAGTAAGTAATCTGAGTACAAATACTTGTAATAAACAGAGTCAGAACAGAGCTAGTTCCATATATATACAGTACATGCGTGCAAGGTGACACATAATAATGTCATCAAACAATAACGACAACTTATATTTATATAGCACCTTTAACATAGGAAAATGTCCCAAGACATTTTTCAGGAGCGTTATCAAACAAAATTTGACACCGAGCCACATAAGGAAATGTTAGGACGGGTGACCAAAAGCTTGGTCAATGAGGTAGGTTTTAAGGAGCATATTAAAGGAGGATAGAGAGCTAGAGAGGAGAAGCGATTTGGGAAGGGAATTTGGTGCTTCGGGCCTAGGCAGCTGAAGGCACAGCTGCCAATGGTGGAGCAATGAAAATTGGGGATATGCAAGGGGCCAGAATTGGAGGAACGCAGAGATCTCAGAGGGCTGTAGGGCTGGAGGGTGTTACAGAGATAGGGAGGGGCGTAGCAATGGACGGATTTGAAAACAAGGATGAGAAGTTTAAAACTGGGGCATTGCTGGATTGGGAGCCAACTTAGGTCAGCGAACACAGGGTGATAGGTGAATGGGACTTGGTGTGAGTTAGGATTCGGTCAGCAGAGTTTTGGATGAGCTCAAGTTTACGGAGGATGTATGATGGGAGAGCATTGGAATAGTACAGATGTATGGAAACAGCACTGTACTTTTAGTGAGTTAGTACAGGAGGAGGTGCCTAATCCAGCCAGGAAAATCTGGGTCTGTGATTTCATCAGAACTACAGAAGTGGGGTTGGTGGCGAGAGAACTGCACATCTGTCGTCAACAGCACTCACTTAAGGTAAAAATAACTTACACTGTCAATCTCATTAATAGTTTTTTAATGGAAAAAAACTACAGATGGAATATGCAGTCTTAGCTCCAGTGATAGAATGTTGAACTCTCTTAGAATGTAATATGCTGGTGTGAATCACTTATTATAAGCCTTGTTAGATAAAAGAAACAGACCGAGATAAAGGAACTAGGTGTTAACAAACAACAAACATCAAGTAAAAGAGTAGTATTAAATATAATAGCATCCATAATTCATTAGTGGCAAATTATGAACTATCAATTATTAAGGGCAACTATTTAGGTGTTAGCTGTGGCTCAGCAGCAAGCACTCTTGCATCTGAGGCAGAAGGTTAGTGTCATAGAGTCATAGAGTTATACAGCACGGATAGAGGCCCTTCGGCCCATCGTGTCCGCGCCGGCCATCAAGCCCTGTCTGATCTAATCCCATATTCCAGCATTTGGTCCGTAGCCTTGTATGCTATGGCATTTCAAGTGCTCATCCAAACGCTTCTTAAATGTTGTGAGGGTTCCTGCCTCCACAACCCTTTCAGGCAGTGAGTTCCAGACTCCAACCACCCTCTGGGTGAAAAAGTTCTTCCTCAAATCCCCTCTAAACCTCCCGCCCTTTACCTTGAATCTATGCCCCCTAGTTATTGACCCCTCTACTAAGGGAAAAAGCTCCTCAGCATCCATCCTATCTATGCCCCTCATAATTTTGTACACCTCAATCATGTCCCCCCTCAGCCTCCTCTGCTCCAAGGAAAACAAACCCAATCTGCCCAGTCTCTCTTCATAGCTGAAGCGCTCCAGCCCTGGTAACATCCTGGTGAACCTCCTCTGCACCCTCTCCAACGCGATCACATCCTTCCTGTAGTGTGGCGACCAGGACTGCACACAGTATTCCAGCTGTGGCCTAACCAGTGTTTTATACAGTTCCATCATAACCTCCTTGCTCTTATATTCAATGCCTTGGCTAATGAAGGCAAGTATCCCATATGCCTTTTTTACCACCTTATCCACCTGTTCCGCCGCCTTCAGGGATCTGTGTACTTGCACACCGAGATCCCTCTGACCCTCCGTCTTGCCTTGGGTCTTACCATTCATTGTGTATTCCCTTGCCTTGTTAGTCCCTCCAAAGTGCATCACCTCGCACTTTTCCAGGTTAAATTCCATTTGCCACTGTTCCGCCCATCTGACCGACCCATCTATATCGTCCTGCAGACTGAGGCTACCCTCCTCGCTATTTACCACCCTACCAATTTTTGTATCATCCGCGAACTTACTGATCATACCTTTTACATTCATATCCAAGTCATTAATGTAGACCACAAACAGCAAGGGACCCAGCACCGATCCCTGTGGTACCCCACTGGCCACAGGCTTCCAGTCACAAAAACAACCTTCGACCATCACCCTCTGCCTTCTGTCACTAAGCCAGTTTTGTATCCAATGTGCCAAGGCACCCTGGATTCCATGGGCTCTTACCTTCTTGACCAGTCTCCTGTGCGGGACTTTATCGAAGGCCTTACTGAAATCCATATATACCACATCCACTGCGTTACCCTCATCCACACACCTAGTCACCCCCTCAAAAAACTCAATCAAATTAGTCAGACATGATCTTCCCTTGACAAAGCCATGTTGACTATCCCTGATTAATCCTTGCCTCTCCAAGTGGAGACAAATTTTGTCCCTCAGAATTTTTTCCAATAATTTTCCTACCACTGATGTTAGGCTCACTGGCCTGTAGTTCCCCGGTTTTTCCCTACTTCCCTTCTTGAATAATGGTACTACATTAGCGGTTCTCCAGTCCTCTGGCACATCCCCTGTGGCCAGAGAGGTCCTGAATATATGTTTTAGAGCCCCCGCAATCTCTTCCTTTGCCTCACACAGCAGCCTGGGATACATTTCATCCGGGCCTGGGGATTTATCCATTTTTAGGCCAGCTAAAACCGCCAATACCTCCTCCCTCTCGATGTGAATATGTTAGAGCATATCACAGTCCCCCCGCCCTATTTCTATGTCTACATCGTCCTTCTCCATAGTGAAAACAGATGCAAAAAATTCATTTAGAACCCCTCCTACATCTTCCGGCTCCACACACAGATTGCCACTTTTGTCCCTAATGGGCCCTATTTTTTCCCTAGTTATCCTCTTACCCTTAATATACTTATAAAACATCTTAGGATTTTCCTTTATTTTGCTTGCCAGTGTTATTTCATGGCCCCTCCTTGATCTCCTAATTTCTTTTTTAAGTATCCCCCTGCACTTTTTGTACTCCTCTAGGGCTTCCTCCGTCTTTAGCCTTTTGTATCTGCCAAAAGCCCTCCTTTTTTTCCTAATCCATTCTCGTATACCCCCTGACATCCAAGGTTCCCTGTGGTTTTTGGAACCACCCTTGACCTTTACGGGAACATGTTGCCATTGTATGATCCCAATCTCCCTTCTGAAAGCCTCCCATTGCTCTGATGCGGATTTTCCTACAAGTAGCTGATCCCAGTCCATTTTGGCCAGATCCTGCCTTATCCTATTAAAATCGGCCTTCCCCCAATTTAGAACCTTTATTTCCGGCCCATCCCTGTCCTTTTCCATGACCACTTTAAATCTTACCATATTATGGTCACTGTCACCAAAGTGCTCACCTACTAGCACTTTTTCCACATTCCCTAGAATTAGGTCCAGTACCACCCCCTCTCTTGTAGGACTTTTTGCATGCTGGCTCAAAAAGCTCTCCTGGATGCACTTTAAGAATTCTACACCCTCTGAGCCTTTCACACTCTGACTATCCCAGTTAATATTGGGGAAGTTGAAATCCCCCATTATTATTACCCTATTATTTACACATTCCTCTGAGATTTGACTACATATCTGTTCCTCTATCTCCCCCTGACTGTTTGGAGGCCTATAGTACACTCCCAGCAAAGTGCTTGCCCCCTTTTTGTTTTTAAGCTCCACCCATATGGCCTCATTAGAGGAACCTGCTAATATATCATCCCTCCTTACTGCAGTAATTGACTCCTTAATTAATATTGCGACACCCCCTCCTCTTATACCTCCCCCTCTGTCTCGCCTGAAGATTCTGTACCCCGGAATATTGAGCTGCCAGTCTTGCCCCTCCCTCAACCATGTCTCCGTGATAGCAACAATATCATACTCCCATGTGTTTATCAACACCTTCAGTTCATCCACCTTACTTGCAAGACTCCTTGCATTAAAATAGATGCCATCCAGCCTTGCCCTTATATATTTGCCCTGTCTACCAAGCTGACTTGTTTTTTTCTCTATAATTGGCAGCACATCACCCCCTATTTCAGCTCCCCTCTGTATCCCATCCCCCTGCCAAGTTAGTTTAAACCCCCCCCAACAGTGCTAGCAAACCTCCCCGCAAGGATATTTGTCCCGCTCTGGTTCAGGTGCAACCCGTCCGACTTGTACAAGTCCCACCTTTCCCAGAAGCAGGCCCAGTGATCCAGGAAAGTAAAACCCTCCCCCCTACACCAACTCTTTAGCCACACATTCATCTGCTCTATCCTCCCATTCCTATACTCACTAGCACGTGGCACTGGGAGTAATCCAGAGATTACAACCTTTGAGGTCCTGCTCTTTAATCTGTTACCTAGCTCCCTAAATTCTTGATGCAGGACCTCATCCCCCTTCCTACCTATGTCGTTGGTCCCAATGTGGACCACGACCTCTGCCTGCTCACCCTCCCCCTTAAGAATGCCCTGTAGCCGCTCAGTGACATCCCTGACCCTGGCCCCAGGGAGGCAACAAACCATCCTGGAGTCACGTTTGCGGCCACAGAAACGCCTATCTGTTCCCCTTACGATAGAATCCCCTACCACTATTGCTCTCCCACTCTTTTTCCTCCCTTCCTGAGCAGCAGAAGCGTCCCTGGTGCCAGGAAGCTGGCTGCTGCTGCCTTTCCCTGGTGAGTCATCTGGTTGTGGGGTCAAGCCCCACTACCAGAGACTTGAACACAAAAATCAACATATGGAGTGCTGCACTGTTGGAGGTGCTGTCTTTTGGATAAGATTTTAAACCACGGGCTCATTTGGTCTTTCAGGTGGATGTAAACGATCCCATGGCACTATTTTGAAGAAGAACAGGGACGTTATCCCTGGTGTCCTGGCCAATATTTATTGCTAAATAAACGTAACAAAAACAGATTACCTGGTCATTATAACATTGCTGTTTGTGGGAGCTTGCTGTGCACAAATTGGCTGCTATGTTTCCTACATTACAACTGTAGTGTATGTACATTTAAGAGAGAACTACTTTTACAGCTCCTGTATACTGTAGTACCGGCAGTGACCACACCTGTATATAAGCCTTGAGCATGCCTCTGTACCCCCAGTCTTGAGATTACCCTACTCCAGTAAATATCTGTTGATTGTTCAGTTACAGCATCCGTGTGGTTATTGAAAAACATCCTACTCTCAGAGTCACGGGTCTAACAGTGGCGACGAGTGTCGATTCGAATCTACCTGCAACTCTGCATTTCCCTTCGAGGATTCGCTCTGGGAGGGCGGTGGAAGAAAGTCGAGGCCAGAAGCACAGGCATCGACCACGAGCAACCGCCCAGTTGTCCGGCAGAGAGTGAACATCGCAGGGGAGGCTGTGGAGAGCCGGGCTTGGTTCCCCAGCCACGACGATCAGCAATAGACTGACGACAGGTACAGCGCAGATCCTTCCCGGACAGCGGCGGCTGAAGCCGGCTGACGGCGGAGAGAAAGCCGAGCAGTGTCGACGGGGTAAGACAGAGGGTGAAGCACACAGGGCGCAGCCGGGGGTTGAAAACTGAGCGGCGTCGAGGAAAAACGAAACTAAGAGAGAGAGGGTAAAGCAGCAGCCGGGTTCAGGACCGAGCGGCGGAAACGGGAAAGGCGCACAGAAAAAAAAAATGCGCAGAGCGCAGCCAGGGCTCAAAGGCTGAACAGTGTCCGCGGGGAGAAGAAGGGAGAGTGCGGGAGACGCCATTGAGCCGCGGAGAAGAAGGAAGAGCGCGGGAGACACCATTTTTAGAAGCCGCAGCGGAGAAGAAGGGTGAGCGCGGGAAGAAAGGAAAGCGCGGGAGATGCCATTTTGTGCCAGCAGAGAAGAAGGGAAAGCAAGGGAGACGCCATTTTTGACAGTTAAATCACACCCAGGGATGCCGAAGAGTGGCAGTGTCTCTACGTTCGACAATTAAGTCGAAGATTGGGCGACATATGTGGAACGTATTGAGGTGTACTGCAGGGCGAATGAAGTGCCAGATGCTAGGAAAGCACTGGTTTTGTTAAATTCCATGGGTGCAAAAACTTATGGGTTACTGCGAAACCTAATAACCCCGGAGAAGCCTGTGAATAAGAATTTCAAAAGCATAGTAGAAATCCTACAGGACCAGTTAAACCCCACACCGCTGCTGATAGCAGAACGATTTAAGTTCCATAAAAGGAACCAACACAAAGACGAAAACAATGCTGAGTACCTAACGGAACTGCGCAAGCTATCAAAACACTGCCAGTTTGGAGCGGGACTAGCAGATACGTTAAGGGACAAGTTTGTGTGTGGGCTGCAAAGTGAAGGAACCCAGAAACGGCTTCTATCAGAAAAGGATCTTACGCTGGACAAGGCTTTCAGTATGGCAGTATCACATGAAGCAGCCGCAAGGGGCGCTGCAGAGATACAACGGAGACCACAAGAATATGGCACCAATGAAATGTCCTATGGAACAGGGAAGTGCTATCGCTGCGGCAGAACAACACATGACCAGAAGGATTGTTGGTTCAAGGACCAAGTGTGCAGACAGTGTGGAAAAGCAGGACACATAGCAAGAGTCTGCAGGTCTGGGAAGAAAACCAACAGTAAGAAATCTCCACAGGAGAAGTACAAAAAGGTACACAAGGTGATGGGCAGTAGTTCAGACGAACAGAAAAGTGACACAGACTCCGGAAGCAAGGAGCTGGGTTGTCTGAAACTACATAAGGTAACCAAAATGGAGGATCACCAGACTATCTGGATTACACTCAAGATAGATGGAGTCCAAGTGAAAATGGAATTGGACACAGGATCAGCCCTAACAGTCATAAACCAAAGGGACTACAAGCGGCTATTTTCACATATACCCTTGAAAGCTACAGAAATTGTCTTGAAGATGTACACGGGGCAAAAAGTCTACCCCAAAGGAAAAATAAGGGTGAAAGTGATATATAAAGGCCAGGAAATACCTAAAATGGATATATATGTATTGCCAGATGGAGGACCACCACTGCTAGGACGTGAATGGATCCGGAAGATACAATTAGATTGGCATTCCATACAGGCACTGAAGGTTGAGGCCAAAAAGGATGATGACGTCACACCTGGACGACTGTCAAAAATGCTAACTAACGCAAAAGAAGTGTTCCAGGAGGGACTTGGAACACTAAAAGGCATAACAGCAACGATTAAAATAGAGGAAAATGCAAGCCCAAAGTTTCTTAAGGCCAGACCAGTGCCTTATGCGATCAGACCAGCTGTCGAAGCAGAGCTGGAAGGGTTGGAACGTTCAGGAGTACTGTCCAAAGTAGACTGGAGCGAGTGGGCTACACCCATCGTTCCTGTAATGAAGAGGTCGTTGAGTAATACGCCTGGGGAACCAAAGAAGGTCCGCATCTGTGGGGATTTTAAGGTGACAGTGAACCCAGTCCTTCACACAGTACAATATCCGCTTCCACGAATTGAGGATATTTTTGCCTCACTATCTGGAGGTAAACGCTTCACCAAAATTGATCTAGCCCAGGCGTACTTGCAAATGGAGGTAGAAGAAGCCTCGAAACAATACCTTACGATTAACACTCATAAAGGTCTTTATCAATACAACCGGCTGGTGTTCGGGGTAGCATCGGCTCCGGCTATTTGGCAAAGGGCGATGGATCAAGTCCTGCAAGGGATTCCAGGGACCCAGTGTTATTTGGACGACATCCTGGTCACGGGCGAAAATGACAGTGATCACCTCGCCAACTTGGAGAATGTGCTCACCAGATTAAAGGAATATGGGCTACGAGCTAATCGCCACAAGTGCGAGTTTTTCCAGAAGCAGATCTCGTATTGTGGCCACGTCATCGATGAAGAGGGGTTACATAAGTCCCCTGAAAAGATTGAGGCAGTAGTCAAGGCTCCAGCACCGGAAAATGTGTCACAACTGAGGTCGTTCCTCGGGCTGGTAAACTACTACCATAAGTTCTTACCAAATTTGTCCACGGTATTACACCCACTGAACACCCTACTGCAAACAGGGGTACCATGGAAGTGGAATGACGAACGTAGACGAGCTTTCCAGAAGTGTAAAGAATTGATCACATCAAAAGAGGTGTTGGCCCATTTCAACCCAGCACTACCAATTCGTTTGGCATGTGATGCATCACCCTATGTTATTGGAGTGGTGCTGTCGCACAAATTCCCAGGCGGTTTGGAGAGGCCAGTAGCCTTTGCGTCTCGGTCACTAACCTCAGCCGAGCGCAGCTACGCCCAGATTGACAGGGAGGCCCTCAGCCTAGTATGGGGAGTAAAAAAATTCAACCACTATCTGCATGGGCAGAAGTTCACCTTGCTGACTGACCACCAACCACTTGTCTCCATCTTTAATCCTAAGAAGGGCGTTCCAGTGATGACTGCACAACGGTTACAAAGATGGTCCCTGTTTCTAGGGGCGAATCAATATGAAATAGAATATAAAGGCACAAAACAGCATGGAAACGCTGATGGGCTATCGCGCCTGCCACTGCCTACTGTGGAGGAAGCACCAGCAGTGGACCCTATCGAGATATTTTATTCGTCAATAATTGAACGATTGCCAGTAACAAACGCGGATATAGAGAAGGAGACCCGCAATGATCTGACGCTGTCTCGGGTATATGATTTGACGGTGAGGGGATGGCCAACACATGGCGACTCACTGTTGCCAGCATTCTCATCTCGAAGAGAACAGCTGTCAGCATGCCAGGGGACAGTGATGTGTGGATCCAGAGTGGTGATTCCACCCAAGTTAAGGGAGAGAGTGCTAAATGAGCTACATGAAGATCATCTGGGGGGAGTGAAAATGAAAAGCCTTGCTAGGGCATTTGTGTGGTGGCCGGGAATCGATCAACAAATCGAAGACCTAACCAAGAGCTGCTCAGGATGCCAGAAGGTCCAAAATGCACCACCACATGCCCCTCTACACCCATGGGAGTGGCCCTCCTCTCCATGGCAACGGGTGCATATTGATTTTGCTGGTCCATTCATGGACTCAATGTTCTTAATTGCAGTGGATGCTCATTCGAAGCGGCCTGAGGTGATAAAGCTGTCTTCAACCACTACAGAGAAAATGATTGCAGACCTACAGACCATATTTGCCAGAAACGGCTTGCCAGAGCAGATTTGCTCTGATAATGGACCACAGTTTGTGTCCGAAGATTTTTGAAAATTTATGAGAAGGAATGGGGTAAGGCATTACACATCCGCCCCATATCATCCAGCCACAAATGGATTGGCTGAGAGGTTCTTACAAACCTTTAAGAAGGCGATAAAGGCCATGTGCGACGATGAAATTCCACTACAGCATAAGGTGGACAATTTCTTATTAGCCTACCGAAACGCGACACATGCAGTTACCAACCAAATCCCGGCCATGATGTTCTTTAAGCGAAGGTTGCGATCTCGTCTGGACTTGCTTAGACCAGATGTGCGAAGAAATGTTGAGGATAAACAATTCCAGCACATCAATGAGAAGCCGACAAGGAGCTTCAATGTAGGACAACCAGTCTTGGCCCGTGACTACCGAACAGAGAAATGGCAACCCGGAACGATATGCACACGGCAGGGGCCATTAATGTACACAGTGGATGTCGGGGAGAACATTGTGAGATGCCACGTTGATCAGATCTTAGCGTCACAGGAACGAGTCAACCCGATGTCTTGCGTACCTGGGGATGAACCCGACACACCGGTAGCATCTACCTCCGAACCAGTAGCAGTGGAACCCGATGAACTAACCGATGAAAAGGGGCCAGAATCGGCTCCGCACCAAGAACAAGAACCTCAGGAAAGGCTCTATCCCGAAAGGATCAGGAAGCCGCCCCAAAGACTGAATCTATAAATGGACTATTGTTGTTTAATGTACATGTTAAAGTGTTAATTGTTATTTGAATATTATGGGTACTACTAATCTAAAAGGGGAGGAATTGTAGTGTATGTACCTTTAAGAGAGAACTACTTTTACAGCTCCTGTATACTGTAGTACCGGCAGTGACCACACCTGTATATAAGCCTTGAGCATGCCTCTGTACCCCAGTCTTGAGATTACCCTACTCCAGTAAATATCTGTTGATTGTTCAATTACAGCATCCGTGTGGTTATTGAAAAACATCATACTGTCAGAATCACGGATCTAACAACAACAGTGACTACACTTCAAAAATACTTAATTGGCTGTAAAGCGCTTTGGGATGTCTGGTGTTCATGAAAGGTGCTATATAAATGCAAGTCTTTCTTTCTTTTTAAGGGTAGATCTAACAAAAAGAATCTAACCAACTGTTTTGCATCACCTTTTTTGAACCATGCAAGCATTTGAAGCGGAGTTAATACTTCCACTTTGTAAGAGAGATGCTTAATCAGAAATCGCCATCTGTCCTCTGCTACATATGAAGCTCTGGGATTTGTAACATGTTAGCATTCATTATCATTGTCTATAATGCAGGAATGAGAGGAGTTTTAGGATTTTCATTTTAAGCATTGTAGCTAATATGTAACATTTATATTCACATGCTTAAATTGTATTATGCAATATACTCAAAGGTACAGTAACAAACATTATGCAGATGAAAACTGCACCCGGTTTTAATGAATTCCTTGGAATAAGGCCTTTTAAATGCTTGCAATATAAAGAGGATCCAAATGAATAAGGCACACATTTGCCAGAATGTGCCAGTGAAATTTCAGGTATAGGTTTACCGAGTTTCACTGCCTTTTAAATTTTACTTTGAAAGTAGATGATCTCCTGTATCAATTCTTAGGGTGACAGGGAGGATGTGTTGTTTTATAACACAAGAGGAGTATAATGTATACCATGTAATGCATACGTATCATATATTCACAGACCCTGCAGAGGACAAAACAAAACAACCAAAAAAATCAGCGAATAAAAAAAACACAACAAAGGAAAAAAAATCCAAAAACGGTGCAAAATGTATTACAAAATTAAAAATAAAGCTGTATGATGGAAAATATGTTCCCACTCATGCTTGCATGGATTGCAGGGAAGGAGTCCATGTATGTACAATTGAGCCCAATTTTAAACAAAAATAGAAAGAATGAAAAGCTATGCAGAAATAAAAGTAAAATTCCATGGACGTTCCCTTGTCTCCCGCTGTAAATCCGCAACCCCCCAGGAAGACTGTAGAGACCTGGTGTGCCAGTCTCTCTCCTCTTTCAAAACTCTCCAGGTTGCCCCATAAGGGCCAGGATGTCCCACAGGCTGGTGAGTGGCGGAGTTTCCAGCAGGTCGTGTGCAGGTGGGTCCAAAGGTGAACTTGATGAGTCAGCTGCGCCCACCTGTCACTTGTGAATTGGGTGTCCTCTCAACGACCCTGCAACCTCTGGTGGGGTCAGTACTGGAGGACACCAGCGGGCATTATCCCGAGGCAACCGCTGGAATCATAACCCGCAGATTTCGGCCTCAAATACTTTACCAACATTTCAGACTGCTCCGCAGTGAAAAATAATGGATCTTAGGAAAGTAGGTCGATCATGCAGGCGTGGACTGCTGGGTTGGAGGCTGTGCATGTGCAGTCTGGCACCATTTTAAAAGAAAAAAAGGAGATGGCTAAAAATAACAAAACAATGAAGCTACAACAAATATTCTCAATGTCACTGCAATTAAAAATAAAAGGTCAGAGGAAAACTGGGTTGGTGACTGAGCATTTCCAATCAAGCCCGTTTCCAAAGCAAAAAACAGGCAGGAATGCCCACCTGAGCAATGCAACTTGCAGCAATAGATAAAAGGGTGAAATTGGTCATCGACGGGAGCACAAAACAGGTGCCAGTGAATCGGCAGCCCCTTTTACACCCACCCATTTTTAATTTCCATGGAAATGAAAATCGGCCATTTTGTGCTACTGCTGAGGACCCAAAACTCCGGTCCCAGCTTGGTCAGAGGTGTAGGTCTCTGAAGAATAATGTTGTCGGAGCAATTTGCAAAACAGCAGGGGCAGCTACAGTATATGAGTCATTTTAATAAACATGTTGTGAATAATTTAATATTTTGTCTTTCACATCTTATAAATTACATTTTTAGATATATATCCTAGATTCAGTGAGAAACCAAGATAGCACTGAAATCATTTTGACAGAATGTTTTGAGCAATATCATTGGTTGTTTTGGCTGGATTTTTATTTTCTACTTACTGCTGGTTTGTTGGTAATGGGCCGGATGTTTCCCTCAGCGGTGAACGAATGGCGCCAGCTGTTCATTACACTTGCATTTTCCCACAGAATTTCTATGGGATTTTGCATTGGAACTTATAAATTAGAGAGCCAAAAAGTGCGGTGCCCTCTACAGGGGATCTGGGACCTGTGTGAACAGGGCGAGCAACTGTATCTCCTTAACCAATCAGATTAAAGAATTGTCAATGAGCCGTGCAGAAACTGTACCATGAAGTGTCAGTTGGAATAGTGAATTCAATGTCAAATCATGTACAGAAAGCAAAATTAAGAGAGGGAAAGAAAGATGGGATTAAGAGAAAGAGAGATAAAAGAGATGTATTTCAATGCTGAATCTCTAGGCGAGATACCGGTATAGCACAGCTTCTGGAGGAGCAGGGCAACTTGGACAGCAACTTCTGTATTTCCGTGTTTAACTGCGCATGTGTGGTCGCTGGAAGTTGCTGTCCGATTTACACTTTAATAATGGTGAGCGCTGATAGCCTCACTGTTATCTCTACAGCAAAACCTAGCCCATTATTTTGCTGCTTAGAAGTTGTTGACTGGTAGTTAAACCTAGGCTACGCAGTAATCTCTGCCATTTCATGCAGTCCTCTATCTGTCTTAGTTCTTGAAATTAATTTACATTTTTGAACAACTTTAACCCAGGTATTTTGATGGCTGTTAGCTATCGGGATGTGGCCTTTTGAGCATCTACTTCCTTTTTATTATGAGTCATTTCATTAAAATGTGAAGCTTCCATCCTCTCAGATATGGTGCTCTTGGTGGGGTTCAGTGTACCATGTTGTCCTAGATAGCAGCAGCCCAATATATTAGACTTGTTGAAAAGATCAAGTGGTTCATTTCTAGTTGTTAAACTGTTTAATTTACTTGATTGCAAATCTTCTCATAGGCAGTCCCTCGGAACCGAGGATGACTTGCTTCCACATTAAAAATGAGTTCTCAGGTGACTGATGAGTCCAATGCGGGACCTACAGTCTCTGTCACAGGTGGGGCAGACGGTGGTTAAAGGGGCGGGTGGGTGGGGTGCTTGGATTGATGTGTGCTCCTTGCGCTGCTTGTGCTTGGCTTCCGCTTGCTCCCGGCGAAGAGACTCGAGGTGTTCGACGCCTTCCCGGATGCTTCTCCTACACTTTGTGTGGTCTTGGGCCAGGGATTCCCAGGTGTCAGTGGGGATGTTGCACTTTTTCAAGGAGGCTTTGAGGGTGTCCTTTGAAGCGTTTCCTCTGCCCACCGGGGGCTCTCTTGCCGTGTTGGAGCTCCGAGTAGAGCGCTTGTTTTGGGAGTCCCGTATCGGGCATGAGGATGATGTGACCCATCCATCAGAGCTGATTGAGCATGGTAAAAGCTTCGACGCTGGGGATGTTGGCCTGAGCGAGAACACTGACGTTGGTGCGCCTATCCTGCCAATGGATTTGCAGGATCTTGCGGAGGTAGCGTTGGTGGCACCTCTCCAGTCCATGTCTCTGAGGCATACAGGAGGGCAGGTATCGCTGCTGCCCTGCAGACCATGAACTTAGTGCCGGGTTTGAGGTCCTAGTCTTCAAACACTCTCTTCCTCAGGCGACCGAAGGCTGCACTGGCACACTGAAGGCAGCGTTGGACTTCGTCATCGACGCCTGCCCTTGTTGGCAATAGGCTCCTGAGATATGGAAAGTGGTCCACGTTGTCCAAGGCCTTGTTGTGGATTTTGATAATGGGGGGCAGTACTGTGTGGCGGGGGCAGGTTGGTAGAGGACCTTTGTCTTACGGATGTTTAGTGTAAGGCCCATACTCTCGTACGCTTCGGTGAAGGTGTTGACGATGGTTTGGAGTTCGACCTCCAAGAGAGCGCAGACGTAAGCGGCGTCTGCATACTGTAATTCGACGACAGAGGATGGGATGACCTTGGATCTGGACTGGAGGCGACGGGGGTTGAACAGTTTCCCGTTTGTTCTGTAAATTAGCTCCACTCCAGCAGGGGCTTACTGAGGGTGAGATGGAGCATTGCAGCAAGGAAGATCGAGAAAAGCGTTGGTGTGATCATGTGTTTGATCCCGGTCTGTACGTGAATTGGGTGGAACCGTTGGCCAGGATCACGGCTTGCATGTCATCGTGAAGCAGGCGGAGGATGGTGACAAACTTTTGAGGGCAGCTGAATTCGAGGACACTCTATAATCCCTCATGGTTGACAGTGTCGAAGGCCTTTGTGAGATCAAAGAAGGCCATGTACAGCGGTTGGTGCTGTTCCCTGCATTTCTCTTGTAATTGACGCGTGGTGAACATCATGTCCATTGTGCCCCTTAGTGGGCGGAATCCACATTTCGACTCTAGGAGGAACTCTTCGGCCACTGGGAGAAGGTGATTGAGGAGGATTCTTGCGATGACTTTCCCTGTTGCAGACAGCAGGGAAACTCCTCTGTAATTACTGCAATCGGACTTGTCACCTTTCTTGAAGATGGTCACAATTACGGCATCTCTGAGATCCCCTGGCATGCTCTCCTCCTTCCAGATAAGAGAAATGAGTTCATGAATTCGCGCCAGTAGTGCTCCGCCATGCTTTAGTGCCTCGGCAGGGATTCCACCTGCTCCTGAGGCCTTGTTGTTCTTCAGTTGTCAGATGGCCTTTTCAACCTCATGCCAGGCTGAGGTTGTGCTGAGATGGTGGCGGGTAGCATGCTGCGGGATGGATTTGAGGACACTCGTGTCGAAGACAGAGTCTCGGTTAAGGAGATCTTCGAAGTGCTCCTTTCAGTGGGCACTGACTGCCTCTCTGTCCTTGATGAGTACCTCTCCGTTCTTGACCCGCAGTGGGGTAGGACCTTGGGTGCTTGGGCCGTAGATGGTCTTGACTGCGCTAAAGAATCCACACCCGTTGTGGTTGTCGGCTAGCTGCTGGGTCTCCTGTGCTTTCTCCACCCACCAGCTGTTCTTTAGGTCGAGTTTGTTGTTGGACCTCGGCCTTCAGGCGTCTGTAGAGCTGCTTTCTTGCTCTCGAGTTCTGTTGCTGTTTCCAGATCAGGAATGTCTTGCGCTTGCAGCTTATTAGCTCCTGGATCTCCTGGTCGTTCTCGTCGAACCAGTCTTGGTGTTTCCTGGTCGAGTTACCGAGCGTCTCTTCACAGGTGCTGATTATGGAGGCCTTGAGTGCAGATCAGATGCTGTGCACACTCTGTGTCTCTGCATCACTGGGAGTTGTCAGGTTGTTTGTGAGGCGCAGGCTGAATAGGGCTTTCTTAGCGGGGTCTTTGAGTGCTCCAGCGTTGATTTTCCTGCGGCATTTTTTCTGTTGCCGCCGCTGTTTTGGGGCTACATTGATGGAGATGACGGAGCGGATTAGGCGGTGGTCTGTCCAGCAGTCATCAACTCCTGTCATAATTGATTACAACTAATCTTCTATTCAATAGCTGAATGTACCATTTGTTATAAATTAGCATCTGAAAAAGTACTAAACTACACATTATCACTTGGGAGGCAAATAATGGTAATTACCACATAACAGCAGACAGAACAAGCCTGCCATGTTTTTGTTCACTGCAGGTCCACTTGAGCTGCAACACCACATTTGGATGAGCCAGGTTGCTGAATAAACCAGAAGGTTTGCAACCACAAGGTTCACAAACGCAATCCCATGCTTCAAATGTAAGATTGATTAAAAGTCTTCTGAAGCTGAATCTGATTCTCTCCCTGTGTTACTTTGAAATTCAAACCCTCTGCTTAGACATCTCTTTGAATGAGTGCTATAGAAAAGTAGGTTGTTGTTATTGGTTGTGTCCGTGCAGAGAGGGCTCAGGAAATATAATATAAAATCATGGTTGGGATAAGACCAGTATCTAGCTGGTTTTGACCTCTGTTACTGCTCACTGTATGCACAAAAGGAAAAATATATATGGTAGCTCCACAAACCAGCTCTGGCCCCATTCTCCGAGCTCCTACTACCAGTCCCATCAAGTAAAAAATTACAATATTGGTGTGAATCATTGTTTCACCAATGATGCAATCATACAGTCCTGTATTTTCAAACCTGGTAATGCATTTTGAAAGACCTGTCTTTAATAAAGTACGCAGTTTTGAATATTGCTGCATTATAAATAAATAGATCAAGTGACAAAAAGACCTCCTCGTAGTACACACAATGTTACAGAAGAGGATGAACACTAAGCCCACTATTTTACAATCCAGTAATATACACAAACCATTGTATCAGATTTCTGTATAGATTTGGTTGTTAATAGTTCCTTAAAGGTAACATTTTGTGCTCCATTGCGCCATGCCATAGAATAGTACAGTGTGTTATAAAAGAAATTGTTTCCTACTTTTTCTCCCCTTTCACTCCCAACTTTGACTTCTTCTATCCCATGAACTATTCCAACCAAGGCAATAGTCTACAGATATGCTTCAGGCCTCATCCAATGCCACTCAGTAAACTTGTCTTTTATATCTCCTCTTGTCCTGCAGTCATGGTTTAACTTGAAATAGTGCTCAGGATTAACCTTTTCTATTCCACTTAGCTTATCTTGGGGTAGGAATTGGTATGTGTTGTGGCCATTTCTCAGCATAAAATTTAGCAGTGGGGCAGCTCATGTCCGATCTGCGTGTGCGTTCGGGTCACTCGTCGGCCCTTTTTATTAGGTGTGTCAGGTGGCCGCCTGAAACGGTCACTCTGCTCCTGATGTTGACTCCACTAAAAATCCTGGGGTCAGCTCATTTGAATATTACTGGGCGGGGCAAGAATACAAGAACAGATTTCTAAAAGGCATTTGATAAGGTGCCACATAAAAGGTTGCTACGCAAGACAAGGGCTCATGGGGTTGGGGGTAATGTATTAGCACGGATAGAGGATTGGTTAACAGACAGAAAACAGAGAGTAGGGATAAACAGGTCATTTTCCGGTTGGCAGGCGGTAACTAGTGGGGTGCCGCAAGGATCAGTGCTTGGGCCTCAGCAACTTACAATCTATATTACTGACTTAGATGACGGGACCGAGTGCAATATATCCAAGTTTGCTTACGATACAAAGCTAGGTGAGGAGGACACAAAGAGCGCGCAATAAGGTGGCAGATGGAGTATAATGGAGAGAAATGTGAGGTTATTCACTTTGGTAGGAAGAATAGAAAAACAGAATATTTTTTAAATGGTGAGTAACTATTAAATGTTGGTGTTCAGAGAGATTTAGGTGTCCTCATACAGGAAACACAGAAAGTTAACATGGAGGTACAGCAAGCAATTAGGAAGGCAACTGGCATGTTCACAGAATCACAGAAACCCCACAGTGCAGATAGAGGCCATTTCGGCCCATCGAGCCTGCACCGACACATATCCCACCCGATCCCTGTAACCCCTACACCAACACATATCCCACCCTATCCCCGTAACCCCACGTATTTAATCCCCCTAACACTAAGGGTCAATTTATCATAGCCAATCAACCTAACCCGCACATCTTTGGGCTGTGGGAGGAAACCGGAGCACCCGGAGGAAACCCACGCAAACACGGGGAGAATGTGCAAACTCCACACAGACAGTCACCCGAGGCCGGATTCGAACCCGGGTCCCTGGCGCTGTGAGGCAACAGTGCTAACCACTATGCCACCGTGCTTTATTGCAAGGGGGTTGGAGTACAAGAGTAAGGAAGTTTTACTACAATTGTACAGGGCTTTGGTGAGACCACACCTGGCGTACTGTGCACAGTTTTGGTCTCCTTATCTGAGGAAGGACATACACGCCTTAGAGGCGGTGCAACGAAGGTTCACTAGATTGATCCCTGGGATGAGAGGGTTGTCCTATGAGGAGAGATTGAGTAGATTGGGCCTATACTCTCTGGACTTTAGAAGAATGAGAGGTGATCTCATTGAAACATACAAGATTCTGAAGGGGATTGACAGGGTAGATGCTGAGAGGTTGTTTTTTGTATGGCCTTATCTGTGATTGATATGATGGGAGTAGTGAGGCCATGTGAGATGGCCATGAATATGGGTTGGGGAGTTTACATGGAGGGAGAGATTAAGGGAGAATAGGAGGGTAGTGAACTCAGAGGAGAGAGAGCACGATGAATTGAGATGAAGGTTGAAATAATCGAGGATGAGAAGTCGCTCGGTGCAGAGGCTGAGGGAGGAAAGCAGTGAAGATATCTCAGACCAAGGTGAGATTTGGTGATAAGAGCCACACCGCCACCGCAATGGTCTGGGAGGGGAAAGTGGTGGAAGGTATAGCCAGGCGGAGAGGCTTCATTTAGGGGTAAGGTGTCATCACCCCTCAGCCAGGTTTCTGTCAAGGCCATGATGTCAATGCAATCATCCATGATAAGCTCATGGATGGAAAGGGCCTTTTTCACAACTGAACGGATGTTCTGGAGGGGGATGCGGAGAGGGGTGGTGATAACTGATCCACTGCCAGAGTCCACAGGGTCAGCACTGGAAGGGGTGAGTTGGACGGGGAGGAGATTGACAAGATTAGCCCCCAGCAGGCGTGCTGGGTGGGATGGTCGGTGAGAGAGTAGGATGGGGCTACTGGGGTTGCTGCTCATGAGGAGGCAGCGACTAGTGCCTCGATGGGCCCTTCGGAGGATGCCAAGAGAGGCACAGAGGGAGCCCAATGCAATGTTTTCATCACCAGTGAGGCTCCTGCTCACTGGTAATGCGGCCCCCCATTCATGGGCGATACAAGGCAGGAAATTGCCAGATGCAGCATAAGTTAAAGGGGTTGCTGGAAACAGTTCTAGGAATATTAATATTTTATTGATTTGCCAGTTTTGAGCCTTCAGGGTGACTTGAATTGGCCACCATGCTCCTTCTGAAAAGTCCACAAGCCCCTTTAATTGTGCCCTCTTATTCCTCCCCCGCCTCCCCCCCGCCCCATCTGTCCACACCTCCCCTTTAAGGTGCTGCTGCACGTCTGTGTTCAGTGGCTGCCCTGACAGAACTCCTGCCCTTCCAAAGCGGAGAGCTGCTTCTCAGCACTCAAATCATGTAGTTAGCTTGCCAACTACATTTAAATGGGCCACTCGCTGACAGCATCAGGTGGGCACTGCGATTGTTCACTCCCACTGCCCATCCAATGTACACCAGTCCAAAATTAGGGTCAACAAATTTCTCATCTTGCCTGTTCTATCAGAGGGGTGTGTTGGGGCAAGTGGGGGAATCAGAGAGCAAGCCAGCTTGGATTGCTCTCCTGCACTTCCTAGTGATCAGCTGCAGTTGTGTTGGCAGAGGCCTGAGAGTAAAGAGAGAAAAAACAAGAATATGTATAGTGCCTTTCACATCCTCCAGGCATTCCAAAGTGCTTCACAGCCAACTACTTTTATAGTGTAGTCACTGTTTTAATGTAGGGAAATAAGGCAGCCAATTTGGAAACTACAAGCTCATACGAACAGCAATGAGATAAATGATCAGGTAATCGTTTTTTGCTGATGTCAGTTTAGGGATAAATGTTGCTCAAGACACTGGGAGGACTCAACTTCAACTCAACTTCAACTCAACTCAACTTCAAGCATTGCTATGGAATCTTTTATGTCCACCCGAGTGGACAGACAGGGCTTAAGTTTAATATCTCATGCGAAAGATATTGGGAGAGAAATTCGGCATCGCCCCGTTTGGGGTGCTAACTTTTGAAAGCTGGGAAAATTAGCACCAGGCGCTAATGATTTCCAGCTTTTTCAAAATTCGGTGTTTGCACTCCAGGAAGGAAGTGGAGCGCTAAATCAAGCGCTAAAGGACACAGGCGGGGCGGCAGTGGTGCAGCACTGCACAATGGGCCGTGCAGCACTGCCGCGATCTGAAGCTCCTTCCCTCCCTTAAAGGGAAGGGCCATCGCTGCAGGCTCTGCATTGGAATCAGTTAACTGGTCCCCGATGGCAGCCGCGATCTGGCCCAATCAGCCCCATGCACTCCAGCAGAGTGCCAGGCTGATCGATCGCGGCCCAGGAGCAATCGATAAAAAAACACTTGAAGTGTTGTTAACATTTTTCGCCAACATCCCCTTTTATTTGCGCCTCCAAAGCTCCCGGCCTCCTGAACAACGCTCTCTGCAGCTGCCGGTGTTATTGCCCGACGATGCTGCAGGGGGCAGAACCGAAGTTCGGGTCTGGGGCGCTACCAGGGTGATGCACACGGCAATGACATCATGATCTCCGGGCGCAGGAGATCATGGCGCAAAGTGTTACCGCTGCTGCAAGCCTCTCAGCCAATTTAGCGGGAGTTGTTCATTTCGCTGCGCTCGGTCGGTAAGTCATTAGCGCCCTGTTATCGCCCCCTGGAGGCGATAACGGGAGGTGCTAAGGTTCCGAATTTCTCCCCCAATATTATCTCTGAAAATGCAGCTGTCCCTCGGTACTGCACTGGAGTATCAGACTAGCTTTTGTGCTCAAGTCTCTGGAGAGGGGCTTGAACCCACAACCTTCTGTCACAGAGGTGAGTGTGTTGCCCGTGAGCAAAGGCTGCCAGTAAATGAGTAGGTTATCGTTCTACCCTCTTGGCTGGGTAATGGTAGCACGGGGAGACTTATAGATAGGGAAGAAAACAAATTTAAAAAATGGAGTGTGAAAAAGTTAAAAAGAATAACCTCTTCTGATTGTTGAGTGCAGTGTTTGAAATGCTTCTGATATAATGCGATATATTTTGTTAAATAATGCATTTTAATATAGAACTTTTTTAACCAGTTTCCCCCAATGTGTACTTCAACCTGTAAGATTTGCAAAATTTCCACAAACCCCAAAGGTAATTATTAATAAAAGGGACCCTGCACGGACATTTTAAAAAGGGTACCCAAAGATGGCGTCCACACCTCGTGGCCAAAAGCCTGCAAGATTTAAAAAAGTTTGGACTCTGTGGCACAAGCAGCTTTTGGGAAATTGAAACAAAAGCTACAGTTTCTGTGAAGAGAGGCTTCTGTATTTTGAAAAACAGACAGGACTTTTAATATGCATTAAGTCAAATCGGAGACAGATCAAAACCAGTTAGGCCTATACTTAAGGCCATCAAGTTGTTTGCATAAGTAATCGGAAACAGCTTAGGGAAGCCATCAAGGCTGGTCAGGCCGATTAAGATGTATTAATAACAAAACAACTCAGACATCGGGTCAGTAGGTACGATTACCGGCCATCTAAAAACAGTTAGTTTAAATTGCTACAATTATTTAAACTAGCCCGCCAAGATTGGGACAAAGAACTAACCTGGTTTGGCGCACAGATAAGGGCCATCCGAAGGAGTATAATTGTAGGCCCACTGGCAACCGATTCTCTTTCTGCTCTCTGCCCTTGCTCTTGGCTCCTGCTCCGGCCCTTCGCCCTCGTGGCTGCTGCTCTTCCCCCGTCCCGCGCTTACCGCCTGGCCACTGCCCGTACCTTTCCAATCTCATCAGGAACACCCAGCCTTGCACCAGGCAGACACGGACAAACCAGGCCAGGCGAGGTGGGACGAGACGAGGCGAGGTGGTGAGGAAGACGAATTGGGAAGACGATTGAAGAAACGCTTCGAATAATCGGGCCTTCAATCCAGCTCACCTTCGACTATATTCATGCAAACTCCAACTGCTGGCCGAGGAAGAGGAACCATCATTCCTGCGAGGTAAAGTACCCAAGCAGAGACTTTAACTTTGGGGTACTTGTACCTGGATGACGCCCTTGCAGCACCCCAAGACCACGTGATGACAGCAGGCCCCGGAGAGCACAAAGAGCGAACCCCAAGCCCCACCGCTGTTTGAATTCAGCAGATCTTTGATTGGTGAGCATGAATTCTGGCCCCTCATAGCTTAATCTAGTTAGGTATAAGGGGTGGGATAAGGATAAGGGGATTGTAAAGATAGTTTGTTTTCCCTCGATGTGCCGTGTGTTCCCCATTCCCTGTATAAGTATAGTTATTTTGTATTTGCCTGTAATTTTACACTAGAAGCTTTTCATAAGATTGTGTTATTTTCTGTTCAATAAAATCTTGGTTTTCTCACATCCAAACCACCTGTCGACTCGAGTCTTTTCTGTATCGCCGCCTGTACCTAAGTCCGGTGTCTAGAACCCAGGGGCGTGGGAGCAATTTGAACCATTCATAAACAGTCAGAGGCATAACTGACTGGGCGCACGTGCCACCCCACACCACCCCCTACAGAAATGGCGACCGCAGCAGGACACCAGCAACAAGGTTGCGATACAGTAGACAATGGTTCGGATGAGCAAACCATGATGGAGGAAAGGATTTCTGATTATGTATTTAGCAAGGTGAATATCACTAAGAAGTGGATCACCACTCTGTTAAAGGCTGGGCGTCCGGTAGATGCAGCAGCTAAGTGGACAGAGGGAAAGGAACACAAGAAGTCCTTAGAGAAGGCAGTTTGGCTGATGTGTTTTAAAAAGCAGGTCCAGCTTTTGGACAGGCTCGTTGCAGCACAGGCAGTCGAACTAAGGGAGTCAGCCCTGAAGATCCAGGATAAGGCTCTAGCAGGGGAGAAGTTGTTAGTAGCTTTGCAGGCCCTGAATCAGGAGAGAGTGCATTTAATGGGAGAACACAAGGCCCAGTTGGAATACCTATGGTGCCAAGTCACCGAGGCCAAGGGAAATGAGTTAAGGTTGCGGGAGAAAAACGCCCACGTGGCAAGGCAGATTAGGGAACAGGAAGAGAAAGTACAGGAGGTAAAGGCCGCTTACAAGCTAGCGAGCGAGCAGGGGTTTGAGGTGGCAGACCACGGCCCCTGTAAAGAGAAGATAGAAAATCTGAGCTGGGCCCTCCGGAAGGCAAAAGGCATGGTATGCCTCATAAGCCCAAAGGCAGGCCAGGCAGATTTTATGGGGAACGAGGGGAGGACAGTTCCAACGTCACCAGTAGTGTCTAGGGATGACCCGGTTGAGAGAGAGCGGAGATAGAATGACCACCACCCGTAGCGCCAAGTTTCAGTGAGGTTTGGCAGCAAGGGGGGGGGGTGGAACCCGGAGTGGAGCCAGAGGTGGAGGCGGAGGTAGAGCAAACCCCCGCCAGAGAGGTCGGAGCTGGGACCGATGTGCCCAGCACGGCATCAGAGGTTCGGCCCACCCGCCAATGGCGACATTGAGGGACCCCTCCAAAACCAGTTCGTATTACCCTTTAACACCCAACAGCTTAGGGCTATGGTCAACCATCTCCCGAGGCTCTCCGAAAAGGGAGACACCTCGAACCACTTCAGGGAAGTCGAGCAGGCAGCCAGCGTCAACGACTGCGATGACGCTGAGAAGGCCAAGATGCTGCTATTCTCCCTGGAGAGTAGTCTCCTCCAATCCCTCTCTGACGAGTGTAAAAGGGGGCAGAGCGGGTACGAGGAGCTTAGAGATGCGGTTTGGAGGCCATGGGGATGAATGAGGGAAATCGTTTTTCCCGTGTGGAGAAGACGATCCAGCTCTCAGGGGAAACCCCGCAGGCTTTTGCGGACCGGCTGTGGCCGGTGTACCGGAGGGCCTGTCCGGGGACGCCGGACCGGGTGTTCCTGAACGGGGATTCCCTGGCCCATCGGACCTGTGTGGGAGCAGCGACCGGTGGCAGTTTAAAACCGGCAGCAGCAGCAGCGAGGCCCGACCAGAACATCGGACCTGTGTGGGAGCAGCGACCGGCGGCAGGTTAAAACCAGCGGCAGCAGCAGCGAGGCCCGACCAGAACATCGGACCTGTGTGGGAGCAGCGACTGGCGGCAGGTTAAAACCAGCGGCAGCAGCAGCGAGGCCCGACCAGAACATCGGACCTGTGTGGGAGCAGTGACCGGCGGCAGGTTAAAACCAGCGGCAGCAGCAGCGAGGCCCGACCAGAACATCGGACCTGTGTGGGAGCAGCGACTGGCGGCAGGTTAAAACCAGCAGCAGCAGCAGCGAGGCCCGACCAGAACATTGGACCTGTGTGGGAGCAGTGACCGGCGCCAGGTTAAAACCAGCGGCAGCAGCAGCGAGGCCCGACCAGAACATCGGACCTGCATGGGAGCAGCGACCGGCGGCAGGTTAAAACCAGCGGCAGCAGCAGCGAGGCCCGACCAGAACATCGGACCAGTGTGGGAGCAGCGACCGGCGGCAGTTTAAAACTGGCGACAGCAGCAGCGAGGCCCAACCTGAACATCGGACCTGTGTGGGAGCAGCGACCGGCGGCAGTTTAAAACCGGCGGCAGCAGCAGCGAGGCCCAACCAGAACATCGGACCTGTGTGGGAGCAGCGACCGGCGGCAGTTTAAAACTGGCAGCAGCAGCGAGGTGAGGCCCGACCAATTCAACAGTGGGGGAGAGAGGTAAAAAGTAATCAAAGTGTGATGTCACCAGGAAGCAGGTAAGTGATTGGTTGGTGAGTATTTCTCTCTTTTTTAAACTTTAACTCTGGTTTATAGTTACTAAGGTCTCTCTAGTGTAGCGGGGACTGTTGGTAAACCAGTTAACTGTAGTGTAATTAGTGGGATTGATTGATTTGATTTAAATTCAATTAATTAAAGGGTAAGTCATGGCAGGAGAGCCTGTCCCCGTTGTATGCTCCTCCTGCGATATGTGGGAACTCAGGGACACTTCCTGTGTCCCTGACAACTACATGTGCAGGAAGTGCATCCAACTGCAGCTACTGACAGACCGCATTGCGGCACTGGAGCTGCGATTGGATGCATACTGGAGCGTTCACGATGCTCAGGACATCGTGAATATCACATTTACGGAGTTGGACACACCGCAGGTAGAGGTTGGACAGGAAGAAAGGGAACGGGTGACCAACAGGCAGAATACTAGGCGCAGGCAGGTAGTGCAGGGGTCCCCTGTGGCAACCCCCCTCTCCAACAGATACACCACTTTGAGTACTGTTGGGGGGGATGGCTTATCAGAGGAAGGCAGCAGCAGCCAACTTCCTGGCACCAGGAGTGGCTCTGCTGCACAGAATGGGAAGAAAAAGAGGGGTAGAGCTATAGTAATAGGGGATTCAATTGTAAGGGGAATAGATAGGCGTTTCTGCGGCCGCAAACGAGACTCCAGGATGGTGTGTTGCCTCCCTGCTGCAAAGGTCAAGGTTGTCTCTGAGCGGCTGCAGAACATTTTGGAAGGGGAGGGTGAACAGCCAGTTGTCGTGGTGCATATAGGCACCAACGATATAGGTAAAAAGCGGGATGAGGTCCTAAAAGCGGAATATAGGGAGTTAGGAGATAAATTAAAAAACAGGACCTCAAAGTTAGTAATCTCAGGATTGCTACCACTGCCACATGCTAGTCAGAGTAGAAATAGAAGGATACTTCAGATGAATATGTGGCTAGAGGAATGGTGCCAGGGGGAGGGATTCAAGTTCCTGGGACATTGGAACCGGTTCTGGGGGAGGTGGGACCAGTTCAAACCGGACGGTTTGCACCTGGGCAGGGCTGGAACCGATGTCCTAGGGGGAGTGTTTGCTAGTGCTGTGGGGGAGGGTTTAAACTAAAATGGCAGGGGGTTGGGAACCTGAGCAGGAAGACAGAGGAAAGGGAAACAAGGATAAAAGCAAAAGGTAGGAAGGAGAAAAACAAAAGTGGCAGTCAGAGAAATCAACGGTTTAAATCAAACATGGCCACAGTAAATAATAATTCTAATAGGTCGAAGAGCATTAAAAAAACAAGCCTGAAGGCTTTGTGTCTTAATGCGAGGAGCATTTGTAATAAGGTGGATGAATTGGCTGCGCAAATAGAGGTAAACTCTATTTGGTATTACGGAAACGTGGCTCAAGGATGGCCAAGACTGGGAACTCAACATCCAGGGGTATTCGATATTCAGGAAAGATAGGCAAAAAGGAAAGGGAGGTGGGGTAGCATTACTGGTTAAAGAAGGGATTAACACAATTGTAATGAAGGATATTAGCTCTGATGATGTGGAATCTGTATGGGTAGAATTGAGGAATACTAAGGCAAAAAAAACATTAGTGGGAGTGGTATATAGACCTCCAAAGAGTAAGGCGGAGGTTGGGGATGACATTAAAAGGGAAATTAAAGAAGCGTGCAATAAGGGCACTGCAGTCATCATGGGTGACTTTAATCTACATATAGATTGGGCCAACCAAATTAGTAACAATACTGTGGAGGAGGAATTCCTGGAGTGTTTACGGGATGGTTTCCTGGACCAATATGTCGAGGAACCAACCAGAGATCAGGCCATCTTAGACTGGGTATTATGTAACGAGAAAGGATTAATTAGCAATCTTGTTGTATGAGGCCCCTTGGGTCGGAGCGATCATAATATGATCGAATTCTTCTTTAAGATGGAGAATGAAGTAGTTGAATCAGAGACTAGGGTCCTAAACTTAAATAAAGGAAACTACGATGGTCTGAGGAGCGAGTTGGGTAGGATTGATTGGGGAATGTCACTCAAAGGGTTGACGGTGGATAGGCAATGGCAAACATTCAAAGACCGGATGGATGAGCTACAGAATTTGTTCATCCCAGTTTGGCATAAAAATAAAACAAAAAAGGTGACTCAACCATGGCTAACAAGGGAAATTAGGGATAGCATAAGATCCAAAGAGAGCACATATAAATTGGTCAGAAAAAGCAATAATCCTGAGGATTGGGAGCAGTTTAGGATTCAACAAAGGAGGACAAAGGGATTAATTAAGAAAGGGACAATAGCATATGAGAGTAAGCTTTCAGGGAACATAAAAACTGACTGTAAAAGCTTTTATAGATATGTGAAGAGAAAAAGATCGGTGAAGTCAAGCGTAGGTCCCTTGCAGTCAGAATCAGGGGAATTTATAATGGGGAACAAAGAAATGGCTGACCAACTAAATACATATTTTGGTTCTGTCTTCACAAAGGAGGACACAAATAACCTCCCAGAGATGCTGGGGAACATAGGGTCTGATGAAAGGGTGGAACGGAAAGAAATCAGTATTTGTAGGGAAATGGTGTTAGGAAAATTGATGGGACTGAAGGCCGATAAATCCCTAGGGCCTGATAATCTACATGCCAGTGGTACTTAAGGAAGTGGCCCTAGAAATAGTAGATGCATTGCTGGTCATCTTCCAGAACTCGATAGACTCTGGAACAGTACCCATGGATTGAAGGGTAGCTAATGTTACCCCACTATTCAAAAAAGGTGGTAGAGAAAAAACGGGGAATTATAGACCGGTAAACCTGACATCGGTAGTGGGGAAAATGCTAGAGTCTATTATAAAAGATGTAATAGCAGAGCACTTGGAAAGCAGTGACAGGATTGGGCAAAGTCAACATGGATTTACAAAAGGTAAATCATGCTTGACTAATCTACTGGAATTTTTTGAGGATGTAACTGGTAAAATAGATAAGGGAGTGTGGTAAACCACTGTTATCGTTTTCATTGTTGTTCACTGTTGTTCACTACTGTTATCGTTATTACACATTGTTACCTCTTGCCACACACTGTGTACCAATGCATGCCTCAGCTGGCTCCACCCATGGCTCCGCCTACATGACCTGGTATAAAGGTGGCTGCTCGGCAACCCACTTCCTTCTTGGAACCAGTCATCCACGAGAGGCATGCTCTGTTCTTTAGTTAATAAAAACCTTTTCATTAGTATCAGAATTCATCGCTTTTTATGGATTAATTGATAAGCGTATCAATTTTATTAACTAAATTAAAATGTTGGGACCTGAGCAGCAGCAACAGCAACAACAGCAGGCGTTGCTGCGAGCCCTCAGACCAGCATGCCTGGACCTCGACCCTCAAGCGGCGGGTTCAGCTACCAATTTCGAACACTGGCTGAGCTGTTTCGAATCCTTCCTCGAAGCCTCCGCCGTGATATCAGAGGAGAACAAATTAAAAGTTCTGACCGCCCAGGTGAGCCCTCAAGTATATACTCTCATCCGGGACGCTACTATGTACACGGCGGCTCTCGACCTGCTAAAAGGGCAATACACGCGCCCAGTGAATACGATTTACGCCAGACACCTCCTAGGATCCCGCAGGCAGCAACCGGGGGAATCGGTAGAGGCATTTTTACGGGCATTACAGACACTCTGCAGGGACTGCGACTGTAAGGCGGTATCGGCTGCGGCGCACGCGGAGGGACTTATCTGTGATGCCTTCGTTAAGGGCCTCCAGTCCGACTACTCCCGGCAGAGACTGCTCGAAAGCAAGGAGCTCGACCTGAAGACAGCCGTAGCCCTCGCACTCTCATTAGATGCGGCCCACCGAAACCTCGAAGCATACTCACGTAACGGTGCCGTGCCATGGCCATCGCGACCTTGGGACATGGGACCGCCGCCCCCGGTACCAACTACTGCAGCGATGTCCCGAAATCAACTGGGACCGCCGCCCCCGGTACGAACTGCTGCAGCGATGTCCCGTAACCAGGCCCAAAAATGCTATTTCTGTGGCCAGTTAAAACACCCTAGAGCGCGCTGCCCGGCGAAGACCGCTACCTGCTCTGGCTGCGGGAAGAAAGGCCATTACGCCAACGCCTGCAGAGGGAAACCCGCGAACGCCAGCAGCGCCGCGTGTGAACCGTGGGGGCAGCCATCTTATCCGCCATTTTGTGCACCGCCGGCCGCGTGGGGATCGGAATCATGGCCGCCGCCATTTTGTCCGCCGCACTCAACCGTCATTTTGTCTCCGGACTCGACCACCGTCTCGTCTGACGACCACATCGGCTCACTCAGCCATACACTGGCCTCCGTTACGCTGGATCAAGCTCTCCCTCATCATCTGTCCAGGTCCATGATGGACATTACGGTAAACGGCCGCGCCACTACCTGCCTGTTTGACAGCGGGAGCACGGAGAGTTTTATTCACCCCGACACGGTGCGTAGCCACTCCCTCGCGGTCCTGCCAACACACCATCGGATTTCTATGGCGTCCAAGTCCCATTCAACGGACGTCGGCAGCTACTGTGTGGTGACCCTTTCGGTTAGGGGCACAGAATATAAAAATTTTAAACTTCTTGTCCTGCCCCGTCTTTGCGCTGCCGTCCTGCTAGGGTTGGATTTTCAGTGCCACCTTAAAAGTGTCACATTGGCATACGGTGGGCCCCTCCCCCCACTCACAGTCTGCAACCAACAGCTTTTAAATCGCCCGCCGCGCACTATTTGCAGTCTTTCCACACTCAAAGTCTCCCCCCTCCCTTGTTCGCTAACCTCACCCGCGACTGTAAACCCATCGCTACCAAGAGCAGGCGGTACAGCGCCGGGGACAGAGTTTTTATTAGCTCTGAGGTGGAGCGGCTCCTGAAGGAGGGCATTATCGAAGGGAGCACCAGCCCCTGGCGAGCCCAGGTTGTAGTCGTTAAGACCGGCAATAAAAACCACCTGGTCATTGACTACAGCCAAGCCATAAACCGGTACACTCAGCTGGACGCGTACCCCCTTCCCCGCATATCTGATATGGTCAATCAGATTGCGCAATACAGGGTATTCTCCACCATTGACCTTAAGTCAGCATACCACCAACTCCCTATCCGCCCTGAGGACCGCCAGTATACTGCCTTCGAGGCAAATGGCCGCCTCTACCACTTCCTTAGGGTTCCCTTCGGCGTCTCCAACGGGGTTTCGGTCTTCCAAAGGGAGATGGGCCGGATGGTTGACCAGAACGCGCTGCAGGCCACCTTTCCCTATCTGGATAACGTCACCATCTGTAGCCACGACCAGCAGGACCATGACGTTAATCTAGAAAAATTCCTCCGTACGGCCCAGCGGCTGAATTTAACATATAATAAGGAGAAATGTATGTTTCGCACCACGCGCCTTGCAATTCTTGGCTGCGTACTGGAGAACGGAGTCATCGGCCCCGACCCCGACAGAATGCGCCCCCTTATGGAGCTCCCCCTCCCCCACTGCCAAAAAGCACTGAAGAGATGCCTGGGGTTTTTCTCTTACTATGCTCAGTGGGTGCCCAACTATGCGGACAAAGCCAGACCCCTCATCAAGTCCACCTCCTTCCCCCTGACATCAGAGGCGTGCGCAGCCTTCACTCTTATCAAGAGTGATATTGCGAAGGCCACAATGCACGCAGTGGATGAGTCCATCCCTTTCCAAGTGGAGAGCGATGCATCCGACTTCGCCCTAGCTGCAACCCTTAACCAGGCGGGGAGACCCGTGGCCTTTTTCTCAAGGACCCTCCAGGGCCCCGAGATTCGACACTCCTCTGTCGAAAAGGAGGCCCAGGCTATTGTGGAAGCGGTGCGACACTGGAGGCATTACCTGGCCGGAAAACGATTTACCCTTCTCACTGACCAGCGTTCAGTTGCTTTTATGTTCAATAATAAGCAGAGGGGCAAAATCAAGAACGACAAGATCTTGAGGTGGAGAATTGAACTCTCCACCTACAAGTACGATATCTTGTACCGGCCCGGGAAACTCAATGAGCCCCCAGATGCTCTATCACGAGGTACATGCGCCAACGTGCAAGTTGATAGACTGCGGACCCTCCACAATGACCTCTGCCACCCCGGGGTCACCAGATTCTGCCACTTCATTAAGGCCCGCAACCTGCCCTACTCCATCGAGGAGGTCAGGACTATGACCAGGAACTGCCAAATCTGTGCCGAATGCAAACCGCATTTTTATAGGCCAGATAGAGCACGCCTGACCAAGGCCACTTGCCCCTTCGAGCGCTTGAGCATTGACTTTAAGGGGCCCCTCCCTTCCTCTGACCGCAACGTGTACTTCCTCAACATAGTTGATGAGTACTCCCGTTTCCCTTTTGCCATCCCTTGCCCAGACATGACCAGTACCACGGTCATCAAATGTCTGAATGACCTCTTCGCCTTGTTCGGGTTCCCCGGCTATATACATAGCGACCGGGGCTCATCTTTCATGAGCGACGAACTTTGTCAGTACCTGCTCGCGAGAGGTATTGCTACGAGCAGGACCACCAGCTACAACCCCCGGGGGAACGGCCAGTTGGAAAGAGAGAACGCGACGGTTTGGAAGGCCGTCCTCTTAGCCTTAAAATCTAAGGGCCTTCCGACCTCTCGCTGGCAGGAGGTCCTCCCTGCAGCGCTCCACTCCATCCGGTCACTGCTTTGTACTGCCACTAATGCCACCCCTCATGAGCAAATGTTCGTTTTCCCCAGGACGTCCACATCGGGAACCTCGCTACCGACATGGCTGACTTCTCCTGGGCCCGTCCTACTGCGGAGGCACGTGAGGACCCATAAAATGGACCCCCTGGTCGAGAGGGTGAACCTCCTACACGCCAACCCCCAGTATGCCTACGTGGCATACCCAGACGGGCGGGAGGACACGGTCTCCATCCGAGACCTCGCACCCTCGGGCGCCTGAATCACCTCCGTTATTCTCCACCACTACTCACAACCCAACCCCTGTAGACAGCATGCCTGAGTCCCAAGACCCTTCGTTGACCACTCATACACCAGATTCGACGTTGGATACTGCACCACCGCCGCTACGACAATCAGGACGGCATACAAGGCCTCCTGATAGACTTACCTACATGAACTTTTAGTACACTTCACCCCGCCGGACTCAATTTTAAACAAGGGGTGAATGTGGTAAACCACTGTTATCGTTTTCATTGTTATTCACTGTTGTTCACTACTGTTATCGTTATTACACATTGTTACCTCTTGCCACACACTGTGTACCAATGCATGCCTCAGCTGGCTCCACCCATGGCTCCGCCTACATGACCTGGTATAAAGGTGGCTGCTCGGCAACCCACTTCCTTCTTGGAACCAGTCATCCACGAGAGGCATGCTCTGTTCTTTAGTTAATAAAAACCTTTTCATTACTATCATAATTCATCGCTTTTTATGGATTAATTGATAAGCGTATCAGGGAGAACCAGTGGATGTGGTGTATTTGGACTTTCAGAAGGCTTTCGATAAGGTCCCACATAACAGATTAGCGTGCAAAATTAAGGCACGTGGGATTGGGGGCAAGGTATTGACTTGGATAGAGAACTGGTTGGCGGACAGAAAGCAAAGAGTTGGAATAAACGGGTCGTTTTCCGAGTGGCAGGCAGTGACTAGTGGGGTACCGCAAGGATCGGTCCTAGGACCCCAGCTGTTCACAATATATATTAATGATCTGGACGAGGGAATTGGATGTAATATCTCCAAATTTGCAGACGACACAAAGCTGGGTGGGAGGGTATGCTGTGAGGAGGATGTCGTGAAACTCCAGTACGATTTGGACAGGTTGAGTGATTGGGCAGAAACATAGCAAATGCACTATAATGTGGATAAATGTGAGGTTATCCACTTTGGTGGCAAAAACAGGAAGGCAGATTATTATGTGAATGGCAATAGATTGGGAGAAGGGGAAGTGCAAAGAGACCTGGGTGTTCTTGTGCACCAGTCGCTGAAGGTAAGCATGCAGGTGCAGCAGGCGGTTAAGAAGGCAAATGGTATGTTGGCCTTCGTAGCAAGAGGGTTCAAGTACAGGAACAAGGATGTCTTGCTACAGTTGTACAGGGCCTTGGTGAGACCGCACCTTGAGTATTGTGTGCAGTTTTGGTCACCTTACCTGAGGAAGGACGTTCTTGCCATGGAAGGAGTGCAGCGAAGATTCACCAGGCTGATACCTGGGATGGCAGGAATGACGTATGAGGAGAGATTGTGTCGATTGGGCTTATACTCACTGGAGTTTAGAAGATTGAGAGGGGGTCTCATCGAAACCTATAAAATTCTGTCAGGCCTGGACAGACTAGATGCAGGAAGGATGTTTCTGATGGCCGGGGAGTCCAGAACCAGGGGTCATAGTCTAAGGATAAGGGGTAAGCCATTTAGGACTGAAATGAGGAGGAATTTCTTCACCCAGAGAGTGGTGAACCTGTGGAATTCTCTGCCACAGAGGGCGATGGAGGCCAGTTCATTAAATATATTCAAGAAAGAGTTGGATATATTTCTTGAGGCTAAAGGGATCAAGGGATATGGGGAGAAGGCAGGGACAGGGTACTGAATTTGGGTGATCAGCCATGATCTCATTGAATGGCGGAGCAGGCTCAAGGGGCCGAATGGCCTACACCTGCTCCTATCTTCTATGTTTCTATGTTTCTATGTTTCTATGTTTGCCTGGTGGCGAACAGCTTGCCACAGGTCCGGGCCAAGGCAGAAGCCTGGTTCGACCCCAAAAATCCCCTGACCACCGAACTTACGGTAATTAGGCAGCTCACTCTGGCTTACAAAAACAGTAGGGCACACCCACCCAAGGGAAAGGTGCATGAGGTAAAACCCGGACCGGGTAGGAAAGAGTGGCACCAGGAAGGGAGTAACCCCCCTAACACCAAGACCAATTGTTACGGGTGTGGGAAGGATGGTCACTGGCGGAAGGAGTGCAAAAACCCTTGGAAGGATAACAAGGGAAAGCATTTCACAGCCCCAGCCCAAAAGGCAGGGGCAGGGATCCCTTCCGCAGAGTTTGAGTCACTTTTGGACACCATGAGGTCCTTATTGACTGGCCAGGGGAGAGCAGCAGCCGCCACCGGAGCTCTCACCCCGTCAGCCCCATCCAACCCACAGCTCTGACTAGAGTCAGCGCAGCCTGTCGACCTGTGTCCCCTTGAAAACGATGAGGGGAACAGGCCCTGTGTTAAGATGCGGGTGGAGACGGTGCAGGGGAGATATCCGGTGGACACTGGAGCTTCCAGCACGGTGGTCCATTCGGAAGACCCGACCAATCCACTTGGGTCTAATAAGGTCCCATTTAGCCCAATGGGAGCCGCAGGAAACGAGCAGGCTGTGGAAATGGCCAAACTTTTGGCCACAGTTTTAGGATCCCTCCCTACCATGTGGGAGGGTAACCAACGGACAAACGAGGTAGCCGAACAGGGGGCCAGGGAAGGAGAGTTCTGGAATCCCTGTAGAGCAGGCCCGGTAGCCGCAATCCGGGACAAGGGAGGCACACAGGGGGTAGCTTTGGCCCCGGACCTAAAGCAGGTCCAGGCCCAGGATCCCGTCTGTGAGGCCGTCCTGGTAAGGGAAGAGAACGGGGAGTCCCTAGAAGGCCCGGTCGGGGCAGTGGACGAGGTTTTAAAACAGGCTGCTGGTTATATTAACCAGTGCAAACTGTTTAGACCTGAAAGGGGAAAACAGCCAGTTGGGGAAAGGTCTGAGGATAAAGATCCTCAGCCTGCAGCAAGAGCGAGTTCACAGACTGCACAAGCAGGCGCTGTGGCTTGCTTGAAAGGAGGGACCATCCCGCCCATCAATTGGGACACTCCCCCACTCTTCTGGGATCCAGACGAGGGGGAGGGACCTGAGGGCGAAAACCCTGCCCCTAACCCAGGTGTAGATAGGGAGGGACCTGAGGTCGAAAACCCCACCCCAGCCCCAGCCATGGGACCTGGGGGCGGAGACTCTCAGCTCGCAGCAGTAGGCTGCGAAAAGTTACCTGCCCCTAGCCCGGGTTCGGGAGTGGTCAAGCCTGAGGGAGCAGAGGTTCGGGTTAAAGGCCCAGCGGCCAAGAAAGCCCCAGCCGCCAAAGTCCCTAGAAGGTCCCCATGGACGCCCCAGCCGAGAAAGCCATGGTCACCAGCCCTCCAGTTACCAAGGGCCGCCCCTCGAGTCAGGGAGAGATCCAAGGACAGAGGTCCTCAGCCAGCAGCCACGGGCTGTGAGGGACCAACAGTGAAGGACGGTGCGGTCACACCGGGGGGTGCGGTGAGCCGTAGTCCGACCAGGGATTAGACTGGCTGCCTGGAGACGGGCGGTGGATGTATATAGGTTTAGTTTAAGTTTGTGTTTATTGTTAAGTAATTATTTAGCTTAAGTTTGGGTGTTCTAGTTTAAGTTAAATAAGGTGATGGGTAGTTTTAAGTAAGTAATCTGCTAAGAGTGTGTATATTTTGGGTCGAGGTCGCGGGACCCGACCATGCTTCACCAAACCAGAGAATCTCTTGGGGACCTGGCTGCATGTTTTGTATCTTTTACAGGAAGACTTTCAGGATGAAGGGGATCATGATCCTATTCGCCCTGATTGGGATGGTCGTCGGGAGATGAGGCAACGTTCAGAATTCCCACATCTACGGGTGCTCGGGAGACAGGGCGCCCATTGCGATCGATGGAAGCAGTGAACGGGATGCGGAGGAGACCGCCGTCTACATCCACGAGGGAAGGTGGCCAGGATGGCTGGGGTCCAATTCGTCTCAGTACTCCAGCCAAACCGGATTCACGTACAGGGAGACCTCCCTCCTGTGCCCCAGGGTACGGGTCGTTACCACGAGGGTCGGCATCACCGTTGGAAAGCGAATATGTTTAACGTGTAAAAGACACATTCCTCTGGATAGGTGGTGGTGGCTCAGAAAGCTGAGCAAAGATATGAGGAACCCTGAAGTCGAGTGGGAACGGTTGGGGAACAACACCCACCGGACGATTACAGGGACTCATGGAGGATTAAGTGTGTGTTGGGACAAGTGGTGGGAACCGGACCAAATGATTTATATCTGTATGTGGGGTCAGAGGAGGTCTGTCCCGCAGGCATATCCATTGTTTTCCACCGGCAGTGGCATGACACCGGGAAGGGGATGAGGTGGGATGCCAGCCGGAAGGTGTGCGCAGTCCCATTCTCCCCAGTCCCAGTCAACGCCACTGAGCTTGTAACCCGCCCCCGTAAGCCCCCACACACGGTGCAGGTGGCGTGGTTACCCAGGGAAGGTTGCCCCACCACCACCAAGGGACCAGGGAATGGGTTGGTCCTAGTCCCCACCGATCAGGTACTGTACCAGGGGGTGCATTACGCGGTAGCCTCCGTGATTTTAAACCTCACGAGGTACATTTACCGGAGTGGTGCCCCAAGGAAACAGAGCAGTTATACCAGGCCCTATTAAAGGACATGTTCAAGAAGTTTTACGAGTTCGATTTCGCCCACGTGGACAAAGCCGAACTGTACACCACACACCGAGAGTTTTTGGGTAATGCAGGGAGGCAAAGAAGGGGAGTATGGAATGATGTTTTTACTGCGTTTAATACTGGTCCTCTGTCATCAACAGTTTAGATGACATAGAGCTACAGGCCCAGATAAACGGTTTAAAAAAACACAGTTAAAGAAAATATTACTGGATGAGAACAAGGTAGTGGGCTCGGAGTTGCATGAGGACCAGGCCATGATGGTCCATTTAAAAGAAATTATAGCCGAGTTGGAAAAACACACAAAGATGGTAAATGCTCTCATAAGGGAGGACAGAAATGCTTCTGACCAGGCTGCGCAGAATGAGGTGTGCGTGCTATACGGGGCGTGGTTACTGGGCGAGGGCCGCAGTAATCTGGAGGATTTAAAACAGGGTTTAGTCCCCTCCTGGATTAGCAACAAGCACCTCGCAGCCCTCCACCCATTTGAGAATGCATTAAGCCCGTGCCAACTCCAGCTAGCTTCCGAGGCCTACCCAGTCCCCGTGGACTGTGTGCAGTCCAACCACACAATCATGGGAGTAGTAGGTAGGATGCCAGTCATGGGTAGGACAGCCCGACCCGCACCGGTATACAGGGTTGAGAACATTGGAGTCATTCAAGGGGGTGCACACATTCGTTTCACAGCGGTCCCGCCTTACGTCATAAAGTGGGAGCACGCTATGACATGTACTGACCTCTCAGGGTGCCGGAGCCAGGGAGCACACATAATCCTGTGTCCCCAGAACTTCAATGCCTATTCAAAACCACAGTGTGGGTTCAGAGCTGCTGGCGCGAAACCTATAAATTGTACCATGGAGACAATGGCACCAGGCCATGTTCCCCCGCAGGTAGCATATATAGGAGGTGGGACATATTGTGTCAACTCCGGCGCGTCCCACTACCAACATGGACAGCATAGCTGGTGTCCGGTCAGTGACAGCAGTTTCTGTTTTAAACCTGAGGCAGAAGTTCAAGTGGCCCAGGAGCGAATTGTCCCCATTCCTGAACCCTCCACCATTCACCTCACTGTGAAGGAGAATTTTCCGAATTTGCAGAAGTACCTAGCACACTTTGGCTATGAAATTCCCCCTCTCCCTGAACACCTTACCAAAATACTCAAAGCCGTTATAGTTTCGCAGAAACATTTTTACACTCTGGAGCAGAAAACAGTAGAGATAGGGTCTAAGATATTGGATATTGTGATTCCACCCTGGTGGGACATTTTTAATAACATAGAGGTCCCCTCATGGATCAGATTCGCTTCCCACATTCTCGTGGTTTGCCAGTTAGGGATAGTGTTGTATCTAGTTTGCATTCGTGTAAGGGAAAAGGTCAGTTGTTGGAGTTCCGAAACCAGAAGTTCTGGAAGGAACATTATGTAAAGGTGGAGGGAGATACACCTGTTTAAGTCCTTTTCCTTGTATTCTGATTAAAGATTGTTGTTTTTTTGTGTTTGTTATTTTTAATACAGATTTTTCTGTTGTTTTTTACGACACGTTCAATAAAGATGTATGTGTACCAAGTGGTGCAGGGGTGTTGGACCCCCTCAATGCTTGGATATGTGTAAAGTCTGTAATTTACTCTCTGTATGCTGATGTGCACTACATTTTCACGGAATGGGAAGTGCATGTGTCATGGGTGTATCAGCTAGGTAATTACAGGGGAAGGTTGACTATGGAGGGTCAGAAAAATTTTGCTCACCTTGTAAAAATTATACTTCAAGCAAGTTTTAGTATCACAGGGGGGAGTGTAAGATTCGTAAAATTTCCACATTTCCCCAAATGTTATTATTAATAAGAGGGACCCTGCATGGACATTTTAAAAAGGGTACCCAAAGAAGGCGTCCACACCTCGCGGCCAAAAGCCTGCAAGATTTAAAAAAGCTTGGACTCTGTGGCACAAGCAGCTTTTGGGAAATTGAAACCAAAGCTGCAGTTTCTGTGAAGAGAGACTTTTGTATTTTGAAAAACAGACAGGACTTTGAATATGCATTAAGTCAAATCGGAGACAGATCAAAACCAGTTAGGCCTATACTTAAGGCCATCAAGTTGTTTGCGTAAATAATCGGAAACAGCTTAGGGAAGCCATCAAGGCTGGTCAGGCCGATTAAGATGTATTAATAACAAAACAACTCAGACATTGGGTCAGTCGGTGTGATTACCGGCCATCTAAAAACAGTTAGTTTAAATTGCTACAATTATTTAAACTAGCCCGCCAAGATTGGGACAAAGAACTAACCTGGTTCGGCGCGCAGATAAGGGCCATCCGAAGGAATATAATTGTCGGCCCACTGGCAACCGATTCTCTTTCTGCTCTCTGCCCTTGCTCTTGGCTCCTGCTCCCGCCCCTCACCCTCGTGGCTGCTGCTCTTCCCCCATCCCGCGCTTACCACCTGGCCACTGCCCATGCCTTTCCCATCTCATCAGGAACACCCGGCCTTGCACCAGGCAGACACGGACAAACCAGGCCAGGCGAGGCGGGACGAGACGAGGCGAGGTGGTGAGGAAGACGAATTGGGAAGACGATTGAAGAAACGCTTCGAATAATTGGGCCTTCAATCTAGCTCACCTTCGACTATATTCATGCAAACTCCAACTGCCGGCCGAGGAAGAGGAACCATCATCCCTGCGAGGTAAAGTACCCAAGCAGAGACTTTAACTTTGGGGTACTTGTACCTGGACGACGCCCTTGCAGCACCCCGAGGCCACGGGACGATGGCAGGCCCCGGAGAGCACAAAGAGCGAACCCCAAGCCCCACCGCTGTTTGAATTCAGCAGATCTTTGATTGGTGAGCATGAATTCAGGCCCCTCATAGCTTAATCTAGTTAGGTATAAGGGGTGGGATAAGGATAAGGGGATTGTAAAGATAGTTTGTTTTCCCTCGATGTGCCGTGTGTTCCCCATTCCCTGGTATATAGTTATTTTGTATTTGCCTGTAATTTTATACTAGAAGCTTTTCATAAAATTGTGTTATTTTCTGTTCAATAAAATCTTGGTTTTTCTCACATCCAAACCACCTGTCTACTCGAGTCTTTTCTGTAGCGCCGCCTGTACCTAAGTCCGGTGTCTAGAACCCAGGGGCGTGGGAGTAATTCGAACCATTCATAAACAGTCAGGGGCATAACTGACTGGGCGCACGCGCCACCCCACACCACCCGACACCACCCCCTACAGAAATGGCGACCGCAGCAGGACACCGGCAACAGGGTTGCGATACAGTAGACAATGGTTCGGATGAGCAAACCATGATGGAGGAAAGGATTTCTGATTATGTGTTTAGCAAGGTGAATATCACTAAGAAGTGGATCACCACTCTGTTAAAGGCTGGGCGTCCGGTAGATGCAGCAGCTAAGTGGACAGAGGGAAAGGAACACAAGAAGACCTTAGAGAAGGACTTCGGGGTGAAACAGCGATTTACTTGTACTTCTCGCAATCTAGTATACTGTATTCGCTGCTCACGATGCGGTCTCCTCTACATTGGGGAGACCAAATGCAGATTGGGTGACCGCTTTGCGGAACACCTCCGTTCAGTCCGTAAGGGTGACCCCGAGCTTCCGGTCGCCTGTCATTTTAATTCACCGCTCCATTCCCACTCGGACCTCACCGTCCTTGGCCTCTTGTATTGTTCCACGGAAGCTCAACGTAAACTCGAGGAACAGCACCTCATCTTCCGATTAGGCAGTCTGCAGCCTTCCGGACTCAATATCGAGTTCAACAATTTCAGATCATAAGCTCGGCCCCCATTTCATTTTCTCTTGTAATTGTTCCACTCCTTTCCTCCCCCCCGCCTTTCCTTTTGTTTCTCTCCCACACCTGGCAGCTATCTTTTGCCCTGCCAGTACACTTTACACCTAATCCCAGCCTATTACCATCTCGTCTAGCTTCTAATCTCTTTTACTTCTTTTGTTTCTTTTATTCTTTTGTCCGATCGCAGCCCTGCCTCCGATCTAGTTTCTTTTCTTTCCAGTTTTGAAGAAGGGTCCAACCCGAAACGTCAACTCAAATTTCTCTCCACGGATGTTGCCTGACCTGCTGAGTTTTTCCAGCATTTTCTGTTGTTACTTAGAGAAGGCAGTTTGGCTGATGTGTTTTAAAAAGCAGGTCCAGCTTTTGGACAGGCTCGTTGCAGCACAGGCAGTCGAGCTAAGGGAGTCAGCCCTGGAGATCCAGGATAAGGCTCTAGCAGGGGAAAAGTTGTTAGTAGCTTTTCAGGTCCTGAATCAGGAGAGAGTGCATTTAATGGGAGAACACAAGGCCCAGTTGGAATACCTACGGTGCCAAGTCACCGAGGCCAATGGAAATGAGTTAAGGTTGCGGGAGAAAAACGCCCGCTTGGCAAGGCAGATTAGGGAACAGGAAGAGAAAGTACAGGAGGTAAAGGCCGCTTACAAGCTAGCGAGTGAGCAGGGGTTTGAGGAGGCAGACCACGGCCCCTGTAAAGAGAGGATAGAAAATCTGAGCCGGGCCCTCCGGAAGGCAAAAGGCATGGTATGCCTCATAAGCCCAAAGGCAGGCCAGGCAGATTTTATGGGGAACGAGGGGAGGACAGTTCCAATGCCACCGGTAGTGTCTAGGGACGACCCGGTTGAGAGAGAGCGGAGATCTCACGACCACCACCCGTAGCGCCAAGTTTCAGCGAGGTTTGGCAGCAAGGGGGGGTGGAACCCGGGGTGGAGTCAGAGGTGGAGGCAGAGGTAGAGCAAACCCCCGCCAGAGAGATCGGAGACGGGACCCATGTGCCCAGCACAGCATCGGAGGTTCGGCCCACCCGCCAATGGCGACAATGAGGGACCCCTCCAAAGCCAGTTCGTATTACCCTTTAACACCCAACAGCTTAGGGCTATGGTCGACCTTCTCCCGAGGCTCTCCGAAAAGGGAGACCCCTCGATCCACTTCAGGGAAGTAGAGCAGGCAGCCAGTGTCAATGACTGCGATGGCGCGGAGCAGGCCAAGATGCTGCTATTCTCCCTGGAGAGTAGTCTCCTTCAATCCCTCTCTGACGAGTGTAAAAGGGGGCAGAGCGGGTACGAGGAGCTTAGAGATGCGGTTTGGAGGCCATGGGGATGAATGAGGGAAGTCCTTTTTCCCATGTGGAGAAGGCGATCCAGCTCTCAGGGGAAACCCCGCAGGCTTTTGCGGACCGGCTGTGGCCGGTGTACCGGAGGGCCTGTCCGGGGACGCTGGACCGGGCGTTCCTTAACCGGGATTCCCTGGCCCATTGGCTGTGTTGCCTGGTGGTGAACAGCTTGCCACAGGTCCGGGCCAAGGCAGAAGCCTGGTTCGACCCAAAAATCCCCTGACCACCGAACTTACGGTAATTAGGCAGCTCACTCTGGCTTACAAAAACAGTAGGGGAGCCGATGCACACCCACCCAAGGGAAAGGTGCATGAGGTAAAACCCGGACCGGGTAGGAAAGAGTGGCGCCAGGAAGGGAGTATCCACCCTAACACCAAGACCAATTGTTATGGGTGTGGGAAGGATGGTCACTGGAGAAAGGAGTGCAAAAACCCTTGGAAGGATAACAAAGGAAAGCATTCCACAGCCCCAGCCCAAAAGGTGGTGGCAGGGATCCCTTCCGCAGAGGTCGAGTCACTTTTGGACACCATGAGGTCCTTATTGACTGGCCAGGGGAGAGTAGCAGCCGCCACCGGAGCTCTCACCCCATCAGCCCCATCCAACCCACAGCCCTGACTAGAGCCAGCGCAGCCTGTCGACCTGTGTCCCCTTGAAAACGACGAGGGGAACTGGCCCTGTGTTAAGATGTGGGTGGAGACGGTGCAGGGGAGATATCCGGTGGACACTGGAGCTTCCGGCATGGTGGTCCATTCGGAAGACCTGACCAATCCACTCGGGTCTAACGAGGTCCCATTTAGGGAAGTGGCGGTAGGGAATGTGGATGCATTGGTAATAATTTTCCAAAACTCCCTGGACTCAGCAAAGGTCCCGGCAGACTGGAAAACTGCTAATGTAACACCCTTATTTAAAAAGGGCAGTAGACAGAAGGCTGGAAACTATAGACCGGTTAGCCTAACATCTGTGGTAGGTAAAATTTTGGAGTCCATTATTAAGGAGACAGTAACAGGACATTTGGATAATCATAATTTAATAAGACAAAGTCAGCATGGTTTTATGAAGGGGAAGTCATGTTTGACAAATTTGCTGGAGTTCTGTGAGGAAGTAACATATAGGGTGGATAAAGGGGAACCAGTGGACATAGTGTATTTAGACTTCCAAAAGGCATTTGACAAGGTGCCACACAAAAGATTATTGCTTAAGATAAAAAATCACGGGATTGGGGGTAATATTCTGACATGGATAGAGGATTGGCTATCTAACAGAAGGCAGAGAGTTGGGATAAATGGTTCATTCTCAGACTGGCAATCAGTAACTAGTGGTGTTCCGCAGGGGTCAGTGCTGGGTCCCCACTCTTTACAATCTATATTAACGATTTGGAGGAGGGGACCGAGTGTAACATATCAAAGTTTGCAGATGATACTAAGATGGGAGGGAAAGTAGTGAGTGAGGAGGACATAAACAACCTGCAAGGGGACATAGACAGGCTAAGTAAGTGGGCAGAGATTTGGCAGATGGAATACAATACTGGAAAGTGTGAGGTTATGCACTTTGGCAGGAAAAATCGTAGAGCAAGTTATTATCTTAATGGCAAGAAACTGGAAAGTACTGAAGTACAAAGGGATCTGGGGGTCCTGGTGCACGAAACTCAAAAGGTTAGTATGCAGGTGCAGCAAGTGATTAAGAAGGCCAATGGAATGTTGGCTTTCATTGCTAGGGGGATAGAATATAAAAATAGGGAGGTATTGCTTCAGTTGTACAAGGTATTGGTGAGACCGCACCTGGAATACTGCATACAGTTTTGGTGTCCATACTTAAGAAAAGACATACTTGCTCTCGAGTCAGTACAAAGAAGGTTCACTCGGTTAATCCCGGGGATGAGGGGATGGACATATGAGGAGAGGTTGAGTAGATTGGGACTCGACTCATTGGAGTTCAGAAGAATGAGAGGCGATCTTATTGAAACATATAAGATTGTGAAGGGGTTGGATCGGGTGGATGCGGGGAGGATGTTCCCGATGATGGGTGAAACTAGAACTAGGGGGCATAGTCTTAGAATAAGGGGCTGCTCTTTCAAAACTGAGATGAGGGCCTGGGGGCGGAGACTCTCAGCTCGCAGCAGCAGGCTGCGAAAAGTTACCTGCCCCTAGCCCGGGTTCGGGAGAGGTCAAGCCTGAGGGAGCAGCGGTTCGGGTTAAAGGCCCAGCGGCCAAGAAAGCCCCACCAGCCAAAGTCCCTAGAAGGTCCCCATGGATGCCCCAGCCGAGAAAGCCATGGTCACCAGCCCTCCAGTTACCAAGGGCCGCCCCTCGAGTCAGGGAGTGATCCAAGGACAGAAGTCCTCAGCCAGTAGTCACGGGCTGCGAGGGACCAACAGTGAAGGATGGTGCAGTCACGCCGGGGGTGGTGGTGATCCGTAGTCCGACCAGGGTTTAGACTGGCCGCCCGGAGACGGGCGGCGGATGTATATAGTTTTAGTTTAAGTTTGTGTTTCTTGTTAAGTAATTATTTAGCTTAAGTTTGGGTGTTCTAGTTTAAGTTAAATAAGGTGATGGGTAGTTTTAAGTAAGTAATCTGCTAAGAGTGTGTATATTTTGGGTCGAGGTCGCGGGACCCGACCATGCTTCACCAAGCCAGAGAATCTCTTGGGGACCTGGCTGCATGTTTTTGTATCTTTTACAGGAAGACTTTCAGGATGAAGGTGATCATGATCGTATTCACCCTGATTGGGATGGGCGTTGGGAGACGAGGCGACGTTCAGAATTCCCACATCTACGGGTGCTCGGGAGACAGGGCACCCATTGTGATCGATGGAAGCGGTGAACGGGATGCGGAGGAGACCGCCGTCTACGTCCACGAGGGAAGGAGACCAGGATGGCTGGGGTCCAATTCATCTCAGTACTCCAGCCAAACCGGATTCACATACGGGGAGACCTCCCTCCTGTGCCCCAGGGTATGGGTCGTTACCACGAGGGTCGGCATCACCGTTGGAAAGCGAATATGTTTAACGTGTGAAGGACACATTCCTCTGGATAGGTGGTGGTGGCTCAGAAAGCTGAGCAAAGATATGAGGAACCCCGAAGTCGAGTGGGAACGGTTGGGGAACAACACCCACCGGATGATTACAGGGACTCATGGAGGATTAAGTGTGTGTAGGGACAAGTGGTGGGAACCGGACCAAGGGATTTATATCTGTAGTTGGGGGTCAGAGGAGGTCTGTCCCGCAGGCATATCCATTGTTTTCCACCGGCAGTGGCACAACACCGGGAAGGGGATGAGGTGGGATGCCAGCCGGAAGGTGTGCGCAGTCCCATTCTCCCCAATCCCAGTCAACGCCACTGAACTTGTAACCCACCCCCGGAAGCCCCCACTCACGGCGCAGGTGGCGAGGTTACCCAGGGAAGGTTGCCCCACCACCACCAAGGGACCAGGGAATGGGCTGGTACTAGTCCCTACCGATTAGGTGCTGTACCAGGGGGTACACTACGCGGTAGCCTCCGTGATTTTAAATCTCACCGAGGTACATTTATCGGAGTGGTGCCCCAAGGAAACAGAGCAGCTATACCAGGCCCTGTTAAAGGACATGTTCAAGAAGTTTTACGAGTTCGATTTCGCCCACGTGGACAAAACCGAACGCTACACCACACACCGAGAGTTTTTGGGTAATGCAGGGAGGCAAAGAAGGGGAGTACGGAATGATGTTTTTACTGCGTTTAATACTGGTCCTCTGTCATCAACAGTTTGGATGACATAGAGCTGCACACCCAGATAAACGGTTTAAAAACACAGTTAAGGAAGATATTACTGGATGAGAACAAGGTAGTGGGCTCGGAGTTGCATGAGGACCAGGCCATGACAGTCCATTTAAAAGAAATTATAGCCGAGTTGGAAAAGCACGCAAAGACGGTAAATGCTCTCATAAGGGAGGACAGAAATGCTTCTGACCAGGCTGCGCAGAATGAGGTGTGCGTGCTATATGGGGCGTGGTTTCTGGGTGAGGGCTGCAGTAATCTGGAGGATTTAAAACAGGGTTTAGTCCCCTCCTGGATTAGCAGCAAGCACCTCGCAGCCCTCCACCCATTTGAGAATGCATAATAAAGGTTTTTCTGTTGTTTTTTACGACACGTTCAATAAAGATGTATGTGTACCAAGTGGTGCAGGGGTGTTGGACCCCTCCATGCTTGGATATGTGTAAAGCACTTGGAAAGCAGTGACTGAATCAGACAAAGTCAACATGGATTTACAAAAGGTAAATCATGCTTGACTAATCTACTGGAATTTTTTGAGGATGTAACTGGTAAAATAGATAAGGGAGAACCAGTGGATGTGGTGTATTTGGACTTTCAGAAGGCTTTTGATAAGGTCCCGCATAAGAGATTAGCATGCAAAATTAAGGCACATGGGATTGCGGGCAAGGTATTGACTTGGATAGAGAACTGGTTGGCGGACAGAAAGCAAAGGGTTGGAATAAACGGGTCGTTTTCTGAGTGGCAAGCAGTGACTAGTGGGGTACCGCAAGGATTGGTCCTAGGACCCCAGCTGTTCACAATATATATTCATGATCTGGACGAGGGAATTGGATGTAATATCTCCAAATTTGCAGACGACACAAAGCTGGGGGGGAGGGTATGCTGTGAGGAGGATGTCGTGAAACTCCAGCATGATTTGGACAGGTTGGGTGATTGGGCAGAAACATGGCAAATGCACTATAATGTGGATAAATGTGAGGTTATCCACTTTGGTGGCAAAAACAGGAAGGCAGATTATTATTTGAATGGTAATAGATTGGGAGAAGGGGAAGTGCAAAGAGATCTGGGTGTTCTTGTACACCAGTTGCTGAAGGTAAGCATGCAGGTGCAGCAGGCGGTTAAGAAGGCAAATGGTATGTTGGCCTTCGTAGCAAGAGGGTTCGAGTACAAGAACAAGGATGTCTTGCTGCAGTTGTACAGGGCCTTGGTGAGACCACACCTTGAGTATTGTGTGCAGTTTTGGTCGCCTTACCTGAGGAAGGACATTCTTGCCATGGAAGGAGTGCAGCGAAGATTCACCAGGCTGATACCTGGGATGGCAGGAATGACGTATGAGGAGAGATTGTGTCGATTGGGCTTATACTCACTGGAGTTTAGAAGATTGAGAGGGGATCTCATCGAAACCTATAAAATTCTGTCAGGCCTGGACAGACTAGATGCAGGAAGGATGTTTATGATGGCCGGGGAGTCCAGAACCAGGGGTCATAGTCTAAGGATAAGGGGTAAGCCATTTAGGACTGAAATGAGGAGGAATTTCTTCACCCAGAGAGTGGTGAACCTATGGAATTCTCTGCCACAGAGGGCGGTGGAGGCCAGTTCATTAAGTATATTCAAGAAAGAGTTGGATATATTTCTTAAGGCTAAAGGGATCAAGGGATATGGGGAGAAGACAGGGACCGGGTACTGAATTTGGATGATCAGCCATGATCTCATTGAATGGCGGAGCAGGCTCGAAGGGCCGAATGGCCTACTCCTGCTCCTATCTTCTGTGTATCTATGTATCTATGTCTGTAATTTACTCTCTGTATGCTGATGTACACTACATTTTTGTGGAATGGGAAGTGCATGTGTCGTGGGTGTATTAGCTAGGTAATACAGATTTTTCTGTTGTTTTTTACGACACGTTCAATAAAGATGTATGTGTACCAAGTGGTGCAGGGGTGTTGGACCCCCTCAATGCTTGGATATGTGTAAAGTCTGTAATTTACTCTCTGTATGCTGATGTGCACTACATTTTCACGGAATGGGAAGTGCATGTGTCATGGGTGTATCAGCTCGGTAATTACAGGGGAAGGTTGACTATGGAGGGTCAGAAAAATTTTGCTCACCTTGTAAAAATGATACTTCAAGCAAGTTTTAGTATCACAGGGGGGAGTGTAATATTCGCAAAATTTCCACATTTCCCCAAATGTTATTATTAATAATAGGGACCCTGCATCGACATTTTAAAAAGGGTACCCAAAGATGGCGTCCGCACCTCGTAGCCAAAAGCCTGCAAAATTTAAAAAAGCTTGGACTCTGTGACACAAGCAGCTTTTCGGAAATCGAAACTAAAGCTGCAGTTTCTGTGAAGAGAGACTTCTGTATTTTGAAAAACTGACAGGACTTTGAATATGCATTAAGTCAAATCGGAGACAGATCAAAACCAGTTAGGCCTATACTTAAGGCCATCAAGTTGTTTACATAAATAATCGGAAACAGCTTAGGGAAGCCATCAAGGCTGGTCAGGCCGATTAAGATGTATTAATAACAAAACAACTCAGACATTGGGTCAGTAGGTGCGATTACCGGCCATCTAAAAACAGTTAGTTTAAATTGCTACAATTATTTAAACTAGCCCGCCAAGATTGGGACAAAGAACTAACCTGATTTGGCGTGCAGGTAAGGGCCACCCGAAGGAGTATAATTGTAGGCCCACTGGCAACCGACTCTCCCTCTGCTCTCTGCCCTTGCTCTTGGCTCCTGCTCCGGCCCTTCGCCCTCGTGGCTGCTGCTCTTCCCCCGTCCCGCGCTTACTGCCTGGCCACTGCCCATGCCTTTCCCATCTCATCAGGTACGCCCGGCCTTGTGGCAGGTGGACACGGACAAACCAGGCCAGGTGAGGTGGTGAGGAAGACGAATTGGGAAGACAATTGAAGAAACGCTTCGAATAATCGGGCCTTCAATCCAGCTCACCTTCAACTATCTTCATGCAAACTCCAACTGCCGGCCAAGGAAGAGGAACCATCATCCCTGCGAGGTAAAATACCCAAGCAGAGACTTTAACTTTGGGGTACTTGAGACCACATGACGACGGCAGGCCCCGGAGAGCACAAAGAGCGAACCCCAAGCCCCACTGCTGTTTGAATTCCGACACAGAAACACAGAACACAGAACACAGAAACACAACAGTGCAGATAGAGGCCATTTCGGCCCATCGAGCCTGCACCGACACATATCCCACCCGATCCCCGTAACCCCTACACCAACACATATCCCACCCTATCCCCGTAACCCCACGTATTTAATCCCCCTATCACTAAGGGTCAATTTTTATCATAGCCAATCAACCTAACCCGCACATCTTTGGATTCAAATTCAGCAGATCTTTGATTGGTGAGCATGAATTCTGGTCCCTGATAGCTTAATCTAGTTAGGTATAAGGGGTGGGATAAGGATAAGGGGATTGTTAAGATAGTTTGTTTTCCCTCAATGTGCCGTGTGTTCCCCATTCCCTGTAAAATATATAGTTATTTTGTATTTGCCTGTAATTTTATACTAGAAGCTTTTCATAAGATTGTGTTATTTTCTGTTCAATAAATTCTTGGTTTTCTCACATCCAAACCACCTGTCTACTCGAGTCTTTTCTGTATCACCGCCTGTACCTAAGTCCGGTGTCTAGAACCCAGGGGCGTGGGAGCGATTCAAACCACTCATAAACAGTCAGGGGCATAACTGACTGGGTGCACGCGCCACCCCACACCGCCCCCTACAACCATATTTGTGGGCGGTTCCCATTTGTTTGGTAACTATCTAAGATTGTCTCACCTATATATAGTAGCTTATAACATGCCAGATGGAAATAATTCCATTTCACATTTAATACTCTCTGTCTACTCTGAACGCTGTGGTAAATTTTATGTAAACTGTACACTCAGACTCATGGAAACTCTTAGAATTATGTATTTATGAAATGATGCTGCTATCAGGGTTTTGAGGCACCACACTAATTTGAAACAGAAAATGAGCTCAGTTTTAAAACGTCATGATTTCCAGAGGGTAAAGAGCGGCTATAGTGTAGGGTACGGCTGGATCAAAGTTTATTCCACAGGAGAGGAAGCACTTATTAACATATGAGCAGCTGCCTTCCTTGGGGGTGCAGTAAAACTCCTGGCTTTCCAAAATTATTCTGGTTAACCTTTTGAAGGCTAATGGCTTTTTAACTGAAATATACTGAATATGCTCACATATAAGATGAGAGATTTATACCATAGTTTTGGGGTTCAATTAAAGAATTTCTACAGGGTACTCCCAATCATCTGCTGTAACATCTGTGGAAGATTGGCAGAAACCACAGTTGAATGGCATAAATGGCCATTTTTAGCCACTTATGCCATTTCTCTGGGGATTCTGCCAATCTCCTGCCAAAGAACCCCTGCAGAGATTTCAGGCAGTTGTCTTATACCTGAGGCCATGATGCACTTCTGCTGGACCCCAAGGTGAACCTCTGCTGGCTCATGGTTGGCTCTCTGCTCATGCCCGTCCTTCTGATTTCACTGGACAACCTCCACCAGCATCTCAGCCAATACTCTGCTCCTTGAACACTCCCTCTCCACAATTGACTCTGAACCTGGGCGCTGGTTTCTGGGCGTGCCAAGCTGACTCCATGCTGGTGTCTGACAATGCAGCCTTGTGCTCCCAGCACCCCATGGGAGACATGCCCGAAGCCCCAGTAAATTATGCAAACTGGCTGCTCTTGCTTTATCTGGCGCGGTCAGCTCATTTGTGTGCAGGTGCAAGCAGCGCTGACGCAGTGGTTCAGCAAAAGGCCAAATTATCAGCTGCACAGGGTAAATCTCCACAACATATTACAAATAAAAATATGTATGGCATCCTAAACTGCAGGGCTGAAGCCCAAGCTGCTTTGTGGATGTCATCAGAATGCCAAGAGTGTTTACATCTGCCAATCATTTTTATTCTTCATCATGTACATAGAGTTTGGTATTAAATCTGGGTGTTACATTCCCCCACACTGCCAAGGCCACCACCTGGTCTAGTGTGCAAAAGTGGCCCTGCAATATGGTGCTATTGTTGTAACAGCCCCCAATAGCCGAACTCAATAGGCTAAGCTCCTGCCCCTTGTGCCTCATCAATCACCAGCACTGCTATCCTTTCTTCACCAGTTATCGATGTCTCTTTCTGTGCTTCCTAGTCAACATCATCAGCTACTTCTCCTGTAGTGTGTATCTGTGCAGTTATCTGCTTCAAGTGGGCATAGTGACAACTGCTGCGTGTGTTTGCAATGCTCTTTGGTTGCGGCTGATGGTCCACTGGGTTCTCATTCTGTGAAGAGTACAGATAGGACATTACAGCCCCAAAATGGTAAGACTCCAATTTCAGTGTGGATACCGGCACTTCCGTTCCCCTGAAAGAAGGGGTTGACAGGTGGAACGCGTGCGCCGGAGAGGCAGCGCGTTCGCATTGAACTTACGTTTTTTTCCCAGGTTTCTCTGGGAAGGTAAGTCTCCAGAAGTTAGACATGTAAAAAGCAGTCGCAAGGCCTGCTTTTAACAAGGTAAGTGGTGAATTAATTAAAATTAAAACATTTTTTCCACAGGTTTATTATTTTTGAATATTTTTAAATACTTTAAAGAAAGGTAAGTTTATTTTTAGCCCCGTTAGAAAATGTAATTAATTTTTTCAAAAATTTATATTATTGTTTAAAATAGTTATTTCATGTAATTTGAAGTTTATTTAAAAAATGTGATTTAAAAAAAATTATTTGAGGTTTTAGTGATGTTTTGGGGCTTATAGTATTTATAGGTTTGACAGGTCTTCCTGCTACCATTGGCTCTCCATGGCCCACGTGATCCCAGGGGACGCATCGAACTAACTGCGCCCCTGGGATATGCAAGCACTGCGCGCCGGCAGTTGGAGGAGGCCCAGGATCGGAATACCACGCGGACCCACAGCTCAACAGCCGGCGTGCAAGGTAAGTGCAGGTCGGAGGCTTGCACCCGCGGGAAGCCTCCAACCCAAATTTCTGAGCCACTATTTTTGTGTCCCAGGCCTGGATCTCCACACGGGTCTAAATTTTGCTGGCTGGCAGGGCGGTACTGCTTTCATTGAGCATAACAGCCTGCTGGTGCATTCCTCGGCCAGGGATAATGAATTTTCCAGCCAGGGAATCCCCTCCCACTTAGCACCCCCCCAACCCCCCTCCACCGACGTAAGTGTCCTTTTTTGCAGTGCAGAAACTGTCAGGGAACACTAGGACCCAGCGCCCTCATTTAAGCTGTTCCGTTGCACCCCTGCCAGACTTGTGGCAGGAGTTTGCCAGATGGGCCACAGATTTTCGGCTCCTTGACCTCCCGACAGGTCTTTCAAACTGGTGATTTGGAACTTACTCTGCAATGACACATTACTGCACATGGCTCCTTCTTTGCATGTTTGAAGACTGCCCTTCCCCATCAAAAATGCACTTGCATGCTTTACTGCAGAGGATACCAGCGCTTGTTGTTAAATCTGCCATTTCGTGTTTGCCATTCAGCTACTTCCAGGTAAAACTCCACAGTCCACAATTGGATCAACAAACTGTTCAACATTTATATCAGTTAAATGGCTGGTTCGTTGCTTGAGAGCATTACAGGATTATTATTCCAGCTGCATCTAACTATTTTACTATTGCTGCTAATCAAACTGCATTTTCCAAAATCACAAGTTTCAAATCTGCACATCTGATGGCTTTGTGAGTGGCTTACTGCCTTTTTTCAATAAAAGAGTAACGTTGGGGCCCTGGTGAGTAATAAAAGAGTAATGTTGGGGCCCTGGTGAGTAATAAAAGAGTAATGTTGGGGCCCTGGTGAGTCTTACAGAGAGACAGAAACAGCAATCAGCGAAGAAAGGAAATAAGAAAGAAAGACAAAGGCCACAATTGGTTAGATAGAGGGACAGCTCGGAGAGAAGAGAATACGAACAACAATTATAAAAGAGAGAAAAAACTGGGAACCAAAGTCCAAAGTTTTTAAGAAAATATTACAATGTTATTATTTTTATGAGTTCCATTGCTATTAGTTTAATGCAGTAATGATTATTTGGAATCTTTAGAAAAGGTGAAAGATTTATACGATCTGAAGAGAAACCAGGGCCCAGATGCCTGAAGGCACGGCTGCCAATGGTGGGGTGAAGGAAGTGACATCAATAGAAATGAAAATCGGTAGAGATGTAAAACGGGCTGCTGACTCTCTATCACCTGTTTTACACTATCGTACAAAGTCAAGATATACCCCATTGTGTGATTTTCTGACCATTTAAATTAATAGTAAGAAAATCGTGCACAACTTAAACTACGTTTTCACTATACGTTACCTGTTGGTATGGCTCACCCATAGGCAGTTCAAAGTTGGAACCCCACTGACTTACTAAATCTGGATACCAGGGACACACAGCTATCAGACTACAGGGAAAGTGCATGGGCACTAACTTAAAATAATCAACATAAAAACCCCTCTGAAAATAACTATCTTCCAGCTCCAATGGCTGATGCAACGAAATACACAGCACACAAACTTTTGCCACAGTACTGATAAAATGACTTTGCACATAAAAGGCAAATGCACATTGAAAAAAGAACACATTTCACATGCGCCTGTCGTGTTCCTAAAGTCAAATGTGTATCTAAATTTTTTTTAAATTTGTTTCTGGGGTGTGGGCATCGCTGGCAAGGCCAGCATTTATTGCCCATCCCTAATTGTCCTCGAGAAGGTGGTGGTGAGCTGCCTTCTTGAATCGCTGCAGTCCTTGTGGTGAAGGTACTCCCACGGTGCTGTTAGGGAGTTCCAGGATTTTGACCCAGCAACGATGAAGTAATGGCGATATATTTCCAAGTCAGGATGGTGTGTAACTTGGAGGGGAACTTGGAGGTGATGGTGTTCCCATGTGCCTGCTGCCCTTGTCCTTCTAGGTGGTTGAGCTTGTGGGTTTGGGAGGTGCAGTCGAAGAAGCCTTGGGAGTCAGGAGGTGAGACACTTGCCGCAAAATACCCAGCCTCTGACTTGCTCTTGTTGCCACAGTACCTCTGTGGCTGGTTCAGTTAAGTTTCTGGTCAATGGTAACCCCCAGGGTGTTGATGGTGGGGGATTCAGCGATGGTAATGCCGTTGAATGTCAAGGGGTAGTGGTTAGACTCTCGCTTTTCGGAGATAGTCATTTCCTGGCACTTGTGTGGCGCAAATGTTACTTGCCACTTATCAGCCTAAGCCTGAATGTCATCCAGGTCTTGTTGCATGCAGGAATCGACTGAAGAGTTCTGAATGGAAATCATCCAAGTTGGACTAACATAGTAATTTTCCATATTGGCTTAGCTCAATATTCATTTAAATCATATCTTTAATAGAAAAATGAAATCACATGGAGATCTTGCAAAAACAATCTTCTCTATGATGAGGATTTCTTTAATTAATCACATAATACACCAAAAAAATTAAATGCAGTAGAAATTAAGGGCATAAAATTGGCACAATGAGGGGCATTTTCAGAGGCCAATAGCTTGCACCCCAAAGATGTCTGAAAGACGTCCAGCCCAATATTGTGTCGGGCCACTTTTCGGACGTCCCTGATAACTGCCTAAAACAACCATTAGGTCCCTTACATATGTAAATGAGGGCCTGACACCTGTTGCAGAAATTGGTTTGCAATGAGAAGAGTTATTGATCATGCGCACGATTCTTCAGTTATTGCTCAGGATTCTTCAGTGGCCGCTGTGACCTAAGCAGCGGCCACCAACGAAAAGCAATTTCTTCCAATAAAAATTTACAAAAAATATTGCTGTGGTGAAAGGAGAAGCAGGAATGCTCCCCTAACTCTACTGTCCTTGCAATCGGTCCCTTCCCTATTGCCGCTTCACCCCCTCAAGAACTTCCCGCCACAAACTCCGTTCCCTAGCCACTGACTCCATCCCTCTCCCTGGCATCTGTCTGAGGCTGAACCGGAACGTTTGCAACCTTGGTGTCATATTTGACCCCGAGATGCGCTTCCACCACGCCATCACTAAGACCACCTATTTCCACATCCGTAATATAAGCCCAACTCCACCAAAGCCTCAGCTCATCTGTTGCTGAAACCCTCATCCATGCCTTTGTTACCTCTAGACTTGATTATTCCAATGCACTCCTGGCCAGCTTCACATCTTCCACCCTCCATAAACTTAAGCTCATCCAAAACCCGTTCACCCATCACCCCTGTGCTTGCTGACTTGCATTTGCACCCGGTTAAGCAAAGCCTTGATTTTAAAATTCTCACCCTTGTTTTCAAATCCCTCCAGGGCCTCCCCCCCGCACCCTATCTCTGTAACCTCCCCCAGCCCTACAACCCTCCGAGAAATCTGCGCTCCTCCAATTCTGGCTTCTTGCGTATTCCCGATTTTAATCGCTCCACGAATGGCGTCCGTGCCTTCAGCTGCCGAGGCCCTAAACTCTAGAATTCCTTCCCTAAACCTCTCTGTCTCTCTTTCCTCCTTTAAGATGGTCCTTAAAGCCTACCTCTTTGACTAAGCTTTTAGTCATCTGCGCTAATATCGAATATCTCCTTATGTGGCTTGGTGTCAAATTTTGTTTGATAACACTCCTGTGAAGCGCCTTGGGATGTTTTACTATGTTAAAGGTGCTACATAAATGCAAGTTGTTCTTGTTGTTGTTGTTACCATAGGGCTGTTGCTGGCGATGCAAGCAGCCCAACATTCATCTGTGTAAAATGCACAAGCTGCCTGTGGAGTTACGCCAGGCACTGCATAGTTTGCCCAAATAATGTAAATGAGCCACAAGGCCCAATTCTGAGCTGGCCTCGGGCCTCCTGGTTCAGGTTCTTGCTGATGGCATGCTGGTTATGTTTCCAAAAATGGGCCATGACCACTCTTTACCCCAACGAGTTTCATTGGATGAAGAGTCCTCAGAGGTTTGGAAGAAAAATGGCAGCCACCTCACTTCTGCCCGCTTACGCCGGGTCTCCTGGCGGCCGCCATTTTGGGCAGATTGGCAGTGCTACCATTGCCTGCGCTCGCTGCAGAAATGAAAATGAGGCAGATTGTGACGTCAATGAGTGTGTATCGCTGATTTGATGCACAATCTGCCAATCTCCTACTCACAACCAGCTGACCATGCGTTCAGCAGCAGGAAGGACCTCCCAGCAGCGACATCAACAACTTGCAGCTGACTTGCTTTTTCATTTCTACTGGCTCTGTGCAAGTTTGTGCAACTGTCTAGAGCTTTCTAGAGTTGTATAAAGTTGCTGAGGTGACAGGGAGTGGTGCTGCAAGTGGAGAAGACCTTGCTTCTAATTTAAAGGGTTATGCTCACACCACTTGCTCCCAGTTATGGTGGCTCTACTTGCAGTCCCCATTGTGCGCGAGTATGAGGGAGGAGGAGGAGGGGCAGAAGGGTTCTCAGCAGGAGGCCTTACCCACCTCGGGTCTTCTGGGAGCACTTCTCCTACCTGCACCAAAGCAAGGAGCAGTGTATTAGGAGGCTCTGCTTCACCAAGGAGGTGGTCACAGAACTCTGCCACCTCCTGCAACCAGCCCTGCAGCTTCAGAGCAGGGTGACCACGGCTCTCCCAGTGGCTCTCAACGTCACCGTGGCCCTGAATTTTTTCACCACTGGATCCTTCCAGTCTGGAGCAGGAGACATAGCTAACATTGCCCAGTTCGCTGTCCATTGCTGCATCCGGGAGGTCACAGAGTCTCTGTACTCCAGGAGAAGGGACTTCATTGTCTTCTCTCTGAATGGAGAGAAGCAGGAGGAACGTGCATGTGGCTTTGCCAGAAAATCGGAGTTCCCCATGGTGCAGGGCGCCATTGACTGCACACATGTGACATTGCGGGCACTGCATACCAATCCTGAGATGTTCCGTAACCACAAAGGCTACCACTCACTTAATATGGAGTTGGTCTGCGACCAACGCATCACGATGATGAATGCCCAGTAACCTGGCAGCAGTCATGATGCCTTCATCCTTCGCTAGTCCAATGTACCAACAATCTTCCAGCCACCACATCAAAGCCGAGGGCGGCCGCTTGGAGACAAGGGCTGACTGCTCTACACCTGGCTGATGACTCCCTTCCGTAACCCCACCACTCGTATAATAAGAACCATGTTGCCACGAGGAACCTCATCGAGCAGACCATCGGGGTGCTAAAGGAATGGCTCTATTGCCTTGACCGCTAGAGCAGGTGTTCCATTTTGTGGTGGTCTGCTGCATCATCCACAACTTGGCCATCATGAAGGTGCAGCCCTTACCACCATGGGTTCTGGGAACACCTCATGAGAGGAGGAGGAGGAGAAGAAGGAGGAAAATGAAGAGGAGGAGGAGGAGGATGAGGAGCAGGAAGTGAGGAGGCAGGCAGCAGAATCCTGTTCCAGACGGGCTGTCTGTGAGCGCCTCATCAGACTCCGGTTCCAGTGAATGGGCCCGCAGATCCCCGCTACTTGCCACATCACGATCTTACCATCCCCCTGTCATGGAACATCACCGTGTCCTCCTGGGCAAAAAGCTGAAATGAGAGCCACCACAGAACAAACATTCCAAACATAATTTATAAATTAATCAAATGCAAATCAAAACAACAAGGTCAACTAATCACCCTTATGCATTCCTTTAGTGTCTGTCTTTCGTGTTCCTTTTCCTATTCTAGTGCTCCAGTGGCTGCAGCATGTCTGTTGGAAGGCTGCTGACTTTCAGTGGGGAGTACTGCAGATGGCCTTCCAGGATGACCTCGAGCAGCTCTGAGCCAAGAAGGCCCGGCTTTAGACTGTAGCACCTCGGCATGGGCAGCAGCAGTCTGAGCTAGCTGGATGGCAGGCAGCAGCAAGGACACTGGCGGAGTGGTAGATCAGTCATGATCTCATTGAATGGTGGAACAGGCTCAAGGGACTGAATGGCCTACTTTTGTTTCTATGTTCCTATGGCAGTGGTGGGAGTTGAAATGCTGTCGTTGAAATGAGAGAGAACAGCAGGTTCTTGCTCCACAGAGCCACTGCCACTCTTCTGGGGTGGCGCCTCAGCATTCCCAGCCATCTGTTGGGGAATAGATCGCTGGAATACTGTGAGACCCTGCAAGCCCCTTTCGACGCTCGTAAACCCAGTCACAATAGCAGCAGTCTGAACTTCCACTGCAGCAGTGAGATGTTGAATCGCTTCCGCTTGTGCTGCAATGGAAGCTGCGACATCGCCCATCACACGCAGCAACATGGCTGGCTCCACAAGGTCTCTCATGGAGTTGCCCGTCAATTCTATCCTGAAATCACGGGCTCCAAGCTCCCCACAAAGCCCTGTGCAATGTTAGAGCCGGACTCCTCTATTCTCCTTGACACAGACAAGAGGCTCTCTGGCAGGCCTGCCATTGCACCTAGCATTTCTGTGTGCATGCCCATCACCCTTCTTCTGAAGGCTGCCCTATCGATGTCATCATCTGAGTCCTGTGCAGCGGAACTCATGCGTAAACTCACCCTCCAGGGAGCTGGCACTCGAGCGACCCTTTCCCCCGACCTGGCTGCAGCCCACTCATGCTCGGTGACTCACAACATGAAGATCCCATCACTTCGGGGTCTGGCTGGCCAGGTTCGAGTTCTTGGGTATATGAAAGGAGAAAGGCACAAGGTTCGAGTTATGGTGAGAGGAGAGGGAGAAACCAAGATATCCAGGCATACACCATCAGCAGCTTGTAAGTGAGAAAAGATTGTGGGATGAGGGGGAAGTGGGATGTGAGAAGAAGGATTCGGTATAAAGATACCATCATCATCATCAATGCTTTCAACTTCCCTGCTTGCCACAGATGCTGTGACTGCCCCTCCAATGATGTCCAGAACTGCTTCCTCCAGCTCCGATAGGTTCTGCAGACGGGCTTCCCCTCCACCTGTCTGCTGCTGCTCACAGCGGTTGTGTACCACCTTTGCCTGCAAGAGAAAGGGAAGTGTGTCAGTGAGTGTGGTGCAATGTGTTTGGGTGATGTGTCTGCCATGGTTGAATAGCTGGCAGTGTGTGCAAGGTGTGAGATGTGGATGTGAGTCTTGCAACGGTGTTAAGTGTGTGCGAGTGAGGTGAAGCTATGATTGTGAGATATGAGTGGTGATTGCTAGTTATTGTTGGTAGGTGAGTGATGGGGGTGTGGTGCTTTGAGCAGTGTGGGAGGCTTGTGGTGCAGATGCTGGGATATGGCATTCACTCACCTCAACCACTCGTGTGAGGTCATTAAACATTTTGCACCACTGGAGCCAGGTCCTGCGGACAACACTCATCGCAGTGATGCCTTGAGCGACATCCTCCCACAGCCTTCTGGTGTTGATCCTTGAAGGCCTCCTGCCCCCTTGCAGTTAGAGGTCCTGGCGGCGTCTTTGAACCCCCCGGTCCAAGGCCTCTAGTGCCGCATCTGAAAATCTCCTCGCCCTTTCCCTTGGCTGTTGGGCCATGGCTCGCTCCACAAAGACAATGAGGTGCTTCTGCAACAAAGCACCTCCCCTTTCAGTAGCACAGAGAGCCTAGACCAAACTATTAGCCAGGAGCCTGCACCCGAAATTGCGCCCCCCCCCCCCCCGCTCAGCGCTAAGCCAATCAGAAGTGCGTTTAGCACTGAAATCAGCGCTGTAATCAATATAATGAGCATGCAGCACGAATTTTGCGAGCTGCCTGCACCACTTTGAATGGTCATGGGCACATAGCGCTTTGCACACTCCGTGCCCTTTTTTGGGCCTTATCCAATTTCTAGGCCACTGTATCTGCAACTAACTACAATGGATTTGTAGTACAAATCCGATGAGACAGAACATGGAATAAATGCACAATTCATTAAAGAAAAAACACAGTAGACATCACAAACTGTTGCTTGGTTACTATGTTATAATGAGGCAGAGGCCCTTGGGCATGTTCAGCTGGCTGGACACTTCAGTCTGCTCAGTCAATATCAAATTATTTAAGCTCTGCCCATTTTAGATTAACATCACAACACAAAAAAGATACCGATCATACTGAATAATTGCAGACCGGTATCTGGGGCCCTCTAGTATTTAAGCATTTGTCACTACCTTCCTTGATGGTTCTGTTGTACACTAGAACCTGCACTCTTTCCTCTTGAAATTCTGGGTCAGTATATGGCCAAGGCTATGTCAATCCAGGGTAACTGTAATTTTCTTAGGCCTTTCTGTTCTTCAGTTGTTCTGCTCAAAATCAGCTGCATCAGTAGTTCTGGTGGCAATTGAGTGACAGGCCAAAATCAACTTAACTTAATTGCTTTGGGCCACCATATGTATGGGTCTGCTCCTACTGATTATACACCAGCTTGTCCCACAAGCACAGTGTTAAGGCCATACTGTTTGGCACAAATTGAATAAGCATCAACCTAATAGATTGTCTTACAAACCTTCAACAACAACTTGAATTTATATATCACCTTCACCAGAAAAAAATCCCATGGAGCCTCACAGATAAGTTCATGGAACACAGATGCCGAATCAGGAAAGCAAGATTAGGAGGAGTGACCGAAAGCTTAGTCGAAGAAATAGATTCCTTTGTGAACCCCCTTTAAGAATTGTTGCTGCTCACACAGGTTGGTGTATACATTTCTTTCTGATACAGAAGCATCCGATTTCATCCAAAGCATTCATTATCCTGTTTCTCCTATGCCAGTACTGCAACACTTAAATCCTTTCACTGGTTATGATTGTTTAGCAGACAAATATAAAAACTTTATCAAGACAGACTTTCTGGCATGTTACTGGAGCTTCTCATGCATAACAGTTCTTTTGGTTTATCTTAGCAGATTTCTGGGATTTTTAGAATACTCTTCTAGAAGTCAATGGAAATAAAAATCGGGATAGATGTAAAACAATTCGCCATCACCCGTGTTACACTAACGCACAAAGTCAAAATCTAGTCCCTGTGTCCTAATTCAGCCTCATTTTCAGTGGAACTGCCTATTTACACAATTCATTCTCAGCAATGCAGACGTATGGTTATATTAGGTGTTTTACTCTAGTCATGGATGTATGTACACACCAATATGTACACCCGTGTAAGTCAAATTCTGCGCACCTGAGTGTTTGTCATTTTTTAATTTTTGCTGAGAAATTGCTTTTTCTTGTATACTGATGGTTTGTGCAACAGGACCTATGCAAATATGAATCCAAGGACCTTATAAATTAATGTCCCACTGGGTAACTGGTCTACAGTGCCTGAATAACTCAAATTTGATTTTACATATTTTCATGATGATTTCCCACAATTTCATCTGCTTTTTCATAAAATCCAAAAACCAGTCACCTTGGGTGTAAGACAGGATCTGCTGTGTCAGTAAGTAAATGTGGGATTTTCAATATTCATCTCAATACAATAAAATAATAATCTATCAAAATTAATACCACAATCTTTTTATGTTTACTGTGCTACGTTCTCCATAAAAATAAAACCACATAATAAAATGAGGTGTTTGTGGCTGAATGTCTGTTTGATCTAGGCAAGAGTTTTTATACAAACCAACGACACTACTTTTGGACCATTGGGTATTAAGGGACTTTCACACATCATTTAAGAAAAAAAAATCACCTTTATTTTTAGCTCTCCTGTGTGCCACACACCAGCCAAGAGAGTGGGCAGATAATCCGATCCCAGGCTCTGCCAATACTCTTGTGTAAACAGCTTGTAGGAGGAACATGAAAGCACGCTGGTATGCCTCAAACCATCAATTGATAAAAAGTGCCTCATCATCACTTGACACCTCCCCTGACCGCAAGGTTGAGCTCGGCATGTGAATATGTGGCGAGTCATAGTCATGAATCCTGATCCTGACACTACATATTCCAAGAATAAGGCAGGATCTGGCCAAAGTGGACTGGGATCAGCTACTTGTAGGAAAATCCACATCGGAGCAATGGGAGTCTTTCAGAAAGGAAATTGAGAGAGTACAATGGCAACATGTTCCCGTAATGGTCAAGGGTGGGACCAACAAGCCCAGGGAACCTTGGATGTCAAGGGATATACGAGAATGGATCAGGAAAAAAAGGAGGGCTTTTGGCAGATACAAAGGACTAAAGACAGAGGAAGCCCTAGGGGAGTATAAAAAGTGCAGGGGGATACTTAAAAAAGAAATTAGGAGAGTGAGGAGGGGCCATGAAATAACACTGGTGAGCAAAATAAAGGAAAATCCTAAGGTGTTTTATAAGTATATTAAGGGCAAGAGGATAACTAGGTAAAGAGTAGGGCCCATTAGGGACCAAAGTGGCAATCTGTGTGTGGAGCCAGAAGATGTAGGTGGGGTTTTAAATGAATTTTTTGCATCTGTGTTCACTATGGAGAAGGACGATGTAGACGTAGAAATCGGGCAGGGGGACTGTGATATACTTGAACTATTAGCATCGAGAGGGAGGAGGTACTGGTGGTTTTAGCAGGCTTAAAAGTGGATAAATCCCCAGGCCCGGACGAGATGTATCCCAGGCTGCTGTGTGAGGCAAAGGAAGAGATTGCAGGGGCTCTGACACAAATTTTCAGAACCTCTCTGGCCACAGGGGATGTGCCAGAGGACTGGAGGACAGCTAACGTAGTACCATTATTCAAGAAGGGTAGTAGGGATAAACCAGGGAATTACAGGCCAGTGAGCCTAACATCAGTGGTAGGGAAATTATTGGAAAAAATTCTGAGGGACAGAATTAGTCTCCACTTGGAGAGGCAAGGATTAATCAGGGATAGTCAGCATGGCTTTGTCAAGGGAAGATCATGTCTGACTAAGTTGATTGAATTTTTCGAGGGGGTGACTAGGTGTGTGGATGAGGGTAGTGCAGTGGATGTGGTATACATGGATTTCAGTAAGGCTTTCGATAAAGTCCCACATAGGAGACTGGTCAAGAAGGTAAGAGCCCATGGGATCTAGGGTGCCTTGGCACATTGGATCCAAAACTGGCTTAGTGGCAGAAGGCAGAGGGTGATGGTCGAAGGTTATTTTTATGACTGGAAGCCTGTGTCCAGTGGGGTACCGCAGGGATCGGTGCTGGGTCCCTTGCTGTTTGTGGTCTACATTAATGATTTGGATGTGAATGTAAAAGGTATGATCAGTAAGTTCGCAGATGACACGAAAATTGGTGGGGTGGTAAATAGCGAGGAGGGTAGCCTCAGTCTGCAGGATGATATAGATGGGTTGGTCAGATGGGCGGAACAGTGGCAAATGGAACTTAACCCTGAAAAATGTAAGGTGATGCATTTTGGAGGGACTAACAAGGCAAGGGAATACACAATGAATGGTAAGACTCTAGGAAAGACAGAGGATCAGAGGGACCTTCGTGTGCATGTACATAGATCCCTGAAGGCAGCAGAACAGGTGGATAAGGTGGTTAAAAAGGCATATGGGATACTTGCCTTAATTAGCCGAGGCATAGAATATAAGAGCAGTGTTGTGTATGTACCTTTAAGAGAATAACTGGTCTCAGACTGCAGTACCGGCAGTGACCACCCCTGTATAAAAGGCGCTAGAGAGCCTCTGTTGGTTAGTTTCGTTTATGCCTTTCACCAGTAAAGATCTCTTTGTTTCTCTCCTGCTAGTCCGTGTCTCAATCATTCACGGACTTAACACTGGCGACGAGGAAGAAACGAACTTACCTGCAACTCAGCAGCAGCTCCGACGACGTGTTGAAGGTCGGAGCCAGAAGAAAGAAAAAAAAATAAAATAATAGGCCATTGAAACTCGAGGAACGGGCGTCGACCGTCAATCATCGATTTCAAAACTTGCAGGAGAGACTGTCCAGAGCCAGGCTGGGTTCCTCGGTCTGTGGTTTCCCAGCTAATTGGGCTGGTGGCAGGTAGTGCTCTGATCCTTCCTGGGCTGCAACGGGGCTGGGCAGCGAGTCGGGAAGCAAGGAGAGAGAGAGAGAGTGGAGCATACAGGGCGCGGCCGGTGTTTCGAAGCTGGGCAGCGTTCGGACCTCAGAAGAGGGAGCGAAGTGTCCCAGAGGGTCCGCTCCATGACGGGAAGATAATAAAAGAAAACGAATTAATATTTAACGCGTAGGAAACCGTGGAAAGCAGCGCTAACAACAGTGGGGAAGGAGGAAAAGAGCAGGAGGCGCCATTTTGTTAAATCGGAGAAGAAGGCAAAGCGCGGGAGGCGCCATTTTAGATTTGCAAGATGCCGAAGACTGGCTGTATCACTGCTTTTGATAATACATTAGAGGACTGGACCACGTATGTGGAAAGAGTCGAGGTATATTTCGAGGCAAATGAAATAGCGGAGGGGAAAAAGGCATCAATATTGCTAAACGTAATGGGCGCTAGAACGTACGGCCTATTGCGGGATCTGATTACTCCAGCCAAACTGAAGGCGAAGAGTTTTAACGAAATTGTTGCTGTTCTACAGGAGCACTTAAACCCTGTTGATAGCAGAAAGATTTAAATTCCACAGGAGAACTCAGCACAAAGATGAGAGCAATGCTGAGTATCTTACGGAACTACGCAAGCTATCAAAGCACTGCCAGTTCGGAGCAGGACTGGCAGATACCCTACGGGACAAATTTGTCTGTGGACTCCTGAGTGAAGGAACACAGAAGAAGTTACTCGCAGAAAAAGAGCTGACGCTAGATAAGGCTTTCAGCGTGGCAGTATCGTATGAAGCAGCAGCCAGGGGAGCTGCAGAAATTCAACAAAAACCACAGGAATACGGCACCCACGAAATGACACGGGGATTTGCAAAATGTTATCGCTGCGGCAGAACTAACCATGACCAGAAGGACTGCTGGTCCAAAGACAAAATATGCAGACAATGCGGGAAGATTGGACACATTGCACGAGTTTGTAGGTCTGGGAAGAAGACCAGCGACAACAAAAAGGCTACTAAGGAACCGTACAAGAAAGTACAAAAGATGACGGACAGTAGTTCCGAAGACCAGATGAGCGATAGTGAATCCGAGAACAGGAGATTAAGCTGTCTCAAACTTCACAATGTAATCGCAAAAGAGGATCACCGAACCATTTGGGTCACCCTCACGATAGCAGGGTCCCAAGTTAAAATGGAATTGGATACAGGATCAGCGCTAACCGTCATGAATCGACGAGACTATGAGCGGCTATTTTCACACATACCCTTGAGAGAGACATCCATCATCTTGACGACGTATACGGGGCAAAAAGTATGCCCCAGAGGAAAAATAAGGGTGCCTGTCGAATACAATGGCAAGAAAATACGGAAATTGTATCTCTACATACTGCCAAATGGTGGACCACCGTTATTGGGACGAGAATGGATCAGGAAGATAAACTTAGATTGGCATTCCATTCATGCACTGATGGTGGACGGTAAAAAAGATGAAGACGTCACTCCTGGACGATTGTCAACAATCTTAGCTAACGCCAAAGAGGTATTTCAACAAGAACTGGGCACCATTAAAGGCGTAACCGCCTCGTTAAAAATAGAAGAGAATGCAGTTCCCAAGTTTTTCAAAGCGAGACCGGTACCATATGCAATTCGTCCAGCCGTCGAGGCAGAGCTGGAGAATCTGGAGAAGGCGGGCGTGTTGTCTAAGGTCGACTGGAGCGAGTGGGCGACACCCATCGTTCCTGTCATGAAGAAAACGTTAAGCAATAAGTCCGGAGAGCCAAGGAACATTCGCATCTGTGGGGATTTCAAGGTGACGGTGAACCCTGTCCTTCACACAGTACAATATCCTCTTCCAAGGATAGAAGACATCTTCGCCTCACTGTCTGGAGGGAAGCGTTTTACAAAAATTGACCTAGCACAAGCATATTTGCAGATGGAGGTTGAAGAGTCCTCTAAGAAGTATCTCACGATAAGCACTCACAAAGGTCTTTACCAGTATCATCGATTGGTATTCGGAGTAGCATCGGCTCCGGCGATATGGCAAAGAGCGATGGAACAAGTCCTGCAAGGGATTCCGGGGACTCAGTGTTACTTGGACAACATCCTTGTAACAGGTGAAGATGACAGTGAACACCTTAACAACCTAGAACAGGTGCTCACTAGACTACGGGAACATGGGCTGCGAGCCAACCGCCCCAAGTGCGAATTTTTTAAGAAAGAGATATCGTATTGTGGCCACGTGATTGATGAAGAGGGGTTACATAAGTCCCCTGACAAAATTGAAGCGGTTGTTAAGGCCCCAGCGCCTGAAAATGTGTCGCAACTGAGGTCATTCCTCAGGTTGGTGAATTACTATCATAAGTTTTTGCCGAATTTGTCGACAATTCTACATCCACTGAACGCCCTGCTACGAACGGGGGTAGCATGGAAATGGAGCGATGATTGTAAACGTGCTTTTCAGAAGAGTAAGGACTTAATCACTTCGAAGGAAGTATTGGCTCACTACAACCCAGCACTGCCAATCAGGCTGGCGTGTGATGCGTCTCCCTACGGCATTGGGGCGGTACTGTCACATAAATTCCTTGATTGTTTGGAGAGGCCGATAGCTTTTGCGTCACGCTCGTTAACTTCTGCCGAGCGTAACTACGCCCAGATTGACAGAGAGGCCCTCAGCCTAGTGTGGGGGGTGAAGAAGTTCAATCACTATCTGCACGGTCAAAAATTTACTCTACTAACCAATCATCAACCTCTTGTCTCCATTTTCAACCCTCAGAAGGGCGTACCGATAATGACAGCACAACGGCTGCAGAGATGGTCCCTTTTCCTAGGGGCACACCAATATGACATCGAGTACAGGGGAACTAAACAGCATGGAAATGCTGATGGATTGTCACGTCTACCGTTGCCGGCGGTGGAAGAAGAAGACCTTGCAGTGGATCCAATGGAGTTATTCCACTCGACCATAGTCGAATGTCTCCCTGTGACGAATGCAAACATAGAAAAGGAAACACGGAATGACCCGACACTATCACGGGTCTATGATTTAACGGTGAAGGGATGGCCAGCACATGGCGAACCACTGCTGCCAGCATTTTCGCCAAGAAGAGAACAGCTGTCAGTGTGCAGAGGAACCTTGATGTGTGGGTCCAGAGTAGTAATTCCACCTAAGTTGACGGATAGAGTGCTCAATGAGCTTCATGAGGGTCATCTGGGTGGGGTAAAAATGAAGAGCTTAGCCAGAGCGTTTGTGTGGTGGCCGGGAATCGATAGAGAAATCGAAGAGATGACCAAGAGCTGTGCAGGATGCCAGAAGGTCCAAAACGCCCTACCACAAGCTCCTCTGCATCCATGGGAGTGGCCCTCATCTCCATGGCAAAGGGTGCACATTGATTTTGCTGGTCCCTTCATGGACTCGATGTTTTTAATTGCGGTGGATGCATATTCAAAGTGGCCAGAGGTAATAAAAATGTCCTCAACCACCACGGAAAAAACTATCGCAGTTTTACGAACCAGTTTTGGCCCGGGACTACCGCACTGAGAAATGGCAGCCAGGAACGAATTGTACACGACAAGGACCTCTCATGTATACCGTGGACGTTGGGGAGAGCATTGTAAGACGCCATGCTGACCAGATTCTAGAGTCACTGGAAAACGTCAACTCCACACCACGATCTGATACACCTGGTAACGAAATCGACGTTCCGATTGCAGCTACCGCAGAACCGGTAATATTGGAAGCAGATGAACCAAACAACGACATTGATTTCGACTCAACATTGCCAGAAGAACCTGATACTCCAAAGAGGCGTTATCCAGACAGAATCAGGAAGCCTCCTCAAAGACTGAACTTATAATTGCTTAAACTTAACCAATGTATCTAGCAACAGTAATTGTGATTGTAATTAGTTATCATTTAGTTGTTAAATGAATGTTATGTACTGTTTATCTAAAAGGGGAGGAATTGTTGTGTATGTACCTTTAAGAGAATAACTGGTCTCAGACTGCAGTACCGGCAGTGACCACCCCTGTATAAAAGGCGCTAGAGAGCCCCTGTTGGTTAGTTTCGTTTATGCCTTTCACCAGTAAAGATCTCTTTGTTTCTCTCCTGCTAGTCCGTGTCTCAATCATTCACGGACTTGACAAGCAGGGAGGTTATGATGGAACTGTACAAAACGCTGGTTAGGCCACAGCTGGAATACTGTGTGCAGTTCTGGTCACCTCACTATAGGAAGGATGTGATTGCTTTGGAGAGGGTGCAGAGGAGATTCACCATGATGTTACCTGGGCTGGAGCGCTTCAGCTATGAAGAAAGACTGGACAGGCTGGGGTTGTTTTCCTTGGAGCAGAGAAGGCTGAGGGGGGACCTGATTGAGGTGTACAAAATTATGAGGGGCATAGATAGGGTAGATAGAAAGAAACTTTTTCCCTTAGTAGAGGGGTCAATAACAAGGGGGCATAGATTCAAGGTAAGGGGCAGGAGGTTTAGACGGGATTTGAGGAAGAACCTTTTCACCCAGAGGGTGGTTGGAATCTGGAACTCACTGCCTGAAAGGGTGGTAGAGGCAGGAACCCTCACAACATGAGGGCAAATGGTATGTTGGCCTTCGTAGCAAGAGGGTTAGAGTACAGGAACAAGGATGTCTTGGTACAGTTGTACAGGGCCTTGGTGAGACCGCACCTTGAGTATTGTGTGCAGTTTTGGTCACCTTACCTGAGGAAGGACGTTCTTGCCATGGAGGGAGTGCAGCAAAGATTCACCAGGCTGATACCTGGGATGGCAGGAATGACGTATGAGGAGAGATTGTGTCGATTGGGCTTATACTCACTGGAGTTTAGAAGATTGAGAGGGGATCTCATCGAAACCTATAAAATTCTGTCAGGTCTGGACAGACTAGATGCAGGAAGGATGTTTATGATGGCCGGGGAGTCCAGAACCAGGGGTCATAGTCTAAGGATAAGGGGTAAGCCATTTAGGACTGAAATTAGGAGGAATTTCTTCACCCAGAGAGTGGTGAACCTGTGGAATTCTCTGCCACAGAGGGCGGTGGAGGCCAGTTCATTAAATATATTCAAGAAAGAGTTGGATATATTTCTTGAGGCTAAAGGGATCAAGGGATATGGGGAGAAGGCAGGGACAGGGTACTGAATTTGGATGACCAGCCATGATCTCATTGAATGGCGGAGCAGGCTCGAAGGGCCGAATGGCCTACTCCTGCTCCTATCTTCTATGTTTCTATGTTTCTATGTTTCAAGAAGCATTTGGACGAGCACTTGATAGCATGCAAGGCTACGGACCAAATGCTGGAAAATGGGATTAGATTAGACAGGGCCTGATGGCCGGCGCGGACGCGATGGGCCGAAGGGCCTCTTTCTGTGCTGTATAACTCTATGGCCTAGAAATTCACTTGGGCGCGGGCAGCTCGCTCGCGCCCAAAAGTTAGCGCTGGGCGGGGAGGCATTAGCGCACGCCGTATATTCGTCTTCTGCACCCCAATTCGGAAGCGGGCGCTATACCAGGGTGTGCCCGCCTCCGTTTGGGGCGCTGCAACTGAATATCGGCGCGCTAGTTGCCGCAGCGCCACCCGATGCGGTGCGGCAGGCTGCGGTACTGCAGGCCTCCCCCTTCTCTTAAGGGGTGGGTGCCTGCAACGGCCGGAGCCCCGATCGCGAGTGCCGGCAAAAGAGCCCGGCACAACGGAGAAGTGCTGGGCTCCACGGAAACCAGCCGGCAATGCCGTGGGGGGGGGGTGGAGGAGGCCGGGGAAGGAGGTGCGGGCAGGCGGCCGCCGAAAAAGCGGCCGGCCGCACCTTCAGCTTGAAAGCGCCCCACTATGGCAGCAGGACGGCCCCGTTTTCTGTTCGCTGTTTGCGCCCGCTTCGGAGGAGGCGGGCGCAAATAAATATGGGGATCGGCGCGGTTTCGGGGCGTTACGGGCCACCGCGCACACCGATGACGTCATCGGTCCTGGCGCAACGCTAACGGCTACCGCCGCCAATACCGCTGCACTCAATTTCAGCGCTACCACCCCGCCGGCGCAAAAGACCTCTTTAGGCGCTAAGTGGGCGCAAGGCCCACTGAATTTCTAGGCCTATGACTCTATGAATCTTAGAGAAATTCTAGAAAAGGAATGAAGCTGGATTTTTGCAGTGCTGAGGGTAGAAACAGCTACCCTCAATAGCAAAGTTGTGGTAAAACCACCAATGAACTCCTGTACAAATGAATAACTGTCTTTAAAGCAATGTTACAGCACCTATGTCCGTTTGCTGAGTGTAAACAAGCTTTCTGTAAAAACCCTGAAACAAGGCGATGATGTAATCACGTTGGTCACGTGGTGCCCCGAGTGGCGGGAAACGTGATGACGTCATGACGTCAGAGGTGAGAGGTTCTGATTTCAGACCTCGTGGAACAAGCTACTGTATAGATCTGTTTGCTGTTGCTCCTGCATGTTTTTGTTTTGTTCACCAGTTTAATTAAATTCAGTTAATTTACTGAACTGACTCGACCTCAGTGATTTAGATAGGAGTCCGTTGATTCCTACATTGGTGACCCCGAAGCTTCGCGGACGATTTTCGCGGAGGCAAGCTCGAGAACAAGATGGATGTAAATGCAAATTTTGGGAACAACAGGCAGCCTCCTGGTTCGTTCAAGCGGAGGGTCAGTTCCAACTGCGAAACACAGTGCTGCGTCAGACCCGTTACCTTTATGTGGTCTCCGCACTGGACAGCTCGACGGCTTCCCGCATTATCAGCCTGCTGGAGACCCCGCCCGTGGAGAACAAGTACGAAACGCTCAAGGCGCTCCTCATGCAAGTATTCGGTCTCACAAAGGCGGAGCGCGCACGACGCTTGCTCGCACTCCCCGGGTTAGGCGATGCTAAGCCTTCCGAGTTGATGAGCCACATGCTCACTCTCCTCGGGTCTGAGCCGCAGTGTTTTATATTTCGTGAACTGTTCCTGAGCCAGCTCCCTGAGCAGGTACAAGCAGCCATGGCCAGGTCGACGGCTACGGACGGTGTGGCGCTCGCGGCCGAAGCCGACACCAATTACGCGGTGATGCAACAGTATTGTGCCACCTCGACGCGCCCCGCCTCCAAGAACCCCACCTCGGCACCCGTTTCGGTCAGAAAGCCAGATGCTGCCGACCCCCGTGTAAATTTGTGCCGCCGGCACCGAGAAAGCAGCAACACCGATTGTGCGACCGGAAGGGAAGCCCCGAGGTCGGTTTCACCTCCACAATGACAGTTGGTGATTCCGGGAAATTGTTGTACATCACCGACTCCATTTCGGGCCGGCGTTTCTTATGCAACACGGGCGCTCAGTGCAGCATCCTCCCCGCTTCGGTTCTCGACGTCCGATCTGGGCGGTGCGGTACTCCACTACAGGTCGCCAATGGCAGCGCCATCTGTACGTGCGGGAAGCGGCGTATCCGATTGTGTCTCGGCGGCCAACTCTTCCACTGGGAGTTTATCACTGCCACGATACCACTGGCAATCCTCGGTGCCGATTTTTTCTGCACGCATGACCTACTGGTCGACGTACATAATCGCCGCCTGATCCACGCTGCCTCATGAGCCCCCATCCCCTGTTTTCGGGGCTCCGGCACGACCCACGCGGTTGCCCACACCGAGTCGCTGCCCGATGAGTTCGCCCGCCTGCTCAAGGAATTTTCGGAGCTTGCTCGACCCACTTTCTCTGCAACGACCGCCAAACACGGTGTTGAACACCACATCGCAACGACCGGCCCCCCGGTTTACGCCCGGGCTCGGCGATTAGAGGCCAGTAAACTCGAGGCTGCGAAGGCGGAATTCGCCACTATGGAGTGGTTGGGCATCGTTCGCCGATCTGATAGTCCCTGGTCATCTCCGCTACACATCGTGCCAAAGCCCGGCGGTGGGTGGCGGCCCTGTGGTGATTATCGGCGCCTCAACGAGGTCACAACTCCAGACCGGTACCCGATACCGTATATTCAAGATTTTTCCATCCATTTGGCCGACACGTCGTGGTTCTCCAAGATCGACCTCGTCCGCGGGTACCACCAGGTGCCCGTCCACCCTCAGGACGTCCAGAAAATGGCGGTCATTACCCCATTTGGCCTTTTTGAATTTTTACGGATGCCTTTCGGGCTTAAAAATGCGGCGCAGGCGTTCCAACGCCTCATGGATTTGGTGCTCCGGGATCTCAAATTCCTTTTCGTGTACCTCGATGACATCCTCGTCGCCAGCGCATCAAAGGAAGAACACCTACGTCACCTGCGCGTCCTTTTCCGCCGTCTCCAGGAGCATGGCCTTATAGTTAACCCAAACAAGTGCCAATTTGGACTGAGGCAGATCGATTTTCTGGGCCACCGCATCACCGCGGAAGGGGCACTGCCACTCAGGGCGAAAGTGGCAGCCGTCGCTGCGTTCCCGCGGCCGCAATCCATCAAGGCGCTCCAAGAATTCCTCAGCATGGTAAACTTTTACCATCGCTTTGTCCCCCGGGCCGCCCAGCTCATGCGACCGCTCTACGAGGCACTCCGAGGGAAACTGGGGAAAGAACCGGTGATCTGGTCGTCGGTCATGGACCGCGCATTTGGGGACACGAAGGAGGCCCTCGCCAATGCGACGATGTTAGCGCACCCGCTGCCCGGCGCCACCATCGCGCTCATGACAGATGCGTCGGACTATGCCGTCAGCGCCGTGCAAGAGCAATGGGTCGACGGGGCATGGCAACCGCTGGCCTTTTTTAGCCGCCAGTTATGTAGTAATGAACATTTGACCGAGAGCTGTTGGCGTTGTTCCTGGCCATCCGCCACTTTCGTTTTTTATTGGAAGGGCGCCAATTCATCGCTTTCGTGGCTCACAAGCCCCTGACGTTTGCCATGGCCAAGACGACTGAGCTGTGGTCGGCCCGACAGCAATGGCAACTCACTTTCATCTCCGAGTTTACCACCGACATCCGTCATGTGGCCGGCAAGGACAACGTGGTTGCCGACTGCCTTTCGCATACGGCTGTCCAGGCCGTCCAACTGGGTCTCGACTATTCACTAATGACGGTCGACCAAGTGGCTGACCCGGAGATGCATGCTTTCCGTTCCGATTCGTCCGGCCTGCGGCCAGTGGACGTACTTTTCCACTCAGACGGCACATCCTTGCTCTGCGATGTCTCCCTGGGAGACCCACGCCCGATTGTTCCGTCATCCTGGCACAGGAAAGTCTTTGATATCATGCACAACCTCGCCCACCTGGGTGTGCGGGCTTCACAGAAGTTGTTAGCATCCAAGTTTGTCTGGAGGGGAATGCGAAAAGATGTGCGCGACTGGGTCAACACCTGTGTCGTGTGCCAGAGAGCGAAGGTGCAGCGCCACGTTAAAGCTCCTGTCGCCGCTTTCGAGGTACCGGAGCGGCGATTCGATCATGTTCATATCGACCTCGTGGGCCCACTACCACCGTCACAAGGGTTCACGCATTTGCTGACGATCGTCGACCGTACCACCAGATGGCCGGAGGCCATTCCATTGACGTCCACCACCTCTGCGGACATCGCCCGGGCTTTTCTTTCGTCCTGGGTTGCCCGTTTCGACGTGCCATCGGACATTTCATCGGACCACGGGCCGCAGTTCTCCTCTGCTTTGTGGAACGCAGTGGCTTCAGAATTGGGCGCCAAGCTCCATCGCACCACGGCTTACCACCCGCAGGCCAATGGGTTATGCGAATGCTTCCATCATTCTCTGAAGGCATCGCTGCGGGCTACCCTCCAAGGGACCGCGTGGATGGATAAGTTGCCATGGGTAATGCTCGGGTTGCGCATGGCGCCTAAAGAGGACCTGCAGGCGTCGGCTGCCGAACTGGTCTACGGCCAGCCGCTCAGGGTCCCCGGCGAGTTTCTCCCATCGCTGACGCGTCCGTGGTCCGCCACTGACCAACTGGAGGCTCACCGAGCCGCGGCGCACACTTTCCGGCTTTCCGACTTCACAGCATGGACTGCCTGCGTCACATGTTGCGCCAACGCTCATGAGGGCTAAATTCGTTTTTGTACGGCACGATGCCCACCTTAGTCCCCTCATGCCTCCATACACGGGCCCCTTCTGGGTACTGAAGGCGGTCGCCAAGAGTTTTCTGGTAGACGTCGGTGGGACGCCCGACTACATTTCCGTGGACCGCCTCAAGGCTGCACACCTGGACCTCGGCCAGCCAGTCGAAACAGTGCAGCCGCCGCGTCGTGTGCGGCCGTCCATGGCCGCTACGCCTGGCCCATTGGCCCCGCGGCCCAGCTCCTCTCCTGCACCATCCATCCCTCTCCGGGAATATCGGAGTCGCTCCGACAGGATTGTCCGACCTCCTCTGCGATTGACTTTGATGATTAAAGACACTTCTGGGGGGGCGCATGTGGTAAAACCACCAATGAACTCCTGTGCAAATGAATAACTGTCTTTAAAGCAATGTTACAGCACCTATGTCCGTTTGCTGAGTGTAAACAAGCTTTCTGTAAAAACCCTGAAACAACGCGATGACGTCATCACGTTGGTCACGTGGTGCCCCGAGGGGCGGGAAACGTGATGACGTCATGACGTCAGAGGTGGGAGGTTCTGATTTCAGACCTCGTGGAACAAGCTACTGTATAGATCTGTTTGCTGTTGCTCCTGCATGTTTTTGTTTTGTTCACCAGTTTAATTAAATTCAGTTAATTTACTGAACTGACTCGACCTCAGTGATTTAGATAGGAGTCCGTTGATTCCTACAAAGTCACATTTATTGCAGCAGTTATTATCCATAGTCCATTTTATAGCTATTTAAATTTTTCAATGGTTGTGGCTGACCATTTTAGCTGTGGGATACAAAAGAGTAGAAAAGAGAAATGTGAAGAAGGGAAAAATTGTTGGTCTAACATGCATGGACTGCATTGCCAATTCCTGGTTCTGAATTTGATGTTTCTCTTTCTTTCATCCAAAGCATTCATTATCCTGTTTCTCCTATGCCAATACTGCAACACTTAAGATCCTTTCACTGGTTATGATTGTTTAGCAGACAAATATAAAAACTTTACCACTGAAAGAAAGCAGGAGAGTGCAATAGAGATGGAGCTATCCCAGTGCCCATAGTGCAAGTGAAACCACTATATCGAAACTATAGTGTTAATAGAGCTCTTTCACTTGCTCTGAAAGTGCAATAACCTTGTCTCCATCGCAATCCCATGCTTTCTGTCGTATCTTAGCTATAGATAGAAGGAAAGAAGAAAGATTCCAAATAACAGCCAGAAGACAATGGAAAAAAAGTTAAAACAGGAGAGTGGAAAAGAACAAAACAAAGAGAAAAAGAAAAAGGAAGACAACTATTATGTCCGTGAATGATTGGGACACGGACAGCAGGAGTTGAACAAAAGAAGTCTTTACTGATGGAAGTCAATAGTGAAACTGAAAACAACAGAGGCTCACTAGCGCCTTTTATACAGGGGTGGTCACTGCCGGTACTGCAGTCTGAGACCAGTTATTCTCTTAAAGGTACATACACAACAATTCCTCCCCTTTTAGATAAACAGTACATAACATTCATTTAACAACTAAATGATAACTAATTACAATCACAATTACGGTTGCTAGATACATTGGTTAAGTTTAAGCAATTATAAGTTCAGTCTTTGAGGAGGCTTCCTGATTCTGCCTGGATAACGCCTCTTTGGGGTATCAGGTTCTTCTGGCAATGTTGAGTCGGGATCAATGTCATTGTTTGGTTCATCTGCTTCCAATATTACCGGTTCTGCGGTAGCTGCAATTGGTACGTCGATTTCATTGCCAGGTGTATCAGATCGTGGTGTGGAGTTGACGTTTTCCAGTGACTCTAGAATCTGGTCAGCATGGCGTCTTACAATGCTCTCTCCAACGTCCACGGTATACATGAGAGGTCCTTGCCGTGTACAAATCGTTCCTGGCTGCCATTTCTCAGTGCGGTAGTCCCGGGCCAAAATTGGTTGACCTATCTTAAAACTCCTGGTCGACCTTTCATTCATATTTTGAAACTGCCTGTTCTCCACATCTCTTCGGACGTTTGGCTTAACCAAATCCAAGCGGCATCGTAGTCTTCGATTGAAGAACATCATGGCTGGAGTTTGGTTGGTAACCGCATGTGTCGCAATCCGGTAGGCAAACAAGAAGTTGTCCACCTTGTGTTGTAGGGGTATATCTTCATTACACATTGCCTTGATAGCCTTCTTGAATGTTTGGACTAACCTCTCGGCCAATCCATTAGTGGCTGGATGATATGGGGCAGATGTGTAATGCTTAACACCATTGTTCTTTAAGAACCTCCGGAACTCTTCAGACACAAACTGTGGTCCATTGTCAGAGCAAATCTGTTCAGGCAGCCCATTCCTGGCGAATATGGTTCGTAAAACTGTGATCGTTTTTTCCGTGGCGGTTGAGGACATTTTTATTGCCTCTGGCCACTTTGAATGTGCATCCACCGCGATTAAAAACATCGAGTCCATGAAGGGACCAGCAAAATCAATGTGCACCCTTTGCCATGGAGATGAGGGCCACTCCCATGGATGCAGAGGAGCTTGTGGTAGGGCGTTTTGGACCTTCTGGCATCCTGCACAGCTCTTGGTCATCTCTTCGATTTCTCTATTGATTCCCGGCCACCACACAAACGCTCTGGCTAAGTTCTTCATTTTTACCCCACCCAGATGACCCTCATGAAGCTCATTGAGCACTCTATCCGTCAACTTAGGTGGAATTACTACTCTGGATCCACACATCAAGGTTCCTCTGCACACTGACAGCTGTTCTCTTCTCAGCGAGAATGCTGGCAGCAGTGGTTCGCCATGTGCTGGCCATCCCTTCACCGTTAAATCATAGACCCGTGATAGTGTCGGGTCATTCCGTGTTTCCTTTTCTATGTTTGCATTCGTCACAGGGAGACATTCGACTATGGTCGAGTGGAATAACTCCATTGGATCCACTGCAAGGTCTTCTTCTTCCACCATCGGCAACGGTAGGTGTGACAATCCATCAGCATTCCCATGCTGTTTAGTTCCTTTGTACTCGATGTCATATTGGTGTGCCCCTAGGAAAAGGGACCACCTCTGCAGCCGTTGTGCTGTCATTATCGGTACGCCCTTCTGAGGGTTGAAAATGGAGACAAGAGGTTGATGATCGGTTAGTAGAGTAAATTTTTGACTGTGCAGGTAGTGATTGAACTTCTTCACCCCCCACACTAGGCTGAGGGCCTCTCTGTCAATCTGGGTGTAGTTACGCTCGGCAGAAGTTAACGAGTGTGACGCAAAAGCTATCGGCCTCTCTAAACCATCAAGGAATTTATGTGACAGTACCGCCCCAATGCCGTAGGGAGACGCATCACACGCCAAGCTGATCGGCAGTGCTGGGTTGTAGTGAGCCAATACTTCCCTTGAAGTGATTAAGTCCTTACTCTTCTGAAAGGCCCGCTTACAATCATTGCTCCATTTCCATGCTACCCCCGTTCGTAGCAGGGTGTTCAGTGGGTGCAGAATTGTCGACAAATTCGGCAAAAACTTATGATAGTAATTCACCAATCCGAGGAATGACCTCAGTTGCGACACATTTTCAGGTGCTGGGGCCTTAACAACCGCTTCAATTTTGTCAGGGGACTTATGTAACCCCTCTTCATCAATCACGTGGCCACAATACGATATCTGTTTCTTAAAAAACTCGCACTTGGGGCGGTTGGCTCGTAGTCCATGTTCCCGTAGTCTAGTGAGCACCTGTTCTAGGTTGTTAAGGTGTTCACTGTCATCTTCACCTGTCACAAGGATGTCGTCCAAGTAACACTGAGTCCCCGGAATCCCTTGGAGGACTTGTTCCATCGCTCTTTGCCATATCGCCGGAGCCGATGCTACTCCGAATACCAATCGATGATACTGGTAAAGACCTTTATGAGTGTTTATCGTGAGATACTTCTTAGAGGACTCTTCAACCTCCATCTGCAAATATGCTTGTGCTAAGTCAATTTTTGTAAAACGCTTCCCTCCAGACAGTGAGGCGAAGATGTCTTCTATCCTTGGAAGAGGATATTGTACTGTGTGAAGGACTGGGTTCACTGTCACCTTGAAATCCACACAGATGCGAATCTTCCTTGGCTCCCCGGACTTATTGCTTAACGTTTTCTTCATGACAGGAATGATGGGTGTCGCCCACTCGCTCCAGTCGACCTTAGACAACACGCCTGCCTTCTCCAGATTCTCCAGCTCTGCCTCGACGGCTGGGCGAATTGCATATGGTACCGGTCTTGCTTTGAAAAACTTGGGAACTGCATTCTCTTCTATTTTTATCGAGGTGGTTACGCCTTTAAGCGTGCCCAGTTCTTGTTGAAATACCTCTTTGGCGTTAGCTAAGATTGTTGACAATCGTCCAGGAGTGACGCCTTCATCTTTTTTACCATCCACCGTCATTGCATGAATGGAGTGCCAATCTAAGTTTATCTTCCTGATCCATTCACGTCCCAATAATGGTGGTCCACCATTTGGCAGTATGTAGAGATACAATTTCCGTATTTTCTTGCCGTTGTATTCGACAGGCACCCTTATTTTTCCACTGGGGTATACTTTTTGCCACGTATACGTCGTCAAGACGATGGATGTCTCTCTCAAGGGTATGTGTGAGAATAGCCGCTCGTAGTCTCGTCGATTCATGACGGTTAGCGCTGATCCTGTATCCAATTCCATTTTAACTTGGGACCCTGCTATCGTGAGGGTGACCCAAATGGTTCGGTGATCCTCTTTTGCGATTACATTGTGAAGTTTGAGACAGCTTAGTCTCCTGTTCCCAGATTCACTATCGCTCACCTGGTCTTCGGAACTACTGTCCATCATCTTTTGTACTTTCTTGTACGGTTTCTTAGTAGCCTTTTTGTTGTCACTGGTCTTCTTCCCAGACCTGCAAACTCGTGTAATGTGTCCCATCTTTCCGCATTGCCTGCATATTTTGTCTTTGGACCAGCAGTCCTTCTGGTCATGGTTAGTTCTACCGCAGCGATAACATTTTGCAAATCCCCGTGTCATTTCGTGGGTGCCGTATTCCTGTGGCTTTTGTTGAATTTCTGCAGCTCCCCTGGCTGCTGCTTCATACGGTACTGCCACGCTGAAAGCCTTATCTAGCGTCAGCTCTTTCTCTGAGAGTAACTTCTTCTGTGTTCCTTCACTCAGGAGTCCACAGACAAATTTGTCCCGTAGGGTATCTGCCAGTCCTGCTCCGAACTGGCAGTGCTTTGATAGCTTGCATAGTTCCGTAAGATACTCAGCATTGCTCTCATCTTTATGCTGAGTTCTCCTGTGGAATTTAAATCTTTCTGCTATCAACAGCGGTGCAGGGTTTAGGTGTTCCTGTAGGACAGCAACAATTTCGTTAAAACTCTTCGCCTTTGGTTTGGCTGGAGTAATCAGGTCCCGCAATAGGCCGTACGTTCTAGCGCCCATTACGTTTAGCAATACCGATGCCTTTTTCTCATCAGCTATTTCGTTTGCCTCGAAATATACCTCGACTCTTTCCACATACGTGGTCCAATCCTCTATTGTATTATCAAAAGCAGTGATACAGCCAGTCTTCGGCATCTTGCAAATCTAAAATGGCGCCTCCCGCGCTTTGCCTTCTTCCCCGATTTAACAAAATGGCGCCTCCCACGCTTTGCCTTCTTCCCCGCTGATTAAGATGGCGCCTCCCGCGCTTTGCCTTCTTCCCCGCTGTTGCTAGCGCTGCTTTCCGCAGTTCCCGTTGCAACCTGCAGCTCCTCGCGGTTTCTTGCGCGTTTAATATTTCTTTTTTTATTATTTTCCCGTCGTGGAACAACCCTGTGGGACTCTTGCCTCCCTCTTCTCGGGTCCATACGCAGCCCGGCTTCGTAGCTCCGGCCGCGCCCTGTGTGCTCCACCCTCTCCCTCTCTTCTTCCCGACAACGCTGCTTGGCCCCGTTGCAAGCCACCCGCTCGAGTTCGCGACCGCCGCAGCCCAGGAAGGATCAGTGTACTACCTGCCACCAGCCCGATTAGCTGAAGCACCGTCGACAGGAACCAGGCCCCGCTTTCGACAGCTTCTCCAGCAATCTTCAACTCCGCTAACACAGGGGCGGATGCCCACGGTCGATGCCTGTTTCTATTGCTTCTTACTTTTTTTTCTTTCTGGCCTCGACCTCTGCTCACTTCGCTGTAGAAATGGATCCCAGGAGGTGGTGCAGACTGTAGGTAAGTTCGTATCTGCTCATCGCCAGTATTATGTCCGTGAATGATTGGGACACGGACAGCAGGAGTTGAACAAAACAAGTCTTTACTGATGGAAGTCAATAGTGAAACTGAAAACAACAGAGGCTCACTAGCGCCTTTTATACAGGGGTGGTCACTGCCGGTACTGCAGTCTGAGACCAGTTATTCTCTTAAAGGTACATACACAACAACAACAACTTGCATTTATATAGCACCTTTAATGTAGTAAAACATCCCAAGACACTTCACAGGAGTGTAATCAGACAAATATTGACAGCGAGCCAAAGAAGGAGACATTAGGACAGGTGACCAAATGCTTGGTCAAAGAGGTAGGTTTTAAGCAGCGTCTTAAAGGAGGAAAGAGAGGTGGAGAGGTGGAGAGGTTTAGGGAGGGAATTCCAGAGCTTAGGCAGCTGAAGACACAGGCACCAATGGTGGCAAAGGAAGTAGGGGATGGGCGAGAGGCCAGAATTGGAGGAATGCAGTGTTCTTGGAGGGTTGTGTGGCTGGAGGAGGTTACAGAGATAGGGAGGGCTGAGGCCAGGGATTTGAAAACGAGAATGAGAATTTTAAAACCGAGGTGTTGGTGGGTCAGGAACCAATGTAGGTCAATGAGCACAAAAAAGAGAGGAAAATAGCCACTTCTGTCACTTTTATACCATATACTGATTGGTGTTGTACCACCCTGTTTTTACCCTAATCCAATGGGAGCATTGTTTTTTCTGCCTGCTCACTGCATTGTGGAATTGGGGATGCCAATGCTTCACAAATGCTTAGTCAAACAGATGCACAAAGAGCACTGCTCTCTGGTCTCTCACCAATCTTTAATGTTTGAAAAGAGCTGAAGAGATGAGCAGTTCCTTTCAAGAATTAAAACATGAATGGTGGTACTGGAGGCCAGCATTGTACCGGCTGCTTTTATAACTCCAACAGTGTGCTGATGTGTGCTTATCTATTTCATAATGCATTTTGGTGTGGCAACTACTGTACATCACACCAACATCAAAAATGCAGTATAAAGACAGCATAAGGAACATAATGATATATTCAGATCCATTGTAGGAGATGTAGGGTTAAGAAGTAAACAACCACGCAATACAGAGGCATGAAAATTAAGCTTTGAGTGAAGCTTGGGGTGATACCTGCAGTTAGAAACAAGTGTCCGTGATTTTGGTCATTTGAGTCTTGATTTTGAGGGGCCATGTCCCTGATTGGCTAGTTGAGAGGTTCACGCATGCCAACCACAAGGGGGTGGGCATTAAAAAAAATATGCATAGCTTGGGCAATTAGAAGGGCCATTTTATTCAACCTTCTGACTGCTAACTCAAAAAGGTGAATAAATGGAATGTGGGGCTGTAAATCCACCTTGAGATAAATCTATAGGCCCCATGCATGCCAAACTAGCAAACTAATAAAAGCAACTCAGGAGCTTCCAAAAAAGGGGACAGCTCAAAATAGCCTTGAACATAAGCCTTATGACCACATGAAGATAAGAAGAGCTTATTTGCGATATGAAACTTTTCTGGGGACATACAAACCACCCATGTAACTGTGATTGTCAGAAACCGAGGGCTGAATTTTAATCTGCAGGAGCACGTGGGTTTGGGTGCGGGTGGGGGTTTAAAACCGGCAAAATTAACAGCGCGTTGGGAAGCCGGCTCCAACCCACCAACTTCCGCATTTGACTGGAGTGCGTTAGGCTGTTTGCATGCAGCCCACTCGGGAGACGCAGGTTGCCAATTAACATATGTTAATCATTCAATTAGAGTGATACTGACACACACTTTTGAGTTTAACGTCGGGTCCATGAGTTTCTCGGGCTTTCTGAAACTCACCAATGAAAGCAAGGTGAGAACACAGTGGCAATTGAGGGGGCTGAATTAATCTCAGGGAAATATGCCAGTGTGGCGACACGCCACCACTGGACATAATCCGCTCACGGCGGCACGGACAGTTTAAGCAGACGCCCCCAGCCGGGGGCCCTTTCCTCCAGCAACTTGTTTCCCGCAGGGACAGGCTGCTGGGAGCACTTCCTGTCTGGGGAGCATTTAAGTGGATGCGCGGGCTTTTCCAGTTCCTTTTTGCCATGAGGTTGATTAAAGCAGTTGTGTTTTACTAACTCTGGTCTCGACTCCCACGTTTGCCGCGGTATCTCAACACTGGTGTCCCCGACGCTCAGGACGAATCCTAAGCTAGCATGGCGGATACAAACGCAGTCACGGTTAAACTACTGGACATTTGTGAGAACCTGGCCGAAGCCTGGTTTGTTCAAGCTGAGTCCAGATTCCGGCTGAAACACATTACAGTCGACGCCACAAAGTACGACCACCTCGTCTCCTCTCTCACTTACGCCACAGTCCCCAAGGTTTGGGCAGCGCTGCAGGATCCACCAGTGGAAGGCAAGTACGAACATCTGAAGGCTGCGCTCCTTAAAAAATTTCAAACGTCCTCTTACCAGCGCAACTGCCAACTCCTTGACCTCCCTGGCCTTGGTGACGCTTCACTGTCGGATCTGCTTTCCCACATGCTGTCCCTCTCGGATGACAAAAACACCGGCGCCCTCTTTCGCACGCTTTTCATTCGGCAGCTCCCCGCCAGCATCCGCCCGCTCATTGTGGAGTCTGGCTCCACGGACCTGAATGAGATAGCCGAAAAGGCCGACCGGCTGCTCTCTGTGCAGTCTGCTCGCGATGTCGCGCCCGACCTTACGGCAACGACCACGCGGTCTTCCCGGCCCACTAGGCCCGACCGCCCTACCACTCCGGGTCACTGTTACTACCACACCCGTTTTGGCACTAGGGCCCAATGCTGCACGCCACCGTGCACTTTCAAACCCCCCCCGCACCGGCCCCGGCGATGGCCGCGGGGCAAAAGGGGCCTCTACTGTACGTCACCGACGACAGAACCAACCGCCGATTTCTGTGCGACACAGGGGCCCAGCACAGCATCACCCCCGCCTCCGCCCTCGAAATCCAACGCGGCGCACGGGGTATCACGCTGGCCGCAGCCAATGGCTCTGACATCTGCACATATGGCACCCGCATGGTCATGCTCGACCTCGCAGGCCGCCACTACCGCTGGGAGTTCCTCACAACCAGGGTCCACTGCCCACTCATCGGCGCCGACTTCCTACGCGCCCACGGCCTCCTTGTCGACATTCCGAGGCACCGCCTCGTCGACATCAACACTATGGCCCCCATCCCCGGCGCATTCACCCCGGCCCGTTCAGCCGGCCTGACGACCTACTGCCTCGCCAGAGCCACGGACGACTACTCGGCACTTCCAGCCAAGTTTCCCGCCCTCACTAACCCGACCTTTTCACCAAAGCCGCCAAACACGGTGTGGAGCACTATATCCCCACCACCGGCCCCCCGGTTTCTGCCCACGCCCGCAGACTCAACCCGGCCAAGCTGGAAATCGCGCGGGCCGAGTTCACCACCATGGAACAACTCGGCATCATCCGCCGCTCCAGCAGCCCTTGGGCCTCGCCCCTCCACATCGCCCCCAAGCCCGGTGGAGGCTGGCGCCCTTGTGGGGACTACCGCCACCTCAACGACGCCACCACCCCCGACCGATACCCGGTACCACACATCCAGGACTTCTCGGCCCGACTGGCCGGACGAACCGTCTTTTCCAAGGTCGACCTGGTGCGCGGTTACCACCAAGTCCCCGTACACCCCGCGGACATCCCCAAAACGGCCGTCATCACCCCATTCGGCCTGTTCGAGTTCCTGAGGATGCCCTTCGGCCTCAAGAATGCAGCCCAGGCTTTCCAGTGCCTTATGGACTCAGTCCTCCGGGACCTGAACTTCCTATTCGTCTATCTAGACGACATTCTCGTGGCCAGCTCCTCCAAACAGGAACACCTCGAACACCTTCGCATCCTGTTCGGGCGCCTAGCCCAACACGGGCTCATCCTCAGCCCGGCGAAGTGCCAATTCGGCCTAACCGAGATCGATTTTCTCGGTCACCACATCACCCCTGCTGGGGCCGTCCCCCTGCCCAACAAGGTGCAGGTCGTCCAGCAATTCCCCCGCCCCAAAACCATCAAGGGCCTCCAGGAGTCCCTCGGGATGGTGAACTTCTACAACAGGTTCATCCCCAGAGCTGCAGCCCTCATGAAGCCCCTATACGACTCCCTCCGAGGTAAATCCGGCAAGATGGACGTAGCCTGGACCACTGACACGTCAGCCGCCTTCGACGCCACCAAAAACGCGCTCGCCGACACCACCCTGCTCGCGCACCCGAGGGCCGATGCCCGGGTCGCGCTCACTACCGACGCCTCCGACCACGCGGTCGGAGCCATGTTCGAGCAGTGGGTCAATGGCGCGTGGCAGCCACTTGCCTTCTACAGCCACCAACTGCGCCCCCCGGAGGTCAAATACTCTACTTTCGACCGCGAGCTTCTCGCGCTCCACCTGTCGGTCCGCCATTTCAGGTTCCTCCTGGAAGGCCGCCCCTTCGCCGCGTACGTGGACCACAAGCCGCTCACATACGCGATGGCCAAGCACACCGAACCCTGGTCCGCTAGGCAGCAACGCCAGCTCGCGGCCGTGTCCGAGTTTACTACGGACATCCAGCACGTCTCCGGTAGAGACAACATTGTCGCCGACTGCCTTTCCCGTCCCGCCATCTGCGTGAATCACCTCGCGGTCGACTACGCGCAACTAGCAGCGGCCCAGCTCACGGACCCAGACCTCCTCTCGGCGGCTGCCAGTTACGTCTAGCCAAGGTCGCGCACGGGTCCGAAGCCACGGCAGTCACTTGCGACGTCTCACTCGGCCAACCCAGGCCGGTCGTACCTGCAACCTGGCGCCGCCGCATCTTCGACGCGCTACACGCGCTCTCCCATCCGGGTGCCCACGCATCCGTCAAACTCCTCTCCTAGCGTTTCGTCTGGCGCGGCCTCAGCAAAGATGTTCGGACTTGGGCCACCTCCTGCCTCGCCTGCCAATGGGCTAAGGTACAGCTACACACAAAAGCACCCCTGGGAGACTTCGAGGTACCCAGCCGCAGCCCTCCACCACTACAGCCGACATCGCCAGGGCGTTCGTTAACACCTGGGTCACAAGGTTCGGCGTACCAGCCGACATAACCTCCGACAGAGGCGCCCAGTTCACCTCCGAACTCTGGACGGCCACAGCACGCAACCTCGGGGTGACGCTCCACCGAACCACGGCGTACCACCCGCAGGCCAATGGGCTGTGTGAACGCTTCCACAGGTCACTCAAGGCCTCACTCCGTGCCGGTCTGCAGGACAGTACCTGGACTGACCGCCTACCGTGGGTGCTACTAGGCCTACGCACCGCGGTCAAGGAATACCTCCAGTCCTCAGCAGCGGAGTTAGTCTACGGACAACCGCTGCGCGTCCCAGGCGAATTCCTTTCGGAGGCTACCACGCCTTGGTCGGCCGAACAGCAGCGGCTCAACTCTTTCTCTTCCGCTCAGCAGTTCGCTCCACTTCCGGTCAACCGACACGGCAAACTCGCACCTCACGTCCCGCCAAACTTACAGCAGGCGCTCTTCGTCTTCGTGCGACACGGCGCGCACCGCGGGCCCCTGCGACCCCCGTATGACGGACCGTACGAGGTACCACAAACCGGGGACAAGGTCTTCAAGCTGCGACTCGGCGACAGGGTCGACACAGTCTCCATCGACCGGCTCAAACCAGCACACACAGAACCAGGGGAACAGGTCCCCGTGGCCCGGCCTCCAACTAGAGGCCGTCCCACCAGCAAGCCAGCACAGCCGGCGGCGAACCGCCCGGCCCCACTAACTAGACCGGTGACCACTCAGAGCCGCTCCGGCAGAACCATCAGACCACCGTCACGACTCGTCCACTCCTCCTAAGCGGATTCTGGGGGAGCTCTGTGGCGACACGCCACCACTGGACATAATCCGCTCACGGCGGCACGGACAGTTTAAGCAGATGCCCCCAGCCGGGGGCCCTTTCCTCCAGCAACTTGTTTCCCGCAGGGACAGGCTGCCGGGAGCACTTCCTGTCTGGGGAGTATTTAAGTGGATGCGCGGGCTTTTCCAGTTCCTTTTTGCCATGAGGTTGATTAAAGCAGTTGTGTTTTACTAACTCTGGTCTCGACTCCCACGTTTGCCGCGGTATCGCAACACCAGTAAATACTCAGTACTCACAGCTACTTTCTTATCTGCTAGTGGGGAATGGTTTGTTCACAGTACTTTTGCTGAGAGGTTATGTTTTACACTTCGGAGGTTACTTCTAAACTTTGGAGGTTTGCTCTATCACATCAGGATGGGTGCCATTTATGCTGCCTTAGATTGGACTGCAGCTGAGGACCAAGATGACCAGCAACAGCACCCGCAGCCTGCTGGTCACAGACCTGTAGCTCCACAGGAGAGAGGGGAGCAGCAGAGAGGGCAGCAGCAGAGATGAAACCAGCAGAGAGGGGACTATCAGAGAGGGGAGCAGTAGAGAGGGGACTATCAGAGAGGGGTCTATCAGAGAGGGGAGCAGTAGAGAGGGGACTATCAGAGAGGGGTCTATCAGAGAGGGGAGCAGTAGAGAGGGGACTATCAGAGAGGGGTCTATCAGAGAGGGGAGCAGTCAGAGAGGGGAGCAGTCAGAGAGGGGACTAGCAGAGATGCGACCAGCAGAGAGGTGTAACTCACAGGAGGCACTACCCATGAAATAGGGTCTACAGGCAGAGGCTGAGTTTCCTTGACATGTCTGAACACCAGTGTCTCAGGAGGCTCAGGTTGTCGTGTCAGGTGATGGCAGACATCTGTAGCCTCCTAGAAGAAAACCTGTTACCTGCTGGACCTGGTGGCCATGCATTACTAGTAGCTGTCAAAGTCACCACCGTCCTCAACTTTTTTGCCTCCGGATACTTCCAGGGCTCTGCCGCAGACATATCCAGGATCTCCCAGTCGGAAGCCCACAAATGCATAAGACAGGTGTCTGATGGGTTGTTTGCCAGGGCTGGAAATTACGTCAACTTTGCCAGTGATGATACCAGTCAGAATGAGTGGGCGCTCAGTTTTGCGGCTCTGACTGGCTTCCCACAGGTGCAGGGTCTCATCGACTGTACAATCATGGCAATCCAGGCACCCCCAGAACAACCAGGAGTATTTGTCAACCGCAAGGTCTTCCACTCCATCAATGTGCAGCTGGTGTGCAACTGTAAAAAGACCTTTATGCAGGTGTGCGCAAGATTCCCAGGCAGCTGCCATGATGTTTTCGTCCTGCGGCACTCCAAGCTCTCTGATCTCTTCGGACCTGGAAGCAGGCTAAAGGGGTGGCTACCAGGTGACAAGGGATACCTACTGCAAACTTGGCTCATGACACACTTAAGAAACCCGACCACTGAAGCCCAACAGTGCTACAATGAATGCAATATCACCACCAGATGTGTGATTGAACAGGTCATTGGCATGCTGAAGATGCACTTCAGGTGTCTGGACAGATCTGGAGGCGCCCTTCTGTATGCAACAGCCAGGGTCTCCAGAATGTGGCACAACATTGCGCAACAGCAAGACTTAGAACTGCAGGAGGAACAAGGCAAAGAGCTCAGATCCTCCTCAAATGATTTGGAGGGGTAGGTGGAAAAGGAGGAGGAGGAGAATGATGAGGGTGATGCACTCTCAGTTGCTCACATTACTGCTTGGGATGCCAGGGATGCCCTTATAAATGCAAGGTTCACTTAGGTTGCACCAGTGGACCCATGTCACCAGAAAATGCAATGGCCCTCTTCCCCCTCCCCCCAATCCCAGTGCCACTGACACAAAGCAGTCCTGCAACCAACCAACCACCCCTTGAACATCCCCCCATTGGTTCCCATCAATTCACATCTTCACATTTATCATCAAACAAGTTAGAAGGCCTCTTACCACCCAGCACCAAAGAATGGACAAGATGGAAAAGTGGTGAAAAAGAATAACATTTATGTGATGTAAATAAAGAACAAAAACTTATCAAAACAACATTTTCTCAGACACCATGTGCATACCATTATGTAACTACAAAGCCGAACTCTCTTTTTCTGCTATTCCTACGTGATGCAAGCTGTGTGGTTTGAGCAGAGGTGGAGGCAGGCTGCTCACATCCCTGCACTGACTGCTGAGATGCTCTTGCCAACGTCCTCGGGTTTTGCCAAAGACTGCTCCACCTCCACCTGTGCCGGGGCAGACTCAGCCATCAGGAGATGAGGCAGCATGTGGGCTACTGACTGAGAGGTGGGCTGTGGGTGAGAAGTGGAAGCGCTTTGAGTGGAGACCCCATTTCTCGAACCCCTTTCGCACAATTTCTCTCATGGCCTAGCCGCACTTCACTGCTACCACCTGGAGAACTCTTTGATGCAGATCAGTGTGGCCCTGTAAGGCCAAGGCTAAGGTATCTGTTAACCTAGTTAAGGAGGCATACAGGTTGGTATCCAGAGCCTGCATGGTGGCGTTTAAGGTGTGCATGGGCTCATTTGATTGGAGCATATTACGGTTCATGGCGCTGGCCACTCTATCCATGGAAAAAGACATCACCTCAATGGCCTGCCCCATCATCATCACCACCCTCATGCTTGAGGTGGACTCCTTCAATCTCACTGCAATCGTGGTGAGTCTGCTTTGCAGGCCTGTCAGTGCATCACACATTCTCTGCTGCTGCTCGTTGATTCTCCTCTTCGTTGACAAGCCCTGGGGTACAGCATCAGTGTCCAGCTGAGCAGAGCTTGGAGAGGGCTGTGCTCTCTGACATGGACCCTCCACTGCTGTCCCAGTTTCCACCATCTGCTCTTGCTCACTTGTGAAGTGTGAATCACCAGGTGAAAACCCAACTATCTGCCTTACTGGTCCCACCGAAGTGTGAGTATCTGAGCCGGTGCCTGGTCTGCATGAGTCCTGTGATGGTGCATGCTCAGAAGGACTCAACTGCTCTGAGGACTTGTCGCCCGCCACTACCACCAACTCCTACTGCACGTGTGAAGGCCCTGTGGGAGATAAAAGTCATGAATTAGTCCTGGCAATAAGAATGTTGCAAGTTATCATTATGAAAATGATCATGTTTCACTCGCTGTTGAAATCAAATCAACATGACTGAGTGCCGTATGACATGTGGGTGACTTTTATTTAATTGTGTCACTAGGTAGCTGGGAGCTCCATGTCTCCCCATCTCTGACAGCCAGGGACGCCATAACAACACTTATTTCCAGCGGCTCCTCCCCTTCAGTTGTGAACTGCGTGGTTCTCTCCCTCTCCCTGGTGTTCTGTGCTCTCTTCTCCTGTAAGGTGGGAAAGAATAGACCTATGAGTGAGTGTAATTGCATGTGGTCATCCGATGGATGGTGTACATTTGGTGAGGGTGACTATCAGGGAGAGGCATGACATTGCATAAAGATGAGGGTGAGTGGGAGTGGTGGATGGATAGATGGGGATGCGGGGAAGTGCATAGAAAGAGAAGGATGGGTATACCTGCAAGGTAAGTGGGAAAGAGTAGTGATGGAGTAGGTTTGAGAAGGCAGAGTGAGGGGGTAGGTTGATGTGCACAACAGGATGTAGGTGAATGTGCCACTGTACTCACCTTTTCTGACCTGCTTAGGTCATTAAGCCGCTTCCTACACTGAATCCAGGAGTGTGACACCACACTCCTGCTGCTGACCTCTTCCGCAATGTACAACCATGCCTTCTTGGTCTCAGCTGCAGGTTTCTTCCTGTATCTCTCTTCTATACCTCACAGCCCCCAGCAATACATACAGGGCGGCGTCAGTGAAATGGGGCGCAGCCTTTGCCCGTATGGACTCCATTCTAACACTTGCTTCTCTCTTCTCCCCAACTCCAAACTCCTTCAATTTGCATCTTTGTATTGTCCCTTTAAATACTGGATTTTAAAAAATTCATTCCTGGGATGTGGGCGTCGCTGGCAAGGCCAGCATTTATTGCCCATCCCTAATTGCCTTGAGAAGGTGGTGGTGAGCCGCCTTCTTGAACCGCGGCAGTCCGTGTGATGAAGGTTCTCCCATGGTGCTGTTAGGGAGGGAGTTCCAGGATTTTGACCCAGCGACGATGAAAGGACGGTGATATATTTCCAAGTCAGGGTGGTGTGTAACTTGGAGGGGAACTTGCAGGTGATGGTGTTCACAGGCGCCTGCTGCCCTTGTCCTTCTAGTTGGTAGAGGTCGCGTGTTTGGGAGGTGCTGCCGAAGAAGCCTTGGCGAGTTGCTGCTGTGCATCCTGTAGATGGTACACACTGCAGCCACGGTGTGCCGGTGGTGGAGGGAGTGAATGTTTAAGGTGGTGGATGGGGTGCTGATCAAGCGGGCCGCTTTGTCCTGGTTGGTGTCGAGCTTCTTGAGTGTTGTTGGAGCTGCACTCATCCATCCAGGCAAGTGGAGAGTATTCCATCACACAGTTGAGATCGTGTCATGCAGGTCCACATCACTGCTGCCGCTGATTGGATGGAAAACCCAAGTAAAATGATAATGTGGTGGCGGAGTTAAAAAGCCACTGACAGGTGCGCTGAACTTACTTCAGGGTTTCCTGCGCGCTATCGGAACCCTTCCCCTACGGCTCCTAGTGTGTCGCAAACTTAAAATCGGGGCCCAAAAGCTCCTATCAAAACTTTTCTATCTCAAGTTTGTATGCAACCAAATTGGCTGCATTTTAAATGCTATATCATTCTAAGTTGGAGCTGAACAACCAATTCATCACACTTTGGTTAGAATGTGAATTAGTTTAGAATGGTATTGCTATGATGGATCCATGATCTCTCCTGTTTCAATGCATAAGAAATGTTATATTTTATATTTTTATATGAATTTGTAGCTAGGCCAAATAGCTTAATATGATTAAAACTGGACTTTTAGCACAAATCTGAAGAGAATTCTTTTGTCTGTGTGTGTAGGAGAGGTAACAAATACCTGTACACAAGTGCGGTTTCAACAGAGTGCTGCGAGTTGGGTGAGTCAGAGTTAGGTGAGGAGTGGAAGGAGGAGCTCCCTTGCTTCGCCTTTGTTTTTCCTAACTTTTCACCCTGTAGGAAGAGGTCGGTGTCGGGAGCAGCAGGAGAGTAGTAAGTATTTAAACTCACTTTCGCGGGCTTTTTCTCAAAGGCCGGTCAATCTCGCAGACCGGCGGCAGCATTCCAGAACCACGCCATGATTCAAAAAGTGACATGGGCAAGAGGAAGTAGCTGATTGGGTGAGTACGGCCAGGTGAGTATTTATACTACTCTATAGTTTGACAGTTAAGGTTAATAGTTTATAAAGTTTAGAAGGTCTTAATTTTTGTGGTTATAGTTTCTAAGGTCTCTGTTGTGTATCGGGGAGTGCTAGTAACCAAGGGCCCCATAGTATATCATTTAATTGTAGCATAATTGGTGATATTGATTTGATTTAATTTAATTTAAATTAATTGAAGGGTAAGTCGTGACAGCACAGCTCGGCCCCGTGGCATGCTCCTCCTGCACTATGTGGAAAATCAGGGACACTTCCTGTGTCCCTGACGACCATGTGTACAGGAAGTGTATCCAACTGCAGCTACTGGCAGACCGCATTGCGGCGCTGGAGCTGCGAATGGATACATACTGGAGCATTCACGATGCTGAGGACGTCGTGGATATCACGTTTAATCAGTTGGTCACACCGCAGGTAAAGGCTGCATAGGCAGGAAGGGAATGGGTGACTGCCAGGCAGAGTAATAGCCGCAGGCAGATAGTGCAGGGGTCCCGTGGCCATCCCCTCTCAAACAGATACACCAATTTGGATATAGTTGAGGGAGATGGCTTATCGGGGGAAGGCAGCAGCGTCCAACTTCTTGGCACTGTGGGTGGTTCTGCTGCACAGGACGGGAGGAAAAAGAGCAGGAGAGCGATAGTGATAGGGGATTCTATTGTAAGGAGAATAGATAGGCATTTCTGCGGCCGCAAACGAGACTCCAGGATGGTATGTTGCCTCCCTGGTGCAAGGGTCAAGGATGTCTCGGAGCGGCTTCAGGGCATTCTGGAGGGGGAGAGTGAACAGCCAGTTGTCGTGGTGCATATAGGTACCAACGATATAGGTAAAAACTGGGATGAGGTCTTCAAAGCTGAATATAGGGAGTTAGGAGGTAAATTAAAAAATAGGACCTCAAAGGTAGTAATCTCAGGATAGCTACCAGTGCCATGTGCTAGTCAGAGTAGAAATAGAAGGATATTTCAGATGAATATGTGGCTAGAGGAATGGTGCAAGGAGGAGGGATTCAAATTCCTGGGACATTGGAACCGGTTCTGGGGGAGGTGGGACCAGTACAAACTGGATGGTTTGCACCTGGGCAGGTTGGGACCAATGTCCTAGGGGGAGTGTTTGCTAGTGCTGTTGGGGAGGGTTTAAACTAAAATGGCAGGGGGTTGGGAACCTGTGCAGGGAGACAGTGGAAAGGGAAGCAAGGATAGAGGCAAAAGACAGGAAGGAGAAAAGCAAAAGTGGCAGTCAGAGAAATCAAGGGTTTAAATCAAACATGGCCACAGTAAATAATAATTCTAAAAGGTCTAAGAGTGTTAAAAAGCAAGCCTGAAGGCTTTGTGTCTTAATGCAAGGAGCATTCGTAATAAGGTGGATGAATTAGCTGTGCAAATAGATGTAAAAGCATATGATTTAATTGGGGTTACAGAGACATGGCTCCAGGGTGACCAAGACTGGGAATTCAACATCCAGGGGTATTCAATATTCAGAAAAGACAGGCAAAAAGGAAAAGGAGGTGGGGTAGCATTTCTGGTTAAAGAGGAGATTAACACAATAGTAAGGAAGGATATTAGCTCTGATGATGTGGAATCTGTATGGGTAGAGCTGAGAAATACCAAGGGGCAGAAAACGTTAGTGGGAGTTGTATACAGACCCCCAAACAGTAATGCTGAGGTTGGGGATGGCATTAAATGGGAAATTAGAGATGCGTGCAATAAGGGCACAGCAGTTATCATGGGTGACTTTAATCTACATATAGAGTGGGCTAACCAAATTAGTAGCAATACTGTGGAGGAGGAAATCCTGGAGTGTATATGGGATGGTTTCCTGGACCAAAATGTCGAGGAACCAACTAGAGATCAGGCCATCTTAGACTGGGTATTGTGTAATGAGAAAGGGTTAATTAGCAATCTTGTTGTGCGAGGCCCCTTGGGGTGGAGCGATCATAATATGATAGAATTCTTCATTAAGATGGAGAGTGAAGCAGTTGACTCAGAGACTAGGGTACTGAATTTAAATAAGGTAACTACGATGGTATGAGGCACGAGTTGGCTAGGATGGATTGGGGAATGTTACTTAAAGGGTTGACGGTGGATAGGCAATGGCAAACATTTAAAGATCGCATGGATGAACTACAGAATTTGTTCACCCCTGTTTGGCATAAAAATAAAACAAAAAAGGTGACTCAGCCGTGGCTAACAAGGAAAATTAGGGATAGCATAAGGTCCAAGGAGAGGACATATAAATTGGCCAGAAAAAGCAGCAAACCTGATGATTGGGAGCAGTTTAGGATTCAGCAAAGGAGGACAAAGGGATTAATTAAGAGGGGGAAAATAGAGTATGCGAGTAAGCTTGCAGGGAACATAAAAACTGACTGTAAAAGCTTCTATAGATATGTGAGGAGAAAAAGATTGGTGAAGTCAAGCGTAGGTCCCTTGCAGTCAGAATTAGGGGAATTTATAATGGGGAACAAAGAAATGGCAGACCAACTAAATACATACTTTGGTTCTGTCTTCACAAAGGAGAACACAAATAACCTCCCAGAGATGTCAGGGAACATAGGGTCTAATGAGAGGGAGGAACTGAATGAAATCAGTATTTGTAGGGAAACGGTGTTAGGGAAATTGACAGGATTGAAGGCCGATAAATCCCCAGGGCCTGATAATCTACATCCTAGGGTACGTAAGGAAGTGACCATAGAAATAGTAGGTGCATTGTTGGTCATCTTCCAAAATTCTATAGACTCTGGAATGGTTCCCATGGATTGGAGGGTAGCTAATGTAACCCCACTATTCAAAAAAGGTGGTGGAGAGAAAAAGGGGAATTAAGCCTGACATCGGTAGTGGGGAAAATGCTAGAGTCCATTATAAAAGATGTAATAGCAGAGCACTTGGATAACAGTGACAGGATCAGACAAAGTCAACATGGATTTACAAAAGGTAAATCGTGCTTGATTAATCTACTGGAATTTTTTGAGGATGTAACTGGTAGATAAGGGAGAACCAGTGGATGTGGTGTATTTGGACTTTCAGAAGCCTTCCTGTTAAGTCTGTGTGTTCCAGTTATATTTAAGGTCAATTACTGACACAGACTACAAGAATAACTTTTCAATAGGTCTTTACTATTCGGAGGTTAGGGCTGTACTACCCAGCAAATTACTACACAGCACTTATATACCGGTGTGGTCACCACCGCTATTACCGTATACAGCAGCCAGAGAAAGTAGTACATCTCTTAAGGTGGAACAGGTTTAAGTTCTCTTAAGGTGGAACAAGTTACATACACCACAATCCTCCCTTTTTAGCTTAACAGTTATATCCCCATTTAACATAACATAATAACATATATACATATACAACTTCATGTAGAAACAGTTCAAAGGTTCAGTCTCTCAGGAGGCCTCCTGATTCGGGTTGGATAACGCCTTTCAGGGGTCTCTGATTCTTGTTGCTGAGGTGACTCCTCTAGTTGGTCTCTTATGTCTTGGACATCATCATCAGGTACATTCACTGCCGAGGTAGATGCTTCAGGTTCACTAACTTCTTCCACGGTTGTCTCTGTCGTAACCATGGGCTCGACCCTTGTTCTCGATTCTACCAGTTGGTCAGCATGACGCCGTATTACATTTTTACCAACATCTACCGTGTACATCAGGGGTCCTTGTCTGGCCCGAATTGTTCCGGATTGCCATTTCTCGTTTGCATAGTCCCTGGCCAACACTGGTTGTCCTACCTCGAAACTCCGAGTGGTCTTGTTATTTATATGCTGGAACTGTTTGTTTTCAACTTCCCTCCGCACATTTGGTTTTAACAAGTCCAACCTGGACCGCAACCTCCTGTTATAAAACATCATGGCAGGACTTTGGTTTGTCACTGCATGGGCGGCGTTTCGATATGCCAGTAGAAACTTGTCCACCTTATGTTGTAGTGGAATCTGATCTTCGCTCATGGCCTTTATTGCCTTTTTGAATGTTTGTACAAATCTCTCGGCCAACCCATTTGTAGCCGGATGATATGGGGCAGAGGTATAATGTTTCACCCCATTCTTCTTGAAGAATTTTTGGAATTCTTCTGACACGAACTGTGGTCCGTTGTCGGAACATATTTGTTCTGGCAATCCGTTCCTTGCGAATATCGTTCTTAACACCGCAATTGTCTTTTCTGAAGTAGTGGTAGTCATCTTGATCACTTCTGGCCATTTAGAATGTGCGTCCACCGCAATTAGAAACATGGAGTCCATGAATGGACCAGCAAAGTCAATATGTACACGTTGCCATGGGGCTGAAGGCCATTCCCATGGATGCAGCGGTGCAATCGGAGGTGCATTTTGCACTTTTTGGCACCCTGAGCAGCTTTTCGTCAGCTCCTCTATCTGTTGGTCGATACCCGGCCACCACACATAAGCCCTAGCAAGGCTTTTCATCTTGACTCCCCCCAGATGACCTTCCTGCAGTTCCTTTAGAACTCTTTCCCTTAACTTAGGAGGAATAATCACTCTCGTTCCATACATCAATGTTCCTTGACAGACGGACAGCTGGTCTCGTCTTGCCGAGAATGCCGGTAACAGAGAATCACCATGTGCTGGCCATCCCTTCACTGTCACCTCGTAGACTCGGGACAGTGTCGGGTCGTTCCTGGTTTCTCTTTCAATACTTGCATTGGTGACTGGTAAACACTCGATGATGATCGAGTGAAATAACTCAACAGGGTCAACCTTTGTTGTCTCCTCTTCTTCAGGTAGTGGCAGGCGCGACAGCCCATCAGCATTACCATGCTGCTTTGTACCTTTGAATTCTATCTGATATTGATGTGCCCCTAGGAAAAGGGACCATCTCTGGAGTCTCTGTGCTGTCATCACCGACACACCCTTCTTAGGGTTAAAAATGGATACCAATGGCTGATGGTCTGTCAGAAGCGTAAACTTTTGGCCCTGCAGGTAATGATTAAACATCTTTACTCCCCATACAAGGCTGAGAGCCTCCCTATCTATCTGAGCATAGTTGCGCTTAGCGGAGGTCAATGATCTGGATGCGAACGCGACTGGCCTCTCCGTGCCATTTGGCAACTTGTGTGAGAGTACTGCCCCAATACCATATGGAGAAGCATCACAAGCCAAATGAATAGGCAGCGTTGGGTTGAAGTGAGCCAACACTTCCTCTGAGGTTATCAATTCCTTGCTTTTGCGAAAGGCCTTCTTACAGTCCTCGCTCCACTCCCATGGTACTCCCTTCTGCAAAAGAGCGTTCAGCGGGTGCAGTACCGTGGATAAATTTGGCAGAAACTTATGGTAATAGTTAATCAATCCTAGGAACGACCTCAACTGAGATACATTAACCGGAGCAGGAGCCTTCACAACCACTTCGATCTTGTCAGGAGACTTATGAAGTCCCTCCTGGTCAATGACATGGCCACAGTACGAGATCCGCTTCTGAAAGAACTCACATTTCTGCCGATTAACTCGAAGTCCATATTCTTTCAATCTGATGAGCACCAGTTCCAAATTTGCGAGGTGTTCCTCGTCACCATCTCCTGTAATCAAAATATCGTCCAGGTAACATTGTGTGCCTGGAATTCCCTGTAATACCTGCTCCATGGCCCTCTGCCAAATTGCTGGAGCCAATGCCACTCCAAAAACCAGTCTATTATACCGGTACAAGCCTCTATGCGTTTTGATCGTGAGGTACTGGCGTGACTCTTCCTCAACTTCCATCTGTAAGTACGCCTGCGCCAGGTCTATCTTGGTGAAGTGTTTCCCGCCCGACAATGAAGCGAAGATATCCTCAATCCGCGGAAGCGGATACTGCACCGTGTGAAGCACCGGATTAACAGTGATCTTGAAATCTCCACAGATGCGAACCTTCCCTGGTTCTCCCGGCTTGTTGCTCGAAGGACGTTTCATCACGGGAACAATGGGCGTAGCCCACTCACTCCAGTCTACCTTAGACAGTACTCCTGAACGTTCTAGCACTTCCAGTTCCGCTTCCACAGCAGGTCGTATCGCATAGGGTACCGGTCTGGCTTTGAAAAATTTTGGTTGTGCATGTTCTTCAATCTTGATGTTTGCCGTAATTCCTCTCAGTGTTCCCAGTCCCTGCTGGAACACCTCTTTAGCATCATCCAATATTCTGGACAATCGTTTAGGTTTGACATCTGTCTCCCTGGCATCTACCGTTAGTGCTTTTAAGGAATGCCAGTCCATATTCATTTTTCTAATCCACTCCCGTCCCAGTAGTGGTGGACCTCCTTCAGGTAGCACATATAAGTCCATTCCTCGGCTTTCTTTGCCCTTGTGGACCACCTTTACCTCTATCTTTCCGATGGGGTATACTCTTTGCCCCGTGTATGTTTTCAATACAATCTCCGTATCCCGTAGGGGAATATGTTGGAATAACCTTTTGTAATCTTTCTTATTCATGACCGTCAATGCCGATCCAGTGTCCAATTCCATTTTCACTTGGACTCCTGCTATCTGAAGTGTGACCCAAATTGTCTGGAGGTCTGCTTCCTTACCAACGTTGTGTACTCTTAAGCTACCCAGTTCATTACTGCTGGCGTCTGAATCTGACTTCTGTTCATTCGAACTGTTCTCTGTCACCTTGTGTACCTTTCTGTACTTTCCCTGCGGTGACTTTTTGTTGCTGGTCTTCTCTCCTGCATACTTTAGCTATGTGACCAAGCCTGCCACATTTTCTGCATTCCTTATTTTTGAACCAGCACTGGTTCTGATCGTGCGTTGTCTTTCCACAACGATAACATTTTACTGTACCCAAGACCATTTGATTTGAGCTGAGTTCCGGTGACCGTAGATGCATTACCGCCGTGCCTCTCGCTGCGGCTTCGTGCGATGCTGCCATAGCGACAGCTTTATCAAGCGTCAGCTCATTCTCCTCAAGCAGTCGCTTTTGTGTCTCTTCTTTTAACAATCCACACACAAATTTATCTCTTAGCGCATCTGTTAGTCCTGTTCCAAACTGACAGTACTTTGCTAGCTTACGCAATTCAATTAAAAATTCAGCATTGCTTTCATCTTTCAGCTGCTTTCTGCTGTAAAATTTAAATCGTTCCGCTAGCATCAGCGGCGTGTGGCTTAAATGATTTTTCAGGACGGTAACAATATCCGCGAAAGTCTTATCCGCCGGTTTCTCTGGTGATAGAAGGTGTTTCAATTGCCCGTATATCTTCGCACCCATTAAGTTTAATAAGGTTAGTGCTTTCTCCCCATCTGGTATCTTATTTGCTCTACAATAAACTTCTATGCGTTCTACATACATGGTCCAATCTTCGATGTCGCTATCAAAAGTATTAATGTTCCCATGTTTAGGCATCTTTGCAATGTTTTTTTTCCAAAATGGCGGCTTCCCGCGCTTGGCGGTCTTTCCCGCGCTCGTCTTCTTCACCCGCTGGCTGCAATGGCGATTGCTGTGCTGCTGCCGGTCTCGCCTCCCCAGTGGTTAACAACTCCCCCGATGCTGCTTCCAATCCACCGCGGTTCCCGTGGGCATTCGCGCTTCCCTGCTGTCGCGCCTCGCAGCCCTTCTTGCAGCCCGGTTATGTGCACCCGCTGCATTCGAATTCACCGCAGCTCTCACGCCTTCAGCTGCCCCAGTCGCTGCACCTTTCGGCCCAAATGCGGCCCGGCCCTTTTCACCGGCCGCGGTCGATTTCACCGCCCTCTTTCCTCCGTCTTCCCTCCCCTTCGCTACAGCCAACGTGGCCAACTTTCGCTGATTGGCTTACCCACCACCGTGGTAGAAGGAAGATAGCTGTCTGCTGCTGATGGGGGCTTCAAGTTCAGAATTTCTCTTCTTCACTCCGGGTCCTCGATGCCTCCCGCGCGACGTGCTGTTCAGCAGGATGATGAGGGTGGATGCCTCTTCTCGACGCCCGTTCTGAGGACGAAGCTGCCGTGGATGTAAACTGCCGCAGGGTAAGATCGGACTCGTCGCCACTGTTAAGTCTGTGTGTTCCAGTTATATTTAAGGTCAATTACTGACACAGACTACAAGAATAACTTTTCAATAGGTCTTTACTATTCGGAGGTTAGGGCTGTACTACCCAGCAAATTACTACACAGCACTTATATACCGGTGTGGTCACCACCGCTATTACCGTATACAGCAGCCAGAGAAAGTAGTACATCTCTTAAGGTGGAACAGGTTTAAGTTCTCTTAAGGTGGAACAAGTTACATACACCACACTTCCGATAAGGTCCCGCATAAGAGATTAGCATGTAAAGTTAAAGCAAATGGGATTGGGGGTAAGGTACTGACTTGGATAGAGAACTGGTTGGCAGACAGGAAGCAAAGAGTTGGAATAAACGGGTCTTTTTCCAAGTGGCAGGCAGTGACTAGTGGGGTACCGCAGGGATCAGTGCTAGGACCCCAGCTGTTCACAATATATATTAATGATCCAGACGAGGGAACTAGATGTAATATCTTCAAGTTTGCAGATGACACAAAGCTGGGTGGGCGTGTGTGCTGTGAGGAGGATGCCAAGAAACTGGACAGGTTGGGTGATTGGGCAGATGCATGGGAGATGCAGTATAATGTGGACAAATGCGAGGTTATCCACTTTGGTGGCAAAAACAGGAAGGCAGATTATTATCTGAACAGCAATAGATTGGGAGAAGGGGAAGTGCAATGAGACCTGGGTGCCCTTGTGCACCAGTCGCTGAAGGTAAGCATGCAGGTGCAGTAGGCGCTTAAGAAGGCAAATGGTATGTTGGCCTTCATAGCGAGAGGATTCTAGTACAGGAGCAAGGATGTCTTGCTGCAGTTGTACAGGGCCTTGGTGAGACCACAGCTTGAGTATTGTGTACAGTTTTGGTCGCCTTATCTGAGGAAGGATGTTCTTGCCGTGGAGGGAGTGCAGCGAAGATTCACCAGACTGATACCTGGGATGGCAGGAATGATGTATGAGGAGAGATTGGGTCGATTTGGCTTATATTTGCTGGAGTTTAGAAGAATGAGAGGGGATCTCATTGAAACTTATAAAATTCTAACAGGACTAGACAGACTAGATGCAGGAAGGATGTTCCCGATGGTGGGGGAGTCCAGAACCAGGGGTCGCAGTCTAAAAATAAGGGGTAAGCCATTTAGGACAGAGATGAGGAGGAATTTCTTCACCCAGAGAGTGGTGAACCTGTGGAATTCTCTACCACAAAAGGCAGTTGAGGCCAATTCATTAAATATATTCAAGAAGGAGTTAGATATATTTCTTAAAGCTAAAGGGATCAAGGGATATGGGGAGAAAGCAGGGACAGGGTACTGAATTTGAATGATCAGCCATGATCTCATTAAATGGCGGAGCAGAATCGTGGGCCGAATGGCCTACTCCTGCTCCTATCTTCTATGTTTCTAAGTGCTGTTAAGGATGTAGATGCCTAAATTCAAAGAAAAATGAGTCACCTCTGTTTAGATTGAATGGTTGTACACAGTTCGCTTTGAGAAAAAAAATGTCCTCCTTCTGAGACTGACATACCCACTATCTGTTTCCAGCATTTCATTTTGACCTGGCTGTCTTTGTGTTTTTTCCAATTTCCCTCATTACCTCACCTCTTTCCTTGGGTTGGCCTCTCACCAACTTTGCTATTAGCATAGCCTTTTGTTTTTTTAATGTGCTTTTACTGTCTCACTGAGATGATCTTCTATAGTTTGACACCACTATTCCATATCATCTACCACTCCATTACTTTCCTTTTAACCAGGTTGCAAGTCATTCAACCCATGAACTTCCTATCGGTGATTGGAGTATTTGTTGCTCCCACCACCATCCCACTTCTTACCCCCACCACCCATCGCTTCCTCGTTTTTCTGATTAACTAAGATACTTGTTTATCTTCCAGTTCTAAAGAACCATTCTACCTAAAGCATTAAAGTGTTTACTTGTCCTTTCTCCCTGTCGATGTTGACTGGTCTGCTGTGAATTTCTAGTGTTTTCTGGTTTTGTTTCATGTAATTTGAGGCAGGTGTGCTTTGTCTTGGAGGTTTATAAATCTGCTTGAAAGCAGATATCTAAGTGGCAGGTCTTATGCCTTTTAAAGGCTGGTCTGATTGACAGTTCTGTCTCCGCAGGCAGTGCAGGCTGGATATAAATATGATAGCAGCTGCTGGTTGCTTTGGTTCACGTGATTGAACCATTCAGATCCATGTCACAGTGGTGAACCAGTATATGAGAATAGTGGGTCTGCAGTTGATATTAGCCAATGCAAATTGTTCTTTTATAATACCTTGATAGGTATCAACATTGAACATCTGTTGAAGGGGATATCAAGCTATCATACAAAAGTCAGTCATGTTATGACAGACAGAGGAATATATAAAATTTTACTTAAACAGCTTAAATGTTAAGCATTTAAACAATGTAAACTTCTGCTCATCCAAGACTCCACTGCCCCACCCTATCCAGCACCAAGTCCCACTTACCTGTCACCCCTGTCCTCGCTAATCCACAGATCTCCTAGTGCCTCAAATTTAAAATTCTCATTGTCGCGTTAAGTCCCTTCATGGCCTCGCCTTCCTTATCTCTGTAACTTCCTCTAGTCCTACAACTCCCTGCTCTGGAACTCTCTGTTCCTTCTACAGTACTCTGGTCTCTTGTGCATTCCCCCCTCTCTTCACTCCACCTTTAGCGCTGTGACTTCAGCTGCCTAGGCCCTACTCTCTGGAATTTTTTTCCTAAACACCTCCACTTCTCCACCTGCCTCTCCTCCTTAAAACCTACCTCTTCGACCAAGCACTTGGTAATTCCTCCTAACATATCCTGCTTGGCTCAACGCCCATTTTTATGATTATGCCTCAATGAAGTGCTTTGGGATATTTTTCTACAGTAAAGGGATTATATAAATGCAAGTTGTTGTTGTCAGAATTAAAAATACACTTTGAAATTGATCCATAGGAAATCACTAGATTTGAAAAATTAATAAGACACAGTGGGGTGATTCCAGTGCTCCCAGTCCATCTCAGGAAAGCATGAGTGCGTAGGCGTTGATTTTCCATCCATTCATTTTAACGGACAGAAAATCACGGTGATGTACCTGCAATTTCCTGAGATGCGCTCCCTGCAAGAGCCACTGCTGCTGCAGGTCGCAGAATCACCTGCTTTGTGTCACATTTACATTTCATACAGCAAGATCTCAGGACCTTGTCAAAATACAAGGGCCTTGATTGCAATGGGAATGTCTTATTCTACCACAGATGATTTTCCAGGTAATATTCTGAAGCATTTTTTAAGATGTCCTATGCATTTATTTATTATCCCAAGGATGATTTTTCTGAGGGCTACGTTGACATATGACATTTTATCCAACAGCCATACTCACAAATGCACATGTACCCCTTCATCATTCTTATAGTTATCATTTCTCCCACTCCATCCCATCCTAGCTCAGCCCAAGGCTCGATGTTAACCCTTGAGTGGATATAAAAAAAAATGTTCTCAGGTGCTGCTGATATTGGCAAACATTGCCCATCACTAGTTGCCATGAGAAGGTGATGGAAAGCCTTTTTCTTGTGTAAGGGGCGGTGTGTGTGTCAGCTTCACCTCTGACTCCTTTGAGCAGTTCGAATTGCTCCCACTCCCTTGGTTCTAGACCTGGACTTATTTGGGGGTTGTCATGAAATTGCAACGGACAACTGAGTTGGTGAAAAGAACTTGGATTTTATTTGAGACAAGAAAATATACACAACACAATAAATCTTATCACTCTAAAAGGGGGAACACTTCGGATTATACGAGGGAGAATGACAATAGACAAAATTACCTTACCCCTCTCAATCCTACTATTGAATTCCAGGGGACCAGGAAATGCTCACCAAATGCAGGAATAGTTTGTAGAGTGGGAAAAACTTGCAGATCTTCGGTTTCTTCCAGGTTGGTTTCTTGTTGGTCGCGATGGCCCAATATTACCTAGTTGTTGGTAATATTGTTGGTTGTTTCTTTCGTGGGGCCCTTGGTTGCCGCCATTCCTTCCTTCTCCTTCTGTTGTCCCGAGGCTGATGTCTTTCGAATGAGCTGTACCTTTTTCTGTGTCTGTCTGAACTGTACTGCCGACTTCAATTCACTGACTGCTGTTTCAATTCTCTGCCTGAACGACTGTCTCTGTACTGATCGAACTGATCGAACCCATCGAACGAACTGCTTTCTTGTGGAGACAGGTCTTTAGTTTATACTAAAATGAAACCTGCTAATCTTAGAAACATAGAAACATAGAAGATAGGAGCAGGAGTAGGCCATTCGGCCCTTCGAGCCTGCTCCGCCATTCAATGAGATCATGGCTGATCATCCAATTTCAGTACCCTGTCCCTGCCTTCTCCCCATATCCCTTGATCCCTTTAGCCTCAAGAAATATATCCAACTCTTTCTTGAATATATTTAATGAACTGGCCTCCACCACCCTCTGTGGCAGAGAATTCCATAGGTTCACCACTCTCTGGGTGAAGAAATTCCTCCTCATTTCAGTCCTAAATGGCTTACCCCTTATCCTTAGACTATGACCCCTGGTTCTGGACTCCCCGGCCATCAGAAACATCCTTCCTGCATCAAGTCTGTCCAGACCTGACAGAATTTTATAGGTTTCGATGAGATCCCCTCTCAATCTTCTAAACTCCAGTGAGTATAAGCCCAATCGACACAATCTCTCCTCATACGTCATTCCTGCCATCCCAGGTATCAGCCAGGTGAATCTTCGCTGCAATCCCTACATGGCAAGAACGTCCTTCCTCAAGTAAGGTGACCAAAACTGCACATAATACTCAAGGTGTGGTCTCACCAAGGCCCTGTACAACTGTAGCAAGACATCCTTGTTCCTGTACTCGAACCCTCTTGCTACGAAGGCCAACATACCATTTGCCTTCTTAACCGCCTGCTGCACCTGCATGCTTACCTTCAGCGACTGGTGCAAAAGGATACCCAGGTCTCTTTGCACTTCCCCTTCTCCCAATCTATTGCCATTCAAATAATAATCTGCCTTCCTGTTTTTGCCACCAAAGTGGATAACCTCACATTATAGTGCATTTGCCATGTTTCTGCCCAATCACCCAACCTGTCCAAATCGTACTGGAGTTTCACGACATCCTCCTCACAGCTTACCCTCCCACCCAGCTTTGTGTCGTCTGCAAATTTGGAGATATTACATCCAATTCCCTCGTCCAGATCATTAATATATATTGTGAACAGCTGTGGTCCTAGGACCGATCCTTGCGGTACCCCACTAGTCACTGCCTGCCACTCGGAAAACGACCCGTTTATTCCAACTCTTTGCTTTCTGTCCGCCAACCAGTTCTCTATCCAAGTCAATACCTTGCCCCCAATCCCATGTGCCTTAATTTTGCACGCTATTCTCTTATGTGGGACCTTATCGAAAGCCTTCTGAAAGTCCAAATACACCACATCCACTGGTTCTCCCTTATCTATTTTACCAGTTACATCCTCAAAAAATTCCAGTAGATTAGTCAAGCATGATTTACCTTTTGTAAATCCATGTTGACTTTGTCCGATCCTGTCACTGCTTTCCAAGTGCTCTGCTATTACATCTTTTACAATAGACTCTAGCATTTTCCCCACTACCAATGTCAGGCTTACCGGTCTATAATTCCCTGCTCTTTCTCTACCACCTTTTTTGAATAGTGGGGTAACATTAGCTACCCTCCAATCCATGGGTACCGTTCCAGAGTCTATCGAGTTCTGGAAGATGACCAGCAATGCATCTACTATCTCTAGGGCCACTTCCTTAAGTACCCTGGGATGTAGACCATCAGGCCCTGGGGATTTATCGGCCTTCAGTCCCATCAATTTTCCGAACACCATTTCCCTACAAATACTGATTTCTTTCAGTTCCTCCCTTTCATCAGACCCTATGTTCCCCGGCATCTCTGGGAGGTTATTTGTGTCCTCCTTTGTGAAGACAGAACCAAAGTATGTATTTAGTTGGTCTGCCATTTCCTTGTTTCCCATTATAAATTCCCTGATTCTGACTGTAAGGGACCTACGCTTGATTCCACCAATCTTTTTCTCTTCACATATCTATAAAAGCTTTTACAGTCAGTTTTTATGTTCCCTGTTAGCTTACTCTCATATTCTATTTCCCCTTTCTTACTTAATCCCTTTGTCCTCCTTTGTTGACTCCTAAACTGCTCCCAATCCTCAGGATTATTGCTTTTTCTAGCCAATTTATATGTCCTCTCCTTGGATCTTATGCTATCCCCAATTTCCCTTGTTAGCCACGGTTGAGTCACCTTTTTTGTTTTATTTTTATGCCAAACTGGGATGTACAAATTCTGCAGCTCATCCATTCGGTCTTTGAATGTTTGCCATTGCCTATCCACCGTCAACCCTTTGAGTGCCATTCCCCAATCAATCCTACCCAACTCGCTCCTCAGACCATCGTAGTTTCCTTTATTTAAATTGATGACCCTTGTCTCTGAGTCAACTACCTCATTCTCCATCTTAATGAAGAATTCGATCATATTATGATCGCTCTGACCCAAGGGGCCTCGTACAACAAGATTGCTAATTAATCCTTTCTCGTTACATAATACCCAGTCTAAGATGGCCTGATCTCTGGTTGGTTCCTCGACATATTGGTCCAGGAAACCATCCCGTAAACACTCCAGGAATTCCTCCTCCACAGTATTGTTACTAATTTGGTTGGCCCAATCTATATGTAGATTAAAGTCACCCATGATGACTGCTGTGCCCTTATTGCACGCTTCTTTAATTTCCCTTTTAACGCCATCCCCAACCTCTGCCTTACTGTTTGGAGGTCTATATACAACTCCCACTAATGTTTTTTCCCCCTTAGTATTTCTCAATTCTACCCATACAGATTCCACATCATCAGAGCTAATATCCTTCATTACAATTGTATTAATCCCTTCTTTAACCAGTAATGCTACCCCACCTCCCTTTCCTTTTTGCCTATCTTTCCTGAATATCAAATACCCCTGGATGTTGAGTTCCCAGTCTTGGCCATCCTTGAGCCACGTTTCCGTAATCCCAACCAAATCATATTCGTTTACCTCTATTTGCGCAGCCAATTCATCCACCTTATTACAAATGCTCCTCGCATTAAGACACAAAGCCTTCAGGCTTGTTTTTTTAACGCTCTTAGACCTATTAGAATTATTATTAATGTGACCACGTTTGATTTAAACTGTTGATTTCTCTGACTGCCACTTTTGTTTTTCTCCTCCCTATCTTTTGCTTTTATCCCTGTTTTCCTTTCCTCTGTCTCCCTGCTCAGGTTCCCAACCCCCTGCCATTTTAGTTTAAACCCCCCCGAAAAGTGCTAGCAAACCTCCCCGCAAGGATATTTGTCCCGCTCTGGTTCAGGTGCAACCCGTCCGACTTGTACAAGTCCCACCTTCCCCAGAAGCAGGCCCAGTGATCCAGGAAACTAAAGCCCTCCCTGCTGCACCAACTCTTTAGCCACGCATTCATCTGCTCTATCCTCCTATTCCTATACTCACTAGCACGTGGCACCGGGAGTGATCCAGAGATTAAAACCTTTGAGGTCCTACTCTTTAATCTGCTACCTAGCTCCCTAAATTCTTGCTGCAGGACCTCATCCCTCTTCCTACCTATGTCGTTGGTCCCAATGTGAACCACGACCTCTGCCTGTTCACCCTCCCCCTTCAGAATGCCCTGCAGCCTTTCAGTGACATCCTTGACCCTGGCACCAGGGAGGCAACAAACCATCCTGGATTCACATCTACGGCCACAGAAACGCCTATCTGTTCCCCTTACGATAGAATCCCCTGCCACTATTGCTCTCCCACTCTTTTTCCTCCCTTCCTGAGCAGCAGAAGCACCCCTGGTGCCAGGAAGTTGGCTGCTGCTGCCTTCCCCTGGTGAGTCATCCCCCTCATCAGTATCCAAATTGGTATACATGTTTGAAAGGGGGATGGCCACAGGGGTTCCCTGCACTACCTGCCTGCTTCTATTGCTCCGCCTGGTGGTCACCCATTTCCCTTCTGCCTGTGCAGCCCTACCCTGTGGCGTGACCAACTCATCAAACGTGTAATCCACGACCCTCTCAGCATCGTGAATGCTCCACAACCCATCCATCTACAGCTCCAGTGCCTCAATACGGCTCGTTTATAGCTGCAGCTGGATGCATTTCTGGCACACGTGGTCATCAGGGACACTGGCAGCGTCCCTGAATTCCCACATAGAGCAAGAGGAGCATAACACGGGGCTGGGCTCTCCTGGCATGACTTACCCCTTTAATTAATTTAAATTAAGTCAATCCCACCAGTTAAAGATATACTCCAGGGCGCTTATTTACCAACTGTCCCCGCTACACCACAGAGACCCGAGAAAATATAAACTGCAGAATTTAAGCTTGTAATGAAAAGGAGAAAGAAATACTCACCAACCAATCACTTACCTGCTTTCTGGTGACGTCACACTTGGATTACTTTTTACCTCTCTCCCCTGCTGCTGAATTGGTCGGGCCTCACCTCGCTCCTCCTTTTAAAGTCGCCGCGCTGCTCGTACCTCACGCAGGTCCGCTCTGGTCGGGCCTCGCTCCTCACTGCACTCCCAGGTCAGCCGCTGTGGTCGGGCCTCACCTCGCTCCTCCTTTTAAAGTCGCCGCGCTGCTCGTACCTCATGCAGGTCCGCTCTGGTTGGGCCTCGCTCCTCACTGCACCCCCAGGTCAGCCGCTGTGGTCGGGCCTCACCTCGCTCCTCCTTTTAAAGTCGCCGCGCTGCTCGTACCTCACGCAGGTCCGCTCTGGTTGGGCCTCGCTCGTCACTGCACTCCCAGCTCAGCCACTTTGGTCGGGCCTCGCCTCGCTCCTCTTTTTAAAGTCGCCGCGCTGCTCGTACCTCACGCAGGTCCGCTCTGGTCGGGCCTTGCTCCTCACTGCACTCCCAGGTCAGCCGCTGTGGTTGGGCCGCGCCTCGCTCCTCCTTTTAAAGTCATCGCGCTGCTCGTACCTCACGCAGGTCCGCTCTGGTCGGGCCTCGCTCCTCACTGCACTCCCAGGTCAGCCGCTGTGGTCGGGCCTCGCCTCACTCCTCCTTTTAAAGTCACCGCGCTGCTCGTACCTCACACAGGTCCGCTCTGGTCGGGCCTCGCTCCTCACTGCACTCCCAGGTCAGCCGTTGTGGTCGGGCCTCGCCTCGCTCCTCCTTTTAAAGCCGCCGCGCTGCTCGTACCTCACGCAGGTCCGCTCTGGTCAGGCCTCGCTCCTCACTGCACTCCCAGGTCAGCCGCTGTGGTCAGGCCTCGCCTCACCTCGCTCCTCCTTTTAAAGTCACCGTGCTGCTCGTACCTCACGCAGGTCCACTCTGGTCGGGCCTCGCTCCTCACTGCACTCCCAGGTCAGCCGCTGGCTCGTTAAGGGCCACTTGATTGGTCCCATTTAGTTAACTGGTTTCGGGATAGCTTCCTGAGTAGTTCAAGAAGGTGTGAAGTGGTTTTGAATGTCTCAAACAGTCTTTTAATCTTAGATTTCCTGTAAGGCCTTCAAATTCTGTGCAGGTTCTTTTATCCATGGGTTTTAATGGGCTTTGGGCTTTAGGTGAGGCTGGGGTTTGCATTGATTTATTGATTGAATGCAAATTCCCAGATAGGGGCTGAGTTTCATTTATTGTTCCTCCCAGACAGTCTGGCTACTTTCGAATACACAAACTGTTCCTCTGCAGAGGTCAATCCCACATTCCTGTTGTAGCCTTTTCCTACAAGTCTGAACATCTCTTTTTAAACCAGCCAAATCTTTTTGGGATTTTGATTTAAATCCTTTTTGCCCAATAACTCTGAAACCAGTCCAAAAATCTCTTCCTTAAATTAAACTCTTTGAAATCCTTCTGTTTGGCCCAACCACACTGTTGTCCTTTTTACAGATTTCTTCTGTGATGTTCCAAAATCACTTTAAAAATGACCTTTCCTTCTGTTCTGGGGTTTGGCAGAAATTTTCGAACCTTACACTTGAACTACAGCAGACCATGTGTGGATGGTGTTCCCACATACTGCAGCCATAGTGAGAGAGTGGTGGCGGGGATGGGTATTGAGTTCAGTAACATGGGCACCAAACAAGCGGACTGCTTTGTCTTGGATGTTGTTGTGTTTCTTGTGGGCTGCATCCATTAAGGCGAGTATTCCATCATACTCCTGACTTGATCTTTGTAGATAGTGGAGAGGTATTGAGGGGTAAGAAGGTTATACACTCTGCCTTGTTAATATGGCTGGTCTAGTTAAGCTTCTGGAAAATGATGATCTCCCAAGATTTTGAACGACAGGAGATTGTGTTAGGTACTTTCGTGTTGGAGATAGCTATTGCTTGACACTTAGCTGGAGTGTATGTTATCTGGCACTTGTCACCCCAAGCCAAGATTTTATCCAAGGAACTCCTGCAGCAGTGTCCTGGGGCTTTGATGGTTGGCCACCGAAAACCATGGCCATCATCCCTTATGTCAGGTACGACTCCAGCCACTGGAGGGTTTTCCCCATTAATTGAAGTCTTGCTCCTTTGTGATGTACTCAGTTAAAAGCTGCTTTGATGCCAAGGGCAGCTACTCTACCTCTCCATTGGCATTCACTTCTTGCATCCATGGCTGGATCAAAGCCATGACAAAGTCTGGAGCCAAGTGGTTCTGGTTAAACCAGAAATGAGAAAACACGAGTAGATATCTGATTGGGTAAATGCCACTTGATGGGATTGTTGATGACGCTTGATTACTTTGCTAGTAGATTGGGTTAAATATGTCTTGCTTTTTGTGGATAGGATATATCTGAGCGATTTTCCACATAGTTGGGTAGATGCCAATGTCGTAGGCGCTCTGGACTAGCTTGGCTAATGTGCCAGCTAGTTCTGGTGTGCAGATCTTCAACATTACAGGTGGGATTTTGTCAAAATCCATAGCCTTCACTGTGTCCAGTGCACTCAGCTATTTCTAATGTGTTGTGGAGTGAACTGAATTAGTTGAATATTGGCATCCATGATGGTGGGGACCTCGGGAGACATCCACTTTGTATCATTCACTAGGGACTTTTGTACGACGACCCTTACAAACATTTCACCCTTGTCTCTTGCACTCAACTGTTGTAATATTGGAAAACACATCATTCATTTTCCACACAGCTAGGTCCCACAAACAGCAAACTTTTTAATGATGTTGGTTGAGGGATAAATATTGACCAGGACACCAGAAGAACTCTCTTGCTCTTCTTTGAATAGTGCCATGGAATCTTTAAGTCCACCTGAGAGTGAAAGATGGCACCTCTGACAGTGAAGTTGTCCTTCAGTACTGCACTGATGTCTCAGCCTGGATTACGGGCACAAGTCTCTGGAGTGGGGCTGAACCCACAAGCTTCTGAGTCAAAGGTGAGAGTGTTACCCCTGAGCCAAGGCTGACACTTGCCTGATTGTCTACTATCATTCTCAATTGGTTGTGATAAGGCTACAGAGGTTTGTTGTGATCTGCTGGTTGTGGGTTTGTTTTGCTGTCTATAGCTTGCTGCACTTGGTTTAGCATGTACTGTACCCATCTTAAGGAAGTGTTCATTGACTTTTATATAACCAAATTAAGTATAACTGCAGAGGGAAACTGGATGGCACAGTGATCTTATGCACTGCCTGTTACTTCAGAGATCTGAGTATGGATTCACCTGAAATCAATGGAATGAAAGCTTTCCCTGCCTCTGCCCTGCACACACTTCCTCTGTGCCAGCTTTAATCTACCAAAATCATCCTCAATCAGTTCTGACATAAAACAAAATTCTGTACTGTTAACGCAGAGTTAATACTCCTCTCAAGTCTCCCATTCAGTCACATGTTCTCTACTTGTGTTCTCACCTTGTGTAGAAATAACCTACACAATTAGCACCTTGTTAATAACTCACACCTGTAACACATTTCCTGAACCAGACAACAGCACAAAACATTAAATCCTCACATAGCCAGATCATTATTAGAATATAAAGGTCCAATGTAAAATGAGTGAACTATAATTCAGTCTGAATTGACAATTTCATTCAAACCATAAGGATAGTTGGTACAAGAAATAGAAGTGCTAAATTTTGTAATGAGGATGGGGTTAAGTTAATTTGTTGAGTTTTGTGTATACAGAAAATAATAGTTGATATTCGATTTTGACCCAGTAACTATGAAGGAAAGCCAATAAATTTCCAAGTCAGGATGGTGTGTGACTTAGAGGGGAACTTGGAGATGATGGTGTTCCCATGCGCCTGCTGCCCTTGTCCTTCTAGGTGGTAGAGGATTGGGAGGTGCTGTCGAAGAAGCCTTGGCGAGTTGCTGCAGAGCATCTTGTAGGTGGTACACACTGCAGCCACGGTGTGCAGGTGGTGGAGGGAGTGAATGTTTAAGGTGGTGGATGGGGTGTCAATCAAGTGGGCTGCTTTATCCTGGATGGTATTGAGTTTCTTGCGTGTTGTTGGAGCTGCACTCCTCCAGGCAAGTGGAGAGTATTCAATCACACTCCTGACTTGTGCCTTGCAGATGATGGAAAGGCTTTGGGGAGTCAGGAGCACTGTTCCCCCTAAGCTGCGCAGTCACGCAGTTCCCTCAAGGCTGCTGTATACCAGGTGTTGCAGGCTGCACAGTTCCGCTGGAGCGGGCTGCAGCATGCAGGCACTGTTTTCAATCGCATCCCACAGATTCGTTCTTTAGGCCCGCAGGAGCGGGCTTCGCTGCCTGCGCGCTGGAACCCGTTACAGGCCTGGCCCTGAGTACTGAATGTGAACGCTGTGATTATCCACACGACCATTTATGTGGCCTTCTGTGCATGTGTGCTGTATCCCAGAGCCGCGCATGCACACTGTTTACCGAGGCTGCACACACACATTACCCAACAGTTGTGGTCTTGCAGTGTAGCCACATTTTCTTCAGCTCCATGGGAGAACTGGATCCGTTGGTGGTTGGAGTGAGACGGGAGACTGGGGGGAGGGGGAGAGACTGGGGGAGAGAGAGAGACTGGTAAGAGAGACTGGGGGAGAGGGGCATAGACATAGAGTCATAACAGCACAGAAGGAGGCCATTCAGCCCATCGAGTTTGTGCCAGCTCTCTCTAGAGCAATCCAGTCAGTCTCATTCCCCCGTTCTATCCCCGTAGCCCTTTAAGTTTATTTCCCTCAAGTGCCTATCCAGTCTCCCCTTGAAAACATTGAGGCCTAGAAATTCGGTGGAGGCCCAAACGGGGCACCAAGCTTGCCTGGGCACCGGAATTACCGCTGCGATCGGAGCCGTTGCGCCCGCCGGAAATTCAGCTTGAGCGCCCCAAGAGGGACGCGGGGTGCTGCTCGAGGAGCCCCGCGTCCCTCTTGGGGCGCTGAAACTGAATAGCGCAGCACACCGTGCCGCAGCGCCACACGCTGCGGCACGGCGCGCTGCGGGACTGCAGGCCTTCCTCCCCTTCTTAAGGGGGAGGGGCCTGCACCAGCGCGATGACCGATCGCGAGTGCCGGCAAAAGAGCCCGGCACTGAGGAGAAGTGCTGGGCTCTTGGGACACAGCCGGCACTGCCCAGGGGGGGGGGGGATCAGGAGGCCGGGGACAGAGGTGCTGGCAGGCGGCCACCGAAAAAAATGGCCGCCCCGCTCCTCCACCTTAATTTGCGCCACTATCGCCACAGGTAGGCCCTGTGAACTGGGCGCGATTTGCGAACGGCGTTACAGAGGCAGGCGCTACCAAATATCGCGATCGGGGTGGTAGCGGGGCGCTGCGCACACCGATGACGTCATCGGTGGCGGGGTAGCGGGGCGCTGCGCACACCGATGACGTCATCGGTGGCGGCGCAGCGCTACAGGCTAACGCCGCCATTAGCGCCCCGCTAAATATCACGGGAGGCGTGGCCAGTGGTGCTAAAGCCACTGAGTGCCCTCTTTAGGCGCTAACTGGTGGCGCAGCCCACCGAATTTCTAGGCCTGAGTGTCTCCGCTTCCATCACTTCCGTCGGCAACGAATTCCAGGTCATCACCACTCACTGATTTAAAAAGATTTTCCTCACATTCCTCCCATATCTCTTGCCCAAAACCTTAAAGCTGTGTCCCCTAGTCCTTGTACCATCAACTAGTGGAAAAAGCCTTTCTCCATCTAGCCTATCCAAACCCGGCATAATCTTGTGCACCTCTATCAAATCACCCCTCAACCTCCTTTGCACTAATAAAAACAAATCCAGCTTCTCCAACCTGTCCTTGTAGCTAAGATCCCCCATCCCCGGAACCATTCTGGTAAATCTCCTCTGCACCCTCTCAAGGGCCTTCACATCCTTCCTAAATTGTGGTGACCAGAACTGGATGCAATACTCCAGTTATGGCCTAACCAGCGCTTTATAAAGGTTCATCATAACTTCTCTACTTTTGTACTTAATACCTCTATTTATGAAGCCCAAGATCCCATATGCTTTGTTAACCACTCTCTCAATATGTCCTGCCACCTTCAGGGACCAATGCACATTAACTCCCAGGTCCCTCTGTCCCTGCACACTCTTTAAAACTGTGCCATTAAGTGTATATTGCCTCTCCCTGTTCCTTCTGCCAAAATGCATCACCTCACACGTCTCTGTATTAAATTCCATCTGCCACTTGTCTACCCATTCTACTAACCTTTCTATGTCCTGTTGCAGTCGATTGGTATCATCATCACTGGAGAGAGAGAGACTGGGGTAGAGAGAGAGACTGAGGGAGAGAGACTGGGGGAGAGGGAGAGAGAGATGGGGGACGGGAGAGAGAGACTGGGGAAGAGAGGGAGGGACTGGGGGAGAGAGAGAGAGACTGAGGGAGAGGGAGAGAGAGAGATGGGGAGAGGGAGAGAGAGAGATGGGGAGGGGAGAGAGAGACTGGGGAGGGGGAGAGAGAGACTGAGGGAGAGGGAGAGAGAGAGATGGGGAGGGGAGAGAGAGACTGGGGAGGGGGAGAGAGAGACTGGGGAGAGAGAGACGGGGAGAGAGAGACGGGGAGAGAGTCTCGGGGGAGAGAGATAGAGACTGAGGGGAGAGAGACTGGGGAGAGAGAGAAACTGAGGGGAGAGAGACTGGGGAGAGAGAGAGGGTGGAGAGAGAGACTGGGGAGAGAGAGAGACTGAGGGAGAGATATAGAGACTGGGGGAGAGATAGCGAGACTGCGGGTAGAGAGAGAGAGAGGCGGGGAGAGGAAGACTGGGGGAGAGAGAGAGAGACTGGGGAGAGACAGAGACTGCGGGTAGAGAGAGAGAGAGAGACTGGGGAGAGAGAGAGACTGGGAGAGAGATACTGGGGGAGAGAGAGCAAGAGACTGAGGGAGAGAGAGAGATGGGGGAAAGGGAGAGAGAGACTGGGGGAGAGAGGGAGAGACTGAGGGAGAGAGAGACCAGGGGAAAGGGAGAGAGAGACTGGGGGGAGAGACATTCCCTGCGCTTCTTACAATAGCGGTAAAACATCTTTCACATCCACTGACAGGGCCTCATTTAATCATCTCTTCTAAAACCTACAGACAGTTATTGCTCAGAATTACACTGAGCTGGGACACTAAGGGCATTCAATTAATTGCGAACAGGTTAGTGGAGCTGGTGTTTGATATGAGCACCTTCATTATCACAAGAGCACGAATAGGAAAGCATTGGCAGGAAGCATTTCCCCATAGAGGGAAAGAATTCTGCACATTTTTCAACATTGACAGGATTTCAAATATTTAAAAAAACAGGAGGAATGCTCTCTCCTGAATCGACACTGATTCTCTGCTTCTCCTTTTGTTCTTTGCAGAGATAGACAGCAAAACAAAAAGACATAGAGAGAGAGGGACAGGGAGAGAGACAGGGACAGGGAGAGAGAGAGGGACAGAGAGAGAGAGAGAGAGAGAGGGACAGGGAGAAAGAGAGAGGGACAGAGCGAGAGAGAGAGAGGGACAGAGAGAGAGACAGGGACAGTGAGAGAGGGACAGGGAGAGAGAGAGAGGGACAGGGAGAGAGCGAGAGGGACAAGGAGAGAGAGAGGGACAGGGAGAAAGAGAGAGAGAGGGACAGTGATACGCTTATCAATTACTTCATAAAAGGTGATGAGTCGAAGAAGAGATGACGAGTCGAAAGAAGAGATGAATAAGGCTTTTATTAGCTAAGAAGAGACCATCCTTCTTCGTGAGTGACTGAACAAGTCTGAACGAAACCCACACAGTGGTGGGTGGAGTCAGCTGAGGCATGCCTCCATACACAGCGCCACCCAGAGGTGGCAATATACAATACAGTGGTTTACCACATTCACCCCTTGTTTAATGTGAAGTCCGGCGGGGTGAAGGGTACTACAAGTTAAGTCTATCAGGAGGCCTTGTCTGACGTCCTGATCGTCGTGGTGGCGGCAGTGGTGTTGCAGCATCCGACGTCGGGTCTGGTGTCTGGGTGGTTGGCGAAGATTCCTGGGGCTTTGGCATGCCGTCTGCAGGGGTTGGGTTGGGAGGGGTGGTGGGGGATAACAGTGGTAAGGGGGATAACGGTGGTAAGGGGGATAACGGTGGTAATTCAGGGGTACCCGAGGGTGCGAGATCTCGTATGGAGACCGTGTCCTCCCGCCCGTCTGGGTATGTCACCCAGGCATACTGGGGGTTGGCGTGTAGGAGGTGCACCCGCTCGACCAGGGGGTCCATTTTATGCGTCCTCACGTGCCTCCGCAGTAGGACGGGCCCAGGAGAAGTCAACCATGCCGGTAGCGAGGTTCCCGATGTAGACTTCCGGGGGAAAACGAACATTTTCTCATGAGGGGTCGCATTAGTGGCAGTACAAAGCAGTGACCGAATGGAGTGGAGCGCTGCAGGGAGGACCTCCTGCCAGCGGGAGGTCGGAAGGCCCTTAGATTTTAGTGCTAAGAGGACTGCCTTCCAAACCGTCGCGTTCTCCCTTTCCACCTGGCCGTTCCCCCGGGGGTTGTAACTGGTGGTCCTGCTCGTGGCGATACCTCTTGTTAGCAGGTACTGCCGAAGTTCGTCGCTCATGAACGATGAGCCCCTGTCGCTATGTATATAGCTGGGGAACCCGAACAGAGCGAAGATGTCATTCAGACACTTGATGACCGTGGTACTGGTCATGTCTGGGCAAGGGATGGCAAAGGGGAAACGGGAGTACTCATCAACTATGTTGAGGAAGTACACATTGCGGTCAGCGGAGGGGAGGGGCCCTTTAAAATCGACGCTCAGGCGTTCGAAGGGGCGGGTGGCCTTGATCAGGCTTGCTCTGTCCGGCCTATAGAAGTGCGGTTTGCACTCGGCGCAGATTTGGCAGCTCTTGGTCATGGTCCTGACCTCCTCGATGGAGTAGGGCAGGTTACGGGATTTGATAAAATGGAAAAACCTGGTGACCCCCGGGTGGCAGAGGTCATTGTGGAGGGACTGCAGCCTATCACTCTGCGCGTTGGCGCATGTACCACGTGATAGGGCATCTGGGGGCTCATTGAGTTTCCCTGGCCGATACAAGATATCATAATTGTAGGTGGAGAGTTCGATTCTCCACCTCAAGATCTTGTCGTTCTTGATTTTACCCCTCTGCTTATTATTAAACATAAAAGCTACTGAACGCTGGTCAGTGAGCAGGGTAAATCGTTTCCCGGCCAGGTAATGCCTCCAGTGACGCACCGCTTCTACAATAGCCTGGGCCTCCTTTTCGACGGAGGAGTGTCTCGTCTCGGGGCCCTGGAGGGTCCTTGAGAAAAAGGCCACGGGTCTGCCCGCCTGGTTAAGGGTCGCGGCTAGGGCGAAGTCGGAGGCATCGCTCTCCACTTGGAAGGGGATGGACTCATCCACCGCGTGCATTGCGGCCTTCGCGATATCGTTCTTGATAAGAGTGAAGGCTGCACACGCCTCTGGTGTCAGGGGGAAGGAGGTGGCTTTGATGAGGGGCCTGGCTTTGTCTGCATAGAGGGGCACCCACTGGGCGTAGTAGGAGAAAAACCCCAGGCATCTCTTCAGTGCTTTTTGGCAGTGGGGAAGGGGTAGCTCCATTAGGGGGCGCATTCTGTCGGGGTCGGGCCCGATGACTCCGTTCTCCACCACGCAGCCGAGGATGGCCAGGCGCTTGGTGTGAAACATACATTTTTCCTTATTGTACGTTAGGTTCAGCCGTTGGGCCGTACGGAGGAAATTTGCTAGATTAACGTCGTGGTCCTGCTGGTCGTGGCCGCAGATGGTGACGTTATCCAAATAGGGGAAGGTTGCCCGCAGCGCGTTCTGGTCAACCATTCGGTCCATCTCCCTTTGGAAGACCGAAACCCCGTTGGTGACGCCGAAGGGGACCCTAAGGAAGTGGTAGAGGCGGCCGTTTGCCTCGAAGGCAGTATACTGGCGGTCCTCATGGCGGATGGGCAGCTGGTGGTACGCTGACTTAAGGTCGATGGTGGAGAATACTTTGTATTGCGCAATCTGATTGACCATATCAGATATGCGAGGGAGGGGGTACGCGTCCAGCTGGGTGTACCGGTTTATGGTTTGGCTGTAGTCGATTACCATGCGGCGTTTTGCAGTGGTTTTAACGACTACAACCTGGGCTCGCCAGGGGCTAGTGCTACCTTCGATAATGCCCTCCTTCAATAGCCGCTCCACCTCAGAGCTGATAAAAGCTCTGTCCCCGGCACTGTACCGCCTGCTTTTGGTAGCGATGGGTTTACAGTCGCGGGTGAGGTTAGCGAACAGGGGAGGGGGGGGACTTTTAATGTGGAAAGGCTGCAGGTGGTTTGCAGCGGGCGATTTAAAAGTTGTTGGTTGCAGACTGTGAGTGGGGGGAGGGGTCCACCGTATGCTAGTGTGACACTCTTAAGGTGGCACTGAAAATCCAACCCTAGCAGGACGGCAGCGCAAAGACGGGGCAGGACTAGCAGTTTAAATTTTTTATATTCAGTGCCCCCTGCTGACAGGGTCACCACACAGTAGCCGCTGATGTCCATTGACTGGGACTTGGACGCCATAGAAATGCGATGGTGCGTTGGCAGAATCGTGAGGGAGTGGCTACGTACCGTGTCGGGGTGGACGAAACTCTCTGTGCTCCCGCTGTCGATCAGGCAACTGGTGGCGCGGCCGTTTACCGCGATATCCATCATGGAGCTGGATAGATGGTGAGGGAGGGCTTGATCCAGCGTCACGGAGGCCAGTATGTGGCTTAGTGAGTCACTATAGTCATCCGCCGAGACGGTGGTCGGTTCCGGTGACGAAATGGCGGTTGAGTGCGTTGGATACGATGGCGGCGGATGCCATGCGGCCGGGGGTACACAAAATGGCGGATAAGATGGCTGCTCCCACGGCCCGCACGCTGCGCTGCTGGCTGGCTTCCCCTTGCAGGCGTTAGCGTAATGGCCTTTCTTCCCGCAGCCCGAGCAGGTAGCTGTCTTAGCTGGGCAGTGCGCTCTGGGATGTTTTAACTGGCCACAGAAATAGCATTTTTGGGCCTGGTTACTGGGCATCGAAGCAGTTCTTACCGGAGGCTGCTGTCTCGGTTGGGTCGCTGCAGCGGTTGGTGCCGGGGGCGGCGGTCCCGTGTCCCACGGTTTCGATTGCCATGTCTCGGCGCCGTTACGGGGGTATGCCTCGAGGTTTCGGTGGGCCTCCTCTAACGAGAGCGCAAGGGCAATGGCCGTCTTCAGGTCGGGTTCCTTGCTTTCTAGCAGTCTCTGCCGGGTGTGGTCTGACTGGAGGCCCCTGACGAAGGCATCACAGGCGAGTCCCTGCGCGTGCTCCACAGCCGTTACCGCTTTACAATCGCAGTCTCTGCAGAGTGCCAGTAGCGCCCGTGCAAATGCCCCTACCGATTCTCCCGGTTGCTGCCTGCGGGATCCCAAGAGGTGTCGGGCGTAAATTGTGTTCACTGGGCGCGTATATTGCCCTTTTAGTAGCTCGAGGGCCGCCACGTACGTATTAGAGTCCCGGATTAGCATATATACTTGATGGCTCACCTGGGCGGTCAAAATTTTCAGTTTGTGATCCTCCTCTGTAACCTGTGAGATTGCGAGGAAGGATTCAAAGCAGCTCAGCCAGTGTTCAAACTTGGCTGATGCACCCACCTCTTGAGGGTCGAGGTCCAGGCGTGGTGGTCTGAGGGCTCTCAGCAATGTCTGCTGTATCCGTTGCTGTTGTTGCTCCTCAGGTGTCGCCATTTAACTTTTAGCTAATAAAATTGATACGCTTATCAATTACTTCATAAAAGGTGATGAGTCGAAGAAGAGATGACGAGTCGAAAGAAGAGATGAATAAGGCTTTTATTAGCTAAGAAGAGACCATGCTTCTTCGTGAGTGACTGAACAAGTCTGAACGAAACCCACACAGTGGTGGGTGGAGTCAGCTGAGGCATGCCTCCATACACAGCGCCACCCAGAGGTGGCAATATACAATACAGTGGTTTACCACAGACAGGGAGAGAGAGAGAGGGACAGGGAGAGAGAGAGGGACAGGGAGAGCGAGATTGAGGGACAGGGAGAGAGAGGGACAGGGAGAGCGAGATTGAGGGACAGGGAGAGAGAGGGACAGGGAGAGCGAGATTGAGGGACAGGGAGAGAGAGGGACAGGGAGAGCGAGATTGAGGGACAGGGAGAGAGAGGGACAGGGAGAGCGAGATTGAGGGACAGAGAGAGAGGGACAGGGAGAGAGAGGGACAGGGAGAGAGAGAGAGAGAGGGACAGGGAGAGAGGGACAGGGAGAGAGGGACAGGGAGAGAGAGACAGGGACAGGGAGAGAGAGAGAGGGACAGGGAGAGCGAGAGAGAGGGACAGGGAGCGAGAGGGACAGGGAGAGAAAGAGACAGGAACACAGAGAGAGAGGGACAGGGAGAGCGAGAGAGGGACAGGGAGAGAGAGACAGGGACAGGGAGAGCGAGAGAGGGACAGGGAGAGAGAGAGAGAGAGAGAGAGGGATAGAGAGAGAGAGAAACAGAGGGAGAGAGCGTGAGAGACAGGGTGAGAGGGAGAAACACAGAGGGGGAGAGAGCGAGAGACAGGGCCAGAGAACCATACATGTTTTTCGGTGCTTTGGCAACATAAGATGTACCTTGTCATGCCAATAAAGCAATCTGAATTGAATTGAATTGAATTGAGATGGAGAGAGAGGCAGGGACAGAGAGATAGAGAGACAGGGACGGAGAGACAGAGAGAGAGAGAGAGCCCAGGTGGGCGCGTGTAGTCTGGTCCCGGGGACTGAACAGCGGCCCCACTTTGGAACAAAACAGATGGAGGCGCAGCACATGTACAATGGAGGCTAAAGCAACAATTTTTAGGCCCGCTGTGAAATTTTTTTTTAATTCATAAAATGTTTAAAGCCGGAAAAAAATATGGGAAAGTGATGTTGAATGTCCCGCGGTAAGTTTCAGTTAAATTTTGCCAGGTGTTGTCCCCTTTTTGAAAGAGTCTGTCAAGGTTGTTTAAATCATGTTATGAGAGAGGGGAAAAAGTTTATGCCCCTGTTTGTACCTCAGAGTCTGTGAGAGATGGAGGGAACGGCGGCAGAAAAAGAGGAAACAACTTCTCTAAAACTGATCCCAACTCATCGCCAAGGCTGGGGATAGATAATCTCACCGCCGCCTTAGGAAGTTTAGCCACTTTATTCATATTCTTATTTGAGCTCTGTTTGGAATTAGAGTTTATTTTTGTTGTATGTTTAATGACAGTGTTGAAGAGGGAAAGAGAAACTTGGAGCAACTTCTTCTGTCAAAGCTGCAATAAGATTTGAAAGAATTTAAAGACTTTTAATGAACTTTTCACAAAAAATTAGTGTTAAAAACTCCCCCCCCCACCCCCCAGAGTTTTGATTTTGGAAGAAACAAGCAATAATCAATTTTTCCCTCATCTAAACAAGTTTCAACCAGGTCTTGAAGTCCAAATGCTCTTAGAGGCTCTGAATGGATTAAAACGTTTTAAAATTGAAATTTCTCAATATTTGACTTTGAACGATCAACTGGAGTGAGTAGCTTTACACAAACAAGCAACCATGCTGTTGAGGGGGAGGGCAGGGGAGGATTTGTAGGAGTTACATATTACTTTTTAATGACTTTAAAAAATATATCATGCAAACATTTAGAAAGAGAACCAAAAAAGGGGAAAAACACAAACCATTTTATTTTGTCTGTCATTCTATAGTCTGAACAAGTCCCAGGAATAATGTAAATTTCCTCTTAAACGTTTAATGGAGTGTTAATAGAAACAAGAGTTATGTAATGATGTATAAAAATTGCACGAAGCTACTTTAGGAGAAACAATTGTTTGTTTATTGAGAATGGCACAGAAAATACTTTGATTAAACTGATAATGTACAATTTCAATTTGGTATAAATGTTTGAAATAGGAAATTAAAAATTGAGGGTACAATGAAGTTTGTTTCCTGCTATTTAATTGCAAAATACCTAAAATAGTTAAACATTTTTCGTGATAAGAGCAGGGATTAATATTGTGGAGAATGTTTGAGAGAAAAACATTAGAAGCAAAATTCATAAATTAACAGCTTTATGTCACCATATTAGTAAACATTTCCAAGTCAATCTGATTGGTTCTCCTGCCCTGGAAGAAAAATGAATGTTTATTTCTGTTAAATCATAGCTTTTCCTGCTTTTTGTTTTTAATTCGGTGACACAAGTTGTGTATGTGTTTTTCTGCACTGGTGAATAAGTGCTGCATTTTTGACATATAGGCCGCGATTTTGCCGGCGCTCAGAGGGCAGGTTTGGAGGCGGGTCGGTAGTAAAAATCCAAATGATTGACGGTGGGTTGCTATCCCACTGCCATCCTGCCTCCACACAATTTTGCAAAGTGTCGGGTCTGTGAGTCCCGATCAGACCCGACACCAAACGGCGGGAGAGGCACTTAAGGCAGCTAACAGCTTGTTAACTTCCTAGATAATGCCTTTTTAACTGGCTCTTCCCATTTAAAAAAAATGTCAGCATGTTGCCCATCGTGCGACAAACACGCCAGCTGATGGTGCCGGGTTCAGCAAGTAGGTGAATTGTTGATAGCTGCTCCTGCAGCATAAAAGCGGACATGCAACATGGCTCACTTTCAGATGACAGAACCGTGTGCTTTGAGGGTTTGGAACACATTTTGCAGGTCTATTCAGCTTGTGAGTGGTTAAGCTGAGATCCATATGCATTATGACCTCCTTGGAATACCCTCTGGCCACATTGACTGAGTGCTTATAACATCTATTCCTCAACTGAGATATATACCAACGGGATGGGAACCATTTAAACCCTCTCCTCCTGGTCCTCAGAATCGGAGGAAGAGCAGCCGTGGCAGCAGCAGAACCAGGCACACCAGCAGCAGCAACAACAGGAGCGCCAACCTTCTCAGCCACCTGATGCTGCACAGGGCAGAGGGCGTCAACGCAGGGCTGCACCGCGCCGCAGGAGATACCCCCAACACAGGGTATACAGGCCAAGGATGAGCTTCCTCAACATGAGTGAACAGCAGTGCCAAAGGAGGCTGAGACTTTCGTGAAAGGTGGTCGCTGACATCTGCACAATGCTGCACCAACACCTGGAGCCCAGAAGAGTGGGTGGACACTTCTTACCAGTGGCTGTCAAAGTCACCACCGCACTCAACTTCTTTGCTTCAGGGTCCTTCCAGGGATCATTAGCAGACATCAGCGGCATCTCCCAATCGGCCGCACACACTTGCATTACGCAGGTTACCGATGCCCTCTTTGCAAAGGCGCACAATTACATCCACTTCTCCATGGATGAAGCAAGTGTAACTGCGCGTGCGGTTGGCTTTGCAAATATGGCAGGTTTCCCACGGGTGCAGGGTGTGGTAGACTGCACACATATGGCCACTAGGGCTCCCCATCACAACCCAGCTGTATTTGTGAACCGCAAGGGCTTCCACTCCCTTAACGTCCAGCGGGTGTGTAACCACAGGAAGAACATTATGCATGTTTGCGCCAAGTTCCCTGGCAGTTGCCATGACTCGTTCATCCTGCGGCAGTCGACTGTGCCTCAGCTCTTCAATCCACCAACTCAACTTTCTGGATGGCTACTTGGAGACAAGGGCTATCCCCTGAAAAAGTGGCTCATGACACCGATGAGGAGGCCATCAAACGAAGCTGAGGAGCACTACAATGTGAGCCACATTTCCACCAGAAGCATCATAGAGCAAACCATTGATTTGCTCAAAATGCGATTCAGATGCCTTGACCGATCTGGTGGAGCCCTACAGTACGCACCAGCCAGGGTCTCCAGAATTATCGTGGTCTGCTGTGCCCTGCACAACAGTGCACTGCAGCATGGCTTACCGCTGCCTGAGGAACAAGTGGCTCAGCACACAGCCTCCTTGGAAAAGGAGGAGGAGGAGGAGGAAGCGGCAGATGAGGAAAATCTTGCGGAGGCGGATGTGCCAATTCCACCAGCACGCGAGCACATTGCTGGCTGTGAGGCAAGGGATGCACTTATCCATGCCAGATTCACATAATTTGACGCATTAATCACATATGGCTGGCCCATGGAAATGAGTGTCTGGCCGACCTTCTTAACACACCATATAGTATCTGCACAATAAACTATGTTTTTCAATCACTCTCCCCACCATCATTACAGATGAAAGGCGTCCTGACCCCTTCCTGTGCAGCTTCCATTTCTGAGCAGTCATAGGCCAACTCTTTGAATCTTTGTCATCGATTTTCTTTAATACATTTTTAATGAGGGTGACAAACTTTTGTATCAGATGAAAACACCCAAGTGACTACCCTTGTGACTATTTGTGTGTTAACTTTCTCTTTCGTGTGCTTCTACATGGTTGTTCCCCTGTGGCTTTAGCAGATGTAAGGGCGCCTTGCTCACTTCTTTGCTGTGCCTGCTTTGACGCCTTTGGTGGGCGTCCTCTGGGTTTGGGAGCTTGGGAGGGCTCTGCAACAGTCTGCTCCTCTTGCAGCTGTGCAGGGGCTGAGACGTCCATCCCAGTTGGGTGAGGAATCTGGGGCTCTGACCGAGGGCTCCACTGTGGTATGGTAGTGTGAGCACTTGAAGAGGAGCCCACACTTCCTTGTTGTCGACCACCACCATCCCTCTCATGGGTCACCCGCACTTCACTCCTAGCAAGTAGCTGGAGAGCACCTTGCTGCACATCAGTGGGGCCATGAGGACCCGTCTCTGTACTGACAGTCCTCATAACGGGGACATCCATGTACCTCTGGTTCCTGTCCTCAATAGATGCCCATTTATCCTTCATATCAGACCATCTATTTAGAAGAGTCACCATGTTCATTTGAGTCTGGCGGTTTATGTCCTCCATGGAGGTTGCCATCCTTTCCATGGCGGCACCTACATTCGCCATTGAGTGCACCACGGCATTGCTCATGTTTGAGATGGACTCCTCCATTCTCTGCACACTTGCAGTTACCGTGGATGAAAACCCTGTCAGAGACTCCTGCACCTGTTCCTGGAGTTCCAGGATGGCCCCAGAGGCACAGCGTCTACAGGCAGCAGAGCAGAGCTAGGAGCGTCCTGCGAACTCCGACGAGGACTCTCCTCTGCTATGCCTGTCTCTACCTTCTGCTGATGCTCACTTGTGAGCTGTGATACACCAGGTGATAACACTACTCTATGTCACGAATGACCCACCGAGGTGCGCATCTCTGCACTGGTGCTGGGTGTGCTAATTTCTGCTGACGCTGCTCCCTCAGGGGCTGCAGGTTCCTCTGAGGAGTCCTCCTGCTCTTCCTCCTGGACAGTGGGGAGGGGGGCTCTCGATGGTCCTGTGGGGGAGTAAAGGCATGAGTTGATATGTGATATTTAGGTAGCTGAAACATTCTTTTGTGCAGATGATCAGAACTGAATCTGTATGAACATCAGATGCCTTATCAGTCACTCATGAAATCTAAATGAGTGGGTTGCAATCTATTCTGTCACCAGTTTGCTCTACTGCACCCATCTCTCTGTCCCCCACACTGATGATGTCGAGAGCAACCTCCTCAGCATTTGTTAAAGTTGCGAGTGATGGTGGGCCTCCTCTTGTCCTCATTCTCTCCCTCTTATTGTGAGCTCTCTTTTCCTGCAATGAGGGACACAAGTGGAGTTTCAGCAAGATTGATGGAGTGAGTGTAAAGATTCCATTACATAGAAACTTCGAAGGAGACAAATATGGAGTGAGGTGGCAAAACCAAGGTGCCTCCCTGTGCCTTGTTAGTCGTTGTCATTGCACAACAGTGATAGCGAGTGCGAGGGGTGCATAGTAGGATGGTAAAGTGATTCCGTACATAGAGAGAGGGATAGGTAAGGGTACAAGGGAATTAAGGGTAATGTGGGATGTGGAGGAGCAGGCTCACAATGCAGAGTGCTGGTGATGAGAGGAGATGGGGAGCAGATTGAAGGTAAGTGTGATGTTATACTCACTTTTGCTGAGCGCAGCAGATCATTGAACCATTTTTGGCAATGGACCCAGGTGCACACACCGACCTTGCGCTGACCTCCTCAGCAATTTGCAGCCAGGCTGCCTTTGTCTGCTGAGGAGGCTTCCTCCGGTCATCGAGAGGGAACAAAACATCCCTGCGCCCTCTGACTCCCTCCACAAGAGAATGGAGGGAGTCATTAGCAAATCTAGGAGCAGCCTTTGATCTTGCAGCAGTCATTTTCAGAGGACCCATTTTCAGGAACAGCAAAAACGAAATGAAAAGCAAAGGCAACATGGGCCCCTTAAAAGATCCTGAATGGAAGACGTCAGCAGAGGCGAGCATCACACCCGAACCCACTGACTGGGCCGGGTAGCGCGCACGGTGGGCTTAATAGGCCCAGTTAAATTAAAATTGTGATCTCGGAGCGGCTGAAACCGGCAGTGGGACCGCAAGCCGCCGACCAGTCAACCCGACTCCAACCCGCCTCCGCTGGGAAATTTGCTACCGTAACATGGGGGGTGCTGATTCAAGGAGACAACGTTTATTCATGGAAGTGATTGAAATTGAAAATACGGATACCCGTTCTTGTTTAATTGTTCAATTCTTTTTAATACTGTGAACTAAAGAACTACAGCACTTTATATTTGATTGTCTGGTTGCATTGTGATTAATATTCTAATTACCTATCTGGACATACAGCACGTCAGCGCCATAGGAAAGCCGCTGTTTGTGCAGACACTGCTATAGTGACATGAAGGATGGGCTAATACTTTGAAAACTTTAAAATTAATACTAATTGCACAAATAGAAATGCCTTTCAGCTCACCTTGGGCTTTTGGATTGTTTGTCGATGTATAACCGTGTAACTGAGTGACGTTTCTGTAGTGTTAATGCATTATTATGCAGTTCTTTTATAACCCAGTCATTTCTGACAAGTAATTAAAAAAAAATAGAGTTTGTACATGATGAACTAAAAGCTTTTAATTAATTCTACCACAAACAAACTTGCAGAATGGGCATGTAAATGACAAATGAATTTCAATACAGGTAAGTGTGAAGTGGTGCATTTTGGTAGGAGGAGACCTACTCCTTGGAAAATAAGAATCTAAATGGGGTGGAGGTGCAAAGGGATCTAGGGGTATAGATTCACAAAGCATTAAAAGTAGCAGGGCAGGTTAAAAAAGCCATAACAGTGCAAATAAAGCACTGGTGTTCATTTTTAGAGGAATAGAATTCAAAAGCAGAGAAGTTATGTTAAACCTGTATTGAACCTTGTCTGACTGTCTCATGATTTGAGACAGTGGGGTGGCAATATGGCATTACTGTATATATGTTTTTAAGTGGTGGCTGTCATTGTAAAAGTTGTTGTTGCAAAAGTTGCTGTTGTTGTAAAATTTGCCCACGGATGAAAAGGAGTTCATGGCCCGTCAGTACAAAAAAAAATTAGAGGGGTAATTGGTCTGGAGGTGAGTCACTCATTGCAGAATACCCAGCCTCTAACCTACTCTTGTAGCCACAGTATTTATGTGGCTGGCCCAGTTAAGTTTCTGGTCAATGGTGACCACCCCCCCCCCCAGGATGCTGATGGTGAGGTCTTGGCGATGGTAATGCCATTGAATGTCAAGGGGAGGTGGTTAGACTCTCTCTTGTTGGAGATAGTCATTACCTGGCACTTGTGTGGTGCAAATATTACTTGCCACTTATCAGCCCAAGCTCAAATGTTGTCTAGGTCTTGCCGCATGCGGGCATGGATTGCTTTATTATCTGAGGAGTTGTGAATGGAACTGAACACTGTGCAATTATCAGCGAACATCCCCACTTCTGACCTTATGATGGAGGGAAGGTCATTGATAAAGCAACTGAAGGTGGTTGGGCCTAGGGCACTGCCATGAGGAACTCCTGCAGCAATATCCTGGGGCTGAGATGATTGGCCTTCAACAACCACAACCATCTTCCTTTGTGTTAGATATGACTCCAGCCAGTGAAGAGTTTTCCCCCCGATTCCCATTACTTCAGTTTTACTGGGCTCTTTGATGCCACATTCGGTTTAATGCTGCTTTGATGTGAGGGGCAGTCACTCTCACTTCACCTCTGGAATTCAGCTCTTTTGTCCATGTTTGGACCAAGGCTGTAATGAGGTCTGGAGCCGAGTGGTCTTGGTGGAACCCAAACTGAGCATCAGTGAGCAGGTTATTGGTGAGTAAGGGCCATTTGATAGCAATTTCGACGACACCTTCCATCACTTTGCTGATGATTGAGAGTAGACTGATGGGGCGGTAATTGGCCGGATTGGATTTGTTCTGCTTTTTGTGGACAGGACATACCTGGGCAGTTTTCCACTTTGTCGGATAGATGCCAGTATTATAGCTGTACTGGAACAGCTTGGCTAGAGGCGCGGCTAGTTCTGGAGCACGTCTTCAGCACGACAGTCAGGGTGTTGTCGGGGCCCATTAACTTTGCTGTATTGAGTGCACTCAGCCGTTTCTTGATATCACGTGGAGTGAATCAAATTGGCTGAAGACCGGCTTCTGTGATGGTGGGGACCTCAGGAGGAGGCAGAGATGGATCATCCATTCGGCACTTCTGGCTGAAGATGGTTATGAATGCTTCAGTCTTGCCTTTTGCACTCACGTGCTGGGTTCCACCATCATTGACGATGGGAACCATAGAATGGTTACAGCACAGGGCGCCATTCGGCCCATTAAGCCCATGCTGGCAATGATCATGGAGCCTCCTCCTCCCGTTAGTTGTTTAATTGTCTACTACCATTCACGACTGGATGTGACAGGACTGCAGAGCTTTGATCTTATCTGTTGGTTGAGGGATCACTTAGCTCTGTCAATAGCATGCTGCTTCCACTGTTCAGCATGTATGTAGTCCTGTGTTGTAGCTTTACCAAGTTGGCACTTCATTTTTAGGTACGCCTGGTGCTGCTCCTGGCATGCTCTTCTACACTCTTCATTGAATCAGGGTTGGTTCCCTGACTTGATGGTAATGGTAGAGTGAGTGATATGCTGGGCCATGAGGTTACAGATTTTAATTGAATGCAAAACTGCTGCTGCTGATGGCCCACAGCGCCTTATGGATTCCCAGTTTTGATCTGTTCTGAATCTATCCCACTTAGTATGGTGGTAGTGCCACACAACATGATGAAGAGTGTCCTTAGTATGAAGATGGGACTTTGTCTCCACAAGGACTGTGCGTTGGTCAGTTCCTACCAATACTGTTATGGACAGATGCATCTGCGATAGGTAGATTGGTGAGAACGAGGTTAAGTAGGTTTTTCCCTCGTGTTGGTTTTCTCACCACCTTCTGGCAGCTATGTCCTTCAGGACATGGCCAGCTCGGACAGTAGTGGTGCTACCAAGCCACTCTTGGTGATGGACTTTGAAGTCACCCACTGAGATAACGTTCTGTGCCCTTGCCACCGTCAGTGCTTCTTCCAAGTGATATTCAACATGGAGGAGTACTGATTCATCAGCTGAGGGAGGGCGGTAGGTAGTAATCAGCAGGAGGTTTCCTTGCCCATGTTTGACCTGATGTCATGAGACTTCATGGGTTCCGGAGTCAATGTTGAGGACTCCCAGGGCCACTCCCTCCCGTATATCACTGTGCTGCCACCTCTGGCGGGTCAGGACATACCCAGAGATGGTGATGGAGGAGTCTGGGACATTGGTTGAAAGGTACGATTCTGTGAGTATGACTATGTCAGGCTGTTGCTTGACTAGTCTGTGGGACAGCTCTCCCAATTTTGGCACAAGTCCCCAGATGTTAGTGAGGAGGACTATGCAGGGTCGCCTGGGCTGGGTGTGCCCTTGCTGTGTCCGGTGCCTAGGTTGACGCCAGTTGGGGTATCTCAGCCTCTCCCATAAAGTGAAACTGCTCCATCCTCACTGCACCAACTGTTTTCTTTAAAGGAAACCAGTAAAATCTCCTCAAGTTGCGCACTGGTCTTTTTGCTTTCTGTACATCAAACTGAATAAGATAGGATGTTCTGAATCTGTGCCAGCTTAAATGCTACTGCAGTAACTGTAACTGACTACATAAGTTAGATGATAATACAAGACAGATTTCAAACCATCCAAATATTTTTTTGAGTGAAAGGACACAGTAAATAAACAAAGTGAAAACATTAATTATAATAGCAAGTTGGAGACACCAAGACTGGCATTTGCCAGAAACCATAATGAGCAAGTTAAGATTTGGATCTGAATCTAGTCGTCAGCAAAGGCCACAGAAGGGACCTGGCGAGGTTCCCATTTTCACAAACTTTGTATTGAACTCATCAGTAAATAAGTATAACAATAAACGGTGCTTTGCTCTAAATCCTTAAATTTGCATTAATGTGGTGTCAGATGCCAGTAAATTAAACAGTTGAGCAATCTTTACAAAATTACCTTGTAAGATGAAAATTCCAGATGATGCGATCAAACTGTGCCATCAATAATTTTCATAATATTTATATTTTTGAACTTTTCAAAACTGTAGAGTATGATACTTAACTGGGAGAGGGATCATTTCAGTGAGCTGAAAGGGATCTCGCCCAGATGGATTGGAAACAAAGATTGGTAGGTAAAACCTTAAATGAGCAATGGGAGGCCTTCAAAGAGGAGATAGATAGGGTATAGACTAGACACATTCCAATGAGAGGGAAAGGAAAGGCATCCAAACTTAGAGCTCTGTGGATGACTAAAGATTTAGGAAGTGAAATTCGATTAACCTCAAAAATGGGCGCGGGAGCGCAAAGCAAAATTCGTGCTGCCTGCTCATTATAAAGATTGGAGCGTTGAGCTCAGCGCTAAATGCGCTGCTGGTTGGCTTAGCGCTCAACAGGGTAGACAATATCGAGTGCAATCTACTGTCCAATAAAATTTTGCCTAGGCTCTCTGCACTACTGAAAGGGGAGGTGCTTTGTTGCAGAAGCCCCTCATTGTCACTTTGAAGCCATGGCTCAACAGGGAAGAAAGAGGGCAAGGATGTTCTCAGATGCAGTACTGGAGGCTTTAGTCCTGGGGGTGCTCAGAAGATGACAGGTCTTCTACCCACAGGTGGACAGGAGGCCTTCCAGTCAGCACGCCAGAAGTCAGTGGGAGGCGATAGCACAAGCTGTCAGTGCCACATGTACCTCACAATCATAGCTTCACCTCACTCGCACACATTTACCACTGCTGCAAGACTCACACCCACATCTCACACCTTGCACACACTGCCAGCTGTTCAACCATGACAGGCACATCACCCAAACACATTGTACTACACTACTACTACTACACCCACACTCACTGACACACTTCCCTTTCTCATGCAGGCAAAGGTGCCACACAACTGCCGTGAGCCGCAGCAGACGGGCGGAGAGGAAGCCCGACTTCAGAACCTCACTGAGCTGGAGGAGATAGTGCTGGAGATCATTGGCGGGGCCGTCACTGAGGCCGTGGTGAGTGGCGAGGATGAAAGCATTGCTGATGATGGGGGGGGGAGGGGAGGGGGGGAGGAGGGCGGGGAGGGGGGGGCGGGGAGGGGGGGAGGGGAGGGGGAGGGGAGGGGAGGAGGGGGGGAGAGGAGGGGGGGAGAGGGGGAGGGGTGAGGAGGGGGGGAGAGAGACAGAGGGAAGGAGAGAGAGAGGGCGAGTGGCCCGCGGCCGCAAATGGAGCCAAGCCCCGAGAACAGGCGTGAGCCGGCTTGAGGCTGAGAGACGGCCACGCCCGGTTGCCGGGGTAACCCTTCCCCCCCTTCCGAGCCCCCGTCCTCCCGAGCACCGGCCGCGCCGCCCCGCACTCCACTCCCGAGAGCCCCGCTCTCCGAGCCCCGCCCGCCCCGCTGTCCCGAGAGCCCCGCTCTCCGAGCCCCACCCCGCCCCGCACTCCTGGGAGCCCCGCCCGCCCCGCCCCGCACTCCCGAGAGCCCCGCTCTCCAAGCCCCGCCCCCCCGGCCGAGCCGGCTTGAAGTCCGCCGATTGCGTCTGTGAGAGACGGCCGGCGGGCCCGGTTGCCGGGGTAACCCTTCCCGCTCACCAAGCCCTGGCCGAGATCCGCACTCCCGAGAGCCCCGCCCCCCCCGCCCGAGCCGAACGCGGAACAGAGAGAGACGCTGCGTCTCAGCTGCTCCTGCTGTGCACGCACCCTGACCCTCGTGGCTGACGCCGTTGCCCCGGGTAACGTGACACGGGGGGGGGCGGGGTGAGGAGCTTAGCAGAAGCCATGGGAGAATTACCTAGGTTGGGCCTGGCTGGGCAAGAAACACCCAGGCTTTCAGGCCTAACAAAAACGGGGAAAGGTAGGAAAAAGAATCTTCAGGTTAGAGAAAATATTTACAAATGAAAGAAGTTTTTTTTAAAACAATTTAATAAATTCAATTTTATTTTGCTGGAAATGTATATTTGAAAAGAAAGACGCAGAAAGCAGGAAAAAGAATGGAAGCAAGATGGCGGCTACTCACCTCGGTTCAGAACGATAGGACCTCAAGGTCACTCTGTCGCTAATGAGCGGATAATGAGATGCTAATGAGCGGAATGTTGAAGGTTTTTCGGATACCGCGGGCGCGATTTTAGCCCGGCCGAAACGTAAATATGCTTAAGACCGTTTTGGAAAGGTAAGCTTTCTTTCGACGTAACGCACGCGTAGGTACGCTCTGTAACTTTCGAGCGCATAGCCCGACAGACGCACACGTGAGGATAGACAGACAGAAGGACAGAAGGACAGAAGGACAGACAGACAGAAGCATCGCTTTATATATATAGACTAGCTGAAGTGCCCGGCGGTGCCGAGGCTTTTTCGAGGGCATGTTGTTGTTGGAAGAGAGAGAGAGAGCGACTGGGGGGGGCGGGGGGAGAAGAGAGAGAGAGAGCGCGACTGGGGGGGAAGAGAGAGAGCGACTGGGGGGCAGAGAGAGAGCGACTGGGGGGAAGAGAGATAGTGACTGGGGGGAAGAGAGAGAGCGGGTGGGGGGCAGAGAGTGGGGGGGGAAGGGAGGGCGGGGGGGCAAGGGGCGGGGGGGGAAGGGAGGGGGGAAGGGAGGGGGGAAGGGAGGGCGGGGGGGAAGGGAGGGGGGAAGGGAGGGCGGGGGGGAAGGGGCGGGGGGAAGGGAGGGGGGAAGGTGCGGGGGGGAAGGGAGGAGGGGAAGGGAGGGGGGGAAGGGAGGGGGGAAGGGGCGGGGGGAAGGGGCGGGGGGAAGGGAGGGGGGGAAGGGGCGGGGGGAAGGGAAGGGGGAAGGGGCGGGGGGAAGGGGGGGGCGGGGGCGGGGCGGGGGGGGGAAGGGGGGGCGGCGGGGGGGAAGGGGGGGCGGGGGGGCAGGGGGGCGGCGGGGAAGGGGGGGGGCGGGGGGGGCCAGGCTGAGAGCCCCGCTCTCCGAGCCCCACCCCCCCCCCCGGCCGAGCCCGATTGCGGCTCTGAGAGACGGCCGGTGGCCGAGCCCCGCCCCGCCCCCCCCCCCCCCCGGCCGAGCCCAATTGCGGCTCTGAGAGACGGCTGGCGGCCGAGCCCCACCCCCCCCCGGCCGAGCCCGATTGCGGCTCTGAGAGACGGCCGGCGGCCGAGCCCTGCCCCCCACCCCCCGGCCGAGGCCGATTGCGGCCCTGAGAGACGGCCGGCGGCCGAGCCCCGCACCCCCCCGGCCGAGGCCGATTGCGGCTCTGAGAGACGGCCGGCGGCCGAGCCCCGCCCCCCCCCCGAGCGCGGAACAGAGACGCCGCGTCTCACCTGCTCCTGCTGCGCACGCACCCTGACCCTCGTGGCTGACGCCGTTGCCCTGGGTAACGTGACACGGCGGGGGGGGCGGGGTCTGCTGGGGTGAGGAGCTTAGCAGAAGTGCAGTCACCTAGCTCGGGCCTGGCTGGGCAAGAAAGGCGCAGGCTTTGAGGCCTAAGAAAAAAACGGGGAAAGGTAGGAAAAAGAATGTTCAGGTTAGGTTTACAAATGAGTGAGTTTTTTAAAAACAATTTAATTAATTCAATTTTATTTTGGTGGAAATGTATATTTGAAAAGAAAGACGCAGAAAGCAGGAAAAAGAATGGAAGCAAGATGGCGGCGACTCACCTCGGTTCAGAACGATAAGGCCCGGCCACACACGCACCGATTGGCCCGGCGGCACACGCCAGCAACCCGGCGTACGATTGGTCGAGCTCGAGGTCACTCTGTCGCTAATGAGCGGATAATGAGATGCTAATGAGCGGAATGTTGAAGGTTTTTGGGATACTGCGGGCGCGATTTTAGCCCGGCCGAAACGTAAATACGCTTAAAACCGTCTCGGAAGCGTAAGCTTTCTTTGGAGGTAACGCGCGCGTAGGTACGCCCTGTAACTTTCGAGCGCATAGCCCGACAGACGCACAGGCGATGGCAGACAGAATGACAGAATGACAGACAGACAGAAGTACCGATTTATATATATATAGAAGATAGAAGATAGATAGATAGATAGATAGATAGATAGATAGATAGATAGATAGATAGATAGATAGATAGATAGATAGATAGATAGATAGATAGATAGACTTGCTGAAGTGCCCGGCGGTGCCGAGGCTTTTTTGAGGGCATGTTGTTGTTGGAAGAGAGAGAGTGAGAGCGACTGGGGGGGGGGGTAGAAGAGAGAGAGAGAGAGCGACTGGGGGGTAGAGAGAGAGCGACTGGGGGGGAGAGAGAGAGCGACTGGGGGGAAGAGAGAGCGGGTGGGGGGAAGAGAGCGGGGGGGGAAGGGAGGGCGGGGGGGGAAGGGAGGGGGGGAAGGGAGGCGGGGGAAGGGAAGGGGGGAAGGGAAGGGAGGGGGGAAAGGGAGGGGGGAAAGGGGCGGGGGGAAGGGAGGGGGGGAAGGGGCGGGGGGGAAGGGAGGGGTGGAAGGGGGGGCGGGGGGAGAAGGGGGGGCGGGGGGGAAGGGGGGGCGGGAAGGGGAGGCGGGGGGGAAAGGGGGGCGGCAGGGGGGGAAGGGGGGGCGGGAAGGGGAAGGGGGGCGGGGGCGGGGGGTGAAGGGGGGGCGGAAGGGGGGGGCAGGGGGGCCCAGGCCGAGAGCCCCGCCCCCCCCGGCCGAGAGCCCCGCTCTCCGAGCCCCGCCTCCCCCCTGGCCGAGCCCGATTGCGGCTCTGAGAGATGGCCGGCGGCCGAGCCCCGCACCCCCCGGCCGAGCCCGATTGCGGCTCTGAGAGACGGCCGGCGGCCGAGCCACGCCCCCCCCCCCCCCCGGCCGAGGCCGATTGCGGCTCTGAGAGACGGCCGGCGGCCGAGCCCCCCGCCGAGCCCGATTGCGGCTCTGAGAAACGGCCGGCGGCCGAGCCCCGCCCCCCCCGCCGAGCGCGGAACAGAGACGCCGCGTCCCACCTGCTCCTGCTGTGCGCGCACCCTGACCCTCGTGGCTGACGCCGTAGCCCTGGGTAACGTGACACGGCGGGGGGGGGGGGTGAGGAGCTTAGCAGAAGCGCAATCACCTAGCTCGGGCCTGGCTGGGCAAGAAAGGCGCAGGCTTTGAGGCCTAAGAAAAAAACGGGGAAAGGTAGGAAAAAGAATGTTCAGGTTAGGTTTACAAATGAGTGATTTTTTTAAAAACAATTTAATAAATTCAATTTTATTTTGGTGGAAATGTATATTTGAAAAGAAAGACGCAGAAAGCAGGAAAAAGAATGGAAGCAAGATGGCGGCGACTCACCTCGGTTCAGAACGATAAGGCCCGCCCACACACGCACCGATTGGTCGACCGGCAGGTCACCAAAGCGTAGGATTGGTCAATCGTCCCGTCACTCGACCGTAGGAGGGCCCGGCCGCACGCGGCAGCAAGCCGCCGTACGATTGGTCGACCTCGAGGTCACTCTGTCGCTAATGAGCGGATAATGAGATGCTAATGAGCGGAATGTTGAAGGTTTTTGGGATACCGCGGGCGCGATTTTAGCCCGGCCGAAACGTAAATACGCTTAAAACCGTCTCGGAAGTGTAAGCTTTCTTTGGAGATAACGCACGCGTAGGTACGCCCTGTAACTTTCGAGCGCATAGCCCGCCAGACGCACACGCGATGACAGACAGAATGACAGAATGACAGAATGACAGACAGATGTACCGATTTATATATATAGATAGATGTTTGGAATGTTTTTTTGTAGTGGCTCTCATTTCAGCTTTGTGCCCAAGAGGATGCTGTAATGCTCTGTGACAGAGGGATGGTAAGGTGGAGAAATGGTGAGCAACGGGGATCTGGGGTTTCATTCAGGGGAACTGGATTCTGATGAGGTGCTCACAGACAGACTGTCCGGACCAGGAATCTGCTGCCTGCCTCCTCACTTCCTCCTCTTCCTCCTCCTCCTGAAGTGGTAGCGGAACCCATAGTGGCAAGGGCTGTGCCCTCATGATGGCCAAGTACTGGAGGATGTCCAGCTGATTCCTAATAGAGAACCCCACAGTACAACCTGAAGGATCAAACCTTCCTCGCAAACAGTGGACAACCATCAACCGCCTCAGAATCGGTATTGGTAGATGCTGCCACCTTCTCCATAGATGGAAGATTAAAGCATCCCCATCATGCAACTGTGGAGCTCCTAATCAGACCCTGGAGCACATCAGTGAGCACTGACCTCAGAGGAAATTCGCAGGCAGCCTACAAGATATCCACACTGTTACACCGGAAGCTTTGGCCTGGATATCCAACTTAGATATTGACATTTGATTTGCTTTGCTACCATATGAAAGAGGAAGAGTGGAGGATGCAGCAAACAACCATGAATTGGGACGTCCGCTCTGCCGAGTACTGGAGGTCTCCTCCCGAGTGGTCAAGGCAGCAAAACCGTTGCTTCAGCATGCCGATGGTCTGCTTGATAAGCTTCCTCGTGGCAGCATGGCTCGCATTATATGAGTGCTGACCACGAGTGGTGTGGTTGTGGAAGGGAGTCATCACCCAGGTGTAGAGTGGATAGCCCTTGTCTCTAAGCAGGCAGCCTTGGGTTTACGTGCAGGCTGGAAGATTGCTGGCACACCGGACGGGGTGGGATGAAGGCATCATGACTTCTGCCAGGATACCTGGCATTCACCATCATGTGGTTCTGGGCGTAGTAGCACACCAACTGCACATTAAGTGAGTGGTGGCCTTTACGGTTACGGAACATCTCAGGATTGATATGCGGTGCCCACAAAGCCACGTGTGTGCAGTCGATGGCATGGGGAAGCCCGATATCCTGGTAAAGCCACATGTGCGCTCCTCCTGCTTCTGTTCAAAAAGAAGACAATGAAGTCCCTTCTCCTGGAGTATAGCTCTGTGACCTCCCGGATACAGCGATGGATGGCGAACTGGGAGATGTTAGCTATGTCTCCTACTCCAGACTGGAAGGATCTGGTGGCGAAAATATTGAGGGCCACAGTGACCTTGAGGGCCACTGGCAGCGCCATCATTGCCCTGCTCTGAGGCTGCAGGTCTGGTTGCAGGAGGTGGCAGAGTTCTGTGACCTCCTCCTTGGTGAAGCGGAGCCTCCTAATACACTGCTTCTGGCTTAAGTGGATATAAGAGAAGTGCTCTCGGAAGACCCTAGGTGGGTAAGGCCTCCTGTTGAGAGCCCTACTGCCCATCCTCCTCCTTCCTCTGTGAGCAGCTTGTCCTCTTCTTTGTTGCCTCTGCTCCATCTCCCTGTCTACCACAGAAGGCAGTTGAGGCCAACTTATTAAATATATTCAAGAAGGAGTTAGATATATTTCTTAAGGCTAAAGGGATCAAGGAATATGGGGAGAAAGCAGGGACCGGGTACTGAATTTGGATGATCAGCCATGATCTCATTAAATGGCAGAACAGGCTTGAGGGGCCGAATGGCCAACTCCTGCTCCTATCTTCTATGTTTCTATGTCATACTCCAGTGTGAAGGGGACTGCAAGTAGAGCCTCCATGACTGGGAGCAGCTGGTGTGAGTAGAACCCTTTAAATCAGAAGCAAGGCATTCTCCACTTGCAGCAACACTCCCTGTCACCTCACCAAGTTTAAATAACTGTAGAAAGCTGCAAACTTACGGAGCCAGTAGACATCAAAAAGCAAGTCACCTGCAAGTTGTTGCTGACCCTATAAATAGCACAGGTGAAGGGTTCTTCCTGCTGCTGATTGCATGTTCGTCTGTTCGTGATTTGGAGAGAGCATTGAATGGAGCGGCAACGTCAAAAATGGCAGGTCATGCATCAAATCAGCATTGCACACTGATTAACGTTACAATCTGCCTCATTACCATTTTTCTAGCAAGCGCAGGCAATGGCCGCACTGCCGACTTGCCCAAAATGTTGGCCACTGCGGGACCCGCCGGAAGTGGGTGGAAGCGAGGCGGCCGCCATTTTTTCTCCGAAACTGGCCCGTGAACACAACGCCAATTCCCCTTTCAACATTTGTCCCACACTTTACCTTCCGCCTGTTACTGACCATCACAGCCTCCTCTTGGCCACAATGCTGAAATAAAAGACACCACAAAGCAAACTTTCCAATCCAACATTATACCTATACAGTATATGCATCCAATATCGCATCAAAAAATAAACTAATCACCCTTGTGCATTCCCTTAGTGACTGTCTTGCATCTGCCTTTGCCTATACTTGTGAGGTTACGCAGTGCTACCCCATTGGCTGCAGCATGGCTGGTGGAAGGCTGCTGATTTTGAGTGGGGGACACTGCAGATGGCCTTGCAGGACGACCTCAAGGAGCTGGTGGTTGGGAGCGTGAAATCGAGTGACGGTGTTTCTTCTTCTTCTTCTTCTTCACTCTCCTGGCTGGGCAGGCTACATTTCTTGGGTCTGAATTGAAGAAGGTGCAAGTTGTGGTGAGGGGAGGGCAGGAAAGCAAGAGCTGCATGCTTACACCATCTGCAGCTTGTACATCAGAAGAGATTGTGTGATGAGGGGGAAGTAGGATATGAGAAGGAGGATAACGTATGATGATACCAGCATCTTGTATTCTTTCAGCCCCGCCACTGGCCAAGGGCTCAGCCATGCCCCTGCCAAGAATGGTTAGCACCGTCTCCTCCAAGGGGGTGAGGTGAAGCTAGGAGTCATAGAGTCAGAGGGGGAGAAATTGGGTATAGCCCCGTTTGGGGCATTAGAATTGGCGCTGCGCAAATGTTATCGCCAGGCGCAACTTATCGCCACCTCGAGCGATATTGGGTTGCTGCACCCCTAAAGGTGATTGCGGTGTTGATTCAGGCGCTGCACGGGAGTCTTAAGGCGCTAACCCGGTGGCGCTACTCAATATGTCGGCGGCCGGGCGCAGCGCAGGTGCTGTCAATAATCGATTACCCCGAGACATGCTGGCGCCGGCCAGCTCTTAAAGGGGCGGGTCAGTTAGGAGCAGCAGCCACACTCTGCGCCTTGTAGGCCTCAAAATCGGCGCTGTGCTTTCTGTGGCGTTCCAAACTTTGAACATATGGAGAGGGTGAGGCAGAGAGCGGAGCGCTTTACTGATGGGGCATTGGATGCTTTGGTTGGCGAAGTGGAGCGCCGGCGAGCTGTGCTGTACTCCGACAATGGCAGGAGGCTTCATCAGAGCGAGTACCGCAGGGCTTGGAGGGAAGTTTGTCAAAGAGTCACCTCAACCAGCGTGGTGGCCAGGACTCCTGTGCAATGCAGGAAGAAGTTCAATGACCTCACTTGGGTCGTTAGGGTGAGTGTCTTTTTCGCCATCTTCTTCATCCCTCCATCTGCACCTGACATTATGGCCAGAGGGTGTGCGAAGCCCCAATGGCCATCTGTCAGCTGTAGTGTATGTAACCGTTCTACCTTTAAGAGAACTATTGTATGTAACCGTCCACCTTTAAGAGAACTATTTAGGTGTTGCACTACTTTATCTTGGCTGCTGTATACTGTAATACCGGTGGTGACCACACCGGTATATAAGTGCTGTGTAATGAGTTATTGGGCAGATCCGCCCTGACCTTCAACCAATAAAGTCCTGTTAAAGTTTACTCTTGTGGTCTGTGTAGTAATTCGCAATATAACACACAGACTTTACATCAGCCAGCACCCATGGCCCTTTCTGGAAACACACACGCACATTCAGCTCAATGCATAATGGAAGGGCTATTCTACTATGGGGGGCATGTGATGTCAGCTCAATGGATAATGGAAGGGCTATTCTACCATGGGGGGCATGTGATGTCAGCTCAATGCATAATGGAAGGGCTATTCTACCATGGGGGCATGTGATGTCAGCTCAATGCATAATGGAAGGGCTAATCTACCATGGGGGCATGTGATGTCAGCTCAGGCCAGCATGTTTCATCACTTCCCGTCCTTTCTCCTGCAGGCCAAGCTGGCCAGGAACCGGAGGGAGCAGCTTCACACCGGAGGAGGCCCTCCTCAGCTGCAGACACTGACGGACCTGGAGGAATGAGTCCACCAGATTGTTGGAGGCCGGATGACTGGTCCTGTCACCATTGGAGCTGCCGACCCCATTGTGCACAGCGATGGTAAGGTCATCACCATTTTGAACTCTCTCCTTCCACTTCTTCCCCCCACCAGCATGCTCTTTCACTCTGGACCCATGTCAGAGCACTGCAGCACTCATGCATCCCTTGCTGCCACCCTGTCCTTTCGCTAAAGCCACTCTTCAACCTCCCTGCTTTCAGATGCTGCATCACCAGCTCGGGAGCCGGGCCCTCAAGCTGCCACTGCCACTGACTCCGGAGGCGACGAGTAGGAGGAAGCTGGACCATCCCTGCCACCCTCAGGCGAGCCAGCCCCTCTGCAGACTGGGGAGACTACTTCCCTGGAGGGGAGCGGGGGGGAATGCTCTGAGGAGGAAGCAGTTCCAGGAACCAGCGGGCTGCAGCAACGCAAGGGGGGTAGGGAAGCTCGGGGGCCGTCTCCCCGGAGGGCGAGTCAGGCCGCGAGTACTGCTGCACAGAGTGCAGAAGAGGTGCGTTCCCTCGCAGAAATGAGCGCCCAGGCTCGGCTCAGGCACACTGAGCTCATGGCTGCAGTGGCAAGAATGCCTAAATCCATCGAGACACTGGCAAGGAGTGTCCAAGACTTCGGGGCAGCACAGGCAAGGAGTGCACAGGACTTCGGGGCAGCACAGGCAAGGAGTGCACAGGACTTCGGGGCAGCACAGGCAAGGAGTGCGCAGGACTTTGGGGCAGCACAGGCAAGGAGTGCGCAGGACTTCGGGGCAGCACAGGCAAGGAGTGCGCAGGACTATGGGGCAGCACTGGAAAGGACTGTCCTGGACTTCGGGGCATCACTGGAAAGGACAGTCCACAGCTTCGGGGCAGCACTGGAAAGGACTGTCCAGGGCTTGACCGAAGCAGTGGAAAGGACTGTCCCGGCCTTCAGTGAAGCGCTGGAAAGGACTGTCCAGGGCTTCACCGAAGCACTGGCACCTGCCACGCAAGTGCTGAGTGCTGCCACGCAGTCACTCGCTGGTCTCATGCAGACGCATATTGAGGCCACGCGACCAATGACTGCTGCCACCCTCGCTGGATCAGGCGGGATTACCCGGGGCCCTTGCAGCACCACAGCAGGGCATCAATCTGTGGACCAGCCGATTGGTGCGCATGCTGCGGTGCTGCCCCATCAGAGTGCCAGTGTGTCAGTTGACCAGGGAGCTGCTGTCCGCTCTCAGGATGTCAGCATTCCTGATGCCACCGCTGGCACGTCTCTACTGCAGCTGCCACCACCTGCAGGACAGACTGCTTCCACCCATGCACAGTTGGAGCAGTCAGCATCCGGGCCCTCCAAGGCCAGAGGTCATCCAGGACGTCCCTCAGGGGCATCTGGGCTTTCGGACAGCCAGCAGGCCTCCCCCAGCCTTGATGCAGCCACTGGGGTCCCATTACGGAGGAGCTGCAGGGAGAACATAAGAACATAAGAAATAGGAGCAGGAGTAGGCCAATCGGCCCCTCGAGCCTGCTCCGCCATTCAATAAGATCATGGCTGATCTGATCCTAACCGCCAATCTACTATCACAGAACCATCTCCTGAACCTAACAGAATTAGGCACATGAAATAGGAGCAGGATCAGGCTACACGCCCCTGGGCCCGCTCCGCTACCCATAGGGCCATGACCGATCCGAACCTAGACTCATGTCCAAATTCCTGCCCGCTCCCCGTAACCCTTAATTCCCTTTACTTCTAGGAAACTGTCTATTTCTGTTTTAAATTTATGTAATGATGTAGCTTCTACAGCTTTTTGGGGCAGCATATTCCATGGACCTACCACCCTCTGAGAGAAGTAGTTCCTCCTCATCTCAGTTTTGAAAGAGCAGCCCCTTATTCGAAGACTATGCCCCCTAGTTCTAGTTTCACCCATCATCGGGAACATCCTCCCCGCATCCACCCGATCCAACCCCTTCACAATCTTATATGTTTCAATAAGATTGCCTCTCATTCTTCTGAACTCCAATGAGTAGAGTCCCAATCTACTCAACCTCTCCTCATATGTCCATCCCCTCATCCCCGGGATCAACCGAGTGAACCTTCTTTGTACTGACTCGACAGCAAGTATGTCTTTTCTTAAGTATGGACACCAAAACTGTATGCAGTATTCCAGGTGCGGTCTCACCAATACCTTGTACAACTGAAGCAATACCTCCCTATTTTTATATTCTATCCCCCTAGCAATGAAAGCCAACATTCCATTGGCCTTCTTAATCACTTGCTGCACCTGTATACTAACCTTTTGAGTTTCGTGCACCAGGACCCCCAGATCCCTTTGTACTTCAGTACTTTCCAGTTTCTTGCCATTAAGATAATAACTTGCTCTACGATTTTTCCTGCCAAAGTGCATAACCTCACACTTTCCAGTATTGTATTCCATCTGCCAAATCTCTGCCCACTTACTTAGCCTGTCTATGTCCCCTTGCAGGTTTTTTATGTCCTCCTCACTCACTACTTTCACCCCCATCTTAGTATCATCTGCAAACTTTGATATGTTACACTCGGTCCCCTCCTCCAAACCATTAATATAGATTGTAAAGAGTTGGGGACCCAGCACTGACCCCTGCGGAACACCACTAGTTACTGATTGCCAGTCTGAGAATGAACCATTTATCCCAACTCTCTGCCTTCTGTTAGATAGCCAATCCTCTATCCATGCCAGAATATTACCCCCAATCCTGTGATTTTTTATCTTAAGCAATAATCTTTTGTGTGGCACCTTGTCAAATGCCTTTTGGAAGTCTAAATACACTACGTCCACTGGTTCCTCTTTATCCACCCTATATGTTACTTCCTCAAAGAACTCCAGCAAATTTGTCAAACATGACTTCCCCTTCATAAAACCATACTGACTTTGTCCTATTAAATTATGATTATCCAAATGTCCTGTTACTGTCTCCTTAATAATGGACTCCAAAATTTTACCTACCACAGATGTTAGGCTAACCGGTCTATAGTTTCCAGCCTTCTGTCTACTGCCCTTTTTAAATAAGGGTGTTACATTAGCAGTTTTCCAGTCTGCCGGGACCCTTGCCGAGTCCAGGGAGTTTTGGAAAATTATTACCAATGCATCCACAATCCCTACCGCCACTTCCCTCAAGACCCTAGGATGTAAGCCATCCGGTCCAGGTGATTTATCCGCCTTGAGTCCCATTATTTTACCGAGTACCACTTCCTTAGTGAATTTGATCATGTTTAGCTCCTCCCCCCCTAGAGCCCCCTGTTTGTCCAGTGTTGGGATATTCTTAGTGTCCTCTACTGTAATGACTGATATAAAATATTCATTCAGTGTTTTTGCCATCTCCATATTTCCCACCATTAATTTCCCGGTCTCATCCTCTAAGGGACCAACATTTACTTTAGCCACCCTTTTTCTTTTTATATAACTATAAAAACTCTTACTATCTGTTTTTATATTTTTTGCTAATTTACTTTCATAATCTATCTTCCCTTTCTTAATCAATCTTTTTTTATTTTTTTGCTGTCTTTTAAAGTTTTCCCAATCCTCTATCCTCCCACTAGATTTGGCTACCTTATATGCCCTTGTTTTTAGTCGAATACTATCCTTAATTTCTTTTCTTAGCCACGGATGGCTGTCTTTTCTTTTACACCCTTTTCTTCTCAGTGGAATATATATTTTTTGGAAGTTGTAAAATAACTCCTTAAATGTACACCACTGATCATGTATCGTCTTACCCATTAATCTATTTTCCCAATCCACTCTACTCAATTCCGCTCTTATACCTTCATAGTCTCCTTTATTCAAGCTTAGCATGCTTGTTTGAGATCCAACCTTCTCACCCTCTAATTGAATATGGAATTCAACCATGTTATGGTCACTCATTCCAAGGGGATCCTTTACTAGGACATCTTTAATTAATCCTGTCTCGTTACACAGGACCAGATCTAAGGTTGCTTGCCCCCTGGTCGGTTCAGTTACATACTGCTCAAGAAACCCATCCCTAATACACTCAATGAACTCATCCTCAAGGCAGCCCTGCCCAATTTGATTTGTCCAATTAATATGATAGTTAAAATCCCCCATAATTATAGATGTTCCCTTATTACAAGCCTCAACTATTTCCTGATTGATACTCCGTCCAACAGAGTTGCAACTGTTCGGAGGCCTATAGACTACGCCCACTAGTGTTTTTTTCCCCTTATTATTCCTTATCTCCACCCAAACTGTTTCATTATCCTGATCTTTTGACCCAATATAATTTCTCTGTATTACCGTGATTCCTTCCTTTATTAACATAGCCACCCCACCTCCCCTTCCTTCCTGCCTGTCCTTCCTGATCGTTAAATAACCTGGTATGTTTAATTCCCAGGCATTGTCACCCTGCAGCCATGTTTCTGTAATGGCCACAAGATCATACCCATATGTAGTTATTTGTGCCATTAACTCGTCTATTTTGTTACGAATGCTATGTGCATTCAGATAGAGAACTTTCAAATATGTTTTGTGACACTTAGTTCCTGCTTTTGCCCTTTTTATTACTTTACCTTTTACTCCATACCTTCTGCCCCTTCCTGACACGCTCTGGTTTTTAATTTCCCCACTGCTACCTAAGTCTATGACCTTCTCTGTTGTCATTTTTATTATTTGCTCTCTAGGAACCTCCCCCCCACTAGTTAGTTTAAAGCCCTCTCTGCAGCCCTAGTTATATGATCCGCCAGGACTCTAGCCCCAGCACTGGCCAAGTGAAGCCCGTCCCAACGGAACAGCTCCCTCCTGCCCCAGTACTGGTGCCAGTGTCCCAGGAAGCAAAACCCATTTCTCCCACACCAGTCTTTGAGCCACGCATTTAACTCTCTAATTTTATTTGTCCTAGCCAAATTCGCTCGTGGCTCAGGTAATAATCCAGAGATTATTACCCTTGAGGTTCTGTCTTTTAATTTGACCCCTAGCTGCTCATACTCCTTTAACAGAACTGGCTTCCTAGTCCTATCTATGCCGTTTGTACCAACATGGACCATGACAACTGGATCCACCCCCTCCCACTGCAAGTTTCTTTCCAGCCCAGAGGAGATGTCCTTAACCCTGGCACCGGGTAGGCAACACAGCCTACGGGACTCTCGCTCTCGGCTGCAGAGAACTCTATCTATCCCCCTAATAATACTATCCCCTACCACTGCAACATTTCTATTTACTCCCCCCTCTTGAATGGCCCCCCGTTCCACGGTGCTGTGGCCAGGTTGCTCATCCTCCCTGCAGTCCCTGCTCCTGTCCCCACAGGGAGCAAGAACCTCGAACCTGTTGGACAAGAGCAAGGGCTGCGGCTCCTCCAACACTACCTCCTGGATCCCCGTACCTGCCTCACTCGTAGTCACACCGTCCTGTCCCTGACCATGGGCTACATCTGAATTAATTAACTTCATAGGTGTGACCATCTCCTGAAACACAGAGTCCAGGAACTTCTCCCCCTCCCTGATGTGTCGCAGTGTCTGAAGCTCAGACTCCAGCTCATCAACACGGAGCTGGAGTTCCTGTAGCAGCAGACACTTGCCACAGACGTAATCACCGTGAGCCTCAATGGGATTCACTGGCTCCCACATCTCGCAACAGTAACACATCACCTGCTCCATTCTATGTAATTAATTAAATTTTTTATTGTTAGTTATGGACACCCTCTGCCCGATTATAGATGCTAGTATCCCCTTTAATTTATTGGATTTAAATTAAATCAATCCCTCTAATTACACCAGTTAAATGGTTCACCAACAGTCACTCTGCACCAGAAAGGCCTTATTAACTGCAACCCACAGAGTTAAAGTTTGAAAAGAACACCTAACACCCCACTTACCCTAACTCACACTTACCCAAACTCACAGCACTCTCTGCTGACCTCGCACTCAGTGCTTGCTCGCACTAGCAATGGTCTTTTTATACTGTTTGTTTGTTTACAGCCAAATGAGTCACCCCTGCTGATTGGTTAGAAAACTGAAGGGGCTGGTTTCGCAAGAGAAGTAGATCACCATCAAGGGGGAAAGCGTAGAAGGTGCAGCTGAGACGTCTTATTTGTAGAAATGAAGGCCGTGGATGCTGGTCTGAATGTTAGTAATGTTTTGGATAGTCTCCCGGGTGTGCGAGCCACTTATGTGTTACTGTGTTAGTTTTGCTTTCTGTTGCCATTGCTTTGTCATGTTGGAAGGAAGCATATTTAACAAAATAAACAACTTTTTTCATTTACATTGGCCATGTCTGATATTTACATTCACTGCCCTTCATAGGCTTTGGGTTATCCGGACGGTTCCATTCCTCCTCATCGAATGGCATCAAGCATTCTGTCAGAGGGGCCTAAAAGCGGCTTGTTATCAGCCTCTGACGGACGGCTCTTCCAGTTTGTACCTCCCTCCCGTCTTGGTCCTCCTCCTCCTCCTCCTCCTCCTCCTCCTCCTCCACCTCCTCCTCCTCCTCCTCCTCCTCCTCCGCTGGTGCTTCAATGGCTGGTGGCATTGGCTGGGTGCGTAGGATGGCGAGGTTATGCAGCATGCAACAGACTACGATGAAGTGGGAGACTCGCTCTGGTGAGTACTGCAAGGCGCCTCCGGAATAGTCCAGACAGCGGAACCGCTGCTTCAGCACACCGATTGTGTGCTCCACAATGTTCCTCGTCGCCTGATGGCTCGCATTTAAGCGCTCTTCAGCAGGAGTGCTGGGCGAACGGAACGGGGTCATCAGCCATGGGCACAGAGGATAGCCCTTGTCACTGAGAAGCCAGCCTCCTGGGTGAGCCGGGGCCTGGTGCAGGATGAAGGCGTCGTGGCTGCTGCCAGGGAACTGCGCATTGACTGCGAGGATCAGCTGAACATTCAAGGAATGGAACCCCTTGCGATTGCGGAACTCCTCCGGATTCAAAACAGGCGCCCGCAAAGCCACGTGCGTGCAGTCAATGGCGCCCTGCACCATGGGGAAGTCCGCTATTGCTGCGAAGCCCTCTGCGCGCTCCTGCTGCTTCTCCAGTGTCACAGGGAAGGAGATGTACTGCCGCCTCCTTTTAAAAAGGGCATCTGTTACTTGATGGATGCAGCAATGCACCGCAAACTGCGATATGTTAGCGATGTCCCCAGTTGCGGCCTGGAAGGAGCCGCTCGCATAGAAATTCAGGGCAACAGTCATCTTGACAGCCACCGACAGAGAGGTCCTGCACCTTATCTGAGGCTGCAGATCTGGCTGAAGCAGGTCACACAGCTCAGTCACCACCTCCTTTCTGAAGCGCAGCCTTCTAAGACACTGCTCCTCTGACATGTTCAAGTAAGAGAACTGTTGTGGGAAAACCCTGGCAGCGTAAGGTCTGGTGTGGCGATGTCTGTTGGCCCTCCTCCATCTGGCCATTCCTGCCCCTCTCTCCCTGCGTGTCTGTGCCCTTTCCAGATGGTTAAGCAGCAGGATGTTCCCCTCCAATGCAGCCCCCATAATAATAGCGCACAAGAAAGTGTAAACGTTGTAAATGCTCACCAGCAGCAAGGTGATGGTCAGAAGGCTGAAGTTCCTCTGGCCAGCGCTGGCTCACTGGTGCAATGGCTCTCAGAGTGCAGCTCAGCAACTCTGTGAAAGTCTCGAGGAAGTTGTGCTCCCAAAATGGCTGCCGCTTTTATACCCGTGCAGTCCCCTTTAAAGAGCGCCCCCCTAGCCCGAGAGCGACTGGGGAACGTTCCAGGTAAGCAGTCCTTATTAGCGCCAGGCGGAACGGAGGGGCGCAACACTGAATTTCCGGTCCGGGGCGCCCAAAAGGCGTTGCACACTGAACTGACGTCATGATCTGCGAGCGGGCGCTAAGGTTTAGCGCCGGTGCAAAATGCCCACTCAATATGGGAGGAGGCGCTGGGTTCACTGCACCCGGCCAAAAATTGGCTAACGCCCCACTTCTCGGCCTCTTTAGGCACTAATTGGAGGCGCTGCCAACCGAATTTCTCCCCCATAGAGTCATAATGTCACAGAAGGAGGCCATTCGGCCCATCGAGTCCATGTCAGCTCTCTGTGGAGCGGTCCAGTCAGTCCCATTCCCCCGCTCTATCCCCGTAGCCCTGCAAGTTTATTTCCCTCAAGTGCCTATCCAGTCTCCCCTTGAAAACATTGAGTGTCTCCGCTTCTACCACTTCCGTTGGCAGCGAGCTTACAGGTCCTCACCACTCGCTGCGTAAAAAACGCTTTTCTCACATCCCCCCTGTATCTCTTGCCCAAAACCATAAATCTGTGTCCCCTAGCCCTTGTACCATCAACTAGTGGGAACAACCTTTCCCCGTCTAGCCTATCCGAACCCGTCATAATCTTGTACACCTTTATCAAATCACCCCTTAACTTCCTTTGCTCTAATGAAAACAAATCCAGCTTCTCCAATCTGTCCTTGTAGCTAAGATCCCCCATCCCCGGAACCATTCTGGTAAATCGCCTCTGCACCCTCTCAAGGGCCTTCACATTCTTCCTAAAGTGTGGTGACCAGAACTGGACGCAATACTCCAGTTGTGGCCTAACCAGCACTTTATAAAGGTTCAGGAATGTGAGGTGTGCCTCGTGTTAGGTAGAGATTGTTCATAGGTGAGTGATGGGTGGGGTTAAAGGAAGAGCAGTAACAAAAGCAAGGAATATAAATCACTGGTTAGGCTTCAGCTGGAGTATTGTGTCCAATTCTGGGCACCACACTTTAGGAAGGATGTCAAGGCCTTAGGAGGGTGCAGGGGTGATGTAGTAGAATGGTACCAGGGACGCGGGACCTCAGTTATGTGGAGAGACTAGAGAAGCTGGGGTTGTTCTCCATGGAACAGAGAAGGTTAAGGGGAGATTTAATAGTGGTCAAAATGATGATGGGTTTTGATAGAGTAGATGGGGAGAAACTGTTTCCCTTGGCACGAGGGTCAGCAACCAGAGGACACAAAAGAACCTGAGGGGAGATGAGGTGAATATTTTTTACACAGCGAGTTGTTATGACCTGGAATGCGCTGCCTGAAAGGGTGGAGGAAGCAGACTCAATAATAACATTCAAAAGGGAAGTAGATAAATACTTGAAGGGGAAAACATTGCAGGGCTATGGGAAAAGAGCAGGGGAGTGGGAAGAATTGGATATCTCTTTCAAAAAGCTGACACAGGCATAAAGGGCCGAATGGCCTCCTTCTGTGCTGTATGTTTCTATGATTGCATCTGTTTAATCGTTCAAAAATAATGTTATTCTGTAAATTACTGTGGGATCAGAGACCCCTCCAACTTGACCATGTGATGTTTGCAGTGTCCTGTGAAGATGCTTTCACAAGACAATACAAAGCTCCCCTAAATTTTTAAATCCAGAAATTAATCTGTGTGTTTTAGCATTTAAATGCTTAGGGGGAAAAATTGGGTATCGCCCATTTTGGAGTGCTAATATTGGTTGGGCGCAAAATTTAGCGCCCGGCGCTAGTTATCGCATCCGACTGCAAAATTTGCCTCTATCACCCCTGGAGGTGATTTGAGCGCTAAATCAAGTGATGCACACCTCTCTTAAGGAGCTAACGTCGTGGAGCGAGGCGCTACCTCAGAATGCTACGGAAGCTCAGGCGATGTCAGTTACCATGGAACCAGACAGACTGGCGCCCTCTAATTCTTAAAGGGGAGGTGCCATCCTGCTGTCCAGCCACACCCTGCTCATTGCAGCCTTGAATCTAGGCCTGGAGAGACCTCTAAAGCAATTGTGTTGGAAGCACTAATGGATAGGCCTAGGGAAAGAGCTCGGCGCTTAGGAACCTCAAAAGTGGTTCTCAGGACCCAAAACTCCCTTCGGGCAGCATCGAATCTCTCCAGATGTCTCTCTCCCTCTCAACCTGCGTTTCATCGACAAAAAAAGGCTGGAAGCACCTGCCTTTAAATAGTGCTCCCCCAGCCCTTTCCCGACTTGAAAACGTTCCCCTCTACCTGTCGTTCCTAGCGGCAGGCGCTAAGGCAGGGGGTGCATCTCAATATCTGGTCCGGGGAGCTGCACGCTCGACTGACGTTACGATCTGTGGGCACAGGAGATTGTGGCGGTAGTGTTCAGCGCCGCCGCAAAATGACTGGTCAATTTCACGAGCGGCACTAAAATCGCTGTGCTCGGGTGCTAAGTTCGGAGCGCCCCGTTAGTGTCCCTCGGAGGTGCTAACCAACCACGTTTTTCCCCATTAATATATTCATATCACATTACTTAATTCACTACTTTAACAGAAGCATTAACCTATTTAGAATAAATGGGTTAACACCGCCTTTAAAAAAGCACACGCAGAAATTTTGTATGACAGTGTTAAGGTTGCAATTATTTCTTGGCAACAGTTTGTTGTGACTCAAAATATCACGTTTACAAAAGATTGCATGATAATTAAATCCATGTGGTAACTACAGCCCCTGTGGTGCTGCGTTGCTCTCTAACTCCAAAGCTATTAGTTAGTTGGATTAGTGTAGTAGAACCTAATTAAAGGTGCCTTAGATAAATGAAGCATGTCTGCATCAGTACAGAAACTATAAACCATTTTTACCAGAGACGTGCCCAATTTATATGGGAGATGCATTCTATCTATCGAGCTGCAGTACCTATTTGAAATTCTAGGTAAATTAATATTGGCTTAGGTACCACCAATGCTGTTTTCATGTGAAATATCAAACACTTTGCCAAGATAGACAAATAATTTACTCAGTTTATGGCATGTCCACACAAGAGCTGACACGAGCCATTCAGTCCCAGATATGGATGCATTGTGAGATTTATTTTACTGCTTAATGTACTGTACTTTCATTTAAGTAGCAGTACCCTCTTGAATTTTTAACAAAGGCTGACTTAAAGGCCTCGGCCTAGAAATTCATTAAGGCGCTGCCAGCTTTGCGCCCAGTTAACGCCTAAAGGGTGATTTTGTGCCAAAAATGAGTTTGCGCAGATATTCAGCGCAGCGGTATTGGCGGCGGTAGCCGTTAGTGCTGCGCCGGCACCGATGACGTCATCAGTGTGCGCAGTGCCCCGGTTCCGCCCCGAAACCGCGCCGATCCCCATATTTAGTTGCGGCTGCCTCCTCTGAAGTGGCTGCAAACAGCGACCAGAAAACGGGGCCGTCCTGCTGCCTTAGTGGGGCGCTTTAAAGCAGAAGGTGCGGCCGGCCGCTTTTGCGGCGGCCGCCTGCCCGCACCTCCTTCCCCGGCCTCCTCCACCACCCCCCCCCCGCGGCATTGCCGGCTGCTTTCCGCGAGCCCGGCACTTCTCCGTGGTGCCGGGCTCATTTGCCGGCACTATCCAGCAGCGATCTCCCCATTGCAGGCAGCTCCCCCTTAAGAGAAGGAGGAGGCCTGCAGTACTGCAGCCTGCCGCTGCGCAGCACCTGGCGCAGCGGCGCCAAGAGCGCTGATATTCAGTGTCAGCGCACCAAGCGGAGGCGGGCACACCCTGGTATAGCGCCCGCTTCCGAATTGGGGCGCTAACAATAAATATCTGATGATCGCTATAGGCTTCCCGCCCAGCGCTAACTTTTGGGCGCTAGGCAGCTGGCGGGGCCATAGTGAATTTCTAGGCCCTCGTTCTTAACCACTGCTGCCCCCTGCCCCCAACCGCCTCACAATGGACGGGAGAGGGTTGGGGGGTGGGGTTAAAATATGAAATCTGTGTAAGCCGACCCCAACACATCGTGCATACACCCGACGATGAATATCGGGGAGTCCGAGTGTCCCGCGATATAGAGGCAGGGCGCTTATTAACATATTTAGATCGGGCTCCTGCAGTGCAACTGGGAGCCCGATTTGAAATGAATTGGTGCAGCACGTATTTCACGGGAGTCAGGAAACTTGGCAGTGAAACGGAGGCGAGATTGTGTGACACTTTATCGGGATGGTTAAAGGTCAGGAGGCCCGATCTCAATAAAAGTTCAGTGCTCACAGCTGCTTTCTCAGTTCAATCTGGGACACGGTTTGGTGAAAGTACTTGGTGTGAGAGACATATTTGTAGAGTTTTGAGGTTTTCAGACAGAGAAGATCACGATGGCTGCTCTCGATTGGACTGAGAAAGAGGATGAAAATGAGGGTCAACAGCAGTAAGGGCATTCTGTGGAGGGAGCTGCAGCTGGCCAGCAGAGAATGGACAACAGAGGAAACAGAGGGAGCTCATAGAAGGCTCCACCCACTTACAGGGTCTACAGCCAGAGACCCATCTTCCTAGACCTGTCGGAGGAGCAGTGCTTCTGAAGATTGAGATTGTCACATCAGGTGGTCGCAGACATCTGCAGCCGGGGAGAATGCCCCTACTCTTCTTTGAAAAAGTGCCATGGGATCTTTTATGTCCACCTGAGAGGGTATATGGGGCCTTGGTTTAACGTTTCATCCAAAAGACGGCACTTCCAACAGTGCAGCACTCCTCACTTTCAGCCTTGTGCTCAAGTTCGTGGAGTAGGTCTTGAACATAAGAAATAGGAGCAGGAATAGGCCATTTGACCCCTCGAGCCTGCTCTGCAATTCAATAAGATCATGGCTGATCTTATACCTCAACTCCACCTTCCTGCACTATTCCCATATCCCTTGGTTCCCTGAGCATCCAAAAATCTATTGATCTCTGTCTTGAATATACTCAACAACTGAGCATCCACAGCCCTCTAGGGTAGAGAATTCCAAAGATTCACAACCCTTTGAGTGAAGAAATTTCTCCTCATCTCAGTCCTAAATGGCTGACCCATTATTCTGAGACTGTGACCCGTGGTTCTTGACTCCCCAACCAGGGGAAACATCCTCCCAGCATCTACCCTGTCAAGCCCTGTAAGAATTTTATATGTTTCAATGAGATCACCTCTCATTCTTCTAAACTCTAGGAAATATATGCCTATTCTACTCAATCTCTCCTCATAGAGCAATCCCCCCCCGCCCAATCCCAGGAATCAGTCTTGTGAACCTTCGTTGCACTCCCTCTAAGGTAAGAATATTCTTCTTTAGGTAAGTGTAATGATATCAGCAAATAGTGATGATATTTGTCTGTGTTTGATTACTTATGCCTTACAGCATATTTGTCTGTGTTTTTGATTGCTTGTGCCTGAGCAGCAGAGGTCATGTGACCAGACAAGCAGGCTGGCAGTTTTACTTTCAGTTTGTTTCTAGATGCATCACAGCATGGTGTGTTCTGTAAAGGCTGTTAAAAAGAGTTGAATAGACTTTAGATTAAACAACAATCTCTTTCATAAATGAGTCGTTATTGAACCCACAAAGAAATCAATACAGTAAGGAGACCAAAACTGTGCACAGCACTGCAGGTGTGGTCTCACCAAGGCCCTCTATAATTACAGTAAGACTTCTTTACTCTTATACTCCAATACTTTTGTAATAAAGGCTAACATGCCATTTGCTTTCCTAATTGCTTGCTGTACCTGCATGTTAACTTTCTGTGATTCATATACAAGGACACCCAGGTTCCTCTGAATACCAACATTTCCCAATCTCTCAGCATTTAAAAATATTCTGCTTTTCTATTTTTCCTACCAAAGTGGATAACTTCACATTTCTCCACATTATATTCCATCTGCCATGTGCTTGCCCACTCAGTTAGCCTGTCTATATCCCTTTGCAGCCCCTTTGCATCACCCTCACAACTTACTTTCCCACCTACCTTTGTATCGTCTGCAAATTTGGATACATTACACTTGGTCCCCTCATCCAATTCATTAATATAGATTGTAAATTGCTGAGGCCCAAGCACTGATCCTTTTGTTACCTCACTAGTTACAGCCTGCCAACCCGAAAAATGACCTGTTTATTCCTACTCTCTGTTTTCTGTCCGTTAACCAATCCTCAATCCAAGCTAATATATTACCCCCAATCCCATGAGCCCTAATTTTGTGTAATAACTTCTTGTGTGGCACCTTATTGAATGCTTTTTGAAAAACCAAATATACTACATCCACCGATTCCCCCTTAACTACTCTGCTAGTTACAACCTCAAAAAATTCTAATAGATTTGTCAAACACGATTTCCATTTCATAAAGCTGTGCTGACTCTGGCCAATCATATTATGATTTTCTAAGTGCCCTGTTACCACATTCCTAATAATAGACTCTAACATTTTCCTTACTACTGGTCTATAGTCCCCTGTTTTCTGTCTCCATCCTTTCTTGAATAGCGGGGTACATTTGCTACCTTCCAATCTACGGGGACCATTCTAGAATCTAGGGAATTCTGGAAGATCAAAACCAATGCATCCAATATCTCTGTAGCCACCTCTTTTAAAACCCTAGGAAGTAGGCCATCAGGTCCAGGGAATTTGTTGGCTTTCAGTCCCATTCATTTCTCCAGTACTATTTCTTTGCTAGTATTAATTTCTTTAAGTTCCTTATTCTCCCTTGGTTCCCCACTATTTCTGAAATGTTTTTTGTGTCTTCTTCCTTGAAGACAGATACAAAGTATTTGTTTAATGTCTCTGCCATTACCTTATTTCTCATTATAATTTCTCCTGTCTCTGCCTCTAAGGGACCCACATTTAATTTTGCTAATCTCTTCCTTTTTACATACCTATAGAAGCTTTTATAATCTGTTTTATGTCTCTTGCTAGTTTACTGTCATAGCCTCTTTTCTATCTCTTTATCAATTTCTTGGTCATCCTTTGCTGAATTCTAAAATCCTCCCAATCCTCAGGCTTACTATTCTTTTTGGCAAAATTATAAGCCTTTTCCTTTAATCTAATACTACCTTAACTTCTCCTGTTAGCCACGGTTGGACCAATTTACCAGTGGGGTTTTTATTCCTTAAGAGAATGTATATTCGTTGTGAATTATTAATTGCATCTTTAAATGTTTGCCATTGCTTATCTTTTAATCTACTTCCCAATCTACCTTTGCCAAATCATCCCTCATATCTACATAGTTTGCTTTATTCAGATTTAAGACCCTAGTTTTGTACGTAACTAAATCACTCTCAAACTCAATATAAAATTCTATCATATTATGTTCACTCTTCCCCAGAGGCTCCTTTACTACAAGGTTATTAAGTAACCTTGTCTCATTGTGCAATACTAGATATAAACTAGTCGGTTCCCCAGTTGGTTCATCGACATACAATTGAATGCATTCCATGAACTTGTCCTCCACAGTATCACTTCAAATTTGGTTTGCCCAGTCTATATGAAAATTAAAGTCCCCCATGATTACTGTATTACCCTTGTTAAATACACCTCTAATTTCCCGATTTATACAGTGCCTGACACTACAACTACTGTTAGGGGGCCTATAAACTACTCCCACCAGTGTTTTCTCCACCTTGTTATTTATTAGGTCCACCCAAAGTGCTTCTACATCTTTATTTTCTGAGCTAAGATCCTTTCTCTCTACTGTTTTTATCCCAACCTTTATTATCAGGGCTACCCACCTCCATTTCCATTTTGCCTATTTCTTCTAAAAGTCAAGTATCCTGGAATATTTAGTTCCCAACCTTGGTCACTCTGCAACCACATCTCTGTAATGGTTATTAGATCAAACCCATTTATTTCTATCTGTGCTATTAATTCATCCATTTTGTTGTGAATGCTTCGCGTATTCAGATATAGTGCCTTTAGCTTTAACTTTTTTCTATTTTCCCTAATGTCACCTTAGTCACTAATGCCCTATTACCTTTGTTAAGCTTTCTGTGCCTTCCTGACCCACAACATTCTGACTCAGAGGTGAGATGATGTGCATAAGGCAGGTGACTGATGGATGGTTTAACAGGGTTGGGAGGTATATAAGTTTGCCCTTTGATGAAAATAGCCAGAATGAACAGGCTCTCAGGTTTGCATGGTTTCCCACAGGTGCTGGCTGCCATCGGCTGCACACGTGGCAATCTGAGCACCCCCATATCAACCAGGAGCATTTGTCAACTGCAAGGGATTTCATTCCATCACTGTTCAGCTGGTGTGCAACCACATAAAAAGGTTCATTCACCAGATTCCCTGGAAGCTGCCATGATGCTTTCATAATGCGGCAGCCCAATATAGGATTACATAGGATATACAGCACAGAAACAGGCCATTCGGCCCAACCAGTCCATGCTGGCATTTATGCTCCACTTGAGCCTCCTCCCAGTTTTCCTCATCTAAATCTATCAGCATAACCCTCTATTCCCTTCGCCCTCATATGCTTGTCTAGCTGCTCCTTAAATGCATCTATATTTTTCGCTTCAACCACTCCCTGTGGTAGCGAGTTCCACATTCTCACCACTCTTTGGATAAAGAAGTTTCTTCTGAATTCCCTATTGGATTTCTTGGTGACTATTTTATATTGATGGCCTCAAGTGGAAACATTCTCTCTGTATCCACTCGATCAAAACCTTTCATAATTTTAAAGACCTCTATTAAATCACCCCTCAGCCTTCTTTTTCCAAGAGAAAAGAGACTCAGCCTGTTCATCCTTTTCTGATGTATACCCTTGCACTTCTGGCATCATCCTTGTAAATCTTCTCTGCACCTTCTCCAGTGCCTCTATATCCTTTTTATAATATGGTGAACAGAACTGTGCCCAGTACTCCAAGTGTGGCCTAACCAAGGTTCGATACAGCTTTAGCATAGCTTCCCTAATTTTAAATTCTACGGGCTAGATTTTCAGTATAGACAGTTTTGGGGCGCTAACCTTAGCGCCCGCCCGAAAGTAGCGCCCCGTTGCCGGAAATTCAGTGGCTTCGCCCTAAGAGGTTGGTAGAGCGCTAAAAGAGGCGTTCCACTACTATCTTTAGGCGCTACGCCGGCGGTGCAGAGCGCAACACCTGAGCTCGGGCGCAGCGCACGGCAGACGCTCTGGTGCCAGTCAGAGGGGGGGGGGGGGAGGGGGGGATGGGAGAGAGAGACGTCGTCGTCGTCGTCGTCGTGGTGGTCGTCGTCGTGGTGGTGGTGGTGGTCGTCGTCGTCGTCGTCGTCGTCGTCGTGGTGGTGGTGGTGGTCGTCGTCGTCGTCGTCGTGGTGGTCGTCGTCGTCGTCGTGGTGGTGGTCGTCGTCGTCGTCGTCGTCGTGGTCGTGGTTGTCGTCGTCGTCGTGGTGGTGGTGGTGGTGGTGGTGGTGGTGGTGGCGGTGGCGGCGGCGGCGGTGGCGGTGGTGGTGGTGGTGTTTTCCAGACAACACGCGCAGACTGCTTTTTATAGTGCAGGAGGAGTGCCCTTTAATTTGCGCTCCCCAGGGTGTGTTGCGTTCCATTTTACAAACGGTCTGGACGCCAGCCGCAGAATGGGGCGGTCCGACTGAAGTTTGGATTCGGGGCGGTCGCTAAACTTTGCGCCGGCGCTAACGGGCAACTTAATTTGGGGCGGGGCACAAACTGCGCTGCGCCCGTGCGCTACACGCATAGCGCCCGAAAATCACTTCTCTTAAGGCGCTAACTGCTGGCGCAAGCAACTGAAAATCTAGCCCTATGTGTTTGGTTTGCTTTTTTATGGCCTTGCTAACCTGTATTGCAACTTTTAGGGATTTGTGTATTTGTACTCCGAGAGCCCTTTGTTCCTCTACCCCACCTAGACTCGCACCCTCCAAGTAATACGTGACCTCCCTATTCTTCCTATCAAAATGTAATTATCTCGCATTTATCTGTGTTGAACTTCATTTGCCAATTATATGCCCATTCTGCAAGTTTATTAATGTCCTCATAGAGTCATAGGCCTAGAAATTCACCTGTTTGCGCCAGCCGTTAGCGCCAGATTTCCGGCGCTATCCACTTAGCGCCCGGGCACCGCCGGATCTGCGCCTACGCCGAAATTCAGCTGGGCTTTAGCGCCGGCGCAAAGTGTTAGCGCCCGCTCAGCTGCGCGCGCATCTTATGACGTCATTCCGTTGTGCAACGCCGTTTGTGCGCCCCAAACCGGAAATTCAGTGGCGCCCGGCCGATGTGGCCGTGGCGCTGCTAAGAACTGTGAAATGGAACTCAACAGAGGCCCTGTGGGATTCGGGGAGCGCTAATTAAAGGGCACATCCACTCACCCATAAAAGCCAGCCATTTCGCTGCAATGACTTGACTGGTTTGGATTTCTGCACAGAGAGCAAGGCACAGAGATTACTGATTTCGGACACCATAGGAGAGGTATTTTTGGCTTCTAGCCAGTGCTTTGACATTTGCATCCTTGTGATTTTGCTGTTTGGAACTTTGTAATGGGGGCTGCATGGGGGGCCAACCCTCAGTTCCTACATTTTGTGCGAAGGGCTCGCAGACGCTTTGAGAGAGGGCCAGGCATGCCTAGACGCAGAGGGGCCATTAGGCGTCGCCAACGTAGGCCTTACCCAGTCAGGCAATACCGGGAGCAGGTCTCATATCTCACCATGACTGCGGCGCATTGTGTTAAGAGGCTGCGCTTCAGAAGGGAGGTGGTTGAAGAGATCTGCCAGCTGCTTCATGCAGATTTGCAGCCACAGCTCATGTCCAGGGCGTCTCTCTCGGTGGAAGTGAAGGTCACGGTGGCTCTCAGCTTTTATGCAAGCGGCTCCTTCCAAGCCGCTGCTGGGGACATCGCGAACATCTCCCAGTTCGCCGCGCATCGCTGCATCCGACAGGTCACCGAAGCACTTTTCGCGAGGAGGCACCAATTCATCTCCTTCCCCATGACCCAACACAAGCAGGAGCAGCGTGCATTCGGATTTGCCAGGATCGCGGCCTTCCCCATGGTGCAGGGCGCCATTGACTGCACGCATGTGGCTATGCGGGCACCTATCCACAATGCCGAGCAATACCGCAACCAGAAGGGCTACCATTCCCTAAATGTGCAGCTGGTGTGTGACCACAGGCAGTGCATCCTAGCTGTCAATGCCCGCTTCCCAGGAAGCAGCCACGATGCCTTTATCCTGTGCCAGACTACTGTGGCTGACATGTTCCAGGCACAGCCTCCACCAAGGGGATGGCTTATCGGGGACAAGGGCTACCCTTTGTGCAGATGGCTCATGACCCCGCTCCGCGCGCCCAGGACCCCAGCGGAGCTGGCATACAACGAAAGCCATCAAGCCACAAGGAACCTAATAGAGCAAACGATAGGCGTCCTCAAGCAACGGTTCCGTTGCCTGGATCGTTCGGGCGGGTCTCTTCAGTATTCGCCGGATAGAGTCTCCCAGTTCGTCGTGGTGTGCTGCATGCTCCACAACCTGGCTATCCGCAGGACTCAGGCACTGCCACCTGACATTGCCCCACCACCTCAGGAGGACGAGCAGGAGGACCCTGAGGAGGAGGAGCACCAGGCCAGGAGGGAGCGACAAGGTCCAAGGGCCGTCCGCCGGGGGCTTATTGCTCGACACTTCTAGGCCCCCTGTCAGGGAATGGCCTGGCCCACTGAACGCAGCCGCTTCGCAAGCCCTCAGCCGGTTAACCCAACAACCACTTGAAACATGACACCTGCACATGGTGAATAAATAAACATTTTTATTTCAAAAACTCAGGGCCCTTCCCACATGGAAGAGCAAAACAGAGAAGACCCCCAAAAAACAGTAACAAACTTCTGTCACTCCCAAAACCTGGGGAGGACTAACATAACATCACCATCCAAATGGCCTTCGTCACTGGCCTAACAAAAACAAGCCCCCCCCACAACACAAAGACCCCCATAAAACCAAACCACATAATGCCCCCCAGAACAGAAGCCCCCGCATCACCCAAACCCTCGCTCAACACACTCTATTCGGTGTGGCGAGAGGGCGAGTCTGTCGACAGCCGTCTTTTGCCCCGGCCCGTCCTGCTGCTGCGCCTCAAGCTGGGCCGTGAGGCTGTGGCGAGGCTGGGGGAAGGATCCTCAGGGCGACAAGGCGTCTCGCCAGATGCCCTTGGGGGTCGGCCTACACGAGGGCGGGCCCGGGAGGGGCCGGCTGGTGGCTGCTGCAGCTGTGGGTGGCCCTCTTCACTGGCTGCAGTAGCTCCTTGCACCCTGGCTGGGGGAGTCGCAGGCTCGCCTGCACCAATGGGGACAAGGTGGGTGATGCCAGGCGCGCGCTGGTCGCCAGACACACGTGCACTCGGCCGGCCTGGCCGGGGAGCAAGCGCGCCAAACTGTTGGTCGCCAGACCGGTGTGCGGCAGCAGGGCGGCGGCTGGCCTGGCAACGCCTCCGCGCCAGTGCGAGGGTGGCAGAAGTCAGTGCCCCAACTGCGCCGGCATGTCCCCGCATCTGCAGTGCCATTGTCTGCACAGCACCTCTCAGCTGGCGACTGGCGTGCTGCGCTGCCTCGAGTTGTTCGACCCCCCTCTCATGCGCTGCCACAAGGAGCTCCACCCCCCTGGCGTGCGCTGCTGCGAATAGCTCTAGGCCCCTGGCCTGGGATTGGCCGAAAGCCACCACACTTTGAGCGAGGCTTTCGATGGCGTGAGGCATCTGTGCCACCACCTCCATGATTTCAACGTGCCGGCGCTCCGACGCCGCCGACATCTTGTCCAGGAGGCGCACCTCCTGGGCGACGTCCGAGTCCGGACTGGAGGGCGCCTCCACCCTCTGGCCAGAAGGCTGGCGTGCCGCCGGAGCGTTGCCGCGTGCGGCCACGCCACTGGGACCAGGTTCTGCCCTCCCCTCCACCGCCTCCCCCCTCTGGGCAGAAGGCTGGTGTGCCGCCGGAGCCTTGCCGCGTGCGTCCATGCCACTGGGACCAGGTTCGGGGCTCCCCTCCCCCGCCTCCCCCTGGCTCTCCGGCACGCCAGACGTCTCCCCTTCATTGCCATCTCCTGGAGCGGAGGAGGGTTCCCCCGAGGTGGCGCCTTCCTGCTGCTCCTCGACGTCCTCCTCCTCCGAGGGCCTGGCTGTGTGGGCTTCAGGGAGCACCTCCTCCTCACCAGCTGAAAGCAGGAAGGCACAAGTGTAGCTTTAGAGTGAGGACAGGCCGACAGCGAGGGAGGCCGCACTGGTGCATTATGCGCATTTTTCGGCCAGTGGGGAAGGATGTAGATCTGATGCGCGAGGGCAAGGAGAGAGGTGCACCCGGTCCTGTCCTTACCAGTGGGTTCCAGTATAGGGTCGGCGTCGCCGAGCGCCACAGGCCCAATCACCGGGTGACGCAGCAGTCGGGCCACCCTCTCTTCCAGAGCCGTTAGCTCCTGGTAATCGCGAGGGCCTCCACCAGTGACACGCAGGCTCCTGGCGTTCCTCGCCAGCTTGGCCTGCAAGAGAAAGGAGGGCGTCTAAGTACAGTGTGGTGCCCCGTTGCTGTGTGTGAGGCCTCCCATGGTGGAATAGCTTGCACAGTGTGGTGCCCTGTAGCTGCATGTGAGGCCTCCCATGGTGGAATAGCTTGCACAGTGTGGTGCCCTGTTGCTGTGTGTGAGGCCTCCCATGGTGGAATAGCTTGCACAGTGTGGTGCCCTGTAGCTGTGTGTGAGGCCTCCCATGGTGGAATAGCTTGCACAGTGTGGTGCCCTGTTGCAGTGTGTGAGGCCTCCCATGGTGGAATAGCTTGCACAGTGTGGTGCCCTGTAGCTGTGTGTGAGGCCTCCCATGGTGGAATAGCTTGCACAGTGTGGTGCCCTGTTGCTGTGTGTGAGGCCTCCCATGGTGGAATAGCTTGCACAGTGTGGTGCCCTGTTGCTGTGTGTGAGGCCTCCCATGGTGGAATAGCTTGCACAGTGTGGTGCCCTGTAGCTGTGTGTGAGGCCTCCCATGGTGGAATAGCTTGCACAGTGTGGTAAGTGCAGAAAGAGCTATTGATTAACATGCAAGTGCCATTGCAGCGGCAGCAGGGCTGGGCATTAGACCTTGGATGTCCCTTTGGCCCTAATGGGAGGTGCACATGCAAGGATGAGGGGGACATTGGAAAGGGTACTCACCTTGACCAGCCGACATAGGTCATTGTATTTCTTGCGGCACTGGTCCGCACTCCTGGGAACATCGGAGTTGGAGGAGACCCTCCGGGCAATTTTGGTCCACGCCTCCCTGAACTGGCTCCTGGGAACCTTCCTGCCACTAGCCGGGCACACGACCCGTCTTCTTTTGCGCACCCCATGAAGGAGCACACCCAGCGCATGCTCAGAGAACCGCTGGGCTCTTTCACGGGCCCTCTCCATGACCTCCAGGCGTTGATATGGCACACAACCAGTCCTGAGGCCTAGTTGCAGGGCTACAGCATGCAGGGCGTGGCTGCAGTCAAAGTTGACCCTTCCCCCTTTAAGAGCTGGCCGGCGTCAGGGTGTCTGCTGACACTCACCACATGATCGCACCTGCGCTGCGCCCGGAATCGGCGTTATCAGGCTGCATCGCCGGATTAGCGCCTGAACACAGGGTTCCAACGCCTTTTGCAGCGCTCGGCCAAAAAGTTGGCCAAATCTACTGAATTTCGGCGAGCTCGCCTGCACTTTCCGGCGGCCGCTAAATTTGACGAGCGCCCGACTTTAGCGCCGCAATAGCGTCCGAACTGAATTTCTAGGCCATAGTCCTCCTCAGTATTGACTAACGCCACGATCTTCTGCACCCACAGATCATGACATCAGTCGAGCGTGCAACGTCCCGGTAGCATACCGGACTGGATATTGAGTGGCGCCCCCTGCCTTACCGCCTGCCGCTAGCAATGACAAGTTGAGGAGAGCGTTTTGTAGTCGGGAAGGGACTGGGGTAGCGCTATTTAAAGGTGACCACTTCCTGCCTTTTTTTGTCGGTGACATTTTTGCACCACGCATTCTGAGAGAGACTTCTGGAGAGATTCAATGCTGTGTGAAGGAGTTTTGGGTACTGAGCAGCACTTTGCAGGTTCATTTTGATTTGTCCGTCCTTGCATCAATTTAGAAGAGACTATGGGGGCTGCACTCTGAGCTCTTTCCCTGGGACTCTCCATTGTTCTTTCCAGCAGATTTGAAGTACAGGTCTCTCCAGGCCGAGATTCAAGGCTGCAATGAGCAGGATGTGGATGGAGAGCAAGATCGACCCTCCCCTTTAAGAACTGGACGGCACCGGTGTGTCTGTGTTCCACTGCTGACTGACATCACATGAGCTTCGCCCGTGCTCTGAGTTAGCGCCTCGCTCCTCGGCCTTTGCGCCTTAAGACAGGTGTGTAGCACCTGATTTAGCGCTCCAATTGGGGCGATAAAAGCCAAGTTTGCAGTCACAACCAATAATTAGCGCCAGGCGCTAAACTTTGCACCCGGCCGATAATTGTGCCCCAAATGGGGCGATACCGAATTTCACCCCCTATGTTTTTGGTTTCTAGATGTTCTTCTATTTTCACTTTTAACATGTTCAGACCTGGAACCAGTCTTAACGGATGGCTGCTAGGCGATAAATAATAAGCCCCTTCAAACCGGGTTAATGACACCACTGAGGAACCCTACCAATGAACAACAGGACCGCTACAACACAAGCTATATGGCAACCAGATATGTCATCGAGTTGCACTTCAGGTGCCTGGACAGGTCTGGAGGCACCCTTCAGTACTCACCAGCGGGGTCTCCAGGATAATTGTGGTCTGCTGCGTTCTGCACACTATAGCGCAGCAGTGAGGCATAGAGGTGCAGGAGGAACAAGTCACTCAGTACTCCTCATCTGATGAGGATTCCAATGGAGAGGAGGAGGACAAGAAGGAGGAGGAAGAGGAAGATGAAGTACCCAACACAAGACCAACTGATCACATTGCTGCTTTGGATGCCAGTGATGTCATGAATGTTCAGTTAGTCACTCACACTGGACCAAAGTTGCTATAACATCTCCCGGTCAGCACACTCCCTCGTTCACATGCAGTTCTGTAACCATCCATCCACTTCTTGCACATGCATCAATTAATGTCAGTCAATTTATCTCTCCACCTTCAGCACCAAATAAATGAAAAGCAGAACTGGCATTTGCCATTCAAGAACTGGGAACACAAGAAATTTTTTATGTGCCCTAACAAACAATATTAATAAATATAAAAAAACACCTATCTGCATATCCTTGGTGAAGTATAAGGCTTTTCTTTACCTGCCTCTGGCACTTCTACATGGTGCAATCTCTGCAGCTTCAGCAGATGTAGAGGCAGGCTGCTCTGACCCTTGCTCTGACTTTTGAGGTGCTCGCGGTCGATAACCTCTGGGTGTTGGAGCTCGTGAGGTCCCCACCAAAGACTGCTCCACCTGCACCTTGTAGGGGGGTGGCGGGTGTGGCGCATGCGCCCAGTCAGTTATGCCCCTGACTGTTTGTGAGCGGTTTGAATCGCTCCCACGCCCCTGGGTTCTAGACAAGGGACTTAGGTACAGGTGGCGATACAGAAAACTCGAGTAGACAGGTGGTTTGGATGTGAGAAAACCAAGATTTTATTAAAACAGAAATGAACACAGCCTTACGAGAAAGTTACTACTATAAAAATACAGGCAAATACAAAATAACTATACTAATACAGGGAATGGGGAACACACGGCACATCGAGGGAAAACAAACTACATTAACAATCCATTTATCCTTATCCCACCCCCTATACCTAACTAGATTAAGCTATGAGGCGCCAGAATTCATGCTCACCAATCCAAAGCAAAGGCCAACTGTTAACGAGTGCAGGTTTTGAGGTTTGGTTCTCTGTCCTTTTAGGTACCCCGTTGCCATGTGTGTTAAATCCGTGAATCTTAAGGTATGGTGTTCTTCAATAAATAGACGGAGACTGCAGATTAACAATCAACAGGTGTTTACTGGATGAGGGTAGTCTAAAAACTAACAGTACAGATCCCTGCTCAGGGCTTATATACAGGTGTGATCACTGCCGGTACTACAGTATACAGGAGCTGTAAAAGTAGTTCTCTCTTAAAGGTACATACACTACAATGTGGTCTTCAGGGGCGCGGTGCTGGAGCTGCTGCTGCGCCACACCTTCTTCCCCACCACTGCCGTCGTCGTCTCGATGGGTTCTCCTCTTCTTCTCCCTTGGGTGGTCGTCGGCGGCAACGTTGTGTCTATAGGGCAGTTGGCAGTTTTAACTGCCTAGATTTTCCTACCCAAGCATAAGAACGCCAGTATATTCGTCGTGGCGTGGACACCTGCATTTTTGCAGTGCTCACCAGGAATGTTCGTCTCACCAAGCGCCAGCTTATAACTAGACGCTTGGCCTCATCAATACATTTTTCGCTGCCCTGCTCTGTTCTTATCGAGTTGTTACCATCTTCTTTGTCTCTTTTCGTCTCGTCTCGTTCGGTTACTATACAAGTCCTGAACTGCCTACTCATTTTCGTCTCGCCCCTTTTTGCGGCCTGGGCGTCCTGGATGGCTATGGACTTGGGTCTCGTTCCCCTCCCCTACAATTGGTATGGTGTCCTTAGTTACTGAAACTCTGCTACGGGGAGCGAGGAGAGAACCTGCCACGAGGCCAGGGCACGAGTACGAACGGCAGCCCAAGAGGCCGGAGCCATGAGAGCAGGGACAAGGGCAAGAGCAAGAGAGAGATTGCTACCCGGGGCCTGCAGTTATACTCCTTACGAAGCCCCTTATCGGCGCGCCAAATCAGGTTAGTTCATTGTTCCAATTTTGGCGGGCTGGTTTAAATGATTGTAGCAATCTAAACTAACTGTTTTTAGATGGCCGTTTATCGCACCTAATGGCCTGATGTCCGAGCTGTATTGTTATTAATGCATCCTAATCGGCCTGTCCAGCCTCGATGGCTTCCTTAAGCTGTTTCCGATTATTTATGCAGACAACTTGATGGCCTCAAGTATAGGCCTAACTGGTTTTGATCTGTCTACGATCTGGCTCAATGCATATTCAATGTTCTGCTGTCTGCTTTCCAAAATACAAAGTCCTTTTTCACAGAAACTGCATTTTAAGTTTCGATTTCCCCAAAAGCTGCTTGTGCTGCCACAGAGTCCAAGCTTTTAAAATCTTGCAGGCTTTTGGTCACAAGGTGCGGACGCCATCTTTTGGGTACCCTTTTTAAAATGTCCATGCAGGGTCCCTGTATTAATAACTTTGGGGGAATGTGGGAATTTTGCGAATCTTACACTCCCCCCTGTGATACTAAAACTTGCTTGAAGTATCAGTCTTACAAGGTGAGCAAAATTTTTCTGACCCTCCATAGTCAACCTTCCCCTGTAATATACCCACGACACATGCACTTCCCATTCCACAAAAATATAGTGTACATCAGCATACATAGGATAAATTACAGACTTTTACACATGTCCAAGCATGGAGGGGGTCCAACACCCATGGACCACTTGGTACACACACATCTTTATTAACCGCATCGCAAAAAAACAAAAAAACTTTATTAAAAACAACAAACACAAAAAAACCAACAATCTTTAATCAAAATACAAGAAAAAGAACTCAAAGAGCCGTATCTCCCTCCACCTTCACATAATGTTCCTTCCAGATCTTCTGGTTTCGTTATTCTAATATCTGACCTTTTCCCTTACATTGGATGCAAACTAGGTACAACACTATCCCTAACTGGCAAACCACGAGAATGTGGGAAGCCAGTCTGATCCACGAAGGGACCTCTATGTTATTGAAAATGTCCCACCAGGGTGGAATCACAATATCCAATATCTTAGCCCCTATCTCTACTGTTTTCTGCTCTAGAGTGTAAAAATGTTTCTGCGAAACTATAACGGCTTTGAGTATTTTGGTAAGGTGTTCAGGGAGAGGGGGAATTTCATAGCCGAAATGCGCTACGTACTTCTGCAAATTCGTAAAATTCTCCTTCACAGTGAGGTGAACAGTGGAGGGTTCAGGAATGGGACAATTCGTTCCTGGGCCACTTGAACTTCTGCCTCGGGTTTAAAACAGAAGCTACTGTCACTAACCGGACACCAGCTATGCTGTCCATGCTGGTAGTGGGACGTGCCGGTGGTGACACAATATGTCCCACCTCCTATATATGCTACCTGCGGGGGAACGTAGCCTTGTGCCATTGCATCCATGGTACAATTTATAGGTTTCGCGCCAGCAGCTCTGAACTCACACTACGGTTTTGAATAGGCATTCAAGTGCTGGGGACGCAGGATTATGTGTGCTCCCTGGCTCCGGCACCCTGAGAGGTCAGTACCTGTAATAGCGTGCTCCCACTTTATGATGTAAGGTGGGACCGCTGTGAAACAAATGTGAATTGAATGACTCCAATGTTCTCCACCCTGTATATCGGTGCGGGTCGGGCTGTCCTACCCATGACCGGCATCCTAACTACTACTCCCATGATTGTGTGGTTGGACCGCCCACAATCCATGGGGACTGGGTAGGCTTTGGAAGCTAGCCGGAGTTGGCACAGGCTTAATGCATTCTCAAACGGGTGGAGGGCTGCGAGGTGCTTGTTGCTAATCCAGGAGTGGATTAAACCCTGTTTTAAATCCTCCAGATTACTGCGGCCTTCACCCAGCAACCACGCCCCGTATAGCATGCACACCTCATTCTGTGCAGCCTGGTCAGAAGCATTTCTGTCCTCCCTTATGAGGGCTTTTACCGTCTTTGCGTGCTTTTCCAACTCGGCTATAATTTCTTTTAAATGGACCGTCATGGCCTGGTCCTCATGCAACTCCGAGCCCACTACCTTGTTCTCATCCAGTAATATCTTCCTTAACTGTGTTTTTAAACCATTTATCTGGGTCTGCAGCTCTATGTCATCTAAACTGTTGATAACAGAGGACCCAGTATTAAACGCTGTAAAAACATCATTCCATACTCCCCTTCTTTGTCTCCCTGCATTACCCAAAAACTCTCGGCTTGTGGTGTACAGTTCGGCTTTGTCCACATGGGTGAAATCGAACTCATAAAACTTCTTGAATATGTCCTTTAATAGGGCCTGGTATAGCTGCTCTGTTTCTTTGGGACACCACTTCGGTAAATGTACCTTGGTGAGATTTAAAATCACGGAGGCTACCGCATAGTGCACCCCCTGGTACAGTACCTGATCGGTAGGTACTAGTACCAACCCATTCCCTGGTCCCTTGGTGGTGGTGGGGCACCCCTCTCAGTGTGTCCTTGCTGCCTGAGTCGTGAGCAAGGGCTTTCGGGTGCGCGACACTAGCTCAGTGGCTTTAACTGGGGCTGGGTACCGTGGGACTATGCATGTGTATAGGTGGGAATCCCATTCTACCCCCTTCCCCTTATCCTGCCAGGCTGCAGAGAAGATGATAGATACGCCCATAGGGCAGGCCCTTTTTGACCCCCAGATACAGACATAGATCCCCTGTTCCGATTCCCACCACTTGTCCCAACATACACTCGTCCCTTCTTGGGTCCCGGTGACTATTGTGTCGTTTCCCATCCATTCCTCAGTCGGCGGTGCGATCTCCCATGTCCGTGCTTAGCTTCCTGAGCCACCACCATCATCCCAGGGGAATCTGTCTTGTGCAAGTCAGGCACACGCGTTGCCCCTCAGTGACCCCGATCCGTAAGGGCAGGGGAGGGAGGCGTCCCCGTAGGTGAATCCGGTCTGGCTGGAGTACTGGGTGGAGTTGGATCCCAACCACCCAGGCATCTTCCCTCGTGGGCGTAGACGGCAGGTCCAGCCATGCCTTGTTCGCTGCTCCCGGCAGTCACCACTGGAGCCTTTTCTCCCGAGCACCCGTAGATGTGCGAGTCCTCCACATCGCCTCGCCTTCCGACGCTCATCCCAATCAGAGCGAATAGGATTACGATCCCCTTCATCCTGAAAGTCTTTCTGCAAAAAGATACAGAAACATGCAGCCAGGTCCCCAAGAGATTCTCTGGCTTGGTGAAGCATAGTCGGGTCCCGCGACCTCGACCCCAATATATACACTCTTAGCAGATTACTACTTAATTAAAACTACCCATCACCTTATTTAACTTAAGCTAAAACACCCGAACTTAAGCTAAATACTTAAACTTAACAATAACCAAAACTCAAACTACCTAAACTATATACATCTGCCGCCCATCTCCGGGCGGCCAGGCTAATTCCTGGTTGGACTGCGGCTCACCGCTACCTCCGGCGTGGCTGCACCGTCCTGCACTGTTGGTCCCTCGCAGCCCGTGGCTGCTGGCTGAGGACCTCTGTCCTTGGACCTCCCCCTAACTCGAGGGGCGGCCCTTGGTAACTGGAGGGCTGGTGACCATGGCTTTCTCGGCTGGGGCGTCTGTGGGGACCTTCTAGGGGCCTTGGCGGATGGGGCTTTCTTGGCCGATGGGCCTTTAACCCGAACCGCTGCTACCTCAGGCTTGACCTCTCCCGAACCTGGGCTAGGGGCAGGTAACTCTTCGCAGCCTGTTGCTGTGAGCTGAGAGTCTCCGCCCCCAGGTCCCATGGCTGGGTCCGGGGTGGGGTCTTCGACCTCAGGTCCCTCCCTCTCTACACCTGGGTTAGGGGCAGGGTTTTTGCCCTCAGGTCCCTCCCCCTCGTCTGGATCACAGAAGAGTGGGGGAGTGTCCCAATCGATGGGCGGGATGGCCCCTCCCTTTAAGCAAGCCACAGCGCCTGCTTGTGCAGTCTGTGAACTCGCTCCTGCTGCAGGCTGAGGATCTTTATCCTCAGACCTTTCCCCAACTGGCTGTTTTCCCCTTTCAGGTTTGAACAGCTTGCACTGGTTGATATGAAACGATTTTGTACGCCGGGGCATCTTCACGGCATATACCATGGGGCTGACTTTATCTACAATGCTGTAGGGCCCCATGTATAATGGTTCCAAACTCCCCACTCGGGCATAGTTTCTCACCATGACCTGATCTCCTACCTCCCATTCGTGGTGCTTTCTGGGTTCGAGCAGCAACCGATTACTCCGATGCTGCCTTCCCATGTTCCCAGCCGCCTGCTCGTGGACCTGCTTCAGGTGCTCAAAGAGGTTTCGGGCAAACCTGTCCCGGTTTACCTCTCTGAGCTGACCCTCCGTGAGCACCAGGGCTAGTACATGGGTGGGGGTCCGCATAACACTGCCGGTCATCAGCTCGTACTGGGAGTACCTCATGCTTTTAGATTGGCTGGCCCGGATCCCCATCAAAACCAATGGTAGGACCTCGGCCCATTTACGGGGCGAGTCTACCGTCTCCTTCCTCAACCTTTCCTTCAGGGTCCGGTTCATACATTCCACAATCCCCGATGACTGGAGGTTGTGGGCCACGTGCCATTTCCCCTCAATGCCTAACAGCATAAGGGTGTCCTGCATCACCTGTCTGGTGAAGTGACTCCTTGGTCGGACTCCACATACTGTGGTAGTCCCCACCGTGAGAACACTTCCCGGACCAGGATCCTGGCAGTACCCAGAGCTGTGGCTGTTCTGCAGGGAAAGGCCTCTACCCATTTGGTGAACACGTCCACTAGGACTAGGCAGTACTTATAGCCTTGCTGGGCGGTGGGCAGGGGCCCGATGTAGTCGACCTGTATCGACTGCCATGGTCCCTCTACCCTCCTGACGTGTCCCATAGGTACCTTCCTTTTGTGGGGGTCGGGGTTATCTGCAGCGCACACAAGACAGCCTGCACAGAACTCACGGACATCGTCCCTGAGTCCCGGTCACCATCCCGCCTGTTCCACCCGTTGCCAGGTGGTCTCAGGCCCGGGGTGTCCTGCTCCTGGACCCTCATGGGCCAGTTGAAGGAATTCCCTCCGGTGCTGCTGTGGCACAACCCACTGTTCCCCCCGGAGCAGCATGCCTTCTTTTACGGAGAGGGTTGCTGTGCTATACGGGCCCTCTACTCTTTTTCCCTCAGCTACAGCGCTGAGGACTGCTTTGAGGACGGGGTCTTGGGCTTGGACCATCTTAAGGTCCGGGGCTAACGCTACCCCTGCACTCCCTTGGGTCCCGTCCCTACCTCTGACCGCCGCCATGGGTCTGGTCCCAAATGGGTCCCAGAAAGTGCCTGTGCGGGCACCCTCCTTGGCGAGCAGGTCAGCCTGCTGGTTGCCTTGGCCGCGGGGTTTTGTGGAGGAATGGGTCTCCACCTTGTGGATGAAAACCTCCCCTTCCTCCCCCACTGCTGCTAGGATCTTTTCCAGCAGGGGTTTTACTCTGAGGGGTCTCCGGAGGTGTATCCGCGGCGGGGCCAGATGGCCAGGTACTCCGTACACGAGTTGCACGTGAACATGCTGTCCGAGCAAATCGTGTAGGGGGTGGGGAAGATTTCGGGGTGTGTAACGACATACACTACCGCAGACAGTTCAGCCTGCTGCGCGCTCATTGTGCTGGGGAGCTTAATCACCAGGGCGATGTTTGCCGCTGGGTCGTAAACTTCACACCCCATGAGACGCTCGCCAGCAGATACCGTGCTGGAACTGTCTACATAGATCTCGCGGCCTGTGGGATGTATCCCGGCTCGTAAACCTATGTTCACTTCCCAAACCCCTTCAGGATATACCAGGTTGGCTGCGAGCTTTGGCTTGCAGAGACCCTTCACTCTAAGATCCATCTGTGAGAGGAGCAAGGTCCAGCGGGCAATACTCACTGTTCCATCCTTGATCCTCCCATCCAGAAGCATCTGGGTGGGTGTGTGATGGGTGAGGAGTGTGATGGGAGAAGTGCCTGTGAAGATCAATGATCTTTTCACAGCCCAATGTGCGGCCAAGAGGTGCCGCTCACAGTTGGAGTAGCTCCTCTCCACATCCGTGAGTATCCTGGAGGAGTAGACCACCGGCCGCAGCCGGCCGCGCCGCTCTTGGAGCAGCACAGCACTCAGGCTGTCCCCGCTGGCTGCTACCTCCAAGAAAAACTCTTTCCCCCCATCTATGGCCCCTAAAGCTGGTGCGGTCTGCAAGTCTTTCTTGAGTTTGACAAATGCTGCCTGGCAACCCTCATCCCAAAGCCACTCCACTCCCTTGTGTAGGAGTCAGAGCAGAGGGGCTGCGGTGGCTGCATAGTCCTCAATAAAGTCTCTACAGTACCCGGTTGGCCCTAGAAATGACCTCATACCCGTTACTGTGTTGGGGACCGGTAGTTCTTGTGCCGCTTCTCTCCTAGCCTTATCTATGGCCCTTTCTCCAGTGCGCACGGTCAGGCCGTGGAATTTCACCTCCTGCTGGCCGATCTGCACTTTCTTGGGGTTTACCTTGAAACCCTTTTGCCCTAGCAGCTCCAGCAGTTTGGCCAATACTCCTCTTTCGAATCAGTGAACAGGAGCAGGTCATCCACATATTGGACCAACTGTCTGGGCTGGCTAAACTCCTTCAAACTGTTTGCCATGCACTGATGGAAAATGCTGGGGCTGTTGTGGAAGCCCTGAGGCAAGCAGTTCCACGTGTACTGTTGCCCTTTAAACGTAAAGGCAAACTTGTACTGATCCTCCCTCCTTAAAGGGATGGACCAAAACCCATTGGAAATATCCAGCACTGTGAAAGTGGTCGCGGATGCTGGAATACTTCCTATCAGGTTGGCAACTGCTGCTACTGTGGGTGCACAGGCTGGGATGTTACTATTGAGCACTCGGTAGTCCACCGTGGCCCTCCAGGAATTGTCCGGCTTTCTGACCGGCCACAATGGAGAATTCACGTGGGTGGCTATCGGTCTCAGAACTCCCTGCTGTACTAATGAGGACATGGCTGCTTCCATGTCCGGCTCTGCTTCCCTGGGGAAGTTATACTGTTTCTGTGGTCGGGCCATGGGGTCCCCGTCTACGCTGACCTCAAACCCTGTGACCCTCCAGCAGTCGTGTTTGTGAGTGGCAAATGTTGCCAGGTGGGCCTGCAGAAATGCCTGGCACTCCTTTGGGGTGTTACTGACCATAAGCTCGAGGTTATAACCCTCTTTGGGCTTCATGGTGCACAGGGTCCCCTTCCCTTCTTTCCCTGGGATTACTACGATCTCACCGTTCTTCACTTTACCTGCCCCCCATAAGCAATGATTCCTCAAATCTACTAGGATCCCGTGGCCTACGATAAAGTCGGCTCCCAGGACCCCTCTTCCACCCTCCACTTCCCATTTCATCAGGACACAGGTCCACTTGGAGCGGAGCGGTCCTAACCGAATGGCGAGCGGGATGGAAAACGAGCCAGCCTGTTCTTTACCTGTGAACCCCGACAGACTGTATGAGACCCTGTTAGAGAGAGGCGAGGTGGTGGGGTTAGCTGAGTAGACCACGGAGCATGATGCCCCCGTGTCTAACAGATAGGTCCCCGTCACCTTTTCTACCTCCATCTCCAAAAGGGGTCTTTTCCATTCATCATACCGGAGAGAACACAGATAAACAGGCTGTGCTGGTTCTAGTCACGGCTGTTGGTTGGACGGGGCTGATGGGGTCAGAACACTGGTGGCGGCTGCTACTCTCCCCTGCCATGTCAATAAGGACCTCATGGTGTCCAAAAGTGACTCGACCTCTGCGGAAGGGATTCCTGCCCCCGCCTTTTGGGCTGGGGCATTCTTTCCCTTGTTATCTTTTCAAGGGTTTTTGCACTCCTTCCACCAGTGACCATCCTTCCCACACCCATAACAATTCATCTTTGTGTTGGGGGGGGGGGTGGTGGGTGGGGGGTTACTCCCTTCCTGGTGCCACTCTTTCCTACACGGTCCGGGTTTTACCTCATGCACCTTTCCCTTGGGTGGGTGTGCATCAGCTCCCCTACCGATTCTGTAGGCCAGAGTGAGCTGCCTTTTTTTTTATTCATTGATGGGATGTGGGCATCGCTGGCTAGGCCTGCATTTAGTGCCCATCCCTAATTGCCCTTGAGAAGATGGTGGTGAGCCGCCTTCTTGAACCGCTGCAGTCCATATGGTGTAGGTACACCCACAGTGCTGTGGTAAGGAGGACTTTGCAGGGTCGACAGGGCTGGGTTTGCCGTTGTCGTTTCTGGTGCCGAGGTCGATGCCGGGTGGTCCGTCCGGTTTTATTCTTATTGTTTTTCGTAGCGGTTGTTTACAACTGAGTGGCTTGCTAGGCCATTTCAGAGGGCATTAAGAGTCAACCACATTGTGGGTGTGGGTCTGGAGTCACATGTAGGCCAGACCAGGTAAGGACAGCAGATTTCCTTCCCTAAAGGACATTAGTGAACCAGATGGGTTTTTGCAACAATCGACAATGGTATCATGGTCACCATTACTAATGGCTAACATTTAATTCCAGAATTAAATTGAATTGAATTGAATTTAAATTCAAATTCCACCAGCTGCCGTGGTGGGATTTGAACCCATATTCTCAGAGTATTTGACTGAGCCTCTGGCTTACTAGTCTAGTGACATAACCACTACGCCACCGCCTCCCCTAATCACCGTAAGTGTGGTGGACTGGGGGTTTTTGCGGTCGAACCAGACTTCTGCCTTGGCCCAGACCTGTGGCAAGCTGTTCGCCACCAGGCAACGTAGCCAATGGGCCAGGAGCTCCCCGTTCAGGAATCCCCGGTCCGGAGTCCCTGGACAGGCCCTCCGGTACACCGGCCACAGCCGGTCCGCAAAAGCCTGCGGGGTTTCCCTTGGGAGCCGGACCGTCTTCTCCGCACGGGAGAAAGGACTTCCCTCATTCATCCCCATGGCCTCCAGAACCGCATTGCTAAGCTCCTCGTACCCGCTCTGCCCCCTTTTACACTCGTCAGAGAGGGATTGGAGGAGACTACTCTCCAGGGAGAATAGCAGCATCTTGGCCTGCTCAGCGCCATCGCAGTCGTTGACGCTGGCTGCCTGCTCTACTTCCCTGAAGTGGATCAAGGGGTCTCCCTTTTCGGAGAGCTTCGGGATATGGTTGAACATAGCCCTAAGCTGTTGGGTGTTAAAGGGTAATACGAATTGGTTTTGGAGGGGTTCCTCATCATCGCCATCGACGAGTGGGCCGAGCCTCCGATGCCGTGCTGGGTACATCGGTCCTGGCTCCGACTTCATGGGCAAGGGTTGCTCTACCTCCGCCTCCCCCTCTGGCTCCGCCCCTGGTTCCACCCCCCTTGCTGCCAAACCTCGCTGAAACTCGGCGCTACGGGTGGTGGTCGTGAGATCTCCTCTCTCTCAACCGGGTCGTCCCTAGGCACTACCGGTGATGTTGGGACTGTCCTCCCCTCCACCTGACCTGCCTTTGGGCTTATGAGGCATACCATGCCTTTTGCCTTCTGGAGGGCCCGGCTCAGATTTGCTATCCTCTCTTTACAGGGGTCGTGGTCTGCCTCCTCAAACCCCTGTTCGCTTGCTATCTTGTAAGCTGCCTTTACCTCCTGTACTTTCTCTTCCTGTTCCCTAATCTGCCTTGCCAAGCGGGCGTTCTTCTCCCGCAACCTTAACTCATTTCCCTTAGCCTCGGTGACTTGGCACGGTAGGTATTCCAACTGGGCCTTGTGTTCTCCCATTAAATGCACTCTCTCCTGATTCAAGGCCTGCAAAGCCACTAATAACTTCTCCCCTGCTAGAGCCTTATCCTGGATCTCCAGGGCTGACTCCCTTAACTCGACTGCCTGTGCTGCAACGAGCCTGTCCAAAAACTGGACCTGCTTTTTGAAACACATCAGCCAAACTGCCTTCTCTAAGGACTTCTTGTGTTCCTTTCCCTCTATCCACTTAGCTGCTGCATCTACCGGACGCCCAGCCCTTAACAGAGTGGTGATCCACTTCTTTGTGATATTCACCTTGCTAAACACATAATCAGAAATCCTTTCCTCCATCATGGTTTGCTCATCCGAACCATTGTCTACTGTATCGCAACCCTGTTGCCGGTGTCGTGCCGCGGTCGCCATTCTGTACCCCGTTGCAACGTGGTCTTCAGGGGCGCGGTGCTGGAGCTGCTGCTGCACCACACCTTCTTCCCCTCTGCCGCCGTCGTCGTCTCGTTGCGATGGGTTCTCCTCTTCTTCTGCCTCGGGCGGTCGGTGGCGGCAACGTTGTGCCTATAGGGCAGTTGGCAGTTTTAACTGCCTAGATTTTCCTACCCAAGCATAAGAACACCAGTATATTCGTCATGGCGTGGACACCTGCGTTTTTGCAGTGCTCACCAGGAATGTTCGTCTCACCAAGCGCCAGCTTATAACTAGATGCTTGGCCTCATCAATACATTTTTCACTGCCCTGCTCTGCTCTTATCGAGTTGATACCATCTTCTTCATCTCTTTTCGTCTCGTCTCGTTCAGTTACTATACAAGTCCTGAACTGCCTACTCACTTTCATCTCGTCCCTTAATGCGGCCTGGGCATCCTGGATGGCTATGGACTTGGGTCTCGTTCCCCTCCCCTACAATTGGTATGGTGTCCTTAGTTACTGAAACTCTGCTACGGGGAGCGAGGAGAGAACCCGCCACGAGGCCAGGGCACGAGTACGAGTGGCAGCCCAAGAGGCTGGAGCCATGAGAGCAGGGACAAGAGCAAGATAGCAAGAGAGAGATTGCTACCCGGGCCTGCAGTTATACTCCTTACGAAGCCCCTTATCTGCGCGCCAAATCAGGTTAGTTCATTGTTCCAATTTTGGCGGGCTTGTTTAAATGATTGTAGCAAATTAAACTACAGGAAACTTTGTGCTATCCGGCACCCACGGGACTGAGCTGCTGCCGTTGCCTCAAAACTGCCGTACTCTCCAGAGTTAATTTTGAGGGATACGGAGATTCTTATCTCCGTATTTGACAACAAACACTGTTGCTTAGCAACAGCTTCTAAACACTCGGGTGTGGCCCTAAAGCTCTGTAGCTGAAGCTGTTGCTATAGCTACAGACCTTGCACAGCTTGACTGTTCAAACAAAGCAAAAAAAACAAACAAAAAGAATAAAAAACGGCTGCTGATTTTTGCCGGTGGCTCCAGATTGCCGGATAGCACAAAGTTTCCTGTAACTGTTTTTAGATGGCCGTTTTTCGCACCTAATGGCCTGATGTCCGAGCTGTATTGTTATTAATGCATCCTAATCGGCATGTCCAGCTTCGATGGCTTCCTTAAGCTGTTTCCGATTATTTATGCAGACAACTTGATGGCCTCAAGTATAGGCCTAATTGGTTTTGATCTGTCTACGATCTGGCTCAATGCATATTCAATGTCCTGCTGTCTGCTTTCCAAAATACAAAGTCCTTTTTCACAGAAACTGCATTTTAAATTTCGATTTCCCCAAAAGCTGCTTGTGTTGCCACAGAGTCCAAGCTTTTAAAATCTTGCAGGCTTTTGGTCATGAGGTGCAGACGCCATCTTTTGGGTACCCTTTTTAAAATGTCCATGCAGGGTCCCTGTATTAATAACTTTTGGGGAATGTGGGAATTTTGCGAATCTTACACTCCCCCTGTGATACTAAAACTTGCTTGAAGTATCATTCTTACAAGGTGAGCAAAATTTTTCTGACCCTCCATAGACAACCTTCCCCTGTAATTACCTATCTAATATACCCACGACACATGCACTTCCCATTCCGCAAAAATGTAGTGTACATCAGCATACATAGGTAAATTACAGACTTTTACACACGTCCAAGCATGGAGGGGTCCAACACCCCTGCACCACTTGGTACACACACATCTTTATTAACCGCGTCGCAGAAAAACAAAAAAACTTTATTAAAAACAACAAACACAAAAAAACAACAATCTTTAATCACACCCGCCACCCCCTACAACCTGTACAGTGACAGAATGGGCCAGCAGGAGAGGAGGCAGCTGTTTGGGTCTGACTGAGTGGGGAGCAACTGGTGAGATGTGGAAATGCTTTGAGAGGAGTTTCCACTTTCATCTCCCTTATTGTCATCCTCCCTCTCCTGGGCCAGCAGAACATCACTCCTGCCTCTCTGTGGGAGAACGGCTTGGAGGAGATCAGTAAGCTCACATCTAGTCTCTCTGCCAGCATGTGGAAGCCGGTAGACATGTTGACATTCAGAGCTTGCAAGGTCACCATCTGGGTCTGCAGGGACTCATTAGTGTGTCGCAATTCAATGTCCATAGAGGCAACCAGACTCTCAATGGAACATTGGATCTTTGCAATGGCCTGTGAGATCAAGCCACAAATGGCTGAGCTGGGCTCCTCCATCCTCATTGCCATTGTGGCTGGCAGGATTGCCAGTAGCTTGCATAGTTCCTGCAGGTCCTCTGTCTCTTTCCCTTTCATTGATGGTCCCCGGGTTCAGCATCTTTGTCCAGCTGAGCAGAGCTTGGAGAGGACATTGCCCTCCAAAGCTGTCTCTGCCATCACTCTCTGTTCATGCTCACTTGTGACATGTGATTCACCAGGTGACATCCCACCTAACTGTCTACCCACCGATATGCTCATATCTGTGCTGGTGCCTGGTAAACATGTGTCCTGTGACGGTGCACCCTCAACAGGAATGAACTCTTCTGAGGAGTCCTCATCATCTCTGGACAAGGGCTCATTTGCTTTGTGTGTTGGCCCTGGAGGAAAGAACAGACAGATAAGATTTAGTCATGGGAATGTACAAATGTTGAAATGCCCATGATTAAAGTGATCATATTTGATTAAGTGCTGACTTCAACTCAAGATGACTTTGTCTTGTAGGAAAAGTCAGTCTGAGAGTTTAATGTTGTCACCCTGCTCCAATGTACTACCAAACTCACCACCTATGATCAGGGAGGCTGATATGTCGCTAATTTCCAATTCCTCCTCATCTGCTGGGTGAACACTCCTGCTGCTCACATCTTGGGCCACCTCCAGCCACGCCTTTTTTGTGGTGGCAGCAGGTTTCTTTTTCCCATTGCTGGGAAAGAGCACCTCCTTTCTTGCCCTAACAGTACCCAGCAGAACATCCAGTGATGACGCATTGAACCTGGGTTTCTGTTTCTGGCTGGAATATGAGACAGAGGCGTTGAGTGGGGCAATCTCATGGGGAGGAAAACAAGTAGCTCCACCTCACAAAAACATGGTCCTGATCAGTTGATCACAAAGCAGCACTGGTGATAACCACGGAGAATTTTATGGTCAGACCTCCTAGCCCACTGGCTGTAGGAGGAGTATTGGCTACAGGTGTAAGATTCGCAAAATTGATATTGTATTAATAAGGGTCGAATGGCAGAAGAGGCCATGATTTTAAAGACTGTTTTAAAAGAAGCCCAGGAAAAAGGGGCATTCAAAATGGCCACCAGACCCCGTGACCAACTAATTGGCACACATTAAAATGGTTCCTGCAGTCCTCAGACAGCTTTGTGGATTCAACCCACAGTAGGTTCTGGAAGCCGTTTGAGAAAACAAAACCAGACTTTAACTTATACATATAGATTGGATGCAGATCCAGTCAAGATCGGCCTGTAGATAAAGGCCATCTAAATGTTTACCCAGACAAAAGGGAACAGTTTCATATTCATGAGAAGAGCTTCAAGGACCTGTTAAGGACATCACCAGGACATTAAAAACAATGAAGGTCATTCCAGACCAGAGATGGCCCTTTACCGGCCATCCCAAAGTATTTTAAAATATAATAACTACCCCGTTGTGCTCCCAGCCCGCCAAAATTAAAACAAAAGACTAACCTGATTTGGCACGAGATAAGGGCTTCTGATGAGAAGTATAATTGGGAGACACCCGGGTAGGAAGGGGGCTTTTCAGCCTTTCCAGCTTGTTCAGCCTTTGAGCTGGGTAAAGGGGAGCTGCTTTGGGAGAAGATCAACGTGGCTCCTCTCCATCATTGGAGAGGAAGAAGAAGAAAACCAAGCCGCCATCAAGAAGGTAGTTCTAAGTCCGCATCCCGCTCCGGAGTGACCGTCGGGAAGTCACCGACCAACCCCGAATCGGGTGAAGAGACAAATAAAAACTACAGAAGAAACATACGGGAAGATGGGGGCCAGTCCGAGGCTCCTCTGACCGGAGTCGAGCAGACGATCCCCGACCCCGCCGACATCCAGGCCAGCCGGTGTCCAGCCATCCCCGACCCCCACCTCAGGAGAGAGGTGTGGCGCAGCTTGCTGGGGCTCCACTAACCACGTGGAGACAGGACACCTGAAAGGATCAAAATGCAGACCTGTTTCAAAACTCTATACTCTTCCCATTGGATTGGTGAGCATGTTTCTGGCCCTTCATAATCGGATCTAGATAGGTAAAAGGGGGTGGTCATTTTGTGTATAATTAACATGAGTTGTTGTCCCTCGATGTTTCGTGTGTTTCCCCATTTCATGATGACTTTTGTAAAGTATATTATGCCTGTATCTATTATAGCTAGTATTGCATTGTTATGATTTGTTTTTCCCTCCCATGTATCCTCTTATTTGCTTGCATTTGATTTGATTTTCCTTATGCAATAAAATTCCATTTTGACTCATTAAACTTGGTCTACAAGAGTCTTCTCTGCATTGTAGTTCCTGCACCTAAGTCCAGTGTCGAGAATCTAAGGGGTGAGTGGGTCGAACCACGCAAGGTTTTACTGTGCAAAAGAGAGAGAGAGGCCTCTGGCAAGAGAAACCTCTGCGACCTCAGAGAGAAAACTCCTTACAAAAAATGGCGACCACGACAGGACACTGGCAGCAGGATTGCAATGTATTAGACCGAAGTTTGAATGGTCGAAATGCAATGGATGAGAGGATAGCAGATTATGTCTTTGGTAAGGTAAATCTCACTAAGCAGTGGATTTCCGATCTCTTACTGGATGGGCATCCGGTGGACGCAGCCATCAGGTGAACAGAGAGCAAAGAGCATAAGAAGTCAGTGGAAAAGGCAGTGTGGCTGATGTGCTACAAGAAACAGGTCCAGATTTTGGACCGGGTCGTTGCAGCACAGGCAGCCAAAATCACTGCCCAGGCAGCAGAAATAGAGGAAAAGGCCATGGGTGGGGAAAAACTCATCACAGCGCTTCACGCGCTGAATCAAGAACGCAAAGTTGTAGCCAGTCAACATCAGGCTAGAATAGAGTATCTGGAATGCCAGGTTACTGAGGCAAAGATCCATGAAGCGAGAATACAGGAGAAAAACGCCCGCCTCGCACAACAGGTAAGAGCGCAGGAGGAGAGAGTAGTGGAAGTCAAGGCAGCTTACAAGCTATCCCTTGAACATGGGTTTGAGAGCGCAGACCATGGCCCCTGCCAAAAGACCATAGAGGACCTGAGAGCGGCCCTGGTTAAGGCAAAAGGCATGGTATGCCTCGTAAGCCCAAAAGCAAGTCAGATTGACTTTTTGCAGGAGTCCAAACATCCGGTTCCTTGCGAAGTAGTTGTGGCACCAGTCACTGAACCCTCAGCCCCGCCAAGCTATAGTGAGGCTTGGCCCGAAAAGGGGGTGGTGGAAGAAAGGGTAGAGGAGATGGTACAGGAGGAGGAACAGCCCCTGGTAGCAAAGCCAGAGCCGGCACCAATGTGTCCTGCTCGGCACCAGATGTTCGGTCCCAACGAGGACAATGGTGATCCCGGACCCCACATGAACCAGCTCGTGGTGCCATAAACTGCCCCACAACTAAGATCCATGGTGAGCCACCTCCCAAGACTCACAGTAAAGGGAGATCTGTCAGTTCATTTCAGGGAGATAGAGGAGACAGCCGCCATCAATGATTGTGATGATCTTGAACAGGCAAAGATGCTGCTCTTCTCCCTGGATAGCACAATCCTTCAGTGCCTCTCAGACGAGAGTAAGAGGGGACGGAAAGGGTATACGGATCTCAGGGATGAAGTCTTGGAATTTATGGGAGTGGACGACGGTAATCCATTCCAACGGGTGGGACTGTGCAGCTAGCTGGAGAACCCCCACGGGTTTTCGCAGAAAGGCTGTGGCCAGTGTATCGACGCAGTTGTCCGGTGATATACCTATCAATTCGTCCAATAAAAGGCGACGAGTTAGGAACGTAACTAAAGGTTTTTATTGACTAAATAACAGAGCCCACCCTCGTGGGTGATCGGGTCCAACAAGGAGGAATACCAGCCAGTCGACTACCTTTATACCTGGGCAGGTAGGTGGAGCCATGGGCGGAGTCGGAGGTGGTCAGCCCAGGTATAACAGCGCGACAAGAGGCGACCTCGTATCGTGATACAACGGTGATAACAATACAACAGTGATAACTATAGTGTAACGATAAAGTGGTTTACCACATTCACCCCTTGTTTAGATTTGAGTCCGGCGGGGTGAAGTGTACTACCAGTTCTGGTATGTCAGTCTGTCCGGAGGCCTCGTAAGCCTCTCCGATCGTCGCAGCGGCGGTGCTGCATTATCCGGTGTTAGTGCTGGTGTCTGCGTGGTCGGCGAAGGCTCGTGGGGTTCCGGCATGCCGTCTACCTGGGCTGGAATTGGGGGGGTGGTGGGGGGGGGGTAAAGGTGGTGTCTCCGGAGTGCCCGAGGGTGCGAGGTCTCGTAAGGAGACAGTGTCCTCCCGCCCGTCTGGGTAAGCCACGTAGGCGTACTGGGGGTTGGCGTGCAGGAGGTTCACCCTTTCGACCAGGGGGTCTGTTTTATGGGCCCTCACGTGCTTTCGCAGCAAGACGGGCCCCGGAGAGGTCAGCCAGGTTGGTAGAGTGGTTCCCGTAGTCGACTTCCTGGGGAAAACAAACATTCGTTCATGGGGGGTGGCGTTAACGGCAGTGCAAAGTAGTGACCGGATGGAGTGCAGCGCTGTCGGGAGGACTTCCTGCCAGCGGGAGGTTGGGAGGCCCTTAGACTTTAAGGCTAAGAGGACGGCCTTCCATACCGTCGCGTTCTCTCTTTCCACCTGGCCGTTCCCTTGGGGGTTGTAGCTGGTGGTCCTACTTGCTGCAATACCTCTCGCTAGTAGGAACTGACGGAGTTCCTCGCTCATGAAAGAGGAGCCCCGGTCACTATGTATATAGTTTGGGAACCCGAACAAGGCGAAGAGGTCGTTCAGGCATTTAATGACCGTGGTACTGGTCATGTCTGGGCAGGGGAAGGCAAAGGGGAAACGGGAGTACTCATCAACAATGTTGAGGAAGTACACATTACGGTCAGAGGACGGGAGGGGCCCCTTAAAGTCGATGCTCAGGCGCTCGAAGGGGCGGGTGGCCTTGATCAGGCTTGCTCTGTCCGGCCTAAAGAAGTGCGGTTTGCACTCGGCGCAGGTCTGGCAGTTCCTGGTTATGGTCCTGACCTCCTCGATGGAGTAGGGCAGGTTGCGGGCCTTAATGAAGTGGTAAAGTCTGGTGACCCCGGGGTGGCAGAGGTCGTTGTGGAGGGTCTGAAGTCTATCACTTTGCGCGCTGGCGCATGTAATTCGTGACAGAGCATCGGGGGGTTCGTTCAGCTTACCTGGCCGGTACAAGATATCATAATCGTAGGTGGAGAGCTCGATTCTCCACCTCAAGATCTTGTCATTCTTGATTTTGCCCCTCAGCTTGTTATTAAACATAAAAGCGACCGAACGTTGGTCGGTAAGGAGGGTAAATCGTTTGCCTGCCAGGTAGTGCCTCCAGCGTCGTACCGCCTCCACAATCGCCTGGGCCTCCTTCTCGACCGACGAGTGTCGGATCTCAGGGCCCTGTAGGGTCCTTGAGAAGAAGGCCACCGGTCTCCCCTCCTGGTTAAGGGTGGCGGCTAGGGCGAAGTCGGATGCATCGCTCTCGACTTGGAAGGGGATGGACTCATCCACTGCGTGCATAGTGGCCTTGGCAATGTCTCCCTTAATGAGGGAGAAGGCTGCGCACGCTTCCTCCGTAAGGGGGAAGGATGTGGACTTCATGAGGGGTCTGGCTTTGTCCGCATAATTGGGCACCCATTGGGCATAGTAGGCGAAGAGCCCCAGGGTTCTCTTAAGTGCCTTAGGGCAGTGGGGGAGGGGTAGCTCCATGAGGGGGCGCATTCTTTCGGGGTCGGGGCCGATGAGTCCGTTCTCTACTACACAGCCAAGGATGGCAAGGCGCGAGGTGTTAAACACACATTTCTCCTTATTGTAGGTGAGGTTCAGCCGTTGGGCTGTACGGAGGAATTTCTCCAGATTCACGTCGTGGTCCTGCCGGTCGCGGCCGCAGATGGTGACGTTATCTAGGTAGGGGAATGTGGCCTGCAGTCCGTTCTGGTCAACCATCCGGTCCATCTCCCTTTGGAAGACCGAGACCCCGTTGGTGACACCGAAGGGGACCCTAAGGAAGTGGTATAGGCGCCCATTCGCCTCGAAGGCGGTGTACTGGCGGTCCTCGGGGTGGATAGGGAGTTGGTGGTAGGCCGACTTAAGGTCGATGGTCGAGAATATGCGGTATTGTGCAATCTGATTGAACATGTCAGATATGCGGGGAAGGGGGTATGCGTCCAGCTGGGTGTATCTGTTTATGGTCTGGCTGTAGTCGATGACCAGGCGATTTTTATCGCCGGTCTTAACGACCACGACCTGGGCACGCCAGGGGCTGTTGCTCCCCTCGATGATGCCCTCCTTCAGGAGACGCTGCACCTCAGAGCTAATGAAAGCTCTGTCCCCAGCGCTGTACCGCCTGCTCTTGGTAGCGACGGGTTTGCAGTCGGGGGTGAGGTTAGCGAACAGGGAAGGTGGCGGCACCTTGAGGGTGGATAGGCTGCAGGTGTTACGCGGTGGGCGGTTTAACCTTCGCTGGTTGTCGACTGTGAGTGGGGGGAGGGGTCCACCGTATGCTAGGGTTACACTTTGGAGGTGGGATTGGAAGTCCAGCCCTAGTAGGACGGCAGCGCAGAGCTGGGGGAGGACGAGGAGTTTAAAGTTTTTATACTCTGTACCCTTAACCGACAAGGTCACAGCACAGTAGCCGCTAATGTCCGTGGCGTGGGACCTCGATGCCATCGAGATTCGGTTGCGCGTTGGCAGGACAGGGAGGGAGTAGTGGCTCACCGTGTCTGGGTGGATGAAGCTCTCCGTGCTTCCGCTGTCGAACAGGCAGGTCGTGGCGTGGCCGTTTACTTTGATGTCCATCATCGACTTGGACAGGTGGTGTGGGCGGGCTTGATCCAGAGTGACGGAGGCTAGCGTGTAGGTAAGCGAGTCGTTGTCGTCTGCGGGCGAGGCGGTCGTCGGGTCCGGGGGCCCGGTGGCAGTCGGGCGTGGTGGGTAAAATGGCGTCTCCCACGAGGTAGGACAAAATGGCGGAGAAGATGGCTGCCCCCATAACTCACATGAGGCACTATTGGGGTCGGTTGCCTTGATCAAAGATGGCCGCCCCCATGACTCACGTGTGGGGATACTGGCCTCAGTTGCCGTGAAAGAAGATGGCCGCCCCCACAGTTCGCATGAGGCACTGCTGGCCTCTGAAGATCCGCTCCTGCAGGCCTTAGAGAAATGGCCTTTCTTCCTGCAGGTTGTGCAGGTAGAGTTCCTGGCTGGGCAGCGCGACCTCGGGTGCTTCTCCTGGCCGCAAAAGAAGCAGCCGGCGGCCCGATCGCGGGTGCCCGATGTCGGAGCCGGTACCGGGGGTGGCGGGCCCGGTCGGGTCCGGGACGCCGACGCTGAGGTAGGTCCCGGGGGCGGCGCTGCGAAGGGTATTGCGGTAGGGGCCGGGCCCGAGTCCCAGGGTCGTGAGCAGTACCTGGAAAACGCCTCCTGGTCCTGATGGGCCACCTCCAGGGAGAGAGCGAGGGCTTCAGCTTTGTCCAGGTCGAGGTCTTTAGCTTCAAGCAGTCTTTGCCGTGAGTAGTCGGACCGTAGGCCTTTCACAAAGGCATCGCGGATATTATCTTCCGTATTTTCAACAGCCGTCACCGCTTTAAAGTCACAGTTCCTGCCGAGTGCTCTTAGCGCCCGTAAAAATTCAGCTACAGACTCTCCTGGCTGTTGCGGGCGGGATCTTAGGAGGTGCCTGGTGTACATGTAATTTACCGGGCTGCGGTACTGCTGTTTCAGTAGGTTGATAGCGGCCTCGTACGTAGTCGTGTCCTGTATGAGTGCGTATACTCTCGGGCTCGCTTGGGCGTTCAGAAGTCTTAGTTTGGATCTCTGCGGGGCGCCGGATTCTTCCAGGTAGGATTCGAAGCAGTCCAGCCAGTGTTTGAAGTTGAGGGCTGCGTTTGCTGCCTGTGGGTTTAGATCCAGGTACGGTGGTTTGAGGGCTTGCAGCCAAGCCGGCTGGTGTGGCTGTGCTTCTGGGAGGGCTTCTGGCTGGCCAGTAGTAGACATCTTTAAAATTTAGTCAATAAAATTGATATACCTATCAATTCGTCCAATAAAAGGCGACGAGTTAGGAACGTAACTAAAGGTTTTTATTGACTAAATAACAGAGCCCACCCTCGTGGGTGATCGGGTCCAACAAGGAGGAATACCAGCCAGTCGACTACCTTTATACCTGGGCAGGTAGATGGAGCCATGGGCGGAGTCGGAGGTGGTCAGCCCAGGTATAACAGCGCGACAAGAGGCGACCTCGTATCGTGATACAACGGTGATAACAATACAACAGTGATAACTATAGTGTAACGATAAAGTGGTTTACCACATCCGGGCATGCCTGAATGGGTTGGAATGAGTGCTGAACAGCGGGTTCATTGGCTCCGTTGCTTGGTTACTAACAGCTTGCCACAGATACAGGCCTTAGCCAGGTCTTGGTTTGACCCCCAAGGTCCCGGTGTCACGGAGGAAGCGGTGCTCCGCCAGCTCACCGTGGCATACAAGAATTGTAGAGGTCAGGAGACACCTCCCTCTAAGGGAAAAGTGCATGAGGCAAAACCCGCAGCCCCAAGCAAAAAGGAGTGGCGTCAGGAGGGGAATCGCCCTGCCCAAGCCAAGCTCAATTGCTACAGGTGTGGGAAGGATGGACATTGGCGCAAGGACTGTAGAAATCTGTGGAAGGATAGCAAGGGAAAATTTCCCACAGCCCAAACCCAAGCCCAGACCACCGCCCCAGCACCAGCCCAAACAGAAGCCGCAGCTCCTGTCCCAGCAAAGGGGGCCGGTGCGGCTATGGATCCCGCTGCGATAGAATCAATTTTAGAGACAATGCGGTCTCTTATGATCGCGCAGGGGAAGATAGCTGTCACCACTGGTCTTGTCGTTCCCGAAACCCCGACTCCTGTGCCCAAATGACTAGAGCCGGCGCAGCCCGTCTACCTGTGTGTGCAGCGATATGATGTATGGAGGCGACCCCTCATGGAGATGGAGGTGGAGGAGGTAAAAGGGATCTATTTGTTGGATACGGGGCCATCGTGCACCGTGATCCACACAGATGACCCTGCCACCTCACCTCTGTCCACCGGGGTTCCATATATTCTGTCGGGCTTCACAGGCAAGGAACAGGCTGGCGCATTTTCCATTCCCCTCTCCGTTCATTTAGGACCACTCCGCACCAAGTGGAAGTGTATACTGATGAAGTGGGAGGTGGAGGGTGGAAAGGGGATCCTCGGGTCCGATTTCTTGGCAGAACACGGGATTCTCGTGAACCTAAGAAATCATTGTCTTTGGGGAGCGGGTAAGGGTAAACAGGGCGAAGTAGTCGTCATCCCAGGGAAAGGAGAAAGAGGGACCCTGTGCACCGTGAAGCCGAAAGAGGGCTACGACATCGAGCTCATGTCGCAGGCGTCCCACAAGATCTGCAGGTATTCATGTCAGACCACCTGACTACGTTTGCCACTCACAAACACGATTGCGGGAGGGTCACCGGGTTTGAGGTCAGAGTAGACGGCGACCCCATGGCCCGACCCCAAAAACAGTATAACTTCCCCCGGGAAGCGGAGCCCGACATGGAGACAGCAATGTCTTCACTGGTGCAGCAGGGCATGTTGAGGCCGATAGTCACCCATGTAAACTCTCCTTTATGGCCGGTGAGGAAGCCGGACAATTCATGGAGAGCCACGGTGGGCTACAGAGTCCTCAATAGCAACATCCCAGCCTGCGCGCCGACGGTAGCAGCAGTTGCCGACCTGATAGGGAGTATTCCAGCCTCCGCGACCACGTTCACGGTGCTTGATATTTCCAACGGGTTTTGGTCCATCCCATTAAGGAGGAAGGATCAGTACAAGTTTGCCTTTACCTTTAAAGGGCAACAGTACACCTGGAACTGCTTGCCACAGGGTTTCCACAACAGCCCCAGCATTTTCTATCAGTGCATGGCAGGGAGTTTAAAAGAGTTCAGCCAGCCCAATCAGCTAGTGCAGTATGTGGACGACCTGCTCCTGTTCACAGATTCCAGAGAGGAGCACGGCCCACTATTGGCCGAGTTATTGGAGCGGTTAGGCAGAAAGGGTTTCAAAGTGAACCCAAAGAAGGCGCGGATCGGCCAGCAGGAAGTGAAGTTCCTGGGTCTGACCATCCGTGCCGGTGAAAGAGCCATAGATAAGGCCAGACGGGAATCGGTACAAGATCTACCGATCCCCACCACTGTAACGGGTGTGAGGTCCTTTCTGGGACTGACCGGGTACTGCAGCGACTTTATTGAGGACTATGCAGCCACAGCAGCCCCGCTGCTCCGACTCCTACACAAGGGAGTGGAGTGGTCCTGGGATGAGGGTTGCCAGGCAGCATTTGAGAAACTCAAGAGGGACTTGCAGACCGCGCCAGCTCTGGGGACCATAGATGGGGAGAGGAGTTTTTCCTGGAGGTAGCAGCTAGCGGGGATAGCTTGAGCGCTGTACTGCTTCAAGAGCGACACGGCAAGCTGAGGCCGGTGGTTTATTCCTCCAAGGTGCTCACCGATGTGGAAAGGAGTTTTTCCAATTGCGAGCGGCATCTTCTGGCCACGCATTGGGCTGTGAAAAGGTCTTTGATCTTCACAGGCACCTCTCCCATCACTCTCCTCACCCATCACACACCCACCCGAATGCTTCTAGATGGAAGGATTAAGGATGGGACGGTGAGCAGTGCCCCGCATTGTGCGCTGGACCCTCCTCCTTTCACAGATGGAGCTGAAGGTGAAGGGTCTCTGCGAGCCCAAGCTCGCGGCCAACATGTATATCCCGGAACAGCCCATCGGTGTTCCGTAGAAGGGGCATGGGAGGTGAACGTAGGTTTACGGGCCGGGATACATCCCACGGGTCGCGAGATCTACGTAGACGGTTCCAGCACGGTATCCGCTGGCGAATGACTCACGGGGTGTGGGATTTATGACCCCGCGGCAGACATCGTTCTGGCGATTAAGCTCCCCAGCACCATGACCGCTCAGCAGGCTGAACTGTCCGCGGTAGTGTACGTGGTTACACACCCTGAAATCTTCCCCACCCCATACACGATTTGCTCGGACAGCATGTTCACGTGCAACTCGTGTACGGAGTACCTAGCCATCTGGTCCCGCCGCGGATATACCTCTGCGGACGGGCGACCCTTAACCGTAAAGCCCTCGTTAGAAAGGATCCTGGCCGCAGTGGGGGAGGAAGGGGAAGTCTTTATCCACAAGGTGAAGGCCCATTCCTCCACGGAACCCTGCAACCAGGGTAACCAGCAAGCAGATACGCTAGCCGGGGAGGGTGCCCGCACCGGCACTTTCTGGGATCCCTATGGGTCCAAACCCGTGGCAGTAATCCGAGGCAGGGATGGGACTCAGGGAACCACAGGGGTAACACTGCCCCCAGACCTCAAGACCGTCCAAACCCTAGATCCCGCTCTAAAAACAGTCCTCAATGCCATCACTGAGGGCAAAGAAGTAGAGGGTCCATACGGTACAGCAGCCCTCTCCATCAAAGAAGGCATGCTGTTCCGAGAAGAACAGTGGGTTGTGCCGCAGCAGCACCGGAGGGAATTCCTTCAACTGGCCCATGAGGGTCCAGGAGCGGGACACCCCGGGCCTGAGGTCACCTGGCAACGGGTAGAACAGGCGGGATGGTGGCCGGGACTTTGGGACGATGTCCGCGAGTTCTGCGCCAATTGCCTCGTGTGCGCTGCAAACAATCCAGACCCCCAGAAAAGGAAGGTGCCCTTGGGACACATCAGGAGAGTAGAGGGACCATGGCAGTCAATACAGATCGATTACATCGGGCCTCTGCCCACTGCCCAGGGAGGCTATAAGCACTGCTTTGTCCTGGTGGATGTGTTCACCAAATGGGTCGAAGCCTTCCCATGCCGAACAGCCACGGCACTTGGTACTGCCAGGGTCTTGGTTCGGGAGGTGTTCTCGCGGTGGGGACTACCATGCTTTGTGAAGTCTGACCAAGGGGCTCATTTCACTGGCCAAGTGATGCAGGACACCCTCATGCTCTTGGGCATTGAAGGGAAGTGGCACGTGGCCCACAACCCTCAGTCATCTGGGATTGTGGAACGCATGAACCGCACCTTAAAAGAAAAGTTGAGGAAAGAGACGATGGGCTCGCCCCAGAAATGGGCAGAAGCTTTGCCTCTGGTCCTCATGGGGATCCGGGCTAGCCAGTCTAAAAGTACGGGGTACTCCCCGCATGAACTAATGACTGGAAGAGTCATGCGAACCCCCACCCATGTCCTCGCCCCGGTGCTCACTGAGGGTCAGCTCCGAGAGGTGAATCGGGACAAGCTTGCCCGGACCCTTTTGGAGCACCTAAAACAGGTTTATGGGCAAGAGGCTGGGAACATGGGAAAGCAGCATCAGGACAACCGACTGCTGCTCGAACCCCACAAGACACAGGAGTGGGAAATTGGAGATCAGGTCATGGTGAGAAACTATGCCCGAGTGGGGAGTTTAGAACCACTGTACATGGGGCCCTACAGCCTTGTAGACAAAGCCAGCCCCATGGTTTACGCAGTGAAGTTGCCCCGTCGCACTAAATGGTTTCACATCAATCAGTGCAAACTGTTTAAGCCGGGTGCAAAAGAGCCAGCAACTGAAGCCAGGTCTGAGGGTGAAAATCTTCAGCCTGAGGCGTGCAAAAAGTCACAGACCCCACAGGCTGGAACTGTAGCCTGCTTGGAGGGAGAAGCTGTCCCGCCCACCTGGGAGGTTTCCCCACTGGCCTGGGACTCGGACGAGGAGGAGCCCGAACAGCTAGGCCCCGCCCTCGACACGATTCTGGAGAAGGTGGAGTCGGAGGACGGAGGTCCCGCCCGCGACTCAAGCGTGGGGGAGGTAGAAATTGGGGGCAGAGATTCTCCACCTGTAGGGACAGGTGAGGAGGAGCCGTCTGCCACAAACCCAAATCCCAAAGGGGCAGAGCCTGAGGGGAGGGAGCCAAAGCCCACAGTCGTGGAAGAGCCATGGGCTGTGAACGCTGAAGTCCCACCCGAAGGTCCACTCGCTAAGGGAGCCTGCCCAAATCCCAAAGGGGCGGAGCCTGAAGGAAGGGAGCCAAAGCCAGCAGCCATGGAAGGGCCACGGGCTGTGAGGGCTAAAGTCCCAACCGAAGGTCCGCTCGCTAAGGGAGCCACACCCAAAGTACCTCTTCGCAGGTTGACTCGAATGCCTCAGCCGGTAAAACCTTGGCCCGATTCCCCCGTTCTCAGTAAACGCCGACTTGGGAAGTCCCTGACGAAACGCAGTCCCCGATCGGCAGCAAAAGGCTGCGGGGAACCCAAGCCACAGGTCACTGCAGCCCCGCCACAGGGAGCGGCAAGCTGCAGTCCAATCAGGGATTAGGCAAGCCGCCCGGGGACGGGTGGCGCTGTACATAAGTTAAGTTTAAATTGTGTAAATATTAAAGTGATTAGTGTTAAGTAGTTTTGGAATCTGCTCAGTACGTGTGTTGTTTTGGATCGAGGTTGAAAGACCCGATGATGCCTTCACCTAAGCCAGAATCTCTCGAGAGCCTGGCTATATCGTTTAATTTTGTTACAGGACCCAGAGAGATGAGAGGGATTCTCGTCGCGTTCGCGGTGATCGGGTGGAGCTGGGCCTATCGGGGCCGCACCAAGGACTCCACGATCTACGGGTGCTCAGGGAGCACAGCCCCCATCGCGACTGATGGGACGGGCACCCAGGACGTTGAGGAGACAGCCACCTATTTCCACAAAGGGAGGTGGCCAGGATGGCTGGGGTCGAACTCTACGGAATACTCCAGCCAGTCCGGGTTTGCGTACCGAGAGGCTTCCTTGATGTGCCCCCGAGTGAGGGTCATAGCACCCAGAGTCAGCGTTACCGTCGGGAAGAAGATTTGCCTTGTGTGTTTTGGACATGTTCCTTTGGACCGATGGTGGTGGCTGTGCAAGTTGAGCAGAACCATGAAGAACTCCACGGTCGAGTGGGAAAGACTGGGTAACAATACCCATCGGACTATTATGGGGACTCAAGGGGGGTTGAGTGTCTGTTGGGACAAATGGTGGGAACCAGATGAGGGGATTTACATCTGTATGTGGGGTTCAGAACGCGCCTGCCCCACAAGCGTCTCCATCTTTTTCCAAAGGCAGTGGCAGGATGCTGGGAAAGGAATGAGGTGGGACGTCAGCACACGGGCGTGCGAAGTCCCATACTCTCAGATCCCAGTAAACGCCACTGAGCTCATCACCCGCCCCCGCAAGCCCCTGCCCACGATTCCGGTAGCCAAAGCCCGCAAGGAAGGGTGCCCCACCACTACCAAGGGACCCGGGAATGGATTGGTATTAATACCCACAGGTCAGGTGCTGTACCAAGGGGTGCACTACGCGGTGGCCTCGGTGATTTTAAACCTCACCGAGGTGCGATTGCCAGAGTGGTGCCCCAAGGAAACGGAGCAATTGTACCAGGCCCTGTTAACAAACATGTTCAGACAGTTTTATGAATTCGACTTTGCTGATGTAGACAGAGCCGAATTGTACACCACACGAGGTCTTGGACAGGGTAGGGAGACAACGAAGGGGTACAGTAAATTATATTTTTACAGCTTTTAACACAGGGACTTCCGTCATCAACACTCTGGATGACGTGGAGCTGCAGACCCAGATTAATGGTTTGAAAACACAGTTACGAAAGATACTGACTGACAAGAACAAGGTAGTGGCTTCTGAGTTACATGAGGGCCAGGCCATGACACTACACTTAAAAGAAATTATTGCTGAGCTGGAGAAACACGCTAAAACGGTAAATGCTCTCATCAGGGAGGATCGGAATGTGTCCGATCAGGCTGCGCAGAACGAAGCTTGTGTGCTGTATGGGGCGTGGTTACTGGGCGAGGGCCGCAGTAATCTGGAGGATTTAAAACAAGGTTTAGTCCCCTCCTGGATCAGCAACAAGCACCTCGCAGCCCTCCACCCTTTTGAAAATGCATTAAGTCGGTGCCAGCTCAGACTAGCTTCAGAAGCCTACCCAGTCCCAGTGGACTGTGGACGGTCTAATCACACCATCATGGGTATGGTGGTAAGAATGCCGGTGATGGGAAAGATAGCTAAACCCACCCCGCTATACAGGGTGGAGAACATTGGAGTCATTCAGGGGGGTGCATACATTCGCTGTACAGCGGTCCCACCTTACGTCATTCGATGGGAGCATGCAATGACGGGTACCGACCTCTCGGGGTGCCGGAGCCGGGGAGCACACATCATCCTGTGTCCCCAGCACTTGAATGCCTATTCGAAACCACAGTGCGGGTTCAGAACTGCTGGCGCAAAGCCTATAAATTGCATCATGGAGGCAATGGCACAAGGCCATGTGCCCCCGCAGGTGGCATATATAGGAGGTGGGACATACTGTGTCACTACTGCAGCACCCCACTACCAACATGGACAGCACGGCTGGTGTCCGGTGAGTGACAGCAGTTTCTGTTTCAAGCCCAAGGCAGAAGTTCAAGTGGCCCAAGAGCGAATTGTCCCCATTCCTGAACCTTCCACTATTCACATCACTGTTAAAGAGAATTTCACCGATCTGTAACGATTCGTTGCACATTTTGGATATATCATTCCCCCTCTCCCTGAACACCTCACCAAGCTATTAAAAGCCATTGTCGTTTCACAGAAACATTTTTACACACTGGAGCAGAAGACTTTAGAGATAGGGGCAAACATATTGGATATAGTAACCCCACCGTGGTGGGACCTGTTCACTAATGTAGAAATCCCTTCTTGGATTAGGATAGCCTCCCACATCCTTGTAGTATGTTAGGTTTTTATTGTGATTTATTTACTGTCTGTACACTGTAAAAAGGTAAAACATTCACAGAAGTATGAGAACAGGGGAGAATGGAGAGAGCATTATGTGCGGGTAGAAGAAGAGACACCTGTTTAGATTTTTGCTGCTATTCTCCCTCCTTTTTGTTTAATGTTTGATCATGTGTGATTTTTGAGTGTACTTTATTTTTATTATTGAAGTTTATTAAGCGACTTGGTATTAATAAAAGATAATGGCCTAGAAATTCAGTCGCGTTTGCGCCCACTTATTGGCTATAGAGTGGTTTGCGCCGGAAGTTTTTTAGCGCCCGAAATTCAGTTGGTCCCTAACATCGGCATTAGCCGGTAGCGCTGCGCCGGCACCGATGACATCATCGGTGTGCGCAGTGCCCCGGTTCCAAGGCTATTCCGTCCCGATGGTCAAATTCAGTTGCGGTCGCCTCGCCCGTAGCGGCCGCAAACAGCGTTTGAAAAACGGTGCCTTGCAGCTCCGAGAGGCTGACGCATAAAGGTGGAGGGGCGGCCGGCCGCTTTCCTGGTGGCCGCCTGGCCGCACATCCCTCCCCGGACTCCTGCACCACCCCCCCGCGGCATGGGTGTCTGACTCCCGCGAGCCCGGCACTTCTCCGTGGTGCCGGGCTCATTTGCCGGGGGAATCCAGCGGCGATCTCACGGCTGCAGGCAGCTCCTCCTTAAGAGAAGGAGGCCTGCAGTACCCCAGCCTGCCGCACCGCATCGGGTGCCGCAGCAGCAGCTGGACGCCTGAAACTGACTTTCATCGCCTCAAACGAGGCGGCCAAACCCTGCAATAGTGCCCGCCTCCGTCTTGGGGCGGCGCAACTGAATTTCAGGTGGGCGCTACGGGAATCCGGGCGAGCGCAAAATTTCGGGCACTAAAGACCTGGCGCGGCGATACCGAATTTTTAGCCCAATGTGTATGAACCAGGTGGTGTAGGGGTATTAGGCCCCCCTCCACATCTGGAAGAATGTGTTTCAAGATTTTAAACCCAATGTATTGCCATCTATAGATGCTTTATGCACACTGTAGGTTTTCTGAAATGGGAAATACATGTGTCATGGGGTCATAGACAGGTAATTACAGGGGATGGTTTAATTGTGGAAGGTCAGAAAATTTTGCTCACCCAGAATTATGATACTTCAAGCAAGTTATAGTATCATCAGGGGGGACTGTAAGATTTGCAAAATTGATATTGTATTAATAAGGGTCGAATGGCAGAAGAGGCCATGATTTTAAAGACTGTTTTAAAAGAAGCCCAGGAAAAAGGGGCATTAAAAATGGCCACCAGACCCCGTGACCAACTTATTGGGACACTTTAAAATGGTTCCTGCAGTCCTCAGACAGCTTTGTGGATTCAACACACAGTAGGTTCTGGAAGCCGTTTGAGAAAACAAAACCAGACTTTAACTTATACATATAGATTGGATGCAGATCCAGTCAAGATCGGCCTGTAGATAAAGGCCATCTAAATGTTTACCCAGACAAAAGGGAACAGTTTCATATTCATGAGAAGAGCTTCAAGGACCCGTTAAGGACATCACCAGGACATTAAAAACAATGAAGGTCATTCCAGACCAGAGATGGCCCTTTACCGGCCATCCCAAAGTATTTTAAAATATAATAACTACCCCGTTGTGCTCCCAGCCCGCCAAAATTAAAACAAAAGACTAACCTGATTTGGCGCGAGATAAGGGCTTCTGATGAGAAGTATAATTGGGAGACACCCAGGTAGGAAGGGGGCTTTTCAGCCTTTCCAGCTTGTTCAGCCTTTGAGCTGGGTAAAGGGGAGCTGCTTTGGGAGAAGATCAACATGGCTCCTCTCCATCATTGGAGAGGAAGAAGAAGAAAACCAAGCCGCCATCAAGAAGGTAGTTCTAAGTCCGCATCCCGCTCCGGAGTGACCGTCGGGAAGTCACCGACCAACCCCGAATCGGGTGAAGAGGCAAATAAAAACTACAGAAGAAACATACGGGAAGATGGGGGCCAGTCCGAGGCTCCTCTGACCGGAATCGAGCAGACGATCCCCGACCCCACCGACATCCAGGCCAGCCGGTGTCCAGCCATCCCCGACCCCCACCTCAGGAGAGAGGTGTGGCGCAGCTCGCTGGGGCTCCACTAACCACGTGGAGACAGGACGCCTGAAGGGATCAAAACGCAGACCTGTTTCAAAACTCTATACACTTCCCATTGGATTGGTGAGCATGTTTCTGGCCCTTCATAATCGGATCTAGATAGGTAAAAGGGGGTGGTCATTTTGGGTATAATTAACATGAGTTGTTGTCCCTCGATGTTCTGTGTGTTTCCCCATTTCATGATAACTTTTGTAAAGTATATTATGCCTGTATCTATTTTAGCTAGTATTGCATTGTTATGATTTGTTTTTCCCTCCCATGTATCCTCTTATTTGCTTGCATTTGATTTGTTTTTCCTTACGCAATAAAATTCCATTTTGATTCATTAAACTTGGTCTACAAGAGTCTTCTCTGCATTGTAGTTCCTGCACCTAAGTCCAGTATTGAGAATCTATAGGGTGAGTGGGTCGAACCTGTTAAGTCTGTGTGTTCTAGTTGTAATTACTAACACAGACTACAAGATTAAAGTTCAACAGGTCTTTACTGGTTGGAGGTCAGGACTATACTAAATATAAATATTACTACACAGTGCTTATATACCGGTGGTCACCACCGGTATTACGTATACAGCAGCCAGAGAAAGTAGGACATCTCTTAAGGTGGAACAGGCTTAAGTTCTCTTAAGGTGGAACAGGTTACATACACCACAATCCTCCCTTTTTAGCTTAACAGTCATATCCCCATTTAACATAACATAATAACATATATAACTTCAGGTATAAACAGTTCAAAGGTTCAGTCTCTCAGGAGGCCTTCTGATTCGGTTTGGATAACGCCTTTCAGTGGTCTCTGATTCCTGTTGCTGAGGTGACTCCTCTAGTTGGTCTCCCATGCATTGGGTGTTATCATCATCAGGTACATTCCCTGCCGAGGTAGATGCTTCAGGTTCATTAACGTCTTCCACAGTTGTCTCTGTCGCAACCATGGGTTCGACCCTTGCTCTCGATTCTACCAGTTGATCCGCATGACGCCTTATCACATTGTTACCAATATCTACTGTGTACATCGGAGGTCCTTGTCTGGCCCGAATTGTTCCGGACTGCCATTTTTCGTTTCCATAGCCCCTTGCCAACACTGGTTGTCCTACGTCGAAACTTCGAGTGGTCTTGTTATTAATATGCCGGAACTGTTTGTTTTCCACTTCCCTCCGCACATTTGGTTTTAACAAGTCCAACCTGGACCGCAACCTCCTGTTATAAAACATCATGGCAGGACTTTGGTTAGTCACTGCATGAGCGGCGTTTCGATATGCCATTAGGGAATTGTCCACCTTGTGCTGTAGCGGAATCTGATCATCGTTCATGGCCTTTATTGCCTTTTTGAATGTTTGGACAAATCTCTCGGCCAACCCGTTTGTCGCCGGATGATATGGGGCAGAGGTATAATGTTTCACCCCATTCTTCTTTAAGAATTTTTGGAATTCTTCCGACACGAACTGTGGTCCATTGTCCGAACAGATCTGTTCTGGCAATCCGTTCCTTGCGAATATTGTTCTTAACACCGCAATTGTCTTTTCTGAAGTAGTGGTATTCATCTTGATCACTTCTGGCCATTTGGAATGTGCGTCCACCGCAATTAGGAACATGGAGTCCATGAATGGACCAGCAAAGTCAATATGTACGCGTTGCCATGGGGCTGAAGGCCATTCCCATGGGTGTAGTGGTGCGATCGGAGGTGCATTTTGCACTTTTTGGCACCCAGCGCAGCTTTTCGTCAACTCCTCTATCTGTTGGTCAATACCCGGCCACCATACATAAACCCTAGCAAGACTTTTCATCTTAACTCCCCCCAGATGACCTTCATGCAGTTCTTTTAGAACTCTTTCCCTTAACTTGGGAGGAATAATCACTCTTGTCCCGTACATCAAAGTACCATGGCAGACGGACAGCTGGTCTCGCCTTGCCGAGAATGCCGGTAACAGAGGATCACCACGTGTTGGCCATCCTTTCACTGTCACCTCGTAGACTCTGGACAGTGTCGGGTCGTTCCTGGTTTCTTTTTCAATACTTGCATTGGTGACTGGTAAACACTCGATGATGGTCGAATGAAATAACTCAACAGGGTCAACTTTCGTCGTTTCTTCTTCTTCTTCAGGTAGTGGCAGGCGCGACAGCCCATCAGCATTGCCATGCTGCTTCGTACCTTTGACTTCTATTTGATATTGATGTGCCCCTAGGAAAAGGGACCATCTCTGGAGACGCTGTGCTGTCATCACTGAAACACCCTTCTTAGGGTTAAAAATGGATACCAACGGCTGATGGTCTGTCAGAAGTGTGAATTTTTGGCCCTGCAGGTAATGATTAAACTTCTTCACTCCCCATACAAGGCTGAAAGCCTCCCTATCGATCTGCGCATAGTTGCGCTCAGCGGAGGTCAATGATCTGGATGCAAACGCGACTGGCCTTTCCGTGCCATTTGGCAACTTGTGTGAGAGTACTGCCCCAATACCATATGGAGAAGCATCACAAGCCAACCGAATGTCGGGTTGAAGTGAGCCAACACTTCCTCGGAGGTGATCAATTCTTTGCTTTTGCGAAATGCCTTCTTACAGTTTTCGCTCCATTCCCATGGTACCCCCTTCTGTAAAAGAGCGTTTAGCGGGTGCAGTACCGTGGATAGATTTGGTAGAAATTTATGGTAATAGTTAATCAATCCTAGAAACGACCTCAACTGAGAGACATTATCCGGAGCGGGAGCCTTTACAACTGCCTCTATCTTGTCAGGAGACTTATGAAGCCCCTCCCGGTCAATGACATGACCACAGTACGAGATCCGCTTCTGGAAGAACTCACATTTCTGCCGATTAACTCTAAGTCCATACTCTTTCAGTCTGTTGAGCACCAGTTCCAAGTTTGCGAGGTGTTCTTCATCACCATCACCTGTAATCAGAATATCATCCAGGTAACATTGTGTGCCTGGAATTCCCTGTAATACCTGCTCCATGGCCCTCTGCCAAATTGCTGGAGCCGATGCCACTCCAAAAACCAGCCTATTGTACCGGTACAAACCTCGATGCGTGCTGATCGTGAGGTATTGGCGTGACTCTTCTTCAACCTCCATCTGGAAGTACGCCTGCGCCAGGCCTATCTTGGTGAAGTGTTTCCCGCCAGACAACGAAGCAAAAATATCCTCAATCCGCGGAAGCGGATACTGCACCGTGTGAAGCACCGGATTAACGGTGATTTTGAAATCTCCACAGATGCGAACCTTCCCTGGTTCTCCTGGCTTGTTGCTCGAAGGACGTTTCATAACGGGAACAATGGGCGTAGCCCACTCACTCCAATCTACCTTAGACAGTACACCTGAACATTCTAGCGCTTCCAGTTCCGCTTCTACAGTAGGTCGTATTGCATAGGGTACCGGTCTGGCTTTAAAAATTTTTGGGTGTGCATGTTCATCAATCTTGATGTTTGCCGTAATTCCTCTGTGTTCCCAGTCCCTGCTGGAACACCTCTTTAGCATCATCCAATATTTTGGACAATCGTTTAGGTTTGACAGCTGTTTCCCCGGAATCTACCGTTAGTGCCTTCAAGGAGTGCCAGTCCATATTCATTTTCCTAATCCACTCCCATCCCAGTAGTGGTGGACCTCCTTCAGGTAGCACATATAAGTCCATTACTTGGCTTTCTTTGCCCTTGTGGACCACTTTTACCTCTATCTTTCCGATGGGGTGCACTCTTTGCCCCGTGTATGTTTTCAATATAATCTCCGTATCCCGTAGGGGAATATGTAGGAATAACCTTTTGTAATCTTTCTTATTCATGACCGTCAATGCCGATCCAGTGTCCAATTCCATCTTTACTTGGACTCCTGCTATCTGAAGGGTGACCCAAATTGTCTGGAGATCTGCATCCTTACCAACGTTGTGTACTCTTAAGCTACCCAGTTCATTACTGCTAGCGTCTGAATCTGACTTCTGTTCGGTCGAACTGTTCTTTGTCACCTTGTGTACCTTTATGTATTTTCCTTGCGGTGTCTTTTTGTTGCTGGTCTTCTTTCCTGACCGGCATACTTTAGCTATGTGGCCAAGCCTGCCACACGTTCTGCATTCTTGGTTTTTAAACCAACACTGGTTCTGATCGTGCGTTGTCTTTCCACAACGATAACATTTTACAGTACTCAAACCCAATTTATTTGTACTGAGTTCCGGTGACCGTAGCTGCATTACTGCCGTGCCGCTCACTGCGGCTTCGTGTGCTGCTGCCATAGTGACCGCTTTCTCAAGCGTCAGCTCATTTTCCTCGAGCAGTCGCTTTTGTGTATCTTCTTTTAATAAACCACACACAAATTTATCTCGTAGCGCCTCTGTCAGTCTCGTTCCAAACTGACAGTACTTTGCTAGCTTACGCAATTCCATTAAATATTCAGCATTGCTTTCATCCTTCAGCTGCCGTCTGCTGTAAAATTTAAATTGTTCCGCTAGCATCAGCGGCGTGGGGTTTAGATGATTTTTCAGGACAGTAACAATCTCCTCGAACGTCTTATCCGCCGGTTCATCTGGTGATAAAAGGTGTTTCAATTGCCCGTATGTCTTCGCACCCATTAAGTTTAATAATGTTAGTGCTTTCTCTTCATCTGGGATTTTATTTGCTTTACAATAATTTTGTATGCGTTCTACATACATGGCCCAATCTTCGATGTCGCTATCAAAGGTATTAATGTTCCCATGTTTAGGCATCGTTGCAATTTAATTTATTTTTATTTTTATCCAAGATGGCGGCTTCCCGCTCTCGTCTTCATCCTCCGCCTACAAAATGGCGGTTTTCCCGCGCTTGGCGGTCTTCACCCGTCCCCCAACGCTGTCTCCGCTTCACCGCGGCTCTCGCGCCTTCAGTTGCCCCAGACGTTGCGCCTTTTTAGCCCGAATGCGGCCCGGCCCTTATCACCAGCCGCGATCGATGTCCCCGCGCTGCGCCTTTCGGCCCGAATGCGGCCCGGCCCTTATCTCCGGTCGCGATCGATCTCACCCCCCTATTCCTCCATCTTCCCTCCCCGTCTGTACAGCCAACGCGGCCGACTTTCTGGTCGCGTCGCTGCCCGGCTTACCCACCACCGAGGTAGAAAGAAGATAGCTGACAGACGCTGATGGAGGTTTCGAGTTCAGGATGTCTTCTGCACTCTGGTTTCTCGATGTCTGCCGCGCGACGTGTCTTCCTGCAGGGTGATGAGGGTGGAAGCCTCTCTTCGACGTCCGTTCTGTGGATGAAGCCGCCGTGGATATAAACTGCCGCAGGGTAAGAATCGGACTCGTCGCCACTGTTAAGTCTGTGTGTTCTAGTTGTAATTACTAACACAGACTACAAGATTAAAGTTTAACAGGTCTTTACTGGTTGGAGGTCAGGACTATACTAAATACAAATATTACTACACAGTGCTTATATACCGGTGGTCACCACCGGTATTACGTATACAGCAGCCAGAGAAAGTAGTACATCTCTTAAGGTGGAACAGGCTTAAGTTCTCTTAAGGTGGAACAGGTTACATACGCCACAGAACCACTCAAGGCTTTACTGTGTAAGAGAGAGAGGCCTCTGGCGAGAGAAACCTCTGCGACCTCGGAGAGAAAACCCCTTACACAGGCAGTAGCGAGGTGTATTAAAGAGGAAACAACATCATTTATTTTTTTCAAATGGACTCTGTACTCTATGCAAAGATGACAAGACATTTTAACTTAATATGAAACATAACAGGGCCAAATTTTATGTGCAGCCCTCACTGAAAATATAGGGCGCGATCTTGCGAGCCCTGGGAAGGCAGGCATGGAGGCGGGACAACCAGTAAATATGGCAGAATCTGGGGGTGGGTGCCCAACCCGCCCTCATCCCACCTCTGTGCCATCTTGCCAGGAGGTGGGTAGCCGACCTGCGCCGGGTCCCATCTCCTTGGAGGCAGGAAGGGGATTACAGCCACTTAACTGCCTGTTAACAGGTAGTTAACAGGCAGATAAGAGGATTATCCCCATTTTACCCACACAAGCGCGGGCTTCCCAAAGGCTCCGAAACCCGCCAGGGTCATCGCGGTGAGCAGTGGGTCTGCAGGGGTCAGAGGGGTCCAAAAGTGTGCTGTGGACGTGAGTGATGGGTGCAAGTCTGGAGAGGTGAGTATGCGAGGTAAGTGGAAAGTGTTAGAAAAAGTTTACTTACATTTGTTTCTTCCTGCAAGTTTCTAAAGTAGAGTATGCGGAGAGTCTCGCACCACCGCGGTAGAGATGACAGATGGCCGTTGCATTCTCCAATGCAACAACCATCTAATTTCTGCAAAATAAAGAGGTTTGATGAGTCATGAATTCAAGAACTCATCAAACTACGGAGAATGTCAGTGTTTGACAGCGTTCCAGAGCTGTCAAACGATGACAATTCATCTGTCTAAAATTTTGGACAGATGAAACGTCATATGCTGACGTTCTTTGTAAGTGGCTTTCCCTTAAATGGCCTGCTAAGCCCGCTGGGCGGGCTTATCAAGGTCAATCAAGGGAAAATAGCGTGGGTTGGCCACAAATCGATGGAGGCGGGACATCGACCCACCAAGCAGCAGTCCCGCCTCCAACGCACACCCATTGGCAAAATCGCTCCCAGAGTGTCCCAAACACAATTGGTCACTGTGGCACATTTGCATTGTGCTGTGTTTATGATGGAGTGGCAGGTATAGTATTAGCTCAGTTCACTCAAATTTTCATCAGCTTTAAGGCTAACACTAGCCTCGACCCCATGCTGAACATGACAGTAGCTTAGAGCTGTGTAAAAGGAACACACGGTAATATTAAGATGTGGGTGGGTTCACTTTCCATCGGGGTTTCTTCCGCTCGTCATAACTTCATCAAAAAAGCTGCAGAAAGCCAAGAAAAATGGTGGATATTCATTCTTCAGGTTTTTAAAATCTCACTTACTGATCCAAAGGTAACAACCTTTGGCCCACTGTTTTATGTGAAGACCCCAGTCTTGAGATCAACCAAAACTATTGCAAATTTTGTAGCAAACAAAGGGAATTATTTTTTTGAAAGATACAAGGGCATAGTTATCTTTGTTTCTCACCACAAAATACTTTTTCCTTCTGTAAACTATTTGAAGCTTCTATTTGGTGCGTTGAACTCTTGAACAAGTTTCTAGCCGGGCTGGGCTAGATCATTGGGAAAACCTGCAACAGTTTTGAGTGATGGGGGCCACAAGTCATCCGTGCTACTCACCGGTCTTTAAGCCAACATCTATCTGATGCACAAGTCTTAACAAATATTAATTTGAGCTTAAATTTGCCCACTTCCCCCAAAAATAAAAAGGTACTCTCTAAGTCTCAGTGTTGCAGTCATTAAGGTTTGTTTTTGCTCATTTCCTCCTACTCCTCCTCCATTCCTGAAGGCGCTGACTCCTGCTCAGATATAGTTATACAAACTTCAAACACCCTCCAATATTTCAGCCAAGCAGCTTGAGTGAGCGGAGGCGATGAACGTTAGGAAGCAACTTGACTACCTTGGCTTAGATGAACTAACTCAGCACAGATTGGAAATCAAACCTGGGATATTCTGGTCAGTGTGACTTTTTAACACCTGTGTGGCTTTTTTAAAGCATTCTATGAATTAGCTGGCAACAATTAAATAAATCATGCACAAGCTGTTTAGTTCTGTTGATATTAAAAAGACAACTGGCATATCCATTTCATATAGTTATGCAAAGACCCTTTTCACTAAGCAGGTGAAACAAACATGCTCAAACTGTAATTTTTGTATACCTTAAAAAATGAACATTGGGAACAGGTTAAGGCCATTAGGCCCAATAAACCTGCCTTTATTATTTAATTTCAACCCTCTTCTCAAACCTTTCCATTGTATCACTCACTTTCATCTTTCTCTCAAAGCTTGTAGTTGACTTTTGAACCCATTTATACTATTTGCTTCAATGAACTCTCTTGGAATCTTATTCCATATTTAACCCTTTGGGTAAAACAGCGGATTTATTTTATTAGGAAATATTATTTGGCATATTGATGTAGATTTTCAACGGTGCCCGGGCATAAAACTGGCATTGAGGATTATCCACCCATTATACTATCAAAAAATCTTACACCTGCATATCCTGGTCCAATTATTCTCTACTTTTTAACCCCACTTCAATGAAGGCTACACTTGGTCTTGAGTTCCTGTTTGCAATGCCATAGGAGGTTGACTAGTAGTGTGCTAATCCTGTAGCAGACTCTCTCTACACACAGTACAACATAGGGCACACTCTGGGCTTGATTTTAATAGCCCTGAGGAGGCAGGTTTGGAGGTGAGTCTGTTGGGAAAATTGGCTTGAGGCACCCAACCCGCCTCCATCCCGCCCCCACCCAATTTTCCTGAGTGTCTGTTTAGCTGCCCCCAAACTGACCCGTCTCCAACCAGTGGGACAGGTAGTTAAGGCAGTTAACAGCCTGTTAACTGCCTTGCTAATCCTATTTTCATAGTGGTTTCCCATTTTCCTGCTTCTGGCTCCTGTTCCCTGACTTGTCAGAAACAGGCCAGGTTCAAGGAGACGAGTTGCTGGAGGACATGATTTATATTGACGTCTGTACTCGAATCTCTAAGACACCTCTGCATCCCTCACACTACCATTCAAATAACCCTGTGGGTTCCTGAAGGTATTGTATAAGGACAATGAGGGTGAATTTCTGCAGAGGTTCTCTTTTTGAAAGAGTTGCAGAAATCCTGGGTAAATAGCATAAATGGTGCTTATGCTGATTTTATGGGGTTTCCGTGACTCTTCCACCAAAGTTATGTTGGATGAGCAGGAGAACCACTGCAGAAATTCAACCGAATGTCTTTGAAGCAATATCCAATCAAGCAATGGTCAGAAATAGTGACATCACTTCTTAAGCATCATTGTCCATTCATTGACAATTCTACCTGATCTCCATTCAAATTACCCTTCCCTTATCCAGGTTTATATGGAGTGTCTCATGGTGCAGATCTGGAAGAAATAAATTATAATGATGTAGTGTGTGCATTTATAGACATTCCCTTATTTCAGTATGTGCCAATGTTTCATATTAGTCTGAGCATGAACATTTACAGACAGTCACATAACAATTAGTAACTGACAGTGAATCAATTGGGCATCCTGTTAATCTAAACTGGAGCCAGGCTGTCTGCAAGATGGAATTTGTAAAGTAGTAGGAACTGTTGAATGTGAAGTTGCTTTAAACTTTAAAGAAATTATTCCTTTTTTTCATTCAATCTTGGATTTTAACAAACCCTAAAGTAAGGGGGTAATTCTGACTTTGTGCGATTGTGTAAGATGGGCAATAGTGAGCTGGCAGCCTGTTTTACATCACTCTCGATTTTTATTTCCATTGGCGTCTCGCTATCACCTGTTTTATACTATTGGACAAAATCAAAATTACCTCATGGGCTTTACTAAAATGGTCAGCACAAAGTCAAAGACCTATTAATTGCAAACGTACCCAATAGAGGTCATTTGATAATAAATCATAATAGACAGGTTGTTGCTAAATTGAGATACATGGATGGACTGCAGAGACCTCTTAAAATTCAATGTTTTAAACACAGGTGCTGGTGTTTGATTTTCTGTTTATCACAGAGATGGGAGAGGCAGAAATTTTTGCAGTCAAGCCAAACCCAAGGCTTGGTACTAAAATCCATAACATGACTGAGGCAATAGAAGTAAAATAAAACACAAAAAGGAAACACACTGAGTGCAAATATGTCTTAATTAAAAGCAGAGATTAGAGTTACTGCTATGAGTCTAAACTTCTGTTTGTGATTAGAGCAGGTGAGCAGCAGGAGAATCTGGCATCTGGCAATTGGCAGATCTCAAGGCATCTGAATGTGAAACGCACCCTTTGGCCGGCACTGTACTGTTATTCTCAGCTATCCTCCTAATTCTGTGTCAACAACAACAACAAAAACAACTTGTACTTATATAGCATCTTTAACCTAGTAAAACATCCCAAGGTGCTTCACAGGGGTTTCTCTAAAAATGAAAAAAAAATCTAGGACTCACTGCCCTTAACTGAGTCATTGCTCTCTCTCAATCACACACCCTTTTCTTTTTTTTTATAAGTTGTTTGTTGTCCCCTCCACTTTTTTCTCCTTTTCTCCTCAAGGCTCTGACTCATTCGCAGTTATAGTTTCATGTGTGCTGACTACCCTATAGTACCACTCCCAAATGACTTTTTAAAAAATTTGTTCCTGGAATGTGGGCGTCATTGGCAAGGCCAGCATTTAGTGCCCATCCCTAACTGCCCTTGAGAACTGTTCTTCATGTGCAAGCTTAGGTTGTATCAGTAGACCATTTGACCAGGCAGAGCTCATCTTGAACTCGCACAATATCTATATGCGCAGATTATCCACCAGAGGTTACTGGATAAGGACCAGGAGTGGAAACCTTGGCTGAGATCGGTTGCCGCACCCCAACCACGACCTTGGCTGAAACTTGCTAGTTCAGCATAAACTGGATATTGAGTTGGAAATTGGCATTGTTTTTATTATCACTCTGGAGAGAAGGTCATTAAAGACAATAAGAAAGGGAATAGCAAACAGACCGAAACATGAAGGGGGGTGAAGTTCTGTGGGGGTTCTCCCACTCGTTTGCTGTTTTACCGGGGTTTTCTGCAGCTCCCCTACTGAAAGATACGGAGGACGGGAGGCGGGAGAACCCCTTGGAAATTCACACCCCAAAACTTTTGCACTACACCATGCTGGAGCGGGGTGGGGGGAGGTGTTGGGGGAGGGGAAACTTAAACAGATGAAGTTAATCAGAAAACAAGAGAAATTCAAGCAGTCATTGTTAACCAGGGAGCAGGAGGCAAAACTGAATAACACATGTATTTTAAAGTCCAGGAATGAGCAACAAGCAGGAAGAAATGACTAACAAATTCCAACAGAGCACCTACATTTCAATTCACTTGTATTTATGGCAGTTATGATGTTCTATTTTTCAAAGGTTATAAGTAAAGAATTTATAAGGGTAAACCTGGTGTATGTCTGGTTCTTGTGTGTATTAATGCTATTGCATATTCACAGTGGTATGTTACCACTGGGAGTGATTAAACACTTATGCAGCAATTATTTCTGCTCTGCATTTCCCTGCAATTTTTAATCCTTTAATCCAGCTCTGATGCAATCCAACTCATTGAGTAAAACATAAATTAAATTAATTATTAAAATCAGTTTATTAGATTATAAATTAGACTAGTACTGTATTGTTGCAACTTTTTCAGGGGGCTAAATGTATGCTGAGTAAGCTATTTTTGAAATAGGCATTAATATCTCTTATCCTGCACTACACTGATACACCATAATTATCCCATAATTTTATGACTAACTGTGAATCTGCTGCCAATCATACAACTGTTAAATCCTTCACTATGATATAATATGTTTCATTTTAGGTAGATTAATTATTGTGACATACTTGAAACTGCCAGCAATGATTACACTACATGATACACTTGATTTTTTTTTATTCGCTTATTAGATCTGGGCGTCGCTGGCAGGGCCAGCATTTATTGCCCATCCCTAATTGCCCTTGAGAAGGTGGTGGTGAGCCACCTTCTTGAACTGCTGCAGTCTGTGTGGTGAAGGTGCTCCCACAGTGCTGTTAGGGAGGGAGTTCCAGGATTTTGACCCAGTGACGATGAAGGATATACTTCTAAGTCAGGATGGTGTGTGACTTGGAGGGGAACTTGCAGGTAGTGGTGTTCTCATGTGCCTGCTGCCCTTGTCCTTCTAGGTGGAAGAGGCCGCGGGTTTGGGAGGTGCTGCCGAAGAAGCCTTGGCGAGTTGTCGCAGTGCATCTTGTAGATGGTACACACTGCAGCCACGGTACACCGGTGGTGGAGGGAGTGAATGTTTAAGGTGATGGATGGGGTGCTAATTAAATGGGCTGCTTTGTCTTGGATGGTGTTGAGCTTCTTGAGTGTTGTTGGAGCTGCACTCATCCAGGCAAGTGGAGAGTATTCCATCATACTCCTGATTTGTGCCTTGTAGATGGTGGAAAGGCTTTGGGGAGTCAGGAGGTGAGACACTCGCCGCAGAATACCCAGCCTCTGAACTGCTCTTGTTGCCACAGTATTTATGTGGCTGGTGCTGGAGTATTTAAAGGTGCATTAACAATTTGAATGGTATTTTGAATTTTTACACTATCTACATTTTTAAACCAATTCGTTAGTACAATGCAACTCTCACTATGCATTCCTGACCATAAAATGTGACAAAGTAATCAAGATTCATTGCACTGTCTCCAACTCTAGTGGAAAGTCTTACATTCCTCGGTGTTTTCTCCCTCCTATAACCTTGAGTCTTTTATAACCCAACTTTCTGAGTTACCTCATCTTCTCTCTCACTCCTTCACCTTTACTTTGGACTTCACCCCGCCTGTAAATACCTCAATAAGAATAGATTTTTACTGTTGGCCAAGATAGTGATATTTATGCAGGTATCTCTATTGGACTCAACCTGCTGGAATACGTTTTGAGTCTTCCTGTGGTTTTGGAATAAAACACAATCAATTTTTTGTTGCTCTTGGTGCACTGTTGCCTTCCAGTTCTCTAGAGACAGCCGGTGATGCCATCTCGTTCAGTGTGGAAGGAATAATTATGGCAGATCTTCAATTGGAAAGAATTATATATTCCCTTTGTATACCTCAGGCTAACTTTATCTGTGCATAGTCTCTTTTTTTGAATTATTGCCCACAGAGGGAATGCATGTTACACTAGTCCGACTATTCTAGTTGACCCTTAGGGTGTGCTCTATTACTGGACTTACTGATGCTATGGTTCTGGAAAGCTCTGCATTGCTTCCCCCAATTCTTTATATGAGGGGAGGTGTCATTATCCAAGTATTGCCTTGGTTGTACTTCCTATATTATTGTTTATCGAATTTGCTCTGATTTTTACCCTCCATAGACATGGGAGTGAAACTGGACCCAATTTCCCCCATTTCTTGGGCACAAAACGGGGACAAAAAGGTCCAATTTGTCCCAAGGACGCCAGAAAAATGTAAATTGGCTTGGGCCATCTTAAAAGGCATTAGGCTCCTCACATATGTTACTAAGGGGCCTGTTGAAGGACCCTGCTTCTAAAATTGGTCAAAAGGTAGGCGGAGTCTGCACTGCGCAAGCTCTGACTGGTTTTTCCGCCTCTAAAGTGGTCTTAACAGTGGTCCTTAAAGGGACTGCCAAAGACAAGGTAAATAAACTTTTTTTCACTCACTTCAACACCGCAGGCCAATGTTGCCCTCTCCCCCCTCCCTACTATTCGACTCTTCCCCTGGGCATAACTGCTGATTGGCAGCCATAACTTGACAATTTCATGGAAATGAGAGTCAAGTTTGGACGATCCATGGGCCGATCTCTTCGGGTGCGCATTGTAGTTGCGCCGTCCATTTTGCACCCATAGTTGGGCAGTAACCAATTTCTCCCCCATAATCCATTTTTCTACCCCCAAATACTTCTTTTCTCCTTTTGTACTGATCCTTTGGAGACTTACAATGATGCCTAAAACTTTTCTCTATGTAAATGCTGTAACTTGGTATCCTGGTCCCAATGACCATTGGCAATATTGGGTCTGAAAAGGCTTATGATCCTTTTGACTAAATCCTTGTTGAGATTTTCACTTCAATACCTCCTGTCTTGGTTTATATGCAGTTTCAACATTACTATTGATTGGCTTAATATTGAAATTTAATTCAATTTTGCGGCCTATTTTTAAAAATATTCTCTGATGAAAAGAAAATGTGTGTAGTGCAACAATGGGGAAACAACTTTCTTTAGAAAATTTCTCAGGGATTTTTTTCTCTGATTCAGCTTTTTGCCTATCCAATATATAATGCCATGTTGTAAAATATAGCCCATAATTTGCTGGAATTGGGCATTTGGCCCTGAACGCCATAAGTTAGATCGTTGTGCACCAGTGGTGTTTCACGCCAAGGTTTCCTGGAGAGCTGATTAGAATACGTCACAGTGAGGTTAGTGGCGATTAGGAAGTGACGCAGCCAATGACGAATGACAAATGTTTGCTATTAATTCCAATTTCGATCACTTGAACAGTATTGCATTATTCATCCACTTTTTATTCTGGTTTATAACAAGTCCCATTTGGAGAACTCATTACAAATCTGTTAGTCAGGATATTTAGTTAGTTTTCTAAAGTTATTCCTGGGTGGAACATGGGCTGCATGTGTGGCTGCAGGTACCTGAGCTAAATGAAGACTTCTAAATTGTTTTCAGATGTTGGTGGGAAAATTCATTGCAAAGCATAGGTCCCCTGGTTTTTGCAGGGGAAATATATTAAAAACTCAATGCGAGATCTGTAGCTAGTAATTATTTAATAATTAATTTCTCAGATATCACTGCCTTAAATTCAGAGCAGCTATAGCTGCACGGTCTCTAATAGTCGTTGTAACTCTTTAAATAGATCAATTTTACATTTAGTCCCTCAAGAAAACATTTACTGATGCACTATCCTGTTGATGTGGAATTGAATGTATTTATCAATATGAATTCTGAAAGAAACAAATATTAGGATTGATACTGTTGTGTATGTAATAGGTATGTTACTTTAAACCTATGGCCAGGGCAGCACTACTTTGTAGGGCGTAGTGATACCGTAGTACCACTCCTGGCCATAGGGGTATAAATAGTACTGTGGGTACTGATCTCCCCTCAGTTTCCCGCCTGTTGGTATTAAGTAAAGACCTACATTGAATCTTCCAAGCTGTCTCGTCATTATTGCATTAAGTATAGACACATACTTTATACTGGCGACGAGTAAGGTTCGAACTCATCAGTACACGGTGCAACAAAGGAACGGTAGTAGTACGGAGAGAGAAGGAGAGAGGCTTCTTACCAGCCAGCCTGTAGAGTCCAGTGTCGACCGAAGGAGGCCGCCCAGCACTCCGGGTTCGGGAGGAGCGGCAGCAACGGAGCGAGAGAGAGAGGTTTCCAGCGGCGGCTGCGGCAGCTGAGAGAAGAGGCTGAACGGGCGCTCCAGCCACGGGGCAAAAGTCCACCCAGGGCCAGGTAAACTGAAATCCTTCCCGGGGAACGGGAGCTGCAAGGGCCAGAACGGGCAGGCGATCTGGGGAACAAACGGAGCCACAAGGACTAGCGGGCCACGAGAGGGGAAGGTCGTTGTTAATAGCAGCGGTGGCAATAACGGGAGCTGCAAGGGCCAAAAATAACAACGCTGGAGAGAGGTCGTTGACAGCAGAGGGAGAAAAGGCGGGAAAAACACCATCTAGTGGAGAAAGCGGGAAAAGTTTTTTTTCTCTTCAAAAGTTTAAAATGGCTAAAGAAGGTTGTTTGTTAGCATTTGTTGAGGACACAGAAGAGTGGGATGCCTATATCGAAAGGAATGAACTTTATTGCATTGTAAACAAGGTGGAAGATGACCAAAAGGTAGCAACCTTATTAAATTTGATGGGGGCAAAAACATACGGTCTGCTGAGGAATCTTCTTACTCCAGACAAGCCAGCAGACAAAACGTATGCCCAAATTGTTGATACGTTAAGGGAACATTTAAACCCTAAGCCACCATTTATAGCGGAAAGGTACCGCTTCTACAGACGCGACCAAAGGAATGATGAGTCGCAGGCAGCCTATTTAGCTGAGCTCAGACGGTTGTCCAAACATTGCCAGTTTGGAGCCATATTGGCAGACGCGATCAGAGACAGATATGTCTGTGGCATGTTAAATGAGAATACACGTAAACGGTTGCTAGCCAAGAAACAGCTCAGCCTAGATCAGGCGATTGAAATAGCATCTACCCATGAAGCAGCAGCACAGGGTGCTGCTCAAATACGACAGAACACAACCGGCTATGACACCCATGAGGTGACATTTCACAAAGGTAAATGCTACCGTTGTGGCAAAACCACCCACGACCAAAGTAATTGTTGGTTTCGTGATAAAATATGCCGGCAGTGTGGGAAAAAGGGGCATATAGCGAAAGTTTGTCGGTCTGGTATGAAACCCAATCGTGGGGGCAATCCGAGCAGTACCAAGGCAAGGACAAAAATACATAAGATGTCTGACAGTAGCTCAGACGAGTCACAGGAAGGCACAAAAGCAGAGCCTAAAGGTCTGGGATGTCTCAAGTTATATGGTGTAGACAAAACGGAGGACCACAGCACAAAATGAAGGTAGCAGGCATCGAAGTTAATATGGAGCTGGACACGGGTTCAGCCCTATCAGTAATTAATGAACAAGATTATAACAGGCTGTTCAAACGCATTCCCTTAAAGGATACGGAAATTAAATTAAAAACATATACGGGACAAAAAGTTTACCCGAAGGGAAAAATGCAAGTAACAGTTAAATACAATGGCAGAAAAGTGCCAGGACTTTATTTATACGTCCTACCAAACGGTGGACCACCACTTTTGGGTAGGGAATGGATAAGAAAAATCCATTTTGACTGGAAGTCGATACACGAGTTAAAAGTGGAGACCACCACGGATGATACAACCATTACAAGCAGGCTGTCGAAACTATTGTCAAAAACGCCAGAGGTGTTCCAACAAGGGCTGGGGACCTTAAAGGACATTAGAGCAAAAATAACTATTGCTCAAGACACAAACCCCAAGTTTTGTAAGGCCAGACCGGTGCCTTATGCCATTCGGCCAGCGGTGGAAGCAGAACTGGATGCCTTAGAGAGTGCAGGTGTCCTTACAAAGATTGAGTGGAGCGAGTGGGCCACGCCCATCGTCCCAGTTATAAAGAAATCTGCAAATATCACACCGGGGGAACCAAAGAAGGTTCGCATTTGCGGGGATTTTAAGATAACTATTAACCCAGTCCTGCACACGGTACAGTATCCGCTGCCGCGGATAGAGGACATATTCGCATCGTTAGCTGGGGGTAGACACTTTACGAAGATTGACCTTTGTCAAGCTTATTTACAGATGGAGGTGGAGCAGGACTCGAAAAAGCTCCTAACGATTAACACACACAAGGGATTGTACCAGTACAATCGCCTGGTATTTGGTGTGGCGTCTGCCCCGGCAATATGGCAGAGGACCATGGAACAGGTCCTACAGGGCATTCCAGGAACGCAATGCTACCTGGATGACATCCTGGTGACAGGACAAGCGGATAACGACCACCTCGCTAACCTGGAGCGAGTACTTCTGCGGTTACAACAATACGGACTCAGGGCGAACAAGCAGAAATGTGAGTTTTTCCAGGAACGTATCTCATACTGTGGTCACATTATAGATAAGGAAGGCCTGCATAAGTCACCGGAAAAGATCGAGGCAGTAGTGAAGGCCCCGCCCCCTGAGAATGTATCTCAGTTACGATCATTCTTAGGTCTTATAAACTATTACCATAAGTTCCTCCCGAACTTATCATCCATTTTACATCCACTAAATTCATTGCTGCAAAAGGGAGTCTCCTGGAATTGGGACGAAGCGTGTGAGGCTGCTTTTAAAAAGGGTAAACAACTCATTACATCCAAGGAAGTGCTCGCACACTTTGACCCAAAAATGCCAATGAGGTTGGCATGTGACACCTCCCCATACGGTATAGGGGCAGTGTTGTCACACAAATTTCCCAACAGGACGGAGAGGCCAATAGCATTTGCGTCAAGGTCGTTAACTACAGCCGAAAGAAACTATGCGCAAATCGACAGGGAAGTCCTCAGTCTGGTGTGGGGTGTAAAAAAATTCCACCACTACCTGCATGGGCAACGTTTCACACTACTGACGGATCATCAACCGTTGGTGTCGATATTTAATCCAACAAAAGGGGTGCCCCTGATGACGGCCCAAAGGCTACAGAGATGGTCACTGTTCTTAGGAGCACACCAGTACCTTATCGAATATAAGGGTACCAAACAGCATGGCAATGCGGATGGCCTGTCGCGGCTACCCTTGCCTGCCGAGATCAAAGAGCTAGTACAGGACCCCGTGGAAATATATCATACGGCTGTTATGGAACACTTGCCCATCACCAGCCAATGTATCGAGCGGGAAACACGGAACGACCCGACATTGGCAAGGGTTTACGAATTAACCGTGAAAGGCTGGCCGGCGCAGGGTGACGCATCATTGCCGGCGTTTTCGGCAAGGAAGGACCAGTTGTCCGTCTGCCGGGGCACATTGATGTGTGGAGCCAGGGTGGTGGTCCCTCAAAAATTACAACATAAAGTGTTGCAGGACTTACACGAAGGTCATCTGGGGGTTGTCAAAATGAAAAGCCTCGCCAGAGCCTACGTCTGGTGGCCCGGCATTGACAGGGACATTGAGGAAGTAGCAAAAGCGTGCCAAGGGTGCCGGATGCCCCACTACATCCGTGGGAGTGGCCCACAACGCCGTGGCAAAGGATCCATGTGGACTTCGCTGGCCCCTTCCTGGATGCGATGTTCCTTATTGTAGTGGACGCCCATTCAAAATGGCCAGAGGTCGTAAAGATGTCATCAACGACAGCCGAAAAGACGGTCGCAGTCTTAAGGACCATTTTTGCCCGAAACAGGGTGCCCGAGCAAGTCTGTTCGGACAATGGGCCACAATTTGTGGCAGAAGAATTTCAAGCATTCCTAAAAAGGAATGGAGTGCGACATTATACGTCCGCACCATATCATCCGGCTACAAATGGGCTGGCAGAGCGATTTATACAGACTTTTAAAAAGGCCATCAAGGCGATGGGGGAGGAAAGGTTGCCACTACAACACAAGGTGGACAACTTCCTATTCGCATACCGTAATGCTGCACATACGGTGACCAACCAGGCCCCCGCCGTCATGTTCTTTAATAGAAGGTTAAGGTCTCGCCTTGAATTGCTCAGACCAAACATTCGGAGAGATGTGGAAAACCGAGTATTTCCTAGGGCTCCTGACAGACAGACACGGAGCTTCGAGGTGGGGCAGCAAGTGTTGGCCCGTGATTATAGGAATGAAAAGTGGCGGTCTGGTACGATAAAGGCCCGCCAGGGACCCTTGATGTACACAGTTGAGACAGGGGAAGGCATAATCAGACGACATGCTGATCAACTTGTGGAGTCCAGAAACCCAACTGATTCACTACCTCAAACGTCTCAGCACATTGTTACAGCGGAATCACGGCCCAGCTCGTCGTTACAGAGGTCTCAGGATTGCGAGGAGTTCAGCACTCCAGTGATCTCCACGGCACAGGATGTGCCATCAGACACCGACGAGTCCAGCGATGAAGGGGTGACGGAAGTACCGCCGCCTACACCGAGACCGACTAGAGAAAGACGTTATCCTAGTCGAGACAGGAGGCCTCCTCAGAGACTGAATCTATAACATGTTTCTGTTATATATATATATATATATATATATATAAATAATATATATATATATATATATAAAGTAGACAACTCTTGATGTAAATATGTTATGTATATTGTGTTACCAAATGTTATTAGCCCTAGTTATGGGGCATCTATTGACTTAATTGCACGGGTACGTTTTAATTAAAAGGGGAGGAATGTTGTGTATGTAATAGGTATGTTACTTTAAACCTATGGCCAGGGCAGCACTACTTTGTAGGGCGTAGTGATACCGTAGTACCACTCCTGGCCATAGGGGTATAAATAGTACTGTGGGTACTGTTCTCCCCTCAGTTTCCCGCCTGTTGGTATTAAGTAAAGACCTACGTTGAATCTTCCAAGCTGTCTCGTCATTATTGCATTAAGTATAGACACATACTTTATAGATACACCATGTTAAAATTAGCGATTGGCACTGTTAAGGGACAAGAGATCAGTGAATCGATACAAACATTAAATGGCTTTCAAAAATTCAATTCCATTTAACACTAAAACCTCCGGCCAGCTACTATGTCCGAAAGATAATTATTTCTGCAATAGCAGAATCAAAGCTTCGTAAAAAGATCTTTGTATAATGGAAATTGATCTTGGTGCAATAAATCGCACTGCTGCCAGACCACCAGCGACATTCTGGTTCAGTCTAAGTGGCAGCGGTGATCAAAGCAGTGTTAATCCAGCAAATTAGACATTGCCATTGAATTTATAAGTGGGGCGCAATAATGAAAATGGAATTCTTAATGTTTCAGTTAGGTTCACGGTGGAACAGCGCAGAGGGTCCCAGGAAATTTTGTTGGGGCGTAAGTAATGTCCAAAGTCACTCGCGCCTTAATCTCCTGGAAATTGTAATGGTGTGCACTGTAGATGGGCCATTACTATGGCGCAAGTTTCCAGCAAACACCGGCCCGCTATCTTTTATGTACTCGCTACTCCAGATTTATTGTTGATTTAGATATTTTCTATCTAGAATCATAGAATAGTACAGCACAGAAGGAGGCCATTTGGCCCATCGAGTCTGCGCCAGCTCTTTCTAAGAGCAATCCAGTTAGCCCCACTCCCCCACTAGACCATCCCACATTTCTGTTTGGAGGGTGATACATGGGACTAGATTTTCGTGGAGCCGTCAGGCGGGGTTTCAGGTGTGTGCTGGGGGGGGGGGGGGAAATCCCGAATTTGGGGGTCCCGACACCATCCCGCCCAAAACACCGCCCCACGTAAGTTTCGGGGCGGCGGGTACCTGCCCCGCACTGGGACCTGCTGAAACTAGGCGGGAAGGGATTAGTGCCAATTAACTGCCTGTTAACAGGTAGTTTTTAGCCTAATCCCTATTTTGAGGGGTTTCGTGTGGGTTTCCCGACGGCTCCAAACCACGCCAGGTTAGAGCAGGCGGGCCGTCGGGTTGAAGGAGTTGGAGGGGTCGCGATGTCGGTGCTCAGGTGAGTGATGGGTGCATGAGTGTAAAAGTAAGTATGTTTGGTGTGTCTAAAGTGTGTAAAGAACTTTTACTTACCTGTACTTACCTTCACAGCCTTTCTTCCTGTAGCCGTCGGGAGCCCATCACTCACCCGGAACTTAAAGCTGAATGGCTGCGATCTGTCAAAAGTGACAGCCTGCAGCTTTGAGTGCCGGTAAGAGTTCTAACTGAGTCTGTGCAGAATGACTCATGGTAGAACTTAGACTGTCAGTGTTTCACAGCTTCAAACAGCTGTGAAACGCTGATATTTCATCTGTCAAAAACTCTTGACAGATGAAATTGCAGTCTGTGACGTCACCTGTTGCCGGGTGGCCCTTAATTGGCAATCACGCGGATTGGCCGGACGTCGAAGTAGGCGGGTCAAAAACCCAAAAGGGGAAGTCCCGCCTTCTTGCCGACAGGTTCGGGAAAATCTACCCCATGGTGTCAGGATGTAGATAGGGGACTTTGAAGACATTAAAACAGTGAAAAATGTTGGGGGAAATTTAACCCCAAAAAACAGATGGGTTGGGGTCGGTTGGGAGGTTAAAGTGTTAAAAATCTGAATCCCGACCCTGTTGTGTATGTACCTTTAAGAGAGAACTGCTTTTATACTGTAGTACCGGCAGTGACCACACCTGTATATAAAGCCGTAGCAGGCTTCTGTACTTTCAGTTCCAGCATATCCTCTGTTCAGTAAACATCTGTTATTACCGTTCTCCTGCAGTCCGTGTGTTATTGATACGCGGACACTACACTGGCGACGAGCAGGTTCAAACTCACCTGCAGTACTGCATCACCTCACGGGGATCCATCCCTGAAAGGAAGCTTCTTGGAGGTCGAAGTCAGAGCAATGGGCGTCGACCGCGGGCAACCGCCCAGTGATCCATCGGAGTTCAGAGAATCGCAGGGGAGGCTGTGGAGAGCTGGGCTTGGCTCCCCAGTCAAGGTGTTCCAGCAAATCGTGCTGGTAGCAGGTAGTGCGCTGACCCTTCCGGACTGTGGCGGGCTTGAGCTCGATCAAGCGGCTCTGCAAGGGGGCCATGCAGCGTCGTCGGGAAGGAAAAGGGAGAGGGTGGAGCGCTGAAATAAAGAATAGATTTGCCTTTCTAATCTAGGCTTTATTAACTTTAAAATCCTGTAGCACATCTTTCCACAACCAGTCCCAACCAAAGCTGGAAAGAACTGAATTTAAGATGGCTACCACAAATCACATGACATCAACTACCAATGAGATTACAGCATATATCCCAAGGCAGGAAACAAACAACCAATCACAATACTTCTTACTAAACATAAAGAATAATCACAACATTCACCCCTCCTTTTAAAATATACTCCAACCTAAATAACCTTTACAATTTATAATTAATTATTTACAACTAAAACTATGCACAGACAAGAATAAAACTATTCAACATGACACAATACTAAGTGAACAACAACAAATAGTAACATTGCACATAAGTATTAAGTATCTCTCAACTAAAACAATATAATATTTCAACAATTTTAAAACATTACTATCAATTTAAAAGTCCATTTTCAATCGGTCGACCGGATATCTTGTTCGTGTCGACCTTCTTAACCTTGGTGAAATTCCTTGCCCTCCCACACCAGGAGACACAGAAGTATCTTCTGCAGGAAGGCTATCCATATCCCGATTTTCAACAGTTTCCAGATTAGAAATCCCATCAGAAGGTAAACTGGGACGGTCATAAACATCCATCGAGGGCTGACTAATAGAAGTATAATTATCTGCAATCGGATTGGAAATATTCGTAGTATCTGTAACAGCATCCACATTATCTGAATCATGACTATTGTTAATATCCTCAGAAGAGGGCTGGCCACCACAAGGAGCCAAGTCTTTAATTGAAACGGTACTTTCTTTCCCATCTTGGAATCGAATATGAGCATATTGGGAATTTGCCTCCAACAGCTCCACCTCCTCCACTAAAGGATCATATTTTGACAATCTAACATGGCGTCGAAGCAGCACAGGTCCCTGCATAGTAAGCCATGAAGGTACCGAATATCCTGTAGTAGATCTCCGCGGATAGTTAAAGAGCCTTTCATGGGGGGTCACATTAGTAGCCGTTGAAAGCAATGATCTAATGGAATGCAGGGCATCAGGCAGTACCATTTCCCACTGTGTATTCTTAAGGTTCCGGGATGTCAAAGCCAACATAACTGCCTTCCAGATCACCCCATTGTATCGTTCGCACTGTCCATTACCCTGGGGATTATACAGGGTAGTTCTACTAGTAGAAATTCCCCAACTCTGAAGGTATTCCTTCAACTGGGAAGACATAAAAGAACTTCCCTGATCCGAATGGATATACGCAGGCATCCCACAGATGACAAAAAGTTGAGTCAGACATTTGATAACTGTAGCAGCTGATACATCTGCACAAGGAAAAGCAAAAGGGAACCTTGAAAACTCATCCACAACAGTAAATATATATCGGTTTTGAGTAGTTGAAGGAAGAGGCCCCTTAAAATCGACGCTCAAACGTTCAAAAGGAGAAGTAGCCTTTATAAGATGAGCTCGTTGAGGCTTAAAGAAATTCGGTTTACACCGAGCACAGATAGAACATGATGAAGTCATCCGCTTGACGTCTTCAACTGAAAAGGGCAAATTCTTACTGCGTACGAAGTGTATCATCCTCGTAACCCCAGGATGGCATAAGGCATTGTGAAGATTAATAAGCGTATCTCCGTGAATCACAGAACAATAAGCCCTCGACAGCGCATCAGCAGCAACATTATCCTTCACCGGACGATAAACTATATCAAAATGGTAACATGCCAACTCAATCCTCCACCTCATTATTTTATCATTCTTAATCTTTCCAAAATGTTTGACATCAAACATAAAGGATACAGACTTTTGATCAGTTACCAACGTAAAAATGTCGCCCCGATAAATAATGTCTCCATTTACGCAGTGCTTCTACTATTGCATACGCCTCTTTCTCTATTGAAGAATGCCTTTTTTCACTATTGTTCAAAGTACGTGAGAAAAAGGCCACAGGTCTTCCATTTTGGTTCAGAGTAGCCCCAATTGCAAAATCAGAAGCGTCCGTCTCAATCACAAAAGGAACCTGCTCATCAATAGAATGCACAACTGCTCCAAGGATATCCTTTTTAAAATTATCAAAACACGTCCTGGCCTCCCATGATAGAGGATATGTCGTAACCCGAATAAGAGGCCGGATCTTCTGTGAAAAATTTGCAATCCAATTAGAATAGTAAGAAAACAGTCCAACAACTCGTTGCAAAGCCTTAGAATTAGTAGGACAAGGTAAATCAATCAATGGTCGCAGACGTTCTGGATCTGGTTTAATCTTGTTTCCCGAGATAATATACCCCAATAGATTTACCTCAGTAGTCGAAAAGATCCATTTCTCTTTATTAAAAGTTAAACCAACTTTTTCCGCAGCTTGAAGGAATCTTTTTAAATTAGAATCATGCTCCACCCTTGATTTGCCACACACTGTGATGTCATCTAAGTATGAAAAGGTGTCAGAGAGAGAGTTATCACTTATAAAAGCATCCATTGCCCGTTGAAAACAAGCAACACCATTAGTAACACCAAATGGTATTCGGCAAAACTGATACAGCTTTCCGCCAGCCTCAAAGGCCGTATATGGTTGATCCTTCTTAACAATAGGAATCTGATGATAAGCACTCTTTAGGTCAATAGTGCTAAAAACCTTATACTGAGATACTTTGTTGATAAGTTCATCAATCTTAGGCAAGGGGTACGCATCTAATTGAGTATACCTATTAATAGTTTGGGAATAGTCTATCACCATTCGTTTCTTATGTCTCTCGTTAGTCATGACAACTACCTGTGCTCGCCAAGGCGAACAACTAGGTTCAATGATTCCTTCCAATAAGAGACGTTGAACTTCAGAATTAATAAATTCTCTATCCTGACTGCTATACCTTCTTGACTTGGTAGCAATTGGCTTACAATCTGGCATCAAATTGGAAAAAAGTGATAATGGAGAAATGGATAAAGAGGTTAATCCACAAATAGATAAAGGTGGCTTAGTCCCTCCAAATGAAAAACTGAGAGACTCGTGTAACTGAAGCACATCATGACCAATCAAAATATCCACACAGAGATTAGGCAAAACAGATAGGCGTATATCAATATACGTATTACCTAGAAGAATCAATTTCACAAGGCAACAACCAGCTACTTGTGAAGTGAGAGTCGTCTGAGCCATACACACCTGATACGTAACAGGCGACATTTTCAAATGCTTCTCCTTCGCAAACTGAAGACTTATAAAACTATCGGTACTGCCCGTATCTATAAGGGCCTTCACTTCCAACCCATTAACTTGGGCCGTAACTATAGCTTTGTTTAGGCCATGAGCAAATGCAGCAGAAATTGATGCAATAAATGCCCTATCTAAAGGCTGAATAGTCACAGAGGAGGTAATTGAACCTGATGATTTACACACACGTGCGTAATGACCTCTCTTGCCGCATTTACTACACACAGCCTCCTGAGCAGGACACTTCAGACGAGGGTGCCGGACGTTCCCACAAAAATAACACTTCTGAATCCTAGAGGCAACAGCCGCCGAAGTAGAAACTGTTTCAGAATCTAGTAAACCACTCCTATTAAGTCCACATAATTCCTTTTCATCCGGAACTGCCGAAACCACAGTCGCAGGCCGATTAAAAAGAACATAAGAATCCGAACTTCTCTGAGCCACATCCAATGTAGAAGCTTGCTCACAAGCACTCTTAAGATCCAAAGTCTTATTTTCTAACAACCGCTGACGAATTGATCTAGACAGTAATCCATTAATAAAAGCATCCCGTACCGATTCTTCCTTATATTCTTCAGCCATCACGGCCTTATAATTACAGTTAACACTAAGGCACCGAAGTGCTTGTAAATAAGTATCCAAAGATTCTCCCACCTGCTGCCTACGGGCAGATAGAAGGTGACGTGCAAATACCTCATTCTTTGGTTTAACAAAAATCTTTTCCAATGTAGAAATAGCCACTTCGTAAGTTTTACAGTCCAAAATATACTTATACACATCCGGAGCAATGTAGTTGAACAGCATATTCAGCTTATTTAGAGACTCTTGATCCAACACGCCCAAAAAGTTTTTAAATGTACAATACCAGTGTTTCCATTTATCATCCACTCCAGCAGAATTAGGGTCAGCATTGAATCGTTCTGGTTGAAGATATCGCTCCATTCTGACATAAAGTTAATAAATTGAAATAAAGAATAGATTTGCCTTTCTAATCTAGGCTTTATTAACTTTAAAATCCTGTAGCACATCTTTCCACAACCAGTCCCAACCAAAGCTGGAAAGAACTGAATTTAAGATGGCTACCACAAATCACATGACATCAACTACCAATGAGATTACAGCATATATCCCAAGGCAGGAAACAAACAACCAATCACAATACTTCTTACTAAACATAAAGAATAATCACCACATTCACCCCTCCTTTTAAAATATACTCCAACCTAAATAACCTTTACAATTTATAATTAATTATTTACAACTAAAACTATGCACAGACAAGAATAAAACTATTCAACATGACACAATACTAAGTGAACAACAACAAATAGTAACATTGCACATAAGTATTAAGTATCTCTCAACTAAAACAATATAATATTTCAACAATTTTAAAACATTACTATCAATTTAAAAGTCCATTTTCAATCGGTCGACCGGATATCTTGTTCGTGTCGACCTTCTTAACCTTGGTGAAATTCCTTGCCCTCCCACACCAGGAGACACAGAAGTATCTTCTGCAGGAAGGCTATCCATATCCCGATTTTCAACAGTTTCCAGATTAGAAATCCCATCAGAAGGTAAACTGGGACGGTCATAAACATCCATCGAGGGCTGACTAATAGAAGTATAATTATCTGCAATCGGATTGGAAATATTCGTAGTATCTGTAACAGCATCCACATTATCTGAATCATGACTATTGTTAATATCCTCAGAAGAGGGCTGGCCACCACAAGGAGCCAAGTCTTTAATTGAAACGGTACTTTCTTTCCCATCTTGGAATCGAATATGAGCATATTGGGAATTTGCCTCCAACAGCTCCACCTCCTCCACTAAAGGATCATATTTTGACAATCTAACATGGCGTCGAAGCAGCACAGGTCCCTGCATAGTAAGCCATGAAGGTACCGAATATCCTGTAGTAGATCTCCGCGGATAGTTAAAGAGCCTTTCATGGGGGGTCACATTAGTAGCCGTTGAAAGCAATGATCTAATGGAATGCAGGGCATCAGGCAGTACCATTTCCCACTGTGTATTCTTAAGGTTCCGGGATGTCAAAGCCAACATAACTGCCTTCCAGATCACCCCATTGTATCGTTCGCACTGTCCATTACCCTGGGGATTATACAGGGTAGTTCTACTAGTAGAAATTCCCCAACTCTGAAGGTATTCCTTCAACTGGGAAGACATAAAAGAACTTCCCTGATCCGAATGGATATACGCAGGCATCCCACAGATGACAAAAAGTTGAGTCAGACATTTGATAACTGTAGCAGCTGATACATCTGCACAAGGAAAAGCAAAAGGGAACCTTGAAAACTCATCCACAACAGTAAATATATATCGGTTTTGAGTAGTTGAAGGAAGAGGCCCCTTAAAATCGACGCTCAAACGTTCAAAAGGAGAAGTAGCCTTTATAAGATGAGCTCGTTGAGGCTTAAAGAAATTCGGTTTACACCGAGCACAGATAGAACATGATGAAGTCATCCGCTTGACGTCTTCAACTGAAAAGGGCAAATTCTTACTGCGTACGAAGTGTATCATCCTCGTAACCCCAGGATGGCATAAGGCATTGTGAAGATTAATAAGCGTATCTCCGTGAATCACAGAACAATAAGCCCTCGACAGCGCATCAGCAGCAACATTATCCTTCACCGGACGATAAACTATATCAAAATGGTAACATGCCAACTCAATCCTCCACCTCATTATTTTATCATTCTTAATCTTTCCAAAATGTTTGACATCAAACATAAAGGATACAGACTTTTGATCAGTTACCAACGTAAAAATGTCGCCCCGATAAATAATGTCTCCATTTACGCAGTGCTTCTACTATTGCATACGCCTCTTTCTCTATTGAAGAATGCCTTTTTTCACTATTGTTCAAAGTACGTGAGAAAAAGGCCACAGGTCTTCCATTTTGGTTCAGAGTAGCCCCAATTGCAAAATCAGAAGCGTCCGTCTCAATCACAAAAGGAACCTGCTCATCAATAGAATGCACAACTGCTCCAAGGATATCCTTTTTAAAATTATCAAAACACGTCCTGGCCTCCCATGATAGAGGATATGTCGTAACCCGAATAAGAGGCCGGATCTTCTGTGAAAAATTTGCAATCCAATTAGAATAGTAAGAAAACAGTCCAACAACTCGTTGCAAAGCCTTAGAATTAGTAGGACAAGGTAAATCAATCAATGGTCGCAGACGTTCTGGATCTGGTTTAATCTTGTTTCCCGAGATAATATACCCCAATAGATTTACCTCAGTAGTCGAAAAGATCCATTTCTCTTTATTAAAAGTTAAACCAACTTTTTCCGCAGCTTGAAGGAATCTTTTTAAATTAGAATCATGCTCCACCCTTGATTTGCCACACACTGTGATGTCATCTAAGTATGAAAAGGTGTCAGAGAGAGAGTTATCACTTATAAAAGCATCCATTGCCCGTTGAAAACAAGCAACACCATTAGTAACACCAAATGGTATTCGGCAAAACTGATACAGCTTTCCGCCAGCCTCAAAGGCCGTATATGGTTGATCCTTCTTAACAATAGGAATCTGATGATAAGCACTCTTTAGGTCAATAGTGCTAAAAACCTTATACTGAGATACTTTGTTGATAAGTTCATCAATCTTAGGCAAGGGGTACGCATCTAATTGAGTATACCTATTAATAGTTTGGGAATAGTCTATCACCATTCGTTTCTTATGTCTCTCGTTAGTCATGACAACTACCTGTGCTCGCCAAGGCGAACAACTAGGTTCAATGATTCCTTCCAATAAGAGACGTTGAACTTCAGAATTAATAAATTCTCTATCCTGACTGCTATACCTTCTTGACTTGGTAGCAATTGGCTTACAATCTGGCATCAAATTGGAAAAAAGTGATAATGGAGAAATGGATAAAGAGGTTAATCCACAAATAGATAAAGGTGGCTTAGTCCCTCCAAATGAAAAACTGAGAGACTCGTGTAACTGAAGCACATCATGACCAATCAAAATATCCACACAGAGATTAGGCAAAACAGATAGGCGTATATCAATATACGTATTACCTAGAAGAATCAATTTCACAAGGCAACAACCAGCTACTTGTGAAGTGAGAGTCGTCTGAGCCATACACACCTGATACGTAACAGGCGACATTTTCAAATGCTTCTCCTTCGCAAACTGAAGACTTATAAAACTATCGGTACTGCCCGTATCTATAAGGGCCTTCACTTCCAACCCATTAACTTGGGCCGTAACTATAGCTTTGTTTAGGCCATGAGCAAATGCAGCAGAAATTGATGCAATAAATGCCCTATCTAAAGGCTGAATAGTCACAGAGGAGGTAATTGAACCTGATGATTTACACACACGTGCGTAATGACCTCTCTTGCCGCATTTACTACACACAGCCTCCTGAGCAGGACACTTCAGACGAGGGTGCCGGACGTTCCCACAAAAATAACACTTCTGAATCCTAGAGGCAACAGCCGCCGAAGTAGAAACTGTTTCAGAATCTAGTAAACCACTCCTATTAAGTCCACATAATTCCTTTTCATCCGGAACTGCCGAAACCACAGTCGCAGGCCGATTAAAAAGAACATAAGAATCCGAACTTCTCTGAGCCACATCCAATGTAGAAGCTTGCTCACAAGCACTCTTAAGATCCAAAGTCTTATTTTCTAACAACCGCTGACGAATTGATCTAGACAGTAATCCATTAATAAAAGCATCCCGTACCGATTCTTCCTTATATTCTTCAGCCATCACGGCCTTATAATTACAGTTAACACTAAGGCACCGAAGTGCTTGTAAATAAGTATCCAAAGATTCTCCCACCTGCTGCCTACGGGCAGATAGAAGGTGACGTGCAAATACCTCATTCTTTGGTTTAACAAAAATCTTTTCCAATGTAGAAATAGCCACTTCGTAAGTTTTACAGTCCAAAATATACTTATACACATCCGGAGCAATGTAGTTGAACAGCATATTCAGCTTATTTAGAGACTCTTGATCCAACACGCCCAAAAAGTTTTTAAATGTACAATACCAGTGTTTCCATTTATCATCCACTCCAGCAGAATTAGGGTCAGCATTGAATCGTTCTGGTTGAAGATATCGCTCCATTCTGACATAAAGTTAATAAATTGAAATAAAGAATAGATTTGCCTTTCTAATCTAGGCTTTATTAACTTTAAAATCCTGTAGCACATCTTTCCACAACCAGTCCCAACCAAAGCTGGAAAGAACTGAATTTAAGATGGCCACCACAAATCACATGACATCAACTACCAATGAGATTACAGCATATATCCCAAGGCAGGAAACAAACAACCAATCACAATACTTCTTACTAAACAAAGAATAATCACCACAAGCGCACAGGGCGCGGTCGGTGCTCAAGAGCCGGGCAGCGTTAGAGAAAATAAAATGAGGGGAAGGAAAAGAGACGCACAGTGGACAGCGTCGAAGAAGAATAAAACTAAGGAATTTAACTAAAAGAGAGACGCGCCGAAGCCACGTGGCGCCGCCATTATTATTTAGAACGCTAGGAGCAGCATTGGCAGCAAGGGGAAGAAGGAAAAGCGCGGGAGGCACCATTTTACTCTATTGGGGAAGAAGGAAAAGCGCGGGAGGCGCCATTTTAAATCACCCAAGATGCCGAAGAATGGCAGTATCACTGCTTTCGACAACGAAATAGAAGACTGGACCTCGTATGTAGAAAGAATTGAAGTGTACTGCAAGGCAAATGAGGTGGCCGATGGAAAGAAGGCGTCGGTATTATTAAATTTGATGGGCGCGAGAACGTACGGCCTATTGCGGAATTTAATTACCCCAGCTAAACCAATGGAGAAAAGCTTTGAAGAGATTCTCAATATCTTACAGGAACATCTAAACCCTACACCGCTGCTGATAGCAGAAAGATTCAAATTCCATAAAAGAAACCAGCACAAAGATGAGAGTAATGCTGACTATCTTACGGAACTACGCAAGTTATCGAAGCACTGCCAGTTCGGAGCAGGACTGGCAGATACCTTAAGGGATAAGTTTGTCTGCAGGCTCCAGAGTGAAGGAACCCAGAAACGACTACTTTCAGAAAAGGACCTGATGCTAGAAAAGGCTTTCAGCGTGGCAGTATCCTATGAAGCAGCAGCACGGGGAGCTGCGGAAATGCAACAGAAACCGCAAGAATATAGCACCAACGAAATGGCATATGGAGCAGAAAAGTGCTATCGCTGCGGCAGAACAACCCATGACCAGAAGGACTGCTGGTTTAAGGACAAAGTATGCAGGCAATGTGGAAAAGTGGGACACATAGCAAGAGTCTGCAGGTCGGGTAAGAAAACCAACACTAAAAGAACTACTAAGAAAAAGTACAAGAAAGTAAAAAAAATGACAGACAGTAGTTCAGAAGATCAGGAGAGTGATAATGACTCTGGGAGCAGGAGACTAAGTTGTCTAAAGTTACACAACGTGATCGCAAAGGAGGATCACTGAACCATTTGGGTCACCCTCATGATAGCAGGGTCCCAAGTAAAGATGAAATTGGACACAGGATCAGCCCTAACTGTCATGAATCGATGAGACTATGAGCGGCTATTCTCACACATACCCTTGAAGGACACGTCCATTGTATTGAAGACATATACGGGGCAAAAAGTCTACCCCAGAGGAAAAATAAGGGTGCCCGTTAAATACAATGGCAAGGAAACACAGAAACTGTATCTATATATACTACAAGATGGAGGACCACCATTATTGGGACGTGAATGGATCCGAAAAATACAATTGGATTGGCATTCCATCCAGGCGCTAACCGTGGCTAACAAAAAGGATGACGACGTCACACCTGGACGACTGTCAAAAATTCTAACTGACGCGAAAGAGGTGTTCCAACAAGGACTTGGGACTCTAAAAGGAGAAACGGCAATGATAAAAATTGAAGATAACGCAAACCCAAAATTTTTTAAGGCCAGACCGGTACCGTACGCGATCCGCCCAGCCATCGAAGCAGAGCTGGAGAGTCTGGAGCATTTGGGTGTGCTGTCCAAGGTGGACTGGAGCGAGTGGGCCACACCCACCGTTCCTGTAATGAAGAAATCATTGAGCAGCACGCCTGGGAAACCGAAGAAGGTTCGCATCTGTGGGGACTTCAAGGTAACTGTGAACCCAGTCCTGCACACAGTACAATATCCACTTCCATGGATAGAAGATATTTTCGCCTCACTATCTGGAGGGAAACGCTTTACGAAGATTGATCTGGCCCAAGCGTATCTACAAATGGAGGTAGAAGAAGCATCTAGAAAATACCTCACGATAAACACTCACAAAGGTCTTTACCAGTACAACCGACTGGTATTCGGGGTAGCATCAGCTCCGGCTATTTGGCAGAGGGCGATGGAACAAGTCCTGCAAGGGATCCTGGGGACCCAGTGTTATTTGGACGCCATCCTGGTTACGTGCGAAAATGAGAGTGAACACCTTGCCAACCTGGAGCAGGTGCTCACTAGATTACAAGAATATGGGCTACGAGCCAACCGCCCCAAATGCGAGTTTTTCAGGAAACAAATCTCATATTGTGGCCACATGATTGATGAGGAGGGGTTACATAAGTCCCCAGACAAGATTGAGGCAGTAGTCAAGGCTCCAGCACCGGAAAATGTGTTGCAACTGAGGTTGTTCCTCGGGTTGGTGAACTACTACCATAAGTTCTTGCCAAATTTATCTACAATTCTGCACCCACTGAATACCCTGCTGCAAACTGGAGTAGCATGGAAATGGAGTGATGAGTGTAAGCGTGCCTTTCAGAAATGTAAATGCCTAATCACTTCAAAAGAAGTATTGGCCCACTACAATCCAACACTACTGATTCGGTTGGCATGTGATGCGTCTCCCTACGGCATTGGAGCGGTGCTGTCACACAAATTCCTTGACGGTTCAGAGAGGCCAATAGCCTTTGCGTCGCGCTCGTTAACCTCAGCCGAGCGTAACTACGCCCAGATTGACAGGGAGGCCCTCAGCCTGGTGTGGGGGGTGAAGAAGTTCAATCACTATCTGCACGGGCAGAAATTCACCCTACTGACTGATCATCAGCCTCTTGTCTCCATTTTTAACCCAAAGAAGGGCGTTCCGGTGATGATGGCGCAACGGCTGCAAAGATGGTCCCTTTTTCTAGGGGCACATCAATATGACATAGAGTACAAGGGTACGAAACAGCATGGAAACGCTGATGGGCTGTCGCGCCTACCGTTGCCTACGGTGGAGGAAGCACCTGCAGTGGACCCTGTTGAGATATTCCATTTGACCATAGTCGAATGTCTACCTGTTACAAACTCAAGTATCGAGAAGGAAACCCGAAATGACCCGACACTCTCTCGGGTCTATGATTTGACGGTGAAGGGATGGCCAGCACATGGCGACTCACTGTTGGCAGCATTCTCGCCAAGGAGAGAACAGCTGTCAGTGTGCCGGGGGACCTGGATGTGTGGATCCTGAGTGGTAATTCCACCCAAGTTGAGAGATAGAGTGCTCAATGAGCTTCATGAGGGTCATCTGGGAGGGGTAAAAATGAAGAGCCTAGCCAGGGCATTTGTGTGGTGGCCGGGAATTGATAAAGAAATCGAGGATATGACCAAGAGATGCACAGGATGCCAGAAAGTCCAAAACGCTCCACCACAGGCCCCGCTACACCCATGGGAGTGGCCCTCATCTCCATGGCAACGGGTACACATTGATTTTGCTGGTCCATTTATGGACTCAATGTTTTTAATCGCCGTGGATGCACATTCGAAATGGCCAGAGGTCATCAAAATGTTCTCCACCACCACGGAGAAAACTATTGCAGTCCTACGGACCATCTTCGCCAGGAATGGCTTGCCAGAACAGATTTGCTCCGACAATGGACCAGTTTGTGTCCGAGGGTTTCCGGAGGTTTTTGAGGAATAATGGGGTAAAACATTACACATCTGCCCCATATCATCCAGCCACAAATGGATTGGCTGAGAGGTTTGTTCAGACCTTTAAAAAAGCAATAAAGGCGATGTATAATGACGACATACCACTACAACACAAGGTCGATAATTTTTTGTTTGCTTACTGGAATGCGACACATGCAGTCACCAACCAAGCTCCAGCCATAATGTTCTTTAACCAAAGGTTAAGATGTTGCCTGGATTTGCTCAAACCAAACATAAGACGAGATGTTGAGGATAAGCAATTCCAGCACATAAATGAGAAGCCAACCAGGAACTTCAAGATAGGGCAACCAGTCTTGGCCCGCGACTACCGAACAGAAAAATGGCAGCCAGGAATGATATGCACACAGCAGGGACCACTAATGTACACAGTGGACGTTGGAGAGAGCATCGTGAGGCGCCATGCTGACCAGATTCTAGAGTCACAGGAACAAGTCAAACCCATACCACGAGCATGCGCACCTGGTGATGAACCCGAAGTACAGATTGCGTCTACCTCAGAATCAGTGGTATTGGAAGCTGATGAACCAACCAATGACAATGAGCCAGAATTGACTCCGCCGCAAGAACAGGATACTCGAGAAAGGCGCTATCCAGACAGGATCAGGAAGCCTCCTCAAAGACTGAATTTATAAATGATTACTTCAGTTGATGTATATAGTACAGAGAAAATTGTAATTGTAACTAGTTATTATTTAATTGTTAAATGAATGTTATGTACTGTTTATCTAAAAGGGGAGGAATTGTTGTGTATGTACCTTTAAGAGAGAACTGCTTTTATACTGTAGTACCGGCAGTGACCACACCTGTATATAAAGCCGTAGCAGGCTTCTGTACTTTCAGTTCCAGCATATCCTCTGTTCAGTAAACACCTGTTATTACCGTTCTCCTGCAGTCCGTGTGTTATTGATACGCGGACACTACAGACCCCAACCTACCTCCAAGTTAACCTACCTACTTCCGGTTTTAACAGAGGCGGGATGGCAGGGGGGAGGGGAAGGGGGAGTTGCAGGTGGCCAACACACTCCTAGGAGGCGAGTTGGAACTTTAAATATTATAATGAGGCTGCGTGCCTCATTTTGAAGCTCAATTTTAAATTTAACTCTGGCTGGCCGGGTTTCCCAGGCCTCCGAAAATCCGTCAGCTAAAGGAAGGTAAGGACTGCTGGATCCAGGAGGTAAATGCCTTTCCACTTACCTGCTAGATCCAGCGTTCCTGCCTTGCCCACCCCCTGCGATCGGACACCCCCGACCCTTCCGATCTCCCCCAGACCTCCTCCCCCGAAGCCTCCGACCATCCCCACACCACGAGACCTCCCATCTCCAATCCTCCTCCGGCCTCCCAATTCTCGGCTCCAGCCCTCTGAACGGCCTCCAACCCTCATCCCCCGGGCGACCCTCCCTCCAGCCTCCAATCCTTGGTCCCTGGCCCCCTCTCCGGCCTTCCGACCCTTGGCACCCTCTGATCCCCGGCCTTCCTATCCCCCAATCTCCGGCCCCCTCCGATCCACAGCCTTCCTACCTCCCCCCACCCCGATCTCCGATCCCTCCCTCCCTCCCTCCTCTCTGGTACCCACCCACAGCCAGCCAGCCTCTCAATTCGAGAAACAAAATGTTAATCAGGCCCTGCCTTTAAATTCGGTAGGGCCAAGGGAAACCCATTCTCCCAGGTTTCCTGAATGCATTCCAGCATCCTACCCGCCTCCAAGTTAAAATTCCAGCTGTGTGTCTCAGGATTTTCTTGACAGCCAGCTGTAGAAAGCAAGAGAAAAAAGCTGGGACTGTGTGCAAAGCTCACAGTTTACTAAAAGAGTAACAGATGACAATAAAACCCAAGATGAATTCTAGGTCACCAGGTGGGGTCTGATCTATTCCAGATTGAGAATAGTGCAGCAGGGATAATAATAATGATGTAGAATCTTGGTTCAATTACTTTTAAGCTGATAGAAAAGAATGAAAATCTGTTCTATATAAAGGTTTGCCTCGGAATAATACACTTGATTAATTAATTCCAGAATGTTAAATCATGGCTAACCTTATTAGTCAATATCCCGTGTGAATCCAGAAGTCCCAAAACTCATTGTTAACTCATTCATTTTTAACATTATTGGTGCTCATCTGCAACAGGCTGGAACTGTGTAAATGTCTTTTCCTACAAAGAAAAATGAATTGCAATGCGATTCTGTTTAACTTGTTCCCTCTGCACTGTTATTCTGATTCCATGTGATCCAGCAGATATCATCTGCTGAACAACAACAACAGCATCTGGAGCGTGTAATGTATGTACCTTTAAGGGGGAGAACTACTTTTTACAGCTGCTGTATCCTGTAGTACCGGCAGTGACCACACCTGTATATAAACCCTGAGTAGTGATTGTACAGTCAGTTGCAGTTTGAACCCTCATTCAGTAAACACCTGTTGATCGTTCCCTGCAGTCTGTTGTCTGATTATTGAAGGCCACAACATTAAGATACACGGATATAACATTGGCGACGACGCAGATTCGAACCTACCTGCAACTCTGCATCACCTCCCAGGGATTCGCTCCTGGAGAACAGTGGAAGGGGGTCGAGTCCAGAAGCACGGGCGTCGACCACGGGCAACCGCCCAGTCATCCAGCGGAGATTTGAGCATCGCAGGGGAGGCTGTCGAGAGCCAGGCTTGGCTTTCCAGTCACGGTGGTCCAGCAAAACGGGCTGGCAACAGGTACTGCGCAGACCCTTCCTGGACAACGGCGGCTAGAGCCGACCAAGCAGCACAGAAAAAGGCCGAGCAGCGTCGACGGGGGAGAGAGGCGAGAGGCGAGAGAAAGCAGAGCGCAGCCGGTGGTCAAGAGCCGAGCAGCTTAAATGGGGGGGGGGAAAAAGAGAGAGGCGAGAGAGAGCAGAGCGCAGCTGGTGTTCAAGGGCCGAGCAGCGTCAACGGGGGGGAGAGGCGTGCAGGAAAATGCGAGGCGCTGCCTTTGCCATGAGGACCGCAGAGAGCGGCATTGGCAGCAGCGCAGGAGCAGCTCATGAAACCCACAGGGCGTCGCCATTTGCCACGAGGACCGCCGAGAGCGGCGTTGGCAGCAGCACGGAAGACGCCATTTTAAGCCGCAGCGGGGAAGAAAGGAAAGCGCGGGAGACGCCATTTTAAGCCGCAGCGGGGAAGAAAGGAAAGCGCGGGAGACGCCATTTTAAGCCAGTCTAACCACACCCAAAAATGCAGAAGAGTGGCAGTATCAGAGTGTTCGACAATGAAGTCGAAGATTGGACGACATATGTCGAACGCATAGAAGTATACTGCAAGGCGAATGAAGTGCCAGATGACAAGAAAGCGCTGGTATTGTTGAATTCAATGGATGCAAAAACGTATGGCTTACTACGAAACCTAGTAACCCCAGAGAAGCCAGTAGAAAAGGATTTTGAAAACATAGTGTCAATCCTACAGGACCACTTAAACCCCACACCACTGCTGATAGCAGAAAGATTTAAGTTTCACAAAAGGAACCAGCATAAAGATGAAAGTAATGCTGAGTATTTAACGGAACTGCGCAAGCTATCGAAACACTGCCAGTTTGGAACGGGACTAGCAGACACTTTAAGGGACAAGTTTGTGTGTGGGCTTCAAAGTGAAGGAACCCAGAAACGGCTTCTATCAGAAAAGGATCTTATGCTGGACAAGGCTTTCAGCTTTGCAGTATCACACGAAGCAGCAGCATGGGGCGCTGCAGAGATACAACGGAGACCGCAAGAATATGGCACAAATGAAATGTCATACGGAACAGTGAAGTGCTATCGCTGCGGCAGAATAACACACGACCATAATGATTGCTGGTTCAAGGACAAAGTGTGCAGACACTGTGGAAAAGTAGGACACATAGCAAGAGTCTGCAGGTCGGGAAAGAAAACCAGCAGCAAGAAATCTCCACAGGAGAAGTACAAGAAGGTACATAAGGTGACGGAGAGTAGTTCAGATGAACAGAAGAGTGATACAGACTCCGGAAGCAAGGAGCTGGGTTGTCTGAAACTACATAATGTGATCAAAACAGAGGATCACCAAACTATCTGGGTCACGCTCAAGATAGCAGGAGTCCATGTGAAAATGGAATTGGACACAGGATCAGCCCTAACAGTCATAAACCGAAGGGACTACAAGCGGCTATTCTCACATATACCCTTGAGAGATACAAAGATTGTCTTGAAGACGTACACGGGGCAAAAAGTCTACCCCAAAGGAAAAATAAGGGTGAACGTTATATATAACGGCAAGGAAACACCAAAAATGGACCTATATGTATTGCCAGATGGAGGACCACCACTACTAGGACGTTAATGGATCTGGAAGATACAGCTAAATTGGCATTCCATACAAGCACTGACTGTAGATGCCAAAAAGGATGACGACGTCACACCTGGACGACTGTCAAAAATGCTAACTGACGCACAAGAAGTGTTCCAGCAGGGACTCGGAACACTAAAAGGCATAACAGCGACGATCAAAATAGAGGAAAATGCAAGCCCAAAGTTTTTATTAAGGCCAGACCGGTACCTTATGCGATCCGGCCAGCCGCCGAAGCAGAGCTGGAAGGTTTGGAACGTTCAGGAGTACTGTCCAAAGTGGACTGGAGCGAGTGGGCTACACCCATCGTTCCTGTAATGAAGAGGTCGTTGAGTAATACGCCTGGGGAACCAAAGAAGGTTCGCATCTGTGGGGACTTTAAGGTGACAGTGAACCCAGTCCTTCACACTGTACAATATCCGCTTCCGCGGATTGAAGATATTTTCGCCTCGCTATCTGGAGGGAAACGCTTCACTAAGATTGATCTGGCCCAGGCGTACCTGCAAATGGAGGTAGAAGAAGCCTCGAAACAGTACCTCACGATCAACACTCATAAAGGTCTCTACCAATACAACCGGCTGGTGTTCGGGGTAGCATCAGCTCTGGCTATTTGGCAAAGGGCAATGGAACAAGTCCTGCAAGGGATTCCAGGGACCCAGTGTTATTTGGACGATATCCTGGTCACTGGCAAAAATGACAGTGATCACCTCGCCAGCCTGGAGGAGGTGCTCACTAGATTGAAGGAATATGGGCTCCGAGCTAATCGCCACAAATGCGAGTTTTTCCAGAAGCAGATCTCGTATTGTGGCCACGTTATTGATAAAGAGGGGTTACATACGTCCCCTGAAAAAATTGAGGCAGTAGTCAAGGCTCCAGCACTGGAAAATGTGTCACAACTGAGGTCGTTCCTCGGGCTGGTGAACTACTACCATAAGTTCTTGCCGAATTTGTCTACCGTACTACACCCACTGAACACCCTACTGCAAACGGGGGTACCATGGAAGTGGAGTGGTGAATGTAAACGCGCTTTCCAGAAGAGCAAAGCATTGATCACATCAAAAGAGGTGTTGGCTCATTTCAACCCAGCACTACTAATTCGGTTGGCGTGTAATGCATCACCCTATGGCATTGGAGCGGTGCTGTCGCACAAATTCCCGGACGGCTCAGAGAGGCCAGTAGCCTTTGCATCTCGGTCACTAACCTCAGCCGAGCGTAACTACGCCCAGATTGACAGGGAGGCCCTCAGCCTAGTGTGGGGAGTGAAAAAGTTCAATCACTATCTGCACGGGCAGAAGTTCACCTTGCTGACTGACCACCAACCACTTGTCTCCATCTTTAATCCAAAGAAGGGCTTTCCGGTGATGACTGCGCAACGGCTACAAAGATGGTCCCTTTTTCTAGGGGCGCACCAATATGAAATCGAGTATAAGGGCACAAAACAGCATGGAAACACTGATGGGCTATCACGCCTGCCACTGCCTACTGCGGAGGAAGCACCAGCAGTGGATCCTGTCGAAATATTTCATTCGACTATAATTGAATGCTTGCCAGTAACTAACGCTGGTATAGAGAAGGAGACCCGAAATGACCCGACACTGTCTCGGGTATATGATTTGACGATGAAGGGATGGCCAGCACATGGCGACTCACTGTTGCCAGCATTCTCATCCAGAAGAGAACAGCTGTCAGTATGCCAGGGGACCTTGATGTGTGGATCCCGAGTGGTAATTCCACCCAAGTTAAGGGAGAGAGTGCTCAATGAGCTTCACGAAGGTCATCTGGGAGGGGTGAAAATGAAAAGCCTTGCTAGGGCTTGTGTGGTGGCCGGGGATCGATCAGCAAATCGAGGACATGACAAAGAGCTGCTCAGGATGCCAGAAGGTCCAAAATGCACCACCACATGCCCCTCTACACCCATGGGAGTGGCCCTCATCTCCATGGCAACGGGTGCATATTGATTTTGCTGGTCCATTCATGGACTCAATGTTTTTAATAGCCGTGGATGCGCACTCGAAATGGCCTGAGGTGATCAAACTGTCCTCCACCACCACGGAGAAAACTATTGCAGTCCTACGGACCATTTTTGCCAGGAACGGCTTGCCAGAGCAGATTTGCTCTGATAACGGACCACAGTTTGTGTCCGAAGAGTTTCGAAGATTTATGAAAAGGAATGGGGTAATGCATTACACATCCGCCCCGTATGATCCAGCCACAAATGGATTGGCTGAGAGGTTTGTACAAACCTTTAAAAAAGCAGTAAAGGCCATGTGCGATGATGACATTCCACTGCAGCATAAGGTGGACAATTTCCTGTTAGCCTACAGAAATGCGACACATGCAGTCACCAACCAGGCCCCGGCCATGATGTTCTTTAACCGAAGGTTGAGATCTCGTCTGGATTTGCTCAGACCAAATGTACGAAGAGATGTTGAGAGTAAGCAATTCCAGCACATCAATGAGAAGCCGACAAGGAGCTTCAATGTAGGGCAACCAGTCTTGGCCCGCGACTACCGAACAGAGAAATGGCAACCAGGAACGATATGCACACGGCAGGGGCCACTAATGTACACAGTGGATGTTGGGGAGAACATTGAGAGACGCCATGCTGACCAGATCCTAGAGTCACAGGAACGAGTCAACCCCATGTCTCGGCCATACGTACCTGGTGAGGAACCCGACGTACAGATCGCATCTACCTCAAGAAACAATAGCATTGGACGCTGATGAATCAACTGACGACAGGGTGTTAGAATCGCCTCTGCACCAAGAGCGAGACACTCGGGAAAGGCGTTATCCAGAAAGAATCAGGAAGCCTCCCCAAAGACTGAATTTATAAATAGACTATTTTCAGTTAATGTTGCATGTTAAAAGTGTTAATTGTAATTAGTTTGATATTTAATTGTTAAATGAGTGTTATGGTACTGTTATTCTAAAAGGGGAGGAATTGTAATGTATGTACCTTTAAGGGGGAGAACTACTTTTTACAGCTCCTGTATCCTGTAGTACCGGCAGTGACCACACCTGTATATAAACCCTGAGTAGTGATCTGTACAGTCAGTTGCAGTTTGAACCCTCATTCAGTAAACACCCGTTGATCATTCCCTGCAGTCTGTTGTCTGATTATTGAAGGACACAACATTAAAATACACGGATATAACAGAGCACCCTTCTGGTGGCTGACCATGGCACTGATAATGGTAAAATGGAGGTTTGGTGAATTAAATGCAAATAGTACTCTGCACTACACTGATAAAGGAAAGGGAGCCCCTTTATGGCGAACCTATAGAACCATAATTTTCAGTTGCCACAGCACAGCTGACAAATACAGTATGACTTCAGAGAAAAAAACAAGTGACTGAAGCAATCATCACAATGGCATTTAAAGTGATCAGAAATTGCGAGTACAGATCCGATGAAAATCTGATGGAAGAAAGAGGTGAGAAAGTCTTACATATATGAGAACTTCATTTTAGACATGGGGGGGGAAAAATTCAGTTGGTTGCGCCACTCATTAGCGCCTTAAGGACACCCTCAAAGCCTCCTTGAAAAAGTGCAACATCCCCACCGACACCTGGGAATCCCTGGCCCAAGACCGCACAAAGTGGAGAAGAAGCATCCGGGAAGGCGCCGAACACCTCGAGTCTCTTCACTGGGAGCAAGCGGAAGCCAAGCCCAAGCACCCCACCCACCCGCCCCTTCAACTACCGTCTGCCCCACCTGTGACAGAGACTGTAGGTCCCGCATTGGACTAATCAGTCACCTGCGAGCTCATTTTTAATGTGGAAGCAAGTCATCCTCAGTTCCGAGGGACTGCCTAAGAAGAAGAGGAGGGCGCTAAGTGGGGTGCAAACTAACTAGCGCCCGGGCGCGGCACTGCCCACACCTCCCGCCAAATTCAGCGGGAGGTTAGTGGTGGCGCTAACCGGTAGTGCTGCGCCGCTGGCGATGACGTCATTGGTGTGCGCAGCGCCCCGCTCTTCGGGAGCGCCCCCTGATTTACTGCTGGACGCTTTGTCCGACAGGGTCAGGGTGGCGTACCTGCGGCCGGGGAGGCGCAATTTAAAGGCGATGTGCGGGGCGGTCATTTTTGTTGCTGGCCGCCTGCCAGCACCTGCCTGCGCTCCCGTACCCGGCCTCCTGAACCCCCCCCCCGCAGAGTGCCGGTTGCGCTCAAGAGCCCGGCACTTCTCTTGGGTGCCGGACTCTTTTGCCTGCATTCCCGATCCCCGGGGGCCCAGCTGGGCCCCAGGTCGTGCTGCACAAGGCCCCTCCCCTTTAAGAAGGGGAGGAAGGCCTGCAATACCGCAGCGCGACGTGCCGCAACATGTGGCGCTGCAGCACGTAGCGCCACGATATTCACTCGCAGCGCCCCAAGAGGGAGGCGGGGCGCTTCCAGTACTGCCCTGCTTCCCTCTTGGGGCGCAACCACTCAATTTCCGGTGTGGGGGCGCCTCAATTGGGGCGCTACTCAATTTTTAGCCCTGGAGTCCTTGCACTGGCAAGCAGTAGTGACATATGCAGTGTCAGTCAGTTTGTTGTGGACAGATCTACCAAGGAGGTATCAGATGTCTTTTTCAGCACCAACTGAACACCAACATCCAGCGTAATACAACAGCGCATTTCTATAGGCCTGCTGAGCTCTCGAAACTCCAAAAAGTGTCATTATTTGCATGCATATTGCCAATCAGGCCCTTGTGCTCAGTGCTGTGCCCTATAAAAATCAAAAAGACTTTTAATCTATCAAAGCACAGCTGGTATGCAATAACAGCACCGAATAATATAGGTAAATGCTCGCTTCCATGGGGACTCTCACAATGCAACACCTGTGCCATCAGTACTTTATTAGGAAAGGAAGAGTGCAACGTTGACTAAAACTATCCACTGCAGCCATGGCTCATGATATCTTTGAGACAACTATGGACAGAGCAGAGTGCAATGAAGTTCATGTTAAGTAGTATAATAATAGAATACACAATGGGGTGAAATTGGTCTTGCGTATTAGTGCAAAATGAGCGTTAGCAAATCAAAGCCCATTTTACATCCTGCCCAATGGAAAAGAAAATCTGCCAGAGTATAAAACAGTGTAAAACAGTTGCCAATTCACTATCAGCCGTTCTACCCTGCCGCGCAAGACCAATTTCACCCCCAATATCTTGAAGCAACACTTCAGATATCTAGACCAATTGGAAGGTCCGGGCCTGGAAACTACAGGGTTTCTAGAATAATCATCTAAGTTTCATGCTCCATAACATCACCATGGAGCAAGAAGTCATGGCAGAGCAGGAGACTGAGAGTGAGAACGAAGAAGTAGCTGCAAAACCATCAATGTAGCAAGCTGGTCCATATGTTGGGTCTATCTTCGTCATTCTCTCCAGTTAGTGTCTCCTATAAGCAGGTCTGTGTCGCTCACAATCAGAAGTATACTTTTGCTACTCAAAATGGGGGAAAGAAAATGGGGGGGGGTGGGGGAAGAGAGGGAAATGGGGAGGGGCAAATGTTTGTGTCAGCTTTGGCTCAGTTGGTAGCACTCTTGCCTCTGAGTCAGAAGGTTGTGGGTTCAAGACCCACTCCAGACACTTGATCACAAAATATCTTGGCTGACAGGCCAGTGCAATACTAAGGGAGTGCTGCACTGTCTTTCAGATGAGATGTTAAACTGACGTCTGCTCGTTCAGTTGGACGTAAAAGATCTCATGGCACTATTTTGAAGAACAGGGGAGTTATCCCCAGTGTACTGGCTAATATTTATCTCTCAATCAACATCACTAAAAGCAGAATATCTGGTCATTATCACATTGCTGTTTGTGGGAGCTTGCTGTGCACAAATTGGCTGCCGCGTTTCCTACATTACAACAGTGACTACACTCCAAAAGTACTTCATTGGCTGTAAAGCACTTTGGGACGTCCGGTGGTCGTGAAAAGCGCTATAAATGCGAGTCTTTCTTTTTATGTATGATTGTTTGAGACAGATACCATAATCCTTTGCATGTATCTTCCCATGTTTATTCTCCATTAGTCTGAATCCCATGCACTTCCTCTGTTCCCATATCCCTATATTCCTAATTTCCTGCAACCAACTATCTAATCTATTCTTAAATGGTGACATGGTCTCAACCTCAATCACTAAGTCCAGTAGTACAATTCACAGCCTCACAACCCTCTCAATACAGATAAGTGTAAGGTGGTGCATTTTGATAGGAGGAATAAGGAGACCACCTACTCCTTGAAAGATAGAGTCTAAATGGGGTAGAGGCGCAAAGGGATCTAGGGGTGCAGATACACCAATCATTAAAAGTAGAAATGCAGGTTAACAAACCCATAAAAAAAGTGCAAACAAAGCACTGGGGTTCAGTACTGCAGGAATATAATTCAACAGCAGAGAGGTTATATTAAACATATAGGGGGAGAAATTCGGTATAGCCCTGTTTGGGGCGCCATTAGTGGCCGTGCGCAAAGTTTAGCGCCTGGCGCTAATTATCGCCTCCAACGGCAAACTTGGCTTTTATCGCCCCTGGAGGTGATTGGAGTGCTAAATCAGGCGCTACACACCTCTCTTAAGGCGCTAAGGCCGAGGTGCGAGGCGTTACCTCAGAGGGCGGGCGCACCGCAGTTAGCGATTGAACACAGACACACTGGCGCCAGCCAATTCTTAAAGGGGAGGGTCGATCTTGCTCTGCAGCCACACCCTGCTCATTGGAGCCTTGAATCTTGGCCTGGGCAGACCTGTGGCTAAATCTAGCAGCCAAAACTATGGAGGGAGCCAGGGAGCAAGCACAGCGCTTCTGCGAGCGGGCCTTGGAGGCTCTGGTTGGCGTGGTGGAGCGCAGAAGATCCATTCTGTACCCAGAGAGTGGCAGGAGGCCTTTGCCACGCGAGTATAGAAGAGTGTGGAGGGAGGTGGCTCAGAGAGTCACCTCAAGCAGCATGGTGTCTAGGACCCATTTCCAATGTAGGGAAAAAGTTCAACGACCTCACTCGGGTCATCAGGGTGAGTGCCTTTTTTTCAAAACCTCTCCATCCCTCCATCTCAACCTCACTTTATGGCCAGAGGGTCTTAAGAGCCCCAATGCCCAACACTCATCCAACACCTATGGCCCTTTCATCAAACACACACACACACATTCCACACTTTGCATACAGTAAGGGCTATTCAACTATGGGAGGCATTTCAGGCAAGACCATGGCTGCCTACAGTAAAGGCTATTCAACTATGGGAGGCATTTCAGGCACGACCATGGCTGCATACAGTAAGGGTTATTCAACAATGGGAGGCATTTCAGGCAAGACCATGGCTGTATATTTACTCAGACGCCGTCCTTTTTCTTGCAGGCCAAGCTGTCTCATAATAGGAAACAGCAGCAATGGACCGGTGGAGGGCGGCCTCAGCTGCAACCCCTCAGTGATCTTGAGGAGCGCGTCCACAGGATTGTGGCAAGCCGGGTGATTGGTCCCATCGCCACTGGAGACGCCGAGCCCGTTCTGGACAGCAATGGTAAGGTCATCACCTTTTTGTCCTCTCTCCTTCCACTTGTTCCTCACAACACCAGCCTTTGATACTTTCACTAAATCACTGCACTCATGCCTCCCTTGCTGCCACCCTGTCCTCATGCTAAAGCCACTCTTGCACCTCCCTGCTTTCAGATGGTGATTCACCAGGTGAGGAGACGGGCCCTCAAGCTGCCAGTGGGAGTGATGCTGAAGGCGAGGAGGAAGAGGAAGCCGGAGCATCAGCGCCACCCTCTCCCGAGGAAGCCCATGCCCACACTGGGAACACGCCTTCCCTGGAGGGGAGCAGGGGGGGAATGGTCTGATGAGGGTGAAGCTCCAGGACCCAGCGGGCTGCAGCAACGCGATGGGGGTAGGGAAGCTCGGGAGCCTTCTCCCCAGAGGGAGAGTATGCCATTGAGTCCTGCTGCACTGGATGCAGAGGAGGAGTGGGTCATCGCTGAAATGAGCACCCAGGCGGAGCACAGGCACGCTGAGCTCATGGTTGCAGTGGCAAGGGTGCCCGAATCCATTGAATCACTGGCAAGGAGTGTGGAGCACTTCGCTGTAGCACAGGTGGCTGCCACGCAAATGTTTAGTGCTGCAATTCAGTCACCGGCTGCCATGACCCCATCTCTGACTGCTCTCATGCAGACTCAGATTGAGGCCACGCGAGCACTGACTGCTGCCATCCTCGCTGGTTCGGACACATTTCCCCGGGGCTCTCACCGCGCCGCAGCAGGCCAGCAATCTGTGCTCCAGCAGATTGCTCCGGATGTTGAAGTGCTGCCCCATGGGAGTGCCAGTGTGTCGGTCAAGCAGGGAGGTGCTGTCCTCTCTCAAGATAACAGCATTCCTGCTGCCACCACTGTCACTCCTCCATTGCACTTGCCACCGCCTGTAGGACAGACTGCTGCCGCCCATGCAGAGTCGGTGCAGTCTGTAGCCGGGCCCTCCAGGCCCAGAGCTGGTCGAGGCCGTCCTTCAAGGGCATCTGCAGTCTCAGGTTGTGACAATCAGCAGCCTTCCACCAGCCTTGCTGCAGCCACTGGGGTCCCATTACGGAGGAGCTGCAGGGTGGGAAGGGGGGAATTTCGCAAGGGAAGGAGATCACCCTCAATGGGAAAAAAGTAGGAGGAGGTGTGACAAAATGTTGTTCATTGTTTTATTAAAGGCCGAGGTTTGTGGTCAAATTTTTGTAACTGCTTTGGACATTGTCTCCAGGTTGTGAGAGCCAGTTATGTTAATGACTGTTTTTTTTGTGTGTTTCTTTCTATTAGTTTGTCCTACGGAAATGAGACACACAGAGTTTGTAATATACATAAGTTTCTGTATTCAAAATGTACATGTTTGGTCTTTGCAATCATTGTTGCCTTGACCGGCTTAGGGGTTGCGGGATGGTTTCATTCAAGTTGTTTGAATGGCAGAAGCCATTTCCTCAGAAGGGGCCTAGAAGCGACTTGCTATGAGCCTTTGACGGACAGCCCTTCCACTTTGTACATTGTGTGCCTCCCTCCCGCCTTGGTGCTGCTGATGATCATCCTCCTCATCTTCCTCCTCCTCTTCCTCCTCCTCCTCTGGTGGTGCTCCAATGTCTGGTGGCATTGGCTGGGTCCTGAGGATTGCAAGGTTATGCAGCATGCAGCACACAACAATGAAGTGGGAGACTCGCTCAGGCGAGTACTGAAGGGCTCCTCCAGAATGGTCCAGACAGTGGAACCGTTGCTTGAGCACGCTGATTGTTTGCTCAATGATGTTCCTGGTAGCTTGATGGCTCTTGTTGTATCGCAGCTCAGCAGGGGTGTTGGGCGTACGGAATGGTGTCATCAGCCAGGTGCACAGAGGATATCTCTTGTCCCCGAGAAGCCAACCACCTGGGTGATGCGGTGCCTGGAAAAGGTCTGCCACAGAAGTCTGGCACAGAAAGAAGGCATCGTGGCTGCTGCCAGGAAAGTGGGCATTGACAGTGAGTATCAGCTGTCTGTGGTCACAGACCAACTAAACGTTTAAGGAATGGAAGCCCTTTCGGTTGTGGAAATCCTCGGCATTCTCTTGCGGCGCACGCAAAGCCACATGCGTGCAGTCAATGGCACCCTGCACCATGGGGAAGCCCGCTATCATCGCAAAGCCCATTGCGCGTTCTTGCTGCTTGTCCGGGGTCATGGGGAAAGAGATGTACTCTCGTCTCCTTTTAAAGAGGGCATTTGTGACCTGACGGATGCAGCAACGCACCGCAAACTGGGAGATATTGGCGATGTCCCCAGTAGCTGATTGAAATGAGCCGGTGGCATAAAAGTTGAGAGCCACTGTTATCTTCACTGCCACCGACAGACATCCTGCTCCTCAGTTGAGGTTGCAGATCTGGCTGAAGCAGGTAGCATAACTCAGTGACCACCTCCTTGCTGAAGCGCAGCCTTCGCAAACACTGCTCCTCAGACATATTAATGTAGGAGAACTGTTGGTGAAAAACCCATGGAGGGTAAGGTCTCCTGTACAGAGGCCTGTTGGCCCTCCTCCATCTGGCCATGATTGCCACTCTCTCTCTGCGTCTCTGTGCCCTCCGAATGTGATGGAAAAGGACGACGTCCCCATCCATTGCAGCCCCCATAGTATCTAGGCAATCAAAGTTATGAAGGTCGAAAACCAAAGTGCCTGCAAAGTTATGGTCAGAAGCCAAAACTACCTCAGCGTTGACTCAATGCAGAAGTCACTCTTTCTCTCTTTGTCTCTCTCTCTCTCTCTCTCAGAACGAGTGGTGCAAAAATGGCTACCACACAAAAGCCAGGAAGAGGCCCCGTTTAAATAGTGCCCTCCCAGCCCCACAGCGACTGGGAAGTGTCCCAGTCTACCTGTCGCTGGTTGGGCCAGGCGGAAAGGGGGGGGCGCCACTCAATTTCCATCCCGGGGCATCACAAGGGCATTGCACTCTCGAATGACGTCAAGATCTGCGTGTGCAGGAGATCGGGTGGTATTGTTTAGCGCTGCCGCAAAATGTCCGGTCAATTTCGCGAGAGGCACAGATATCGCTGCGCCCGGGCGCTAGTTGCGTTGCGCCCCCTTAAGGCGCTAACGGGAGGTGCAAACCAGCAGAATTTTTCCCCCATACTGTGCACAGTTCTGGTCTCTATATTACAAAAAGGATATAGAATTACTGGAAGAAGTGAAAAAAAGATTTACATGAATGATACCAGAACTGAGGGTATAATTATCAGGAATAACTGAACAGGCTGGGGCTCTTTTCTCTAGAAAAGAGAAGACTGAGAGGTAACCTGATAGAGGTCCTTAAAATTATGAAGAGTTTCAATAGGGTAGACATAGAGAAGATGTTTCCACTTGTCGGGGAGTCCAAAACTAGAGGCCATAAATATAATAAATCCAATAGGGAGTTCAGGAGAAACCTCTTTACTCATGGAGTGGTGATAATGTGGAACTCGCTACCACATGGATTAGTTGAGGTGGCTAGCATAGATGTATTTAAGGGGAAGCTAGATAAAACACATGAGAGAGAAAGGAATAGAAAGATATGTTGCTAGTGTGAGATGGAGTAAGTAGAGTGGATGGAGGCTCATTTCTGTAAATTCTATGTAATATAATTCTAGTTAATGGGTAAAATGTTTCTTCTAAATCTTCCATCCTAAATCTCTTACATTTAATCTTATATATTTGTTCCCTTATTTTTAAATTTAAAACACCTCTATATAATCACCCCATGATTTCCTCATTTTAATGAAGAATGCTTCAATTTTTCAAGTCTTTCTTCATATTTGTATTTTCTCATACCAGGCACCATTCTAATTAATCTGCGCTGCATCCTTCTCTATTGCCTTAGCTTCCTTTCTACAGTGTGGAGCCCAAAACTGCACACTTTGGCCGCAAAAATCGGCACCATAGCACCGGCTGTTAAGGCCGGTTTCGGCAAAAAAACGGCAGCCGCCTTGCTTCCGCCTACTCCCACGTGGGCCGCAGCGGCCACCATTTTGAGCAGGTCTGGAGTATGGTCATTGCCTGCTGTAGTGGTGCTTCGTAATTTCCAAACATGCAGCCACTGAGCTTTGAGGCTTTTAACAACGAGTAGACGCGTGTCGAAATAAAACGTTCCAAAACGTAACTTTGTCTTTAAATTGTTTACTGTAACACCTTACAAACAGAATTACAAAGCAAAACACGTTTAAACGAACACGGTCAAAAACTGTATTGCTCCAGCCCTCAAAAGCCTTTACCTTCTCTCCAGCCTCGTGCAGCTTGAGCTGTAAAATGGCTGGATACCATGTGACAATCTTAAGGACTGTACCATTGTAGCAAGGATAAAGGGGGTATCTCAGACTATACTACTGGAACAAGAAAATAGGGGGTTTCTCAATACAATAAGTCAGTCAGGTAAATTAACTATTATACTATTTAACCAATATTTTATAGTATTTTCTTTCTTAAACTTTCATGACTCTTACATTCCGGCCCCTAATTGACAAGGCACATGAAGCATATCAATTACTCAAACATTCTTAAGAGTCATAAACTAATGAGTTCAACATATTTACAATATAAATGTCCACTTTTTTCGTTCAGGAACCTTTCACGCTGCTTCTTGTAGCAGGCAGAGCTTTGTGATCGGTCTTTCCAGGGTACTGGTCTTGGTTTGCAAACAAACGCGATGAACAACGCCTCTGGAGTCTGGCATGCTCTTAATTATTTTTCCCATCAACCAAGAATTTCTAGGGGCTGAATCATCCACGATTAAGACGATGTCTCTGACAATGAAGTTCCTCTTTATTTTGGACCATTTCTAACACTCCTGTAGCAGAGGTAAGTATTCTCTTGTCCATCTGGTCCAGAAAAGGTCTGACATATACTGAACTTGCCTCCACTTCCGACGGGCATACAGATCTTCCTTTTTGAAGACTCCCGGGGGCATGACTGGCTGTGTTTTTAACAACAACAGGTGGTTCGGAGTCAGGGCTTCGAGGTCATTGGGATCATCTGATGTCTTAGTTATCGGTCGGTCATTAATGATGGCTTCAACCTCAGACAGAACGGTTTGAAGTCCCTCGTCGTCAAGCACTTGCAGCTTCAGTACAGAACTGAGTAGTTTTCTTACGGTGCGTATCTGTCTTTCACAGACACCTCCATGGTGGGATGCAGCCGGTGGATTGAAGATCCACTTAATTCCTGTTTGCATCATGGCTTCCTGTATTTTAAGCTGATTCCAGCCTTCAATAGCTTCCCGTAGTTCTCTCTCCGCTCCGACAAAATTAGTGCCATTATCAGAACGCATAATGGACACCTGTCCTCTTCTACAGACAAAGCGCCGCAGGGCGTTAATACAGGAATCAGTGTCAAGCGTGTGTGCCACCTCAATATGAACTGCTCTGATGGTCAAACAAGTGAAAAGCACACCATATCTCTTGACAAGGCTCCGTCCTCGCTTTACCTCGAAAGGCCCGAAATAGTCCACCCCTACGTTTGTAAATGGGGGCTTGTCTGGTAACAAACGGTCTTCAGGCAGGTCTGCCATTTTCTGCTCCCCAGCTCTAGCGTGTAACCGTCTGCAAACAATGCATTCAGAGAGTATTTTTCTTATTACAGAATTAGCTCCTGGAATCCAGTATCTTTGTCTTAGCTTCGCAAGCACGTGATTCCTCCCACTGTGTCCAATACTCTGGTGTATATGCTGAAGAATGAGAGTAGCAACCCGGAGGTCCTTAGAAAGGATAGCAGGAGGCTTGGCCTCCTCTGGCATAGCAGATTTGTTTAGTTGCCCTCCCACCCTCAGTACTCCATCTTGCAGTGTAGGGTCCAGCTTGTAGATATGACTACCTTTCTTGATTGGAGTATTTCGCTGTAAAGCTTCGATTTCTTCTGGATATCTTTGTCTTTGACTGAAGCAAACTATCTCCATCTCAGCCTTGGCCAAATCCTCCACGGTCAATGAATTCTTACCCAATGTGGTCTTGTGCTGGTGCATATATTGCTGTAGAAGCATTCTCTGCTTATCAGGGTTACTTTCAGACTGATGGATAGTGGCTCGATACTCTTTTCTCTTACCGCTCAGGTGTAGCAGCAACTCTTTCAACCTTAGAAACCATGCAACTGCTTTCCTCAACTGGTGCCATCCTGAGAAATGGTTAACAAGCTTGTTCACTGTGTCAAAGTTCTCTTTCGTAGTTATGAGATTTACTGTGACTGATCTCTTGACTTCGACGTTGTCTTCAGCAATCTGACTTGGCATATCTGGTCTTTCTGGCCATGATCTCTCTGTTTCCAGCAGATAACTTGGGCCTTGTATCCAAGTTTCACTCCTCATGAAGTTTTCAGCCTTCAATCCCCATGAGGCTTGATCTGCTGGGTTTAATGAGGTGTTTACATACCTCCATTGAGATGGTTGTGTAGCTTCTCTAATGAATGAGATTCTGTTTGCTACGAAGGTCTTGAAGCGTATCTTCTCATTCTCTATATACTTCAGCACTGTCGTGCTATCCGTCCAGAAGACAGATTCTTCTAATGGGAGCTGTAACTCTTTCCGCATCACCTGGTCAACTTTAACTGCAACAACCGCTACCGTCAACTCCAGTCTCGGGATGGTGACCTGCTTCAGCGGAGCCACCCTGGATTTCCCCATGAGGAAGGCACAATGTTTCTGGCCCTGTTGATTTGTCAGCAAGAGGTAAGTAGCCGTGCCATAGCCGTCCTCACTGGCGTCCGAGAAATGATGTAGTTGAGCCGTCTTTGTAACTCCAAAACTCACAGGCTTGATGCATCTACTGACGTTGAAGCTAGAAAGTTGTTGCAAATCTGTCAACCATCTGAGCCATCTCTGAGCTTGACCTTCTGGGATATCTTCATCCCATCCTCTCTTGTCTCTACACAGCTCTCGTAGGATCAGCTTCACCGGCAGAATGAGTGGTGCCAGGAATCCAAGAGGGTCGTAGATGGAACTGACCACGGAGAGAATCCCTCGTCTTGTGGATGGTCTTTCGTTCACCATTATTCTGAAGTTGAACGTGTCTGACTCAATGCACCATTGTACACCAAGAGCTCTCTCAATCGGAAGGACATCGTGGCTCAGGTCCAGATCTTTGACTTCAGTGGCTCTTTCCTTTTCTGGGATAGAAGCTAGAACTGCTCTGCTGTTGCTTATCCACTTAGTCAGATGGAATCCTCCATTCGAACACAGAGTCCTAAGGTCTCTTGACAGTGCAATGGCATTGTCTTCTGTTGACACGGACTTCAGACAGTCATCGACATAAAAGTTTCTGAAGATTGTCTCCACAGCCTCTGATGGTGCTTTGCCTTTGCCATCTTCTGCAGTTTTTCTGAGAGCGTAGCTTGCACAGCTGGGAGATGATGTGGCTCCGAACAAGTGTACGGCCATTCTACATTCCACCATCGCTTGACTAACGTCGCCATCTGGCCACCAAAGCAAACGCAGAAGATCAGCATCTTCATCAGGGATTCTGGCTTGGTAGAACATTGATTCTATGTCTGCCATCATGGCAACGAGCTCTTGTCTAAACCTAGTCAAGACGCCAATGAGGGTATTAGTAAGATCAGGACCTTGAAGCAGCTGGTCATTCAGTGAAGTTCCTCTGAATGAGGCGGCGCAGTCAAACACTACACGGATCTTTTTCTTCTTTGGGTGATACACACCGTGATGAGGAATGTACCAGACCCTTTCATCGTCTCTGTTCAACTGTTCCTCGGGCACTTTTACAGCATAGCCTTTCGCTATGATGTTTCTCATGAAGCCTTTGTAGTCTTCGTGAAAGTCGGGGTTCTTGTTCAACTTTCTCTTTAGATTGATGGCGCGCTGCTCTGCTATGCAGCGATTGTTCAGCATCTTCGCGGTCTGTCTTCTCAGTGGCAAACCAATGTGATAGTGGCCATCAATGAACTGTGTAGACCTTGTCATCAAATCCATGAACTGATGGTCTTCTTGTGACATCTGTCTTTTCCTCACAGCTGCGTTCTGAAAAGTCTGCATTGAACTGCTGTATCAACAGCTCTTCAATGCTTGCGATAGAGATACAATTAACTGTTACATTTTGTCGTTGCTCCTTGTTCGACTTGTTGCCATCATCTCTCCTTACCGGTCCATTGATTACCCATCCAAGGGCTGTCCTGACTGCGTAGGGTCCGTCATCCTTGCTGTTTATCACCTGCCATGGCTCCATAGTTTTGTAGGCATTGGTTCCAATTAATAGGCCAATTTCTGCTTCGATATATGGGAGACGCACCTTTTCCAGGTAAGGCCATCTCTCCACATCCTTCTGCAGGGCTAAGTTTCCTATTTTAACAGGAATCTCCCTCTGTGAAAACATTAGGCAGGTCTATGAAGTCCTTCTCTTCAAGTCCACACACTTCTAAGTCTGACAGGATATAACTTTGCATTGACTTCTCATGACCCATGGTGCGTAATAGGATTTCTGTTCTTCTGCCTCTAACGTTCAGCTGTCGCATGAGTGATTCTGTGCAGAACGTTGCTGAACTACCTGGATCCATGAAGGCGTAAGTCTCCACAAACTTCTCACTCCTCTTAGACTTGATCTTAACAGGTACGATGGCAAGAATACAATCACTGTCACCGGCCCCAGTGAATCCACAAGTCTCTGGTTCTAGTGACACCAGAGCACTTGAAACAACCTTCTCGTCGGTATTGTTTTCTTCACTCTTCTTAGAGACTTGTTCTTCTTTGTGGATATGCAGCAGACTGGGATGTTTCCGAGTGCACTCTCTGCATGTTGTTCTTTGCTTACAGTTTCTACTCAGGTGCCCCTGAGAGAGACATCCAAAACATAGGCCATTGTACTTCAGAAATTCGATTCTGTCCTTATGTGGCTGTGCTTTGATGTCACTGCAGAAATCCAATGTATGATTCTTCTGACAGAATAAACATGGCTTCTGAAAGGCATTAGCAGGCGTCACTGTGCTGCTCTTTTTGGGAGATGAGTTCTGAGACCTTTCTTCCCCAGCCTGAGTGACGATAGTTACAAAGCTGCTTCCCCTGGAACCACCTTTCCTGAGAGTCTTTGATTCAGCAGGCTTGGCTTTCACTCTTCCATCAGTAGTCAGGTTGACATCCTGGATGTTTCCAAACAATGGGTCCCTAGCAATTTTAGCCTGTTTGTCTATGAAATTCACTAAGTCTGCAAACCTGGCTCTACTTTTCCGTCTCTCCATTATCTCAAAGGCTGTTCTTCTCCATTGTTCTCTCATCCTGTAAGGAAGCTTAGAGAGGATGATTCTCATAGTCGTAGGATTGTCCATCTCTTCCATGAATTCAACATCCTCCATGGTGTTGCGACATCCTATGAGAAAAAGAACACATGTGTTCAATGCCTCCCCGTCCTCCGATCTGATCTGTGGCCACTTGGTAGCCTTTTCAATATATGCAGTGGCTATCTTCAGCTCGTTACCATGGTGCTCCTGCAGCAACTTCCTGGCTTCTATGTATCCCCGGTCCGGTCTCATGTGTTCACAGCTTCTGACCAGGTCTTGTGGTTTACCACTGGTGTACTGTCCCAGGTAGCATAACTTATCACTGCTGCTCTCTGTTTTGGTGTCAATGGCTTGTTCGAAGGATCTGATGAAGGGCTTATACTTGAGTGGGTTGCCTTGGAACACTGGTATGTCTCTTTTAGGGAGTCGAAACAGATTCTGTTGTTTTACAAGCATCTCTGTAATTTCGTTCTGATGTTGCATCACTCGGTATAGGCTTCTCCGTGTCTTCAGGCCTCTGGTGGTCATCAGCAGGGTCTAGTCTAGACCGTCTGACGTCTAGGGTAGCATCACGTGCTCCTGTTAGTGGAGAGGCCACTCTTCCACGCTGTAATGCCAGGAGATGGCCTTCGGACTCTCTTTTAACTCTTGAAGGTGCCCTGGATCCAACTCTGTGACAACATTGACTGGCAGTATTCGTTCATGCCATCCTGTGAGCCTTCATAATCTTCATACACACTCAACCTGGCATCTGAGACCGCAATAGCTGTTTTTATCTCCAGCTGTTCTTTCTTTGCCTGCACTTGGGCCTGTTGGGCCTGCAGTTGGGCCTACAGTTGGGTCTGTTCCCGTTCAAGAGCTTGCTTCTCCACTAAAGATGCTGCGCGCGCCATCAACGCTGCCTGTTCAACCTCCTCTCTCATGCGTCGCGAGGAGCGTGTGGTAGAAGCGACTGACCTGTGTCCAGAAACAGAGCTACCTCCTTTTCGATTTTTGCTCAGTCTGGCTGAAGTCTCTGAAATGCTATCATCTGGTCCGACTTCATCGTCATCTTTCTCTTTCTCTGCTGTATCAGCATCTTGACGAATCTTTAACATCCACTGTTCTGTGGCCTTGAGCTAGTCCTTAATGCTGGATGATTTAAGATCAAACCAGTTGTGATCAGCATTTCCCTCTTCTTCAGACAGAAGTGCTAATACATCTTCATTGAGTACATTAAATTCTTCATGCAACTTGGAGAAATCATAATGCATTATGTCTTCAGCTTTCTTAATATTAGCATTATCTTCCATGAGACAATCAATTATCTTCATTTTTCCAGTTATCTGAGCTAATTTAGCCCTCCTTGCACCTATTCTTCTATATAACTTCTCTTCCATTGCCTTTGGGGTGAGCTTTACTTCCCTCTTTTGGCCAACAATCCTTCTGGCTGGGGGAAGCTCCTCACGGCTCCGTAAGGCCTCGGCCATTTTACCCGCAGCTCTTATTTAGCTTCTCAATAGAATGAACAAGGCAAGTAACAGTCACTGTACCTTCGCTTTCTTATATTGTCGTCTGGCTCCGTGACCATTCATGTATACGTTCGCCGACAATTCCGTCCTTTCCTTCTTAGGGAGCTAGTTTTTGACTAATGTAATGGCGCTTCGTAATTTCCAAACATGCAGCCACTGAGCTTTGAGGCTTTTAACAACGAGTAGATGCGTGTCGAAATAAAACGTTCCAAAACGTAACTTTGTCTTTAAATTGTTTACTGTAACACCTTACAAACAGAATTACAAAGCAAAACACGTTTAAACGAACACGGTCAAAAACTGTATTGCTCCAGCCCTCAAAAGCCTTTACCTTCTCTCCAGCCTCGTGCAGCTTGAGCTGTAAAATGGCTGGATACCATGTGACAATCTTAAGGACTGTACCATTGTAGCAAGAATAAAGGGGGTATCTCAGACTATACTACTGGAACAAGAAAATAGGGGGTTTCTCAATACAAGTCAGTCAGGTAAATTAACTATTATACTATTTAACCAATATTTTAAAGTATTTTCTTTCTTAAACTTTCATGACTCTTACACTTGCTTTCGCCAGAAGAATGCTAATGAGTCAGATCGTGATGTCAATCAGCGTGCAATGCTGAGTTGACGCACAACCTACTATTTTGGACGTTGCCACTCGACTGCACGCCCACTCCAAATCGTGCACAGCTGAATGTGTGTTCAGCTGCACAAGGGATCATCAGCAACATAGGGGTGACTTGCTTTTTGATTTCTACTGGCTCTGTGTAAGTTTGTGCAACGATTTGGAGCTTTCTATTCATTTAAAGTTGGTGAGGTAACAGGGAGTGGTGTTGCATGTGGAGAAGGCCTTGCTTCTGAATTCAAGAGTTCTGCTCAGACCACTTGCTCCCAGTCATGGGGGCTTTACTTGCAGTCACCTTCGCGCTGGAGTATGACAGGGAGATGGAGCAGAGGCAGCGAAGAGGAGAAGATGCTCAGAGAAGGAGGAGGAGGAGGGGCAGGAGGGCTCTCCGCAGGAGGTCTTACCCACCTAGGGTCTTCCGAGAGCACTTCTCCTACCTGCACTTAAGCCAGGAGCAGTGTATTCGGAGGCTTTGTTTCACCAAGGAGGCGGTCACAGAATTCTGTCACCTCCTGGAACCAGACCTGCAGCCTCAGAGCAAAGCCACGACGGCGCTGCCAGTGGCCCACAAGGTCAGGCTCGAGGGGCCATATGGCCTACTTTTGCTCTTAATTCTTATGTTCTTATGGCATGCATGTGGCTTTGCCAGGATATCGGGTTTCCCCATGGTGCAGGACACCATCGACTGCACATACGTGGCTTTGAGGGCACCGCATATCAATCCTGAGATGTACTGCAACCGCAAAAGGCTACCACTGACTTAATGTGCAGTTGGTGTGCGACCACACCCAGCACATCATGAAAGCACGATATCCTGGTAGCAGTCATGATACCTTCAACTTGTGCCAGTCCGGTGTGCCAGCAATCTTCCAGCCACCATGTCAAATCTGAGGGTGGCTGCTCGGAGACAAGGGCTATCCGCTCTACACCTGGTTGATGATTCCCCTCCACAACCCCACCACTCGTGGCCAGCAATGATATGAGAGCCCTGCTGCCATGATGAACCTCATCAAGCAGACCATCAGGTTGCTAAAGCAATGGTTCCGCTGCCTTGACCGCTCAGGAGGAGCCCTCCAGTACACGCCAGAGCGGGTGTCCCATTTCGTGGTGCTCTGCTGCATCCTCCACAACTTGGCCATCAGGAGGGCGCGGACCTTACCACCACGAGTTTCGTGACCACCTCAGGAGGAGGAGGAAGAGAAGGAGGAGGAGGAAGAGGAGGAAGTGAGGAGGCAGGCAGCAGATCCTCGGTCCCAACGGGCTGTCCGTGAGCACCTCATCAGTATATAGTTCCCCTGAATGAAACCCCAGATCCCCATTGCTCACCATCCCTCTGTCCCAGAACATCACAACGTCCTCTTGGGCACAAAGCTGAAATGAGAGCCACCATGAAATAAACATTCCAAACATAATTTATAAATGAATCAATTCAATACCACATAACAAAGTCAACTAATCACCCTTGTGCACTCCCTTAGTGTCTGTCATTTATGTTCCTTTGTCTATTCTAGTGCTCCCAAGCAGTGCTACCACAGTGGCTGCGGCATGTTGGTTGAAAGGCTGTTGGAAGGCTGCTGACTTTCCATGGGGGACACTGCAGATGGCCTTGCAGGATGACCTCAAGCAGATCTGGTCCTAGAAGGCCTGGTTGTAGACTGCAGCATCTCGGCATGGGCGGCAACAGTCTGGGATGGCTGGCTGACGGCACTGGCGGAGTGGCAGTGGTGGGAGTACGAATGCTGTCATCCTGAGAAAGGACAGCAGGTTCTTGCTCCACGAACCCACTACCACTCCCCCAGGCCGGCGCCTCAGCATTCCTAGCCATCTGTTGGAGCACAGATTGCTGGACTACTGTGAGACACTGCAAGCTACTTTTCACACTCGTAAACCCAGCCACGATGGCAGCAGTCTGAGCTTGTAGGAGAGCATTCTGAGCTTCCAGTGCAGCACTCAGAAGTTGGATCGCTTCAGCTTGTGCTGAAATGAAAGCTGTGACACCACCCATCACACCCAGCATCATGGTTGGATCCACAAGTGATCTAATGCAGTTGCCCGTCATTTCCATCCTGAAAATGATGGGCTCCAAGCTCTGCACAAAGCCCCGTGCAATGTTGGAGCCGGACTCCTCCATGCTCCTTGACACTGACAAGAGGGTCTCTGGCAGGCCTGTCATTGCGCCAACCATTTCTGTGTGCATGCTCATCACCCTTCATCTGAAGGCCACCCAATTGAAGTCCTCATCTGAGTCCTGTGCAGCAAAACTTGTGTGCGAACTCGCCCTCCAGCTAGCTGGCACCTGAGCTACCCTTTCCCCTTGACTCACCACGTGCAGATCCCGCCTCTATACTACCCTCTAAAACCTACGCACTGCTATTTTCTGAGCTGATGCCTGGAAATTTCAGATCAAGTGACGGTGCCTTTCTCCATCAATCTCTGCCTCTACTTGGGCTCTCAACAGGAGGCTTTACCCACCTAGGGTAAGCACTTCTCTTTTATCCATTTAAGTGGGGAGCAGTGAATTAGGAGGCTATGTTTCACCAGAACTCTGCCACCTCCTGCAACCAGACCATGCAGCCTGAGAGCATGGCAAACATGGCTCTCCCAGTGGAAGTCAAGGTCACTGTGGCCCTCAATTTCTTTACCAGCAGATTCTTCCAGTCTGCAGCAGGAGATATAGCTAACATCTCAGTTCACCGGCCATCGCTGCATCCAGAAGATCACTGAGGCTCTCTACACCAGGAGAAGGGATTACATTGTCTTCTCTCTGAGCAGAGAGAAGCAGGATGAGTGCGCATGTGGCTTGGCCAGGATAGTGGGCTACCCCGTGGTGCAGGGCGCCATCCACTGCACACATGTGGCTCAGAAGACACCGTATAACAATCTTGAGATCTGCCGTAACTGCAAAGGCTACCACTCACTTAAAGCCCAGCGCTTCCTGATGGTCAATGCCCACTATCCTGGCAGCAGCCATGATGCCTTCATCCTGCGTCAGTCCGATGTGCCAGCAATCTTTCAGCCACCACAGCAAACTCAAGGGTGGCTGCTTGGAGACAAGGGCTATCCACTCTGCGCCTGGCTGATGACTCCTCTCCGCAACCCCATCACTAGTGCCCAGCACTCATATACTGAGAGCCATTCTTCCACCAGGTACATCATCAAGCAGACCATCGGGCTACTGAAACAATGGTTCCGTTGCCTTGACCGTTCAAGAGAAGCCCTCTAGTACATGCAAGTGTCCCATTTTGTCGTGGTCTGCTGCATGCTTCACAACTTGGCCATCATGAGGCACAGCCCTTGCCATCAGGGATTGTGGCACCACCTCAGGAGGAGGACGAGGGAGAGGAGGAAGAGGAAAAAGAGGAAGAAGATAGGGAGGGAGGGAGGAGGCAGGCAGCCAATCCTCTGACTCTGATTCTAATGAATGGAACCCCAGATCCCCGATGCTCACCACATCCCCATCATACTATCCCTCTGTCACAGAATATCAGAGCATCCTCCTGGGCACAAAGCTGAAATGAGAGTCACCACAAATGATTCCAAACAAAATTAATAAATTTATCAAAAATAAATTCATACATTTTTACACTAACGATATTAACTAATCACCCTTGTGCAATCCCTTAGTGCCTGTCGTTTGTAGGAGCACTAGGACAGGAAAGGGCACCCAAAGTGTTCCCCCAGTGACTGCAGCAGTGGACTTCAGATGGCCTTGCAGGATGACCTTGAGCAGCTCTGGCCCTAGAAGGCCCGGCTGCAGACTGCACTACCTTGGCATGGGCGACAGCAATCTGGCTGGCTGGCAGGTAGTGGCAAGGGCAATGGCGGACTTGCAATGGGAACAGGAATGCTGTCATCCTGCGAGCGGACAGCAGGGTCCTGCTCCACTGACCCACTGCCACTCCCCTGGGGCGGTGCCTCAGCATTCCTAGCAATTTGTTGGAGCACAGATTGCTGGGCTGCTGCAACACCCTGCAAGCCCCGGTCAACAGAGGTAAACCCAACCACGATCGCAGCAGTCTTAGCTTGGCTGGCTCCAAGCTAAGATTGCATGAGAGCAGTCTGAGCTTCTGCTGCAGCATGAAGACGGTGGGTCGTTTCCGCGGCTGCGACATCGCCCAGCACACGCAGCATCGTGTCTCGGTCGGCACGGTCGCTTCAGGAGTCTTCCATTATTTCCAGCCTGGAAATTCTGGACTCCAAGCTCTGCGCAGAGCCCCGTGCAATGTTGGAGGCAGACTCATCCATGCTCCTTGATATTGCCAAGAGGCTCTCTGGTAGGCTTGCCATTGCACCTAGTAATTCAGTGTGCATGCCTAGCACCCTTCTTCTGAAGACCACCCCATCGTGGTCCTCATCTGAGTCCTGTGCAGCAGAACTCACCATGAACTCACCCTCCAGGGTGCTGGCCCCCGAGCTACCCTTCCCCCCAGCTTTGCTGCAGCCCACTTTTGTTGCCATTTCCACCATCTTGTCAATATCCATATACAATGTCCTTTGGTCCCCAGAATTATTTACAATGCCACCTATTTTGGTAGTGTGTGTAAATTTGGACACCATTCCCTTTAGTTCTGTATCCAAATCATTGATGTACACTGTGAACAGAAGTGGTCCCACTACAGTACCAAGCGGGGCACCGCTATTCACGTCCAACCACTTGGAGAAGCTGCTCTCAACTCAGACTCTGTTTCTTCCCTTCCTGCCAGTTTTTAATCCAGTACACTCTACATAATTACATATCCTTTAACCTTTTCCAATGTGTGATACCTTGTCAAAGGCTTTTCTAAAGTCCATGAACCCCACATCTACTGCATTCTGCCATCATGTTTGACAAGTATGATCTCCCTGTTGGCTGTTTCTAATTATTTTCTCTTCATTTACTTGGTTAGTAATTTAATATTTAACTGAAGATTCAAAAACATTTTCCTACCACTACCTGGACTGTAATTACCCAGGGTAGGTCTGTCTCTCTTTTTGAAAATGGATATTACATTGGCCGCTCTCCAATTCTCCGGCACACATCGGCCAGAATTTTCCCACTGCCGTGCATGCGGATTGGGGGCGGGTCGGAAGTAAAAGTCACAAAAAAAGGGAGCACGTCGGGAACCTGCCATCATCCCGCCTTTAACTCAAGCGTTTTTGTCAGCGGGCCACGGACTCGAATGGCAGAGACGGGCGACCTAATTTATACTTCATTAATACCTTGTTGTCAGACCCTTAACAGTGTGTTTAACAAGACCTTTTGAATTTCACTGGATGACCACGGGAATCATGCAGGTCTGTCAACTTGAGGCAGAAGCTCAGTGGCCACTGATCGCGGTCATTACTGCAGAGCATGGAAAGCACAACAAATACTCTCACATGACACCTGCTTACTTGCCTAAGGGAAAGGCTCTTACTGAGTGCATTTTGAGCACAGATTTAGGTGTCTACAGTTTGCAAGTCTTTTCTGCAAATTCGGAAGCCACTTTCACCTCATTGCTGCTAACTATCACACCATTGACAGATTGCTTCTCTGATCTCTACTTGACCTGCCATCTATTACATCAGCATGGGTGCCATTTATACTGTCTCACCTTGGTCCTCAGAATCAGACCATGATGAGCTCCAACACCAGCAGCACCAGACACACCAGCAGCAGCAGCAACAACACCAACAACCTTCTCCTCAATGATCTGATGCTCCACAGGACAGAGGGCATCAGCGCAGGGCTGTACCGCACTGGAGGTGATACCCCCAACACAGGATATACAGGCAGAGGATGAGCTTCAACATGACTGAGCAGCAGTGCCATAGGAGGCTTAGGCTATCATGCCAGGTTGTCGCAGGCGTTTGCTGCTTGCTGGCGCAAGACCTGCAGGCCAGAGGACCTGATGGCCACGCCTTACCAGTGGCTGTCAAAGCCACCAGCGCCCACAACTTCTTTGCTTCAGGCTCCTTCCAGGGATCTGCAGCAGACATTTGCAGCATCTCGCACACAGATGCATCATACAGGTCACCGATGCCATGTTTGACAAGTCAGCCAATTATATCAACTTTGCCACTGATGAAGTCAGTGTTAGTGAGTGTGCACTGGGCTTTGCAGCTCATGCTGGCTTCCCACGGGTGTAGGGCGTCATCGACTGCACACATCTGGCCATCAGGGCACCCCATCATCACCCAGGAGTGTTTGCGAACTGCAAAGGATCCACTCCCTCAATGTGCAGCTGGTCTGCAACCATAGGAAGATCATCAAGCATGTGTGCATCAAATTCCCTGGCGGCTGCCATGACTCTTTCGTCCTGCGCCAGTCCATCCTCCCTCAGCTCTTCACACCGCCAAACAGACTTACTGGCTGGCTGCTTGGAGACAAGGGCTATCCACTGAAGATGTGGCTCATGACACCCTTGAGGAGGCTGAGGAAAGATATAATGAAAGCCACATGTCCACCAGATGTGTCATAGAGCAGACAATAGGAATGCTGAAAATGTGCTTCAGATGCCTTGACCGATCTGGAGGAGCCCTTCAGTATGCACCAGCCAGGGTCTCCAGAATCGTCGTTGTCTGCTACACACTGCACAACATAGCACAGCAATGAGGATTAGAACTGCATGAGGAGCAAGGCACAGTATAAGGAATTAGTAGCGGGGCTGGGGTTATTTGTCTCTGGCCAGTCAGAAGCCTCTGAGCTGCTCCAGGGACCCCCTTGCAGTTTCGAAGCGCTCCCCTATTCCTGAGTTCTGACCCCCGGACTTATTCGGTGGCGATGTAGACAGAAAACAATGTGACTCATGGTTTGGGTGCAAAACAGAGCAGTATTTATTGAAAACAAAAGAAACAACTTAAAATAATCGATATGGCTCTTATGCCTGGTACAACACTTTGCTTAAACACAGTACACTTAGTGTCCACTAGAGGGCTCCCTGCTCAGTGCAACACTGCTTTTATTTTAAATCCAGTACCTTTTACTTAAAAGACCCTTTACTCACTACAGCACCTTAGCTTAGTGACTTTTACTTAAAAACACAGCACTTTAATACAGTTACTTTAAAACAGCTAACAGCGTTCACCACAGCACTCCTTTGCTTGGTACAACACCCCTTTTAATACAGTTTTAAATACAGTACTTTGAAACAGCTACTGCCTTTTAATACAGTTTTAAATACTGAATCCAGTGTTCACTATAGCACTTCTCTGCTAGGTGCAACACTGTCTTACTTAAATAGGGGAGGAAAAACAGACACAACGAGGGAAATCGACTAAAATACACATTCTAACGAAATCCCCACTTTACTCCCACCCCTATGCCTATCCTAAGTTGCCTTGTGGAAGGCCAGAAAAATACATGCACACCACTGCAATGCCAGCTCCATGCCCTGCGAACTTAGATCTTCACTGCCCCAAAGTGAAAAACACCCCAGTGTTTTAAAAGTAAACTGCTGGTGTTTTGCTTCCACAGGCAGACTCCCACGCTGTAGAGGCACACGGAGGCAAGGCCAGAGAGCGAGCGAGCTTCTGGGAAGCTATCTTTTATACCCCCATTTGGGGCCCGCCCAGCACCGGATGTTTCTGGGCTAAAACAAAAGGGATACAACTGCCCCATTGTCCAGTAATGGGTGATTCATCCAAACCCATTCATTTTAAACTGTTCCTTTTCTTAGTTCAAATGTCTCTTCTGTGCTGAGCTTTGAATGTAAAGCTGCAGTTTGGATGTGTCTTCATTGTGTGTGATGGGCTATTGAATAAAGCTATTTCCTTGATTGCTTGAGTAAATAGCCTTGAAGGTATTGTAAACAGAAAGGCATTGTTCTGTGGTCAACTGAAACTGCAGTCTCAAGTGGTTACTCCCTTGTGTACACAAAGTAGCAGTTTCTGTAAACACATCAATTGTCTCTGCAGGGAGGGGGGGAACTCCCCTTTGATTGGCAGTTTTGACGGCTCCATTGTCCTTTCCAAGTCCTTTTTTTTTGTCTTCGGCCATGCGGTCTGCCGGCCATTTTGATCCCTGGAATTTTCTTTAAAGGAATTCACCCAGGGATTCTTTAATCAAAGAAATTAATCTTCGGAGCTGTAAATTATTGCGAATTCTTACAGCAGAGCGCACAGCCTCTTCAGAGAAGCAGGAGCAGGAAGAGCTGGAAGATGAGCAGGTGAAACCTGAGGTCTAGATGCCAGCAGCTCTGGAGCACATTGCTGCCCGGGAGGCCAGGGATGGCCTTATTATGGCCAGATTTACTTAACTTCCTGCACTACACCAATATAGCAGCCACATACTGTGCCAGGTACTCCCCCAAACAACACCATAAAGCATCCCTACAATGACCAAGCCATTCCTTTCACACTGACCTCCATTGCTGGAGGTAACGTTATGTCTGACCATTCACTCCAACTCACTAAGCCACTTCCAAAATAGAATACAAAAATGGGCATGACCAGAAAGAGGTGAGAATAAATAGTTTTATACGTGACATAACGGTAATAGAGCCTTAACAAAAACACTTCTTTAAACACCCATGTGTTTACCCTTGTGCATCTACTTCTGTGTCATTTTTATTTTCCGAGTGCTTCTACAAGGTACAATCCCTATGGCTTCAGCCGAGGTAGAGGCAGCCTGTTCACTTCCCTGCTGCGACTGCGTAGACACCTTTGGTGGACGTCCTCTGGGTTTTGGAGCCTGTGATGGCCCCGCCAAAGTCTGCTCCTCCTGCAACTGTGCAGGGGCAGACTCAGGCATTGCGATCCGAGGAGGCATCTGGGGCACTGACTGAAGGGGAGGCAATGGGGGAGAACGCTTTGAGAGTCGTCGCCACTTCATTTCCCCTCTCACCATCATCCCTCTCATGGGCCACCCGCACTTCCCTGCTAGAAAGGAGCTGAAGAGCATCTTGCTGCACAACAGTGGGGCCAGGAGGACCCAAGTCCACGATGACATCCCTCCTAGAGAGGAAGTCTATGAGTCTCTGCCATCAGTTCTCCATAGATAGCATGTGCTCATGTGAGTCGCAAATTTGCTGCTCCATGCAGGTGGCCATCCTTTCCATGGAAGAGCATACCATCCCCATCGCCTGTGACATGGTGATGCTCAGGTTGGAGATGGACTCCTCCATTCTCTGTACATTTGCAGACATCAGGCCCGCAAAACCTGTCAGAGCCTCCTGCACCTCTTGCTGCACCTCCAGGATCGCCCTCTTTCTCGATGGCTGAGCAGAGCTGGGAGCATCCTGCGCCTTCCGGCGAGGAGTCTCCACTGCTGTCTCTGTCTCCACCATCTCCTCTTGCTCACTTGTGATACACCAGGTGACAAGACTACTCTATGTCTCGTAGGACCCACTGAGGTGTGCGTATCTGCGCTGGTGCTGGGTGTGCATAGGTCTGCTGACGGTGCACCCTCAGAGACTGGAGGTTGCTCAGAGGAGTCGTCTTCCTCCTCTGGCTGGATAGTGGTGGGGGGGGGGGTGGCGTGGGGGGTGGGGGGCTCTTGATGGACCTGTGGGAGAGCAAAGAGATGATTTAAAAATGTTATATTAAGAATGGGTAACGATACCATTATGCACATGATGAACATTCACTGGCTGCTGACATCAGTCACCATATGAGCGACTGCTGTATGCCATGCGGCTGTATATGTAATTCTGCCACCAGGTTGCTGAGAGGTCCCCCTCTCTCCGTTTCCAACCGCTAGCTGCTCCGTAACTCCCGACACCTCCAGGGCCACCTCCTCTGCTGCTGTCAAAGTGGCGAAGGATGTCGGGCCACCTCCGATTCTCTCTCTCCCTGTCATTGTGCGCCTGTAAGGAGGGAAAGAAGAGAAGTTTGAGTGCGAGTGATGGCATGAGTGTAAGGAATGTGTGGGTTACATCTGTAGAGGGTGACTATAAGGGCATGGGGTGCCAATGCCAAATGGCCTCTTTCTGTGGTGTTACTTGCTATGATTGCATTAGGATGAGTGCGAGGGGTGGTTAATTACAGGGGGATGTGAGTATGTAGATAGAGAGAGAGGGATGGGTAGACGTGCAAGGTATGTTGGTGTGAGGAATAATGTGGAGGTGCAGACTTGGGAAGGCAGAGTGATGGGGATGTGATGACAGGCACAGCAGGATCACCTTTCCTGATCTCATGAGATCATTGAAGCGCTTCCAGCACTGCACCCAGGTCCTCCTCACCACATCCCTGCTGTTCACCTACACTGCAATTTGGAGCCAGGCTCTTTCTGTCTCCTGGAGAGCTCTCTTGCCCATCAGCAGGGAAGAGGACCTCCCTGCATACTGATTCCCTCCACAAGAATATGTAGGGAGTCATCTGAAAACCTGGGTGCAACCCTCTGTCTTTGTGAAGCCATCTCTGCAAGACTGAGCAATAACCAGTTGGTGATATATCCTCCCTGTACACACCTAGATGAACCTTCAAATGCGATGTGGCCAAGGCTGCTTTAAATATCCCCACTGGAAATGACTCAGATGATGTCATCAGACCTGCACCATTTAATAGGGCTGGGAAACGTGCAGGCCTGCCTTAATAGGCGCTATTAATGGAAAGTCACTCTGAGGAGCGGGATGATAAAAAGAACACGGTTCCAACCTGCCATGCCAATCGACCGCACCCGGCTTGCTCAGGTAAAGAAAATTCCGGCCATCCACTCTCAATATAACCCTGATATCCGGGGGACTAAATTGGGCCATGTAGCGCCAGTTTTTTAGGCGCTACGATGCTACACAATGCTCGAAAATAGGATCCAAGATGCTCATGCACACCTCTGATGGGATAGTGCGCAGGACACCATCTTGATAAAGGGGCTTGTGTGTTCAACGAAACAGCCGCCGGCAGCATGCAGAGCAGCGAGATGATGATGTGAAGCAGTGTGCAATGCTGATTTCAAGCCACCGCAGCCGTTTTACAACTCCACACTTCAGCCAGCGGATTGTATGCTGCCCCATGGTGCAGGGCGCTATTGACTGCACACCCATTGCCTTGCATGTTCCTCATCTGAACTCGGCCATTGCATCAACTGAAAGGAATTCCACTCCCTCAATGTACAACTGGTGTGCGACCACAGACAGCGCATCATGCAGGAGAATGCCCGTTATCCTGGCAGCAGTCATGATTCCTTCATTCTGTGGCAGTTCTCTGTTCCATCTGTTTTTGACTCACTACAGCAAGTCAAAGGCTGGCTACTTGACAACAAAAGTTGTCTCATGAAATAGCTCATGACTCCAGTCTGGAACCTACGTACACATGCACAGCAATTAGAGCCAGGCTGCCACAATGAACATTATACAGCACAACATCGGTGTCCTCAAGTAATGCCTCCGCTGCCTGGACTGCTCTGGAGAAGCCCTGCAGTACTCAGTTAAGCAGGTATCAAAATTTGTTGTAGTATGATGCCATTATGAGGGAACAGCCCTGGCCACTACCTAGCAGTGAAAAGCTGAAGACAGGAGTTTGAGAAAGAAGAAGCAGAGGAAGAGGAAGAGGAAGGGAGGCTACAACATAGATAACTCCTTTCTGCCCAGGCTCTACATGATTACATTAGTCATGAACGATACCAGTAGCCTCAATCACATCTTCCCATTCACCAACAGTCCCACATTGCTTAACTTTTATCTATCACTGACCATCACATCGTCCTCTTTCTGACAACACAAAAATAAAAACCACCAGAAAATGCACATTCTAATCCAATTTTATAAATTTGCTCATTAAATGCATACAAAATTAAAGTAATCACTCTTGTGCATTCCTTTAGTGCCTGTCTTCTGCGGGTTTTTTTATTCATTCATGGAATGTGGGCATCGCTGGCAAGGCCAGCATTTATTGCCCATCCCTAATTGCCCTTGAGAAGGTGGTGGTGAGCTGCCTTCTTGAAACACTGCAGTCGGTGTGGTGATGGTACTCCCACAGTGCTGTTGGGGAGGGAGTTCCAGGATTTTGACCCAGCGACGATGAAGGAACAGCGATATATTTCCAAGTCAGGATGGGTGTGTGACTTGTAGGGGAACTTGGAGGTGATGGTGTTCCCATATGCATGCAGCCCTTGTCCTTCTAGGTAGTAGAGGTCGCGGGTGTGGGAGGTGCTGTCGAAGAAGCCTTGACGAGTTGCTGCAGTGCATCTTGTAGATGGTACACACTGCAGCCACGGTGCGCCAGTGGTGGAGGGAGTGAATGTTTAAGGTGGTAGATGGGGTGCCAATCAAGCGGGCTGCTTTGTCCTGGATGGCATCAAACTTCTTGAGTGTTGTTGGAGCTGCACTCATCCAGGCAAGTGGAGAATATTCCATCACACTCCTGGTTTGTGCCTTGTAGATGGTGGAAAGGCTTTGGGGAGTCAAGAAGTGATACACTCACCGCAGAATATCCAGCCTCTGACCTGCTCTTGTAGCCATAGTATTTACATGGCTGGTCCAGTTATGTTTCTGGTAAATGGTGCCCGCAGAATATTAATGGTGGGCGATTCGGCGATGGAAATGCCATTGAATGTCAAGAGGCAGTGGTTAGACTCTCGATTTTCATTGCCTGGCACTTGTGTGGTGTGAATGTTACTTGCCACTTATCAGCTCAAGCCTGAATGTCATCCAGGTCTTGCTGTTTTTGGGCAAGGACTGCTTCATTATCGGACGAGTTGTGAATGGAATTGAACACTGTGCAGTCATCAGTGAACATCTCCCCTTCTGACCTTATAATGGAGGGGTGTAAGGTTCTCAAAATTCCCACATTCCCCCAAGGTTATTAATAAAAGGGACCCTGTATGGACAATTTTAAAAGGGATACCCAAAAGGATGGCGTCCGCACCTCGTGGCCAAAAGCCTGTAAGATTTTACAAGCTTGGACTCTGCAGCACAAACAGGCAGCTTTGTGAAATCGAAACTTAAAATGCATTTCTGTGAAAAGGACTTTGTGTTTGAAAAGCCAGACAGCTAGGCAAATACTGAATATGCATTGCATCAGATCGAAACAGATCAAGCCCAGTTAGGCCTAAACATGAGGCCATTAGTTTGTCCGCATAAATAATCGGAAACAGCTCAAGGGAGCCACCAAGGCTGGACAAGCCGATTAAAAAGCATTAATGACAATACAACCCAGACATCAGGGCCATCAGGTGCGATAAACGGCCATCTAAAGCCAGTTAACTTAGATTGGTATTGTAGTGTATGTGCTTTAAGTCAGAACTACTTTTTACAGCTCCTGTATACTGTAGTACCGGCAGTAACCACACCGGTATATAAGCTGTGCGCATGCCTCTGTACTCCAGTCTAGAGATGACCCTCCTCCAGTAAAGACCTGTTGTTTGTTTATGTACAGCATCCGTGTAATTCTTTATCCACTGAACCACGGATCTAACAGGTATAATCATTTAAAACAGCCCGCCAAAAGTTGGACAATAGACTGACCTGATTTGGCGCGCAGATAAGGGCCTTCATAAGGAGTATAATTGTCGGCCCATCGGTAACCAACGCTCTCTTGCTCTCTTCCTCCCGCGCTTGCCACCTGGCCACTGCCCGTGTCTTTCCCAAATCCATCAGGGACGCCCGGTATCGCACCAGGCAAACCAGGCCAGACGAGGCGGGACGAGACGAATTGGAAGAAGATTGAAGAACGCTTCGAATAATCGGGCCTTCAATCCAGCTAACCTGCGACTATCTTCATGCAAGCTTCAACAGCCGCCACCCGAAGTAGAGGAACCATTATCCCTGCGAGGTAAAGTACCCAAGCAAAGACTTTAATCTCGGGGTACTTTACCTGGACGACGCCCTGAAACCATGTGACGATGGCAGGCCCCAGAGAGCACAAAGAGCGAACCTCAAAACCCACAACCATTTTAACTCAGCAGATTTTGACTTGGTGAGCATGAATTCCTGGCCTCTCTTAGCTTAATCTAGTTAGGTATAGGGGTGGGATAAGGATAAGGGGATTGTTAATGTAGTTTGTTTTCCCTCGATGTGCCATGTGTTCCCCATTCCCATTTAAGTATATTTTCTTTTTGATAAGCCTGTAACTACATAGTGATTTTCTCAGTATTTGTAATTTTTATCATCATTTTTAATAAAGTTCACGGTTTTCTTGTACCAAACCAACTGTCTACTCGTTTTTCCTGTATCACCTCCTGCACCTAAGTCCAGTGTCGAGAACCCAGGGGTGTGGGAGCGATTTGAACCGCTCACAGGCAGTCAGGGGCATAACTGACTGGCCACACGCTACCCCCTACAGGGGAGGTCATTGATGAAGCAGCTGTGTGCCTTCGCCTATCCTAGTGTTACTTTGAGGTGCTTCCCCAGTGGCTTCAACATGGATGGTGCAAAGTTGCTGACCTTCAATTGAGGAGACTGCAGATGGCCTTGGAGGATGACCTCGAGCAGCTTTGTGCCTAGAGGGCCCAGCTTCAGACTGCACCATCTCAACCTGCCTGCAGCAGTCTGGGCTGGCTGGCTTACAGGCAACAGCAACAGCACTGAAAGAGTGGCAGGGGTCAGAGCAGGAATGCTGTCATGCTGAGGGAGGAAAGCAGGTTCCTGTTTCATGGAGCCACTGCCACTCTCTGGGGTGGTGCCTCAGCAATCCTGCTGATCTGTTGGAGGACAGATTGATGGACTGCTGTGACGCATTGAAAGCCCCTTTGAACAGTGGTATCCAGAGCCACAATTGCAGCAGTCTGAGATTTCAATGCAGCGGTCAGTGTACCCTCAACATCTCCATCTTCTCCTCTCATGTGGCCCACCTCACATTAAACCATTTTCTTTGTACTGATGTATTTGTAAAACACTTTACTGTTCTTTTTCATCTTTTTTGAGATTTTCTCCTCATACTCCCTTTCTAGCTTTCAATATTCATTTCTTAATCTGCTATTTCTTGCATTTACTTTTATTTTTATAATACCTATAGGCCCCATCGCCCTCTTATTGAATTGTATTTTGTTCCTATCCTCTATTTATCCATGGCATTCTGAAACTTGAAGTCATTTCCTTTTTTAATGGTATCTATTTATTCTGCAAGTTATAGTTTCCTTTTTTAAAGCATCTCAATGTTGATCTACAGTGCTGTGCGCCAATTTCCCTTTCCATCTCAGCTCAGCTAGATCAGTCATCATCTTTGAAAAATCTGCTCTATTCCAATCTGGTACCATTGTTTTTGTATTAACGTTTTCCTTTTCTATTCAAATCTAAACCATATTGTCACTACTCCCAAGGTGTTTATCCACATTTAACCCATCTACCTGATCTACTTTGTTACTCATAACTAGATCTAACAATGCCCTTCTTCTTGTAGGCATAGGAACATGATGCTCGAAGAAGGAGTCCTGCACACATTTTAGGAATTCCACTCCCCTTTCTCTGTTTATTCCCTCTCTGTCCTGCAGAACTGCTTGAAAAGCTCTTCACAACTTTTGTATAACTTGTATCCCATCTAGAATCCCCTAGCACTCTTTGGAAACTGTCTAGCTCTTGCTCTTCCCTCCTTCTCTCTCTGGGTCTCTTCCTTCCTTCTTTGTGCCTCCTGCCCTGGGATGAGGAACAGCCTGGTTTGATATCTTATTTTTTATGGGACTCTTTTCAGAACTAAATATTAGTGATTAATTTAAAAAGGATTACTTCTATCCCATGGATCCTTTCAAAGATGTCAATCAACTGGAGAAATATGTGTTAGGAACTTATGATGGTCAAATTGACAGAAATAAAGCTATTTGGCTAGTTTAGACCTCTTACTGACTCTTAGCAGCAAACTACAGCTAGAGGGCCATTATTCTGGTGATTTTGATGTCTTCTTAAAATGCCCGCTGTTTGTTTCATGGCTGTGTTCACAAACAAATTAGCTCACTAATTAGTCTCACTGGCTGCTATTTTAACTGTTTATCAATCTTGTGGTTTCAATTTACTCGACTATTTGCTCCCTGTTTATCCATGAATCTGAACTTTCTTGTGGCACCTTGGCACTCCTATAATTCCAGTACTAAGATTTCAGGTTTTCCCAGAATTCAGTAGCGTGATTCAAGGAGCCACTTTCCTGCAGTATAATAACAACAACTTGGTCTCTGCATAGTAGCAGCCCAACTACTAAGGCTATTGGAGGAGGGAAGTAAAGGCCACAGTCTTTGCCAAGCACAGTGAAGGCAAACTACAAGCGAGAAAAAGAGAAGCATGCAACACAAAAATCCTAAATTGACTAGCTGCTTTATACGGTAGCTAACCCTTGTTCTGTGACTCCGGCGCTCAGTTATAGGTGCAACAGTGCTAGCTTAGTAGAGAACCGACAGTGTACAGTGTCATGGTTCATTACCTGTGTCATAGAATATGTGAAGGTGGAGCCATTCATTTCATAAACAAATAAATAAACTGCCTGTATTTATGCCTGTATTTCCATATCCTTATCTCCTATCATTTGAACCTTCGTCTACCCAGCCCCACTGTGCAGTTACACTTGGATATGAGTTAGAGGCTTATTTGGCCCCCAGCACAACATAAATTTGAAGCCTTTACCCCAGCCTTTCATTGCATCATAGTCAGCTTCCTGAAAGCACAGCGAGTAAGTGGTGTGTTTTCTTCTCCAGTTTCTGTCAGAATGTTCAATTGCAGTGATTTCTTTCTGACGGATTCTTTTGTGATTTCTCAAGACTTCACCATGGCTTTCACATCACATGTTGATGGATTGCAAGGATATGGTGGCAGGAGGGAGCAAGCCCAGAATTTCTCAGGTGCAGATTTAATATCCAGCTGGACGAGATTCGCCAGAGGAGAGACTGCCTGCTAGGCTCATACAGAAGGAGGCCACCAAAATGGGGTCACCAGAGCCACATGAAAGGAGGTGGCAGTAGCGCTGAATGCCATCTCTCTCACCCCCAGAAGGCAGTGTCGGAAACTCTCACATAAGCTCTTCTTTCGTGTGCCCCTATACAACTCCAAGCTCTCACATTACAAGGCCCCCGAGGGATTGTCCTCTCGGTTATGTCAACTTTCTGGTCTGAGGTGTTCTTCAGATGCTCACCTTCACCAAATGCCATTAATATTGTTCGAGGAGAAACTGGCACACAATGCCCAGGACAGGCAGGCCAGTGGCAGGGGAACCTCGGATATCAAGATGCTGACAGATTTCAAAGAAAAGGCTATTGAGCTCCAGGGGAGGCAAGTAGCTTTGATAGCCAGAGATGGCGAATTCGATGGGCCAGTACTAGCTGCAGGGGAGTTGATGCTAAGCAGAACCTGTTCCTACTGCAGCACTGCAAAGCACCAAATTACCATAGAATTCCATGCTGTCTGTACCTATTCACCCTCTCTGGATGCTGCACACCCACACTTACCTCATTTTCTCTTCTGCTGTCGGTGCCACACAGCAAGGGCTGTGAGAATGAAGAGGATGATGATGATGCTGGAAGGAAGTTTTTATGTGGTGCTCAATGCTGCTGCTGTTGATAATGAGGCTAAAGATGATGGCCAGATATCTTGTCCCTTGCAGCTCTGGCATGCCTGTACCTCTCCATCTATGACAAAACTTTTGTCACCTGTCTTATCTGTCCCATGTACGAGCTCAGAGACTGCCACCTGGGGATCTAGTGAGATGAAGATGGTGGCCGTGCCTACAGCTGCCTGGGCCCTAAGCTCTGGAATTCCCTCCCTAAACCTATCCACCTCTCTACCTCTCTCTCTCTTCCTTTAAGATGCTCCTTAAAACCTACATCTTTGACTAAGTTTTCAGTCATCTCTCCTAATATCGCTTTATGTGGCTCAGCGTCAAATTTTGTTGGATAATTGCACTTGTGAAGCGCCTTGGGGCATTTTATTACATTAATGGCGCTCTATAAATGCAAGTTGTTGCTGTTAAAGCCAGAAGAATGGGGAGTGGATGGAGATGCCTTTCCATGGTTGAGGATGCATCCACTGAGAGCTCAGTCCTGTTCCGAAAAGAAGGATGCTCAGCAAACATCACATGCACCAAGATTTATCTCCCGGAATGTCTGGCATATGGCCAGGATATCAATTCAGTTCCATGCTGTCATATGTAGCAACATCAGGGAAGCTTTTTCCTCATTGTAGAAATCAACAGAGCACCTGGCAGCTTCATTGCCGTCTGCAACCATTCATTCCCACAGCAGCTTCTCAGGACAAATCGGTGCCTCCTCAGACAGGCAAAGACAGCAGCCCAGGTGGCCTTGGGCGATAATCTCGAGAAAGCTCTGCATTCTGAACTTCAGGCACTTTGAGCCGGCTTACAGGAGATATTCTCTTAGGGCTTTCAGGATCTGGTGAGAGCTATTAGATCTGCCCATGCAGAACCTGGACCCAGTATCAGTGGCATGCTGAAGTAAACCAATATGACACTGGTATTTTTCAAGATAGCAGCAGGTGCCAGGCCATCAGCCTAGCTCCTTAAAGTTCTACACAAAGAGCATGTAGGAAGCAACCCTGGCAGTTGCATAAAAGATGCAATTCACATCAGGTTCTTCTGAGAACTCAGCTCTCATGAGGCGATGCCCACCTCAGTCTAAAGAGCCTCTTGGACCAGAGCATCAGCCAACCACCTCTCACAACACTGGCCCTCATATAGCATCTAGAGGCAGCAGCAAGGTAGGTCTTAGAAAGGCAGATCAGGGCATCCATGGGAAATGCAGTAGTAACATGTAGGTATGCGTACTCTTATTGTAAATTAAATGATGTTTACTTTGAATTAGCTCTGTTGCTCAATGAGTTTATGAGATCTCACGAGGTCTGGTAGGAGAGATGTGATTTTTTTGTTAATGGGGCCAGAAAGACTGATGGTTATTGTTAGATCCGTGGTTCAGTGGATAAAGAATTACACGGATGCTGTACATAAACAAACAACAGGTCTTTACTGGAGGAGGGTCATCTCTAGACTGGAGTACAGAGGCATGCGCACAGCTTATATACCGGTGTGGTTACTGCCGGTACTACAGTATGCAGGAGCTGTAAAAAGTAGTTCTGACTTAAAGCACATACACTACAATTCCTCCCCTTTTAGATTAATACCCCCTTAATATTCAAATAACAATTACATTTTTACATGTACATTCAATAACAAAAAGTCCATTTATAGATTCAGTCTTTGGGGCGGCTTCCTGACCCTTTCGGGACAGCGCCTTTCCGGAGGTTCTTGTTCTTGGTGCAGAGGCGATTCTGACCCCTTTTCATCGGGTAGTTCATCGAGTTCCACTACTACTGGGTCTGAAGTAGATGCTACCGGTATGTCGGGTTCATCCCCAGGTACTCGAGACATGGGGTTGACGCCTTCCTGTGATGCTAAGATCTGATCGACGTGGCGTCTCACAATGTTCTCCCCGACATCCACCGTGTGCATTAATGGCCCCTGCCTCCCCGACATCCACTGTTTACATTAATGGCCCCTGCCTTGTACATATCGTTCCGGGTTGCCACTTCTCTGTTCGATAGTCACGGGCCAAGACTGGTTGCCCTACATTGAAGCTCCTTGTCGGCTTCTCGTTGATGTGCTGGAATTGTTTGTCCTCAACATTTCTTCGCACATTTGGTCTGAGCAAGTCCAGACGAGATCTCAACCTTCGGTTAAAGAACATCATGGCCGGGGTCTGGTTGGTAACTGCATGTGTCGCGTTTCGGTAGGCTAATAAGAAATTGTCCATCTTATGCTGTAGTGGAATTTCCTCGTCGCACATGGCCTTTATCGCCTTCTTAAAGGTTTGTACGAACCTCTCAGCCAATCCATTGGTGGCTGGATGATCGGGGCGGATGTGTAATGCCATACCCCATTCCTTTTCATGAATTTTTGGAACTCGTCGGACACAAACTGTGGTCCATTATCAGAGCAGATCTGCTCTGGCAACCCGTTTCTGGCAAATATGGTCCATAGGACTGCAATCGTTTTCTCTGTCGTGGTTGAAGACATTTTTATCACCTCAGGCCACTTTGAATGAGCATCCACTGCTATTAAGAACATCGAGTCCATGAATGGACCAGCGAAATCAATGTGCACCCGTTGCCATGGAGAGGAGGGGCCACTCCCATGGGTGTAGAGGGGCATGTGGTGGTGCATTTTGGACCCTCTGGCATCCTAAGCAGCTCTTGGTTAAGTCTTCGATTTGTTGATCGATCCCCAGCCACCACACAAGCCCAAGCAAGGCTTTTCATTTTCACTCCCCCCAGATGACCTTCATGTAGCTCCTTTAGCACTCTCTCCCTTAACTTGGGTGGAATCACCACTCTGGATCCACACATCACTGTCCCCTGGCATACTGATAGCTGTTCTCTTCTGGATGAGAATGCTGGCAACAGTGAGTCGCCATGTGTTGGCCATCCCCTCACCGTCAATTCATATACCCGTGACAGCGTCGGATCATTGCGGGTCTCCTTCTCTATATCTGCGTTTGTTACTGGCAATCGCTCAATCGACGAATAAAATATCTCGATAGGGTCCACTGCTGGTGCTTCCTCCACCGTAGGCAGTGGCAGGCGCGATAGCCCATCAGCGTTCCCATGCTGTTTCGTGCCTTTATATTCTATTTCATATTGATTCGCCCCTAGAAACAGGGACCATCTTTGTAACCGCTGTGCAGTCATTACTGGCACGCCCTTCTTAGGATTAAAGATGGAGACAAGTGGTTGGTGGTCAGTCAGCAAGGTGAACTTCTGCCCATGCAGATAATGGTTGAATTTTTTTACTCCCCATACTAGGCTGAGGGCCTCCCTGTCAATCTGGGCGTAGTTGCGCTCGGCTGAAGTTAGTGACCGAGACGCAAAGGCCACTGGCCTCTCCAACCCATCTGGGAATTTGTGCGACAGCAGCACTCCAATGCCGTAGGGTGATGCATCACATGCCAAACGAATTGGTAGTGCTGGGTTGAAATGGGCCAACACCTCTTTTGATGTGATCAATTCTTTACACTTCTGGAAAGCTCGTCTACGTTCGTCATCCCACTTCCATGGTACCCCTGTTTGCAGTAGGGTGTTCTGTGGGTGTAGTACCGTAGACAAATTTGGTAAGAACTTGTGGTAATAGTTTACCAGCCCGAGGAACGACCTCAGTTGTGACACATTTTCTGGTGCTGGAGCCTTGACTACTGCCTCAATCTTGTCAGGGGACTTATGTAACCCCTCTTCATCGATGGCGTGGCCGCAATACGAGATCTGTTTCTGGAAAAACTCGCACTTGTGGCGATTAGCTCGTAGCCCATATTCCTTTAATCTGGCGAGCACCTTCTCCAAGTTAGCGAGGTGATCACCATCATTTTCACCTGTGACCAAGATGTCGTCCAAATAACACTGGGTCCCTGGAATCCCTTGCAGGAACTGATCCATCGCCCTTTGCCAGATAGCCGGAGCCGAGGCTACTCCAAACACCAGCCAGTTGTATTGATAGAGACCTTTATGGGTCTTGATCGTAAGGTAATGTTTCGAAGCTTCTTCTACCTCCATTTGCAAGTACGCCTGGGCTAGATCAATTTTGGTGAAGCGTTTACCACCAGATAGCGAGGCGAAAATATCCTCAATTCGTGGAAGCGGATATTGCACCGTGTGAAGGACTGGGTTCACTGTCACCTTAACGTGTCTGCTAGTCCCGCTCCAAACTGGCAGTATTTCGATAGCTTGCGCAGTTCCGTTAGGTACTCAGCATTGCTTTCGTCTTTGTGTTGGTTCCTTTTATGGAACTTAAATTGTTCTGCTATCAGCAGTGGTGTGGGGCTTAAGTGGTCCTGTAGGATTTCTACTATGCTTCCAAAATCCTTGTTTACTGGCTTCTCTGGGGTTATTAGATTTCGCAGTAACCCATAAGTTTTTGCACCCATGGAATTTAACAGAACCAGTGCTTTGTTAGCATCTGGCACTTCATTCGCCCTGCAGTACACCTTAATACGTTCCACATATGTCGCCCAATCTTCGACTTCATTGTCGAATGTAGAGATACTGCCACTCTTCGGCATCCTTGGTTGTGCGTTAACTATCCCCAATGGCACCTCCCGCGCTTCCCCTTCTTCTCCGCTGGCACAAAATGGCGTCTCCCGCACTCTTCCTTCTTCTCCGCGGCTCAATGGCGCCTCCCGCGCTCTCCCTGCTTCTCCGCGGCTCAATGGCGTCTCCCGCGCTCTCCCTGCTTCTCCGCGGCTCAATGGCGTCTCCCCTTGCTTCGCCCCGCGGACCCTGATCAGCCCGTGATCCCTGGCTGTGCTCTGCGCGTTCTTCTCTTGATATTTGTCGACGCCGCTCCGTCTAGAACCCGGCTGTTTCTTACCCTCTCTCCCTCCAGTTTTGCAGTATTTTTCCACGACGCCGCTCGGTGATCAACCCCCGGCTGCGCCCTGCTCTCTTCACCCTTTTTCTTACCCCATCGACGCTGCCCGGCTCTCTCTCCCGTCGGTCGGCTCCAGCCGCCGCTGCTCGGGAAGGGTCTGCTCAGGACCTGTCGTCGGTCTCTTATTGCTCGTTGTGGCTGGGGAACCAAGCCCGGCTCTCCATAGCCTCCCCAGCAAAGTTGGATCTCTGCCTGACTGCTGGGCGGTTGCTCGCGGTCGACGCCCGTGTTCCTGGACTCGACTATTTTTTTTTTAAATTTTTTTTTTTTTGTTAAATGTTGCAGGTAGATTCGCATCAACACTCGTCGCCACTGTTAGATCCGTGGTTCAGTGGATAAAGAATTACACGGATGCTGTACATAAACAAACAGGTCTTTACTGGAGGAGGGTCATCTCTAGACTGGAGTACAGAGGCATGCGCACAGCTTATATACCGGTGTGGTTACTGCTGGTACTACAGTATACAGGAGCTGTAAAAAGTAGTTCTGACTTAAAGCACATACACTACAGTTATGTATACAATGATTGGAATTGGCAGGAAGGTGGGAGATGTTGTGATGGAATGTTGCTACTCACGATCTCCCTATGAATGCTGCGGTCAGTCAACACGGAAAAGTTCTCCAAGTACTGATCTGATAATGCTGAGATCCAGATTCCTCAACTCTACAGAAGCTGGGCCCACTTCCTCTTGGATTGAATTTTTTTTTACTGTGTACCTAGACAGAACTGACCATGCCTTTGACAGCCTGAGGGCTTGTATTTCCATCGAATTTCTTTCCCTCCTACAAAGTAAGAGGTACTGAATTACAGTGATGGGATTCCCAATGGGCATCCCCTTGTTTGCTATTTTAAGGGAGGAGCAGTGCAGGATGGAGGAATGGAGGGTGAGGCAGTATTTGAAGATGATGCAGCACCCAAGATATTAACGCTCCTCAAAGAATTTACAAGCCATATAGATATTATGAAGACCTCAAAGTGAGGAGCTCTGTGTGAGAAGAGTGTGCTTCATCAAAGAGGCTACAGGAAAGCTGTGTCACCTTTAGCATGAGGACCTGCCCTCAAGATCATCTGCCCAGACAGCTCTGCCTGTGGATGTAAAAGTTACCATGGTTAACGCTTTTACGTCACTGATTCATTCCAAGCAGCTGAGTGAACTGTGTAACATCACATAGGGAGCTGTTGAGGTCTGCATTTGTCAGGCCACTGACTCCATTTTGGAGGGAGCAGGGGAGTTCATTCAGTTCGGCATGACTGCTGGGCAGCAGCATGATAGAGCCACCCAGCTGTATCAAGCTGTTGGGTTCCCTCAAAGTGCATCTTGGAACCTCACGTCACATCAACCTTTTCCCTGCAGTTCCTAACATGCGACAGGAATAATTGAGCTCAAAATAAGTGCACTTACTATTTTATTGTCACCAAAACAAATATCAACAGTAAAACAAAAGCAAAATACTGGGGATGTTGGAAATCAGAAATAGAAACAGAAAATGCTGGAAATACTCAGGTCAGGCAGCATCAGTGGAGAGAGAAAGAGAGTTTCAGGTCAACCAGTTCTGATGAAAGGTCATCGACCTTAAACATTAACTCTTCACACATGCTGCCTGACCTGCTGAGTTTTTTTCCAGAAATATAAGCAGCAGTCATTCTACTGCTTCTTCACACTGTAATAAATCCGACCCTGACACCTTGTGGGTGATGAAGCCCAAACACAAATTAAAACAATTACAACGCTCAAGCCATAGTTATAAAAACAGAACAAAATTACCTCATTCTCTTCTGAGTAGAGATGCTTGACCTGCTCAGGTGTTTCCTTCTCCTTTGTAGCTTCTTCCTCTCCTACTGACCTGTGCTTATACTGGTCTTGTAAGCCCGATCCTTGCACCTGGAGCCCCGAAATGTGATGTTGCTTTTCCAACATAACAAGGTCAGGTTAATTGGTAAACAACTGGAAGAGTTTAGACTGGAAGGAGATGATTCCAATCAGCCATTAGCTAATTATCAACAGGCTAATTTTTTTATGAGACAGGTATTGTCCAGCACTGCAGTGATTAGGATAAGGCTGGTCGACCATGAGCAGTTCATCTCAACAAAGCATTCTTAGTAAATTCATTTAAAGGATCACAGTAGCTACTCGAAGCAGAGGTTGTTTCAGCATTTTAGTTTGAACTGTTTCATTGCTAGGCAGCATAATTAAAATTATATGTATACCATATTTTCTTGGGCTTCTGCTCAAATCTTCGTTGATTTGTCCATTCTTACAGTCCCCACCTTGGTGCTGAGGGGGAAGAAGTACAGCAAGACCCCACCAATTATGATCTGATAAAGTCTTTCAATTCTAATACAAAAGCAAAATACTGTGGATGCTGGAAATCTGAAATAAAAACAGAAAATGCTGGAAATACTCAGCAGGTCAGGCAGCATCTGTGGAGAGAGAAACAGAGTTCACGTCTCAGGTCGATGACCCTTCCTCAGAACTCTGTTTCTCTTTCAATTCTAAGTTGGGTGTCCTACTGGAGCCTCTGTAAGAGGTACTGTTGCTGGAAGCAGGTGTTAGCCATAGCAAGCACACGGGCCTGCTCTGCCTGGCCCTCTTCTCATTCTCTCTCCCATTCCTTTCTTGCGGTCTGCTTGTGAAACCATTCCCATTTCTGTTTAAGTACTGCATGAGCCCATTCAGAATCTATATATATAAAACGGTATGTCTCTCTGTCTGTCTTTCTGTCTCTCTGTCTGGCTATACAATCAAAAGTTATAGAGCGTACCTACACATATGTTATATCAAAAGAAAGCTCATCATTAGAGGACTCTTGTAGGCATATTTACTTTTTGGTCGGACAAAAATTGTTCCGACGGTATCCAAAAAACGTTCATAATTCCGCTCATTATCCGCTCATTAGCATCGAGTGACGTGAAGGTTGGCCAATCGTACAGTCGAGCGACCCGACGGTCGACCAATCGCTGCGTCACGGGGGCGGGTTCATTGCGTGTGCGGGCGGGCCATCCTACAGTCGAGTGACAGGACGATTGACCAATCCTACAGTTCAGTGACCTGACGGTTGACCAATCGGTGTGTGTGTGGGCGGGCCTTATCATTCTGAACCGAGGTGAGTAGCCGCCATCTTGCTTCCATTCTTTTTCCCGCTTTCTGTGTCTTTCTTTTCAAATATACATTTCCAGCAAAAAAAAAGTTGCTTTTAAAACACAAATTGTTTTTTAAAAAAGTTAATTGATTTGTAAATCTTTTCTCTAACCTCTATAATTTTCCTACCTTTCACTGTTTTTCCAGGCCCGGGGCCTAGGCTTCTCCAACTGCCAGCAGCGCAACTCTAGTCCCAGGCTCCTGGCCTAGACAGAGACAAACACTGGCAGAGGGGAGAGGGTGTGCTGCCCCAGCTCCATTCCCGGGGTCAGTAGGTGGGGAGGCTTCATAAGCAACTGGGGTAGGTTGCAAGCCCCGAATAATAATCTGAAGATCCTGTGTTTGCAGCTGAGGAAATTTCTTCTGCTGACAGCCCCAGGTTAACGGCAGCCATCTTTGTCAAGGAGGGTGAAAAGTTTCAGTGCGACTCCATTTTAATTCAGTGTGTAACAGAGTGCATGCGTGGCCATCTTAGTACAGGAACATAGAGTGGGTGGGGCTTCTGTGCTCCCAATCGGGTCCTGGTGACCGAGACAGACAATCGACTCTGTGGGCGGGGCCTAATCTTTCCAACTGAAAAGCAAGCGGCGGCCATTGTTTATGATACAACACACTGAGAGGTGAGGACCCCTTTTTTAATAAAAAGATTGGTGAGGTTGTAAAGTGTATGTTATAGCAAGATTTACCAGAAATGTTTTATAAGTACTTTAAGTTTCATGTTTCCCCACCCCTTGCTCCCCCACCTGTCAGTGCAGGGGCCCGAGGCCTAGGCTTCTCCAACGGCCAGCAGCGCAACTCCAGTCCCAGGCTTCTGGCCCAGACAGGGCCCAACACTGGGAGAGGGTCTGCTGGCTCCCCCCCTCCCTTTCTCCCCCAACACCCCCCTCCCTTTCACACCCTCCCCTCCCTCTCCCCCCTCCCTTTCCACCCTTCCCCCCCACCCCCCCTTCCCCCCCCCCACCCCCCCTTCCCCCCCACCCCCCTTCCCCCCACCCCACCCCCCCTTCCAGCCTCATCCCCCCTTCCCTCCCACACACACCATTCCCGCCGCACTCCCCCACCCCCTTCCCCCCCACCCCCCCTCCACCCCCTTCCCCTCCACACCCCCTTCCCCCCCACCCCACCTTCCCCCCCCACACACCCCGCCATACCCCCTTCACCCCCTTCCCCCCCACATCCCCTCTCCCCCACACCCCTTCTCCCCCACCCACCCCTTTCTCCCCCAACCCCCCCTTCTCCCCACCCCCCCTTTCTCCCCCACCCCCCCCTTCTCCCCCCCCCTTCTCCCCCACCCCCCCCTTCTCCCCCACCCCCCCTTTCTCCCCACCCCCCCTTCTCCCCCACCCCCCCCTTCTCCCCCACCCCCCCCTTCTCCCCCACCCCCCCTTTCTCCCCCACCCCCCCTTTCTCCCCCACCCCTCCCTTTCTCCCCCACCCCTCCCTTTCTCCCCCACCCCTCCCTTTCTCCCCCCCCCCCTTCTCCCCACCCCCCCCTTTCTCCCCCACCCCCCCCTTCTCCCCCACCCCCCCCTTCTCCCCACCCCCCCCTTTCTCCCCCACCCCCCCCTTTCTCCCCCACCCCCCCTTTCTCCCCCACCCCCCCTTTCTCCCCCACCCCCCCCTTTCTCCCCCACCACCCCCCTTTCTCCCCCACACCCCCCTTTCTCCCCCACCCCCCCTTTCTCCCCCACCCCCCCCTTTCTACCCCACCCCCCATTTCTCCCTACCCATTTCTCCCTACCCATTTCTCCCCCCCCCCCTTTCTCCCCCCTTTCTCCCCCCCCTTTCTCCCCCCCCTTTCTCCCCCCCCTTTCTCCCCCCCCTTTCTCCCCCCCCCTTTCTCTCCCCCCCCTTTCTCCCCCCCCTTCTCCCCCCCCCTTTCTCCCCCCCCTTTCTCCCCCAGCCACCCCCTTTCTCCCCCCCCTTTCTCCCCCACCCCCCCCTTTCTCCCCCACCCCCCCCTTTCTCCCCCACCCCCCCTTTCTCCCCCACCCCCCCTTTCTCCCCACCCCCCCTTCTCCCCCACCCCCCCTTTCTCCCCCACCCCCCCTTTCTCCCCCACCCCCCCTTTCTCCCCCACCCCCCCTTCTCCCCCACCCCCCCTTCTCCCGCACCCCCCCTTCTCCCGCACCCCCCCTTCTCCCGCACCCCCCCTTCTCCCGCACCCCCCCTTCTCCCGCACCCCCCCTTCTCCCGCACCCCCCCTTCTCCCGCACCCCCCCTTCTCCCGCACCCCCCCTTCTCCCGCACCCCCCCTTCTCCCGCACCCCCCCTTCTCCCGCACCCCCCCCTTCTCCCGCACCCCCCCTTCTCCCGCACCCCCCCCTTCTCCCCCACCCCCCCTTCTCCCGCACCCCCCCTTTCTCCCCACCCCCCCTTTCTCCCCCACCCCCCCTTTCTCCCCCACCCCCCCTTTCTCCCCCACCCCCCCTTTCTCCCCCACCCCCCCTTCTCCCCCACCCCCCCTTTCTCCCCCACCCCCCCTTTCTCCCCCACCCCCCCTTCTCCCCACCCCCCCTTTCTCCCCCACCCCCCCCTTCTCCCCCACCCCCCCCCTTCTCCCCACCCCCCCCCTTCTCCCCCACCCCCCCCCTTCTCCCCCACCCCCCCCTTCTCCCCCACCCCCCCTTCTCCCCCACCCCCCTTCTCCCCCACCCCCCTTCCCCCCACCCCCCTTCTCCCCCACCCCCCCCCTTCACCCCCACCCCCCCTTTCTCCCCCACCCCCCCCTTTCTCCCCCACCCCCCCCTTTCTCCCCCCACCCCCCCCTTTCCCCCCACCCCCCCTTCCCCCCACCCCCCCTTTCTCCCCCACCCCCCCTTTCTCCCCCACCCCCCCTTCTCCCCCACCCCCCCTTTCTCCCCCACCCCCCCTTTCTCCCCCACCCCCCCTTTCTCCCCCACCCCCCCTTTCTCCCCCACCCCCCCCCTTCTCCCCCACCCCCCCTTCTCCCCCACCCCGCCCCCCTTTCTCCCCACCCCGCCCCCCTTTCTCCCCCACCCCGCCCCCCTTCTCCCCACCCCGCCCCCCTTCTCCCCCACCCCCCCCCCCCCTTCTCCCCCACCCCCCCTTTCTCCCCCACCCCCCCTTCTCCCCCCCCCCCTTCCCCCACACCCCCCCCTTCTCCCCCACCCCCCCTTCTCCCCCACCCCCCCTTCTCCCCACCACCCCCCCCTTCTCCCCCACCCCCCCCTTCTCCCCCACCCCCCCTTCTCCCCCAACCCCCCCCTTTCTCCCCCAACCCCCCCTTTCTCCCCCACCCCCCCCCCTTTCTCCCCCAACCCCCCCTTTCTCCCCCACCCCTCCCCCTTCTCTCCCCCCCCTTCTCCCCCACCCCCCCTTCTCCCCACCCCCCCTTCTCCCCCACCCCCCCTTTCTCCCCCACCCCCCCTTTCTCCCCCACCCCCCCTTCTCCCCCACCCCCCCCTTTCTCCCCCACCCCCCCTTTCTCCCCCACCCCCCCTTTCTCCCCCACCCCCCCTTTCTCCCCCACCCCCCCTTTCTCCCCCACCCCCCCTTTCTCCCCCACCCCCCCTTTCTCCCCCACCCCCCCTTTCTCCCCCACCCCCCCCTTTCTCCCCCACCCCCCCCTTTCTCCCCCACCACCCCCCTTTCTCCCCCACCCCCCCTTTCTCCCCCACCCCCCCCTTTCTCCCCCACCCCCCCCCCCTTTCTCCCCCACCCCCCCCTTTCTCCCCCACCCCCCCCCTTTCTCCCCCACCCCCCCCTTTCTCCCCCACCCCCTTTCTCCCCCACCCCCACCCCCTTTCTCCCCCACCCCCACCCCCTTTCTCCCCCACCCCCCCCTTTCTCCCCCACCCCCCCTTTCTCCCCCACCCCCCCTTTCTCCCCCACCCCCCCTTTCTCCCCCACCCCCCCTTTCTCCCCCACCCCCCCCTTTCTCCCCCACCCCCCCTTTCTCCCCCACCCCCCCCTTTCTCCCCCACCCCCCCCTTTCTCCCCCACCCCCCCTTTCTCCCCCACCCCCCCTTTCTCCCCCACCCCCCCCTTTCTCCCCCACCCCCCCCTTTCTCCCCCACCCCCCCCTTTCTCCCCCACCCCCCCCTTTCTCCCCCACCCCCCCCTTTCTCTCCCACCCCCCCTTTCTCTCCCACCCCCCCTTTCTCCCCCACCCCCCCTTTCTCCCCCACCCCCCCCCTTTCTCCCCCACCCCCCCCCCCTTTCTCCCCCCCCCCTTTCTCCCCCACCCCCCCTTTCTCCCCCACCCCCCCCTTTCTCCCCCCCCTTTCTCCCCCACCCCCCCCTTTCTCCCCCACCCCCCCCCTTTCTCCCCCACCCCCCCCCTTTCTCCCCCACCCCCCCCCTTTCTCCCCCACCCCCCCCTTTCTCCCCCACCCCCCCCTTTCTCCCCCACCCCCCCCTTTCTCCCCCACCCCCCCCTTTCTCACCCACCCCCCCTTTCTCACCCACCCCCCCCTTTCTCCCCCACCCCCCCCTTTCTCCCCCACCCCCCCCTTTCTCCCCCACCCCCCCCTTTCTCCCCCACCCCCCCCTTTCTCCCCCACCCCCCCCTTTCTCCCCCCAATTTCTCCCCCCCCTTTCTCCCCCCCCCCCTTTCTCCCCCCCCCTTTCTCCCCCCCCTTTCTCCCCCCCCCTATCTCCCTCCCCCCCCTTCTCCCCCCCCTTCTCCCCCCCTTCTCCCCCCCTTTCTCCCCCCCCTTTCTCCCCCCCCTTTCTCCCCCCCCTTTCTCCCCCCCCTTTCTCCCCCCCCTTTCTCCCCCCCCCTTTCTCCCCCCCCTTTCTCCCCCCCTTTCTCCCCCCCCTTTCTCCCCCCCTTCTCCCCCCCCCTTTCTCCCCCCCCTTTCTCCCCCCCCCTTTCTCCCCCCCCTTTCTCCCCCCCCCTTCTCCCCCCCCCTTTCTCCCCCCCGCCTTTCTCCCCCCCGCCTTTCTCCCCCCCTCCCTTTCTCCCCCCCCCTTTCTCCCCCCCACCCACCCCACCCTTCTCCCCCCACCCACCCCACCCATCTCCCCCACCCACCCGTTGCTCCCCCACCCACCCGTTGCTCCCCCACCCACCCGTTGCTCCCCCACCCACCCCTTGCTCCCCCACCCCCCCCTTGCTCCCCCACCCCCCCCTTGCTCCCCCACCCCTTGCTCCCCCACCCCTAGCTCCTTTCTCTCCTTCCCTCTCTGTCTCTCTCTCTCCCTCCCTCTGTCTGTTTCCCTCTCTCCCTCCTTTGCTTTCCCTCTCTCTCTCTCTCCTTCCCTCTCTCTCTCCTTCCCTCTCTCTCTCCTTCCCTCTCTCTCTCCTTCCCTCTCTCTCTCTCCTTCCCTCTCACGCTCTCCTTCCCTCTCGCGCTCTCCTTCCCTCTCGCTCTCTCCTTCCCTCTCGCCCGCACCTTCCCTCTCGCCCGCACCTTCCCTCTCGCCCTCTCCTTTCCTCTCGCTCTCGCCTTCCCTCTCGCGCTCTCCTTCCCTCTCGCTCGCACCTCCCTCTCGCCATCGCCTTCCCTCTCGCGCTCTCCTTCCCTCTCGCGCTCTCCTTCCCTCTCGCTCTCTCCTTCCCTCTCGCTCTCTCCTTCCCTCTCGCGCTCTCCTTCCCTCTCGCGCTCTCCTTCCCTCTCGCGCTCTCCTTCCCTCTCGCGCTCTCCTTCCCTCTCGCGCTCTCCTTCCCTCTCGCTCTCTCCTTCCCTCTCGCCCTCTCCTTCCCTCTCGCCCTCGCCTTCCCTCTCGCGCTCTCCTTCCCTCTCGCGCTCGCACCTCCCTCTCGCCATCGCCTTCCCTCTCGCGCTCTCCTTCCCTCTCGCGCTCTCCTTCCCTCTCGCGCTCTCCTTCCCTCTCGCTCTCTCCTTCCCTCTCGCTCTCTCCTTCCCTCTCGCGCTCTCCTTCCCTCTCGCGCTCTCCTTCCCTCTCGCGCTCTCCTTCCCTCTCGCGCTCTCCTTCCCTCTCGCGCTCTCCTTCCCTCTCGCGCTCTCCTTCCCTCTCGCGCTCTCCTTCCCTCTCGCGCTCTCCTTCCCTCTCGCGCTCTCCTTCCCTCTCGCGCTCTCCTTCCCTCTCGCCCTCTCCTTCCCTCTCGCCCTCTCCTTCCCTCTCGCCCTCTCCTTCCCTCTCGCCCTCTCCTTCCCTCTCGCCCTCTCCTTCCCTCTCGCCCTCTCCTTCCCTCTCGCCCTCTCCTTCCCTCTCGCCCTCTCCTTCCCTCTCGCCCTCTCCTTCCCTCTCGCCCTCTCCTTCCCTCTCGCCCTCTCCTTCCCTCTCGCCCTCTCCTTCCCTCTCGCCCTCTCCTTCCCTCTCGCCCCTCTCCTTCCCTCTCGCCCCTCTCCTTCTCTCTCGCTCTCCTTCCCTCTCGCTCTCTCCTTCCCTCTCGCTCGCACCTTCCCTCTCGCCCTCTCCTTCCCTCTCGCCCACACCTCCCTCTCGCCCTCGCCTTCCCTCTCGCGCTCTCCTTCCCTCTCGCGCTCTCCTTCCCTCTCGCTCTCTCCTTCCCTCTCGCTCGCACCTTCCCTCTCGCCCTCTCCTTCCCTCTCGCCCTCTCCTTCCCTCTCGCTCGCACCTCCCTCTCGCCCTCGCCTTCCCTCTCGCGCTCTCCTTCCCTCTCGCGCTCTCCTTCCCTCTCGCGCTCTCCTTCCCTCTCGCGCTCTCCTTCCCTCTCGCGCTCTCCTTCCCTCTCGCCCTCTCCTTCCCTCTCGCCCTCTCCTTCCCTCTCGCCCCTCTCTCTCTCGCCTTCCCTCTCGCGCTCTCCTTCCCTCTCGCTCTCTCCTTCCCTCTCGCTCGCACCTTCCCTCTCGCCCTCTCCTTCCCTCTCGCCCCTCTCGCGCTCTCCTTCCCTCTCGCGCTCTCCTTCCCTCTCGCGCTCTCCTTCCCTCTCGCCCTCTCCTTCCCTCTCGCCCTCTCCTTCCCTCTCGCCCTCTCCTTCCCTCTCGCCCTCTCCTTCCCTCTCGCCCTCTCCTTCCCTCTCGCCCTCTCCTTCCCTCTCGCCCTCTCCTTCCCTCTCGCCCTCTCCTTCCCTCTCGCCCTCTCCTTCCCTCTCGCCCTCTCCTTCCCTCTCGCCCTCTCCTTCCCTCTCGCCCCTCTCCTTCCCTCTCGCCCCTCTCCTTCTCTCTCGCTCTCCTTCCCTCTCGCTCTCTCCTTCCCTCTCGCTCGCACCTTCCCTCTCGCCCTCTCCTTCCCTCTCGCCCTCTCCTTCCCTCTCGCTCACACCTCCCTCTCGCCCTCGCCTTCCCTCTCGCGCTCTCCTTCCCTCTCGCGCTCTCCTTCCCTCTCGCTCTCTCCTTCCCTCTCGCTCGCACCTTCCCTCTCGCCCTCTCCTTCCCTCTCGCCCTCTCCTTCTCTCTCGCTCGCACCTCCCTCTCGCGCTCTCCTTCCCTCTCGCGCTCTCCTTCCCTCTCGCGCTCTCCTTCCCTCTCGCGCTCTCCTTCCCTCTCGCGCTCTCCTTCCCTCTCGCGCTCTCCTTCCCTCTCGCCCTCTCCTTCCCTCTCGCCCTCTCCTTCCCTCTCGCCCCTCTCTCTCTCGCCTTCCCTCTCGCGCTCTCCTTCCCTCTCGCTCTCTCCTTCCCTCTCGCTCGCACCTTCCCTCTCGCCCTCTCCTTCCCTCTCGCCCTCTCCTTCCCTCTCGCCCTCTCCTTCCCTCTCGCTCGCACCTCCCTCTCGCCCTCGCCTTCCCTCTCGCGCTCTCCTTCCCTCTCGCGCTCTCCTTCCCTCTCGCTCTCTCCTTCCCTCTCGCGCTCTCCTTCCCTCTCGCGCTCTCCTTCCCTCTCGCGCTCTCCTTCCCTCTCGCGCTCTCCTTCCCTCTCGCGCTCTCCTTCCCTCTCGCGCTCTCCTTCCCTCTCGCGCTCTCCTTCCCTCTCGCGCTCTCCTTCCCTCTCGCGCTCTCCTTCCCTCTCGCGCTCTCCTTCCCTCTCGCGCTCTCCTTCCCTCTCGCGCTCTCCTTCCCTCTCGCCCTCTCCTTCCCTCTCGCCCTCTCCTTCCCTCTCGCCCTCTCCTTCCCTCTCGCCCTCTCCTTCCCTCTCGCCCTCTCCTTCCCTCTCGCCCTCTCCTTCCCTCTCGCCCTCTCCTTCCCTCTCGCCCTCTCCTTCCCTCTCGCCCTCTCCTTCCCTCTCGCCCGCTCCTTCCCTCTCGCCCGCTCCTTCCCTCTCGCCCGCTCCTTCCCTCTCGCCCTCTCCCCCCCCCCGTCGCTCTCTCTCTCTTCCCCCCCCCAGTCGCTCTCTCTCTCTTCCCCCCCCCCAGTCGCTCTCTCTCTTTCCTCCCCCCCCAGTCGCTCTCTCTCTCTTTCCCCCCCCAGTCGCTCTCTCTCTCTTCCCCCCCCCAGTCGCTCTCTCTCTCTTTCCCCCCCCCCCAGTCGCTCTCACTCTCTTTCCCCCCCCCCCCAGTCGCTCTCACTCTCTTTCCCCCCCCCCAGTCGCTCTCTCTCTCTTCCCCCCCCCAGTCGCTCTCTCTCTTCCCCCCCCCCCCCAGTCGCTCTCTCTCTCCCCCCCCCCCCCCCCCCCCCACCCCAGTCGCGCGCTCTCTCTCTCTCTTCCAACAACAACATGCCCTCAAAAGACCCTCGGCACCGCCGGGCACTTCAGCTAGTCGTATATATATAAGCCTTGCGAAGCGTTATATTGCTTAAATCAACAATAACTGGAGCAATCTCATAATGTACATTTGTATATACAATTTGGTGGGTGGGCTGATCACTCACCTGTTATCTGGTCTGCTCATAAACATGGCACCTTGTTTCAACAGGGTGGTATTCCTAATGTACCGCTAAAGAGTTCCTCTCAGGCCGCGAATTGCTGGCGTCTACCTCATCAGGTACAGCCCTCATGTTGCTTATGGACAGAGGCAAAATGGAGCTGCCATACTAACTGGGCCTCGCCACTTGGCTTGGGAATGACAAGATGCGGGATGGCATAGGGAGAGGCGGAGATCTTGTCCCCTTCTTTCCTCTGGACACCCCACTGTTTGGGGTGGGACATTGGGAGGACGACCCGCTTGACTCGCCGTCTTGGCGGGATAAGATAATCTCCCATAACTACCGCATCCTCCTTTTCTATCTTTGTTCTGACCCACATCGTCCTTTCTTCATTGCCAACAGTAATGTATGGTAGTTCTCGTGTCCTGCGCTGGGGATGCCCACCTATATTCAGAACTGGGAATAACTCTGCATTCTTTAATCAGTGGAGAGCCGTCCGGCACAGTTACGGTGTTATTGTCTGAACCTGAGCGGAGATTATGTTCCAACCATCTGAGGAGATCTGGTCCTAAGGAGGAAGTGGTGCGAGGTCCGCCGTTTGCACAGCTGACAGGGACCAAGCCGAGGGTCGAGAACGCTACCAACAGGAAAATTTACACCCGGATCATTCGCATGATGGCCGGCTCTGGTCTGACCTGAAAATAAATCAAGCACAGTATCTGGGTTACTTATCAGTTGGTGAGTCAGGTTATGCACTCTTGAGCTGGTTAATGTGTACGCTTTTGTTTGTTCTTCCCTGTATACTGTAACAAATATACTACAGGGCTTACTTTCTGGAAAGGTCCTTTCCATTTGGGCAAAAAGGAGTGATTCTTCTTCCCATAATCAAGTACCATAACCACGTCTCTCACCTGGAACTTAGCTGGACATATTTTCTCATCAAAATACCTTTTAACTTGACCCCTAGACTTCCCAATGTTTTGTGCAACATACTGATTAGTGATGGGTATATGGTCAATCATTTTAGCAAGCCAGGCCTATTGCTTCCTGGAATAGTGGTGTGTTGGCAGTAACAGGTGCCTGGGTGTGCGCATCAGTCATCCAGTCATGGACTGAAAGGGGGCTATGCCTGTGCTAGAGTGAGGACGGGAGCGTATGACCATCAAACACTTGGGAAGAATAGTTGCCCATGAAGTCGGGTGGCACACACAGAACTTTTTAATGTCTAGTTTCCCCGCTCCACTATTCCCGAAGACCATATTACATAGTATTATCAAGTAGTGAATGTGGCAATAATGAGCAGGACTCATATCTTGTACATAGTAACCTTGCAAATTCAGTGGAACTTGTGTTAATTTACAAATGTATCATCAAATAGTGCGAGATTTCAACTCCAAAATGATTTATATAATAAGTAATCATAAGAAAGGTACTGGTCGAACATTGGCAGGCATATAAATTCTAGATGATACTTGATTACAGCATGTCCTTAGTCAATGTAGGTTAGGGCTGGACTTATATTGGGATTTCTGGCTCCAGGATCTCTGCACACTGTGCCTCACACCAACCTGCTAAAACATCCTTTGTCTCTTATTTGCTTGAGCCACCTGTTGCTGAAAGCTTTGTGAGTCAATTTGCTGTGGACAAAATAAGAAATATTGTCCAATGTTAAGAGGTGAAGTTCACATGAAGAAAAGAAGCACAGCAATATATCTACCCTGAATATCTGAGACTGATGGATAGTGGAGGGGATTCAGAGAAGCTCGAGATACAGAACTGTGCTTACAGATTTTTACTTCAAAATATACAATAAAAAATTATGACCATTCTTCAAACCTCTTAATTAATCTTAATTTATTATTTCCTATTTTCCCAGATTAATTATGATAATCTCACTATGTTAAGTTTGTGATTTTTGCATTAATACTGCCTCTGGATTTCCTTCTGAATTACTGCCTGTTTTGGGATGAATTGCATACGATATACAGAGGAAAATGTGGCAGTAATGTCTACTGCCTCAAAACTGCCAGTCTAACATTGCACCAAAATTTTCCTTCTAAAGAAAATTCCAGTTCCTTTTAAGGCCCAACGGGAGCCCAGCTCATCACATTCAAATGGGTTCAAGTGAGCATGGCTAACATCTTCCACCCATTGCCCCAAACTCATATCTAATTCTAATTTAAACCGCCACTATATTAGCAGTAAGGTATTGCTGAGGTGAATATTGCTTAGAGGAGGCCGTTCAGTTTGCTGCAGCTGGAGGCTGGTGTTACTGTGCCTGCATGTCAAACTGTTTGGAACCTGGAGGTTTTGTCAGGATCTTTGCTGCTAGTTTTAGGCAGCTCTGTGAAAAGTACCGCTTTGGACTGGGGACACAGATTTCCTAATGAGAATCTTCTATTTCTTTGTTATGAAGAAAAGGAGGATGAGGAAATGGAAATGGCTAGGTTGGAAGCACAGAAGACATTTGTTTAATGCTCATGCATATCCACTCACCAGGGTTTACAGACCAAGAAGGTGTTAGTTAGACTTCTCTGCAGGTCACTGCCTCATAAGGGTACACCTCCCCACCCTCAAGGGTATAGGAGAGATATGCCAGCTACTGCCTGCAGACCTGCAGCCTACATCCACGAGTAGGACAGCATTGTCAAGTTCACCACTACCCTCAATTTCTGTACCACTGGATCCTTCCGGGTAGCATGTAGAAAGAATAGTGGATCATATATTTGCAGAGAGGATCATAGTGATGCACTATGGTAGTGCCATACACAAAACACTTATGGGGAACATAGCACTTTATCTGTTATGCTTTCAGTGTTCTGGCTATTGCCTTAGGTACTGGGACATCAGAAGGAATAAGTGGAACAGCAGATGCAGCATTGCCCAGTATTGGCTAGGATGCCATTGGCCATTGTAGTGCAGATGACTATTTATATATTGGGAGCCAGGATGTTGAAGATTTGACCTGTAACAGCCTCTTTGAAGTCTTGTGCAGTTTCTTCTGCAGCCATTTCTTCTTCGTTCGCATGCTCAGGAGGATCTTCTCTTGGTTGTGAAGGTTCCTTTTTCTCCCACATGCATTCCATGTGGATGCCTCTCTACGGGGCAAAATTGATCAGCATGCAGCACACCCCAGTGGTGGTTGGGACTTTCTTAAAACTGTACTGCAAAACACCCCCTGACTGACCAAGGCACTTGAAGCTGCAGGATTGCTATTACATATTTGATTATGATCCTGTTGGTTACATGTATCTGGCTGTAGCGATACTCAACTGAAGCTCTGTCAGGGGTCATTAGAGTTGGCTGCAAAGGGTAGTCTTGGTCTCATTGCAGCCAACCTTGCCATTATTTTCCACCCCACCAGCCTTCACATTCAACGGAACATCTCCAGCATTTCCACCACCTCCAGCGCGATGCCACCAGCAAACACATCTTCCCTTCCCCTCCCCTTTCAGCATTCCAAAGGGACCATTCCCTCTACCGCACCCTGGTCCATTCTGCAATCACCCCCAACACCTGCTCCCCTTTCCCCGGCACCTTCCCATGCAAACGCAGGAGATGCAACACCAGCCCTTTCACCTCCTCCCTTCCCACCATCCAGGGCCTCAAACACTTCTTCAAACTTGGTGTTGTGTATTTGCTGCTCATGATGCGGTTCCCTTTGCATTGGGGAGACCACATGCAGGTTAGGTGATGGCCTTGCTGAACATCTTCGTTCAGTCCACAAGCGTAACCCTAAGCTTCTAGTCGCCTGCCACTTTAATTCTCCATCCCGCTCGCACTCTGACCTCTCTGTCCTTGGCCTCCTACATTTTTGAAGCGCAATGCAAGCTCAAGGAACAACACCTCTTCTTTTGATTGGGCACTTTACAAACTTCGGAACTCAACACTGAATTCAACATCTTTAGATCATAACCGCCGCTCCCATTTTCTCAGACAGCAGGTGCTAGTAATGGTTCAGCAGTTACCATTTATACTACATCTGGACCGATCTTTTCTTTCTTCACTTGTCCTATTAACACCCCCTTTTGTCCTGCACTATCATCCCTTTTGTGATTTAATCAATCCTGCCCTCGACCCTATCACAGACCTTCCCTTTTGTTCTTTCCTCCCCTCACCCTTTTCCCCAGCCTCTGTACTTGCTTAAAAACTGTTAAATCTCTAACTTCTTCCAGTTCTGATGAAAGGTCATTGACCTGAGACAAACTCTGTGGGCTAGAAATTAGGCTCTATGACGCCCGCTTTTTTAGTTCTATGGGTGCCATTTTGTGTACAAAAGGGCGCTACAGTTATGGTGCGGGCCGTGCCGGATGCCATTTTGGTGAGGGAAGTAGTGTCGGCACTGGGAACATGCACCGTAAGTATGCAGAGTAGGCACATTGTTATGTCAAGAACATAAGAACATAAGAAATAGGAGCAGGAGTAGGCCATTTGGCCCCTCGAGCATGCTCCGCCATTCAGTGAGATCATGGCTGATCTTTTACCTCAACTCCACTTTCCTGCACTATTCCCATATCCCTTAATTCCCTTAATATCCAAAAATCTATCGATCTCTGTCTTGAATATACTCAATGACTGAGCCTCCATAGCCCTCTAAGGTAGAGAATTCAAAAGATTCACCACCCTCTGAGTGAAGAAATTTCTCCTCATCTCAGTCCTAAATGGCCGACCCCTTATTCTGAGACTGTGACCCCTGGTTCTGGACTCCCCAGCCAGGGGAAACATCCTCCCTGCATCTACCCTGTCAAGCCCTGTAAGAATTTTATGTTTCAATGAGATCAGCTCTCATTTTTCTAAACTCGAGAGAATATAGGCCTAGTCTACTCAATCTCTCCTCATAAGACAACTCCTCCATCCCAGGATTCAGTCTGGTGAACCTTCGTTGCACTCCCTCTATGGCAAGTATATCCTTCCTTAGGTAAGGAGACCAAAACTGTACACAGTACTCCAGGTGTGGTCTCACCAGGGCCCTATATAATTGCAGTAAGATGTCTTTACTCTTATACTCAAATCCTCATGTAATAAAGGCCAACATACCATTTGCTTTCCTAATTGCTTGCTGTACCTGCATGTTAACGTTCAGTGATTCATGTACAAGGACACCCAGGTCCCTCTGAACACCAACATTTCCCAATCTCTCACCATTTAAAAAATACTCTGCTTTTCTATTTTTCCTATCAAAGTGGATAACTTCACATTTCTTCACATTATATTCCATTTGCCATGTTCTTGCCCACTCACTTAGCTTGTCTTTATCCCCTTGAAACCTCTTTGCATCCTCCTCACAACTTACATTTCCACCTACCTTTGTATCATCAGCAAACTTGGATATATTACATTTGGTCCCCTCATCCAAATCATTGATATAGATTGTGGATAGCTGGGGCCCAAGCATTGATCTTTGCGGTACCCCACTAGTTACAGCCTGCCAACCTGAAAATGACCCGTTTATTCCTACTCTCTGTTTTCTGTCTGTTAACCAATCCTCAATCCATGCTAGTATGTTACCCCCAATCCCATGAGCCCTAATTTTGTTTAATAACCTCTTGTGTGGCACCTTATCGAATGCCTTCTGAAAATCCAAATACACCACATCCACTGGTTCCTCCTTATCTATTCTGCTAGTTACAACCTCAAAAGACTCTAACAGATTCGTTAAACACGATTTCCCTTTTATAAATCTGGGTTGACTCTGCCCAATCCTATTATTATTTTCTAAATGCCCTGTGTTGTGCCCGAGAGTAATAAGACACCAGACTGCAGGAGAACGGTACAACAGGTGTTTACTCAACGTGGCTCACTCTGGAACTGAACTGTGCAGATTACTACTCAGTGCTATATACAGGTGTGGTTACTGCCGGTACTGCAGTATACCTGAGCTGTAAAAAGTAGTTCCCCCCCTTAAAGGTATATACATTACAATTCCTCCCCTTTTAGATTAACAGTACCATAACACTCATTTAACAAGTAAATATCAAACTAATTACAATTAACACTTTTAACATACAACGTTAGCTGAAAATAGTCCATTTATATATTCAGTCTTTTGGGAGGCTTCCTGATCCTTTCTGGATAGCGCCTTTCCCGAGTGTCTCGCTCTTGGTGCGGAGGCGATTCTGGCATCCTGTCGTCGGTTGGGTCATCAGCTTCCGATGCTACTGTTTCTGGGGTAGATGCGACCTGTACGTCGGGTTCCTCACCAGGTACGTATGGGCGAGACATGGGGTTGACTTGTTCCTGTGACTCTAGGATCTGGTCAGCATGGCGTCTCACGATGTTCTCCCCAACGTCCACTGTGTACATTAGTGGGCCCTGCCGTGTGCATATCGTTCCTGGCTGCCATTTTTCTGTTCGGTAGTCGCGGGCCAAGACTGGTTGCCCTACATTGAAGCTTCTTGTTGGCTTCTCATGGATGTGCTGGAATTGCTTACTCTCAACATCTCTTCGTACGTTTGGTCTGAGCAAATCCAGGCGAGATCTTAACCTTCGGTTAAAGAACATCATGGCCGGGGCCTGGTTGGTGACTGCATGTGTCGCATTCCGGTAGGCGATCAGGAAATTGTCCACCTTATGCTGCAGCGGAATGTTGTCATTGTACATAGCCTTTATTGCCTTCTTAAAGGTTTGTACGAACCTCTCAGCCAATCCATTTGTGGCTGGATGATACGGGGCGGATGTGTAATGCCTTACCCCATTCTTCTTCATAAACCTCCGGAACTCTTCGGACACAAACTGTGGTCCGTTATCGGAGCAAATCTGTTCTGGCAAGCCATTCCTGGCAAAAATAGTCCATAGGACTGCAATAGTTTTCTCCGTGGTGGTGGAGGGCATTTTGATGACCTCAACCCATTTCGAGTGCGCATCCACGGCTATTAAAAACATTGAGTCCATGAATGGACCAGCAAAATCAATATGCACCCATTGCCATGGAGATGATGGCAACTCCCATGGCTGTAGAGGGGCATGTGGTGGTGCATTTTGGACTTTCTGGCATCCTGAGCAGCTCTTGGTCAGGTCCTCGATTTGTTTATCGATTCCCGGCCACCACACAAGCCCTGGCAAGGCTTTCCATTTTTACCCCTCCCAGATGACCCTCATGAAGCTCATTGAGCACTCTATCCCTCAACTTGGTTGGAATTACCACTTGGGATCCACACATCAAGGTCCCCCGGCACACTGACAGTTGTTCTCTTCTTGTCGAGAATGCTGGCAACAGTGAGTCGCCATGAGCTGGCCATCCCTTCACCGTCAAATCATATACCCGAGACAGTGTCGGGTCATTTCGGGTCTCCTGTTCTATACGAGCGTCAGTTACCGGTAGGTATTCAACTATAGTCGAATGAAATATTTCGACAGGATCCACTGCTGGTGCTTCCTCCGCAGTAGGCAGTGGCAGGCGTGATAGCCCATCAGCATTTCCATGCTGTTTCGTGCCCTTATATTCAATCTCATAGTGGTGCGCCCCTAGAAAGAGTGACCATCTTTGTAGTCGTTGCGCAGTCATCACCAGAACGCCCTTCTTTGGATTAAAAATGGAGACAAGAGGCTGGTGATCAGTCAGCAAGGTGAATTTCTGCCTGTGCAGATAGTGATTGAACTTTTTCACTCCCCACACTAGGCTGAGGGCCTCCCTGTCAATCTGGGCGTAGTTACACTCGGCTGAGGTTAGTGATCATGACGCAAAGGCTATTGGCCTCTCTGAGCCGTCCGAGAATTTGTGCGACAGCACCGCTCCAATGCCGTAGGGTGACGCATCACACGCCAACCGAATTGGTAGTGCTGGGTTGAAATGGGACAATACCTCTTTCGATGTGATTAGTGTTTTGCTCTTCTAGAAAGCTCGTTTACATTCGTCACTCCACTTCCATGGCACCCCAGTTTGCAGTAGGGTGTTCAGTGGGTGTAGTATTGTAGACAAATTTGGCAAGAACTTATGGTAGTAGTTTACCAGCCCGAGGAACGACCTCAGTTGTGACACGTTTTCCGGTGCTGGAGCCTTGACTACTGCCTCAATCTTTTCTGGGGACTTATGTAACCCCTCTATCGATAACGTGGCCACAATACGAGATCTGTTTTTTTAAAAACTTGCATTTGGGGCGGTTAGCTCGGAGCCCATATTCCTTAAATCTAGTGAGCACCTGCTCCAGGTTGACAAGGTGATCACTGTCATTTTCGCCCGTGACCAGGATGTCGTCCAAATAACACTGGGTCCCTGGGATCCCTTGCAGGACTTGTTCCATTGCCCTTTGCCAAATAGCCGGAGCTGATGCTACCCCGAATAACAGCCGGTTGTATTGGTAGAGACCTTTATGGGTGTTGATTGTGAGGTATTTTTTTGATGCTTCTTCTACCTCCATTTGCAGATACGCCTGGGCCAGATCAATCTTAGTTAAGCATTTCCTTCCAGATAGCGAGGCGAAAATATCTTCAATCCGCGGAAGTGGATATTGTACGGTGTGAAGGACTGGGTTCACTGTTACCTTAAAGTCCCCACAGATGCGAACCTTCCTTGGTTCCCCAGGCGTGCTGCTCAACGACTTTTTCATCACAGGGACGATGGGTGTAGCCCACTCGCTCCAGTCTACCTTGGACAGTACTCCTGAACGTTCCAAACTCTCCAGCTCTGCTTCGACGGCTGGGCGGATCGCATAAGGTACCGGTCTGGCCTTAAAAAATTTTGGGCTTGCGTTTTCTTCGATTTTAATTGTTGCTGTCATGCCTTTTAGTGTTCCGAGTCCTTGCTGGAACACTTCTTGTGCGTCGGTTAGGATCTTTGACAGTCGCCCAGGTGTGACGTCGTCATCCTTTTTGGCAGCGACAGTCAGTGCTTGTATGGAATGCCAATCCAGCTGTATTTTCCGGATCCATTCACGTCCCAGTAATGGTGGTCCTCCATCTTGCAATACATACAGGTCTAGTTTTGGTGTTTCCTTACCGTTATATATAACGGTCACCCTTATTTTTCCTTTGGGGTAGACTTTTTGCCCCGTGTACGTCTTCAAAATAATTTTTGTGTCTCTCAAGGGTATGTGTGAGAATAGCCGCTCGTAGTCCTGTCGGTTTATGACTGTTAGGGCTGATCCTGTGTCCAATTCCATTTTTACCTGGACTCCTGCTATCTTGAGAGTGACCCAAATGGTTCGGTGATCCCCCGTTTTGATCACATTATGTAGTTTCAGACAACTCAGCTCCCTGTTTTCGGAGTCGGTATCACTCTTTTGTTTGTCTGAACTATTCTCCGTCACCTTATGTACCTTCTTGTACTTTTCTTTTGGAGATTTCTTATTGCTGGTTTTCTTTCCCGACCTGCAGACTCGTGCTATGTGTCCTACTTTTCCACACTGTCTGCACACTTTGTCTTTGAACCAGCAATCATTGTGGTCGTGTGTTGTTCTGCCGCAGCGATAGCACTTCTCTGTTCTGTATGACATTTCGTTTGTGCCATATTCTTGCGGTCTCTGTTGTATCTCTGCAGCGCCCCGTGCTGCTGCTTCATATGATACCGCAATGCTGAAAGCCTTGTCCAGCGTAACGTCCTTTTCAGATAAAAGCCGTTTCTGGGTTCCTTCACTTTGAAGCCCACACACAAACTTGTCCCTTAAGGTATCTGCCAGTCCCGTTCCAAACTGGCAGTGTTTCGATAGTTTGCACAGTTCTGTTAAATATTCAGCATTGCTTTCATCTTTATGCTGGTTCCGTTTGTGAAACTTGAATCTTTCTGCTATCAGCAGCGGTGTGGGGTTTAAATGTTCCTGTAGTATCGTCACTATGTCTCCAAAACTCTCTTCCACTGGCTTCGCTGGGGTTACTAGATTTCGTAATAAGCCATACGTCTTTGCACCCATTAAATTTAACAATACCGGCGCCTTGTCATCTGACACCTCATTTGCTTTGCAGTATACCTCTATTCGTTCGACATATGTAGTCCAATCTTTGACTTCATTGTCAAATGCGGTGATACTGCCACTCTTCGGCATTTTGGGTGTGGTTTAAAATGGCGTCTCCCGCGCTTTCCTTCCTCCCCTGTTGCTGCCAACGGCGCTCTCGGCGGTCCTCGTGGCAATGGCGGCGCCCTGTAGGTTTCACGCGCTTCTCCTGCGCTGCTGCCAACGCCGCTCTTGGCATTCCTCGTGGCAATGGCGGCACCTCGCGGGTTTCTGCACGTCTCTCTCCCTCTCCTCGACGCTGCTCGGCCCCTGAACACCGGCTGCGCCCTGTGCGCTCCGACCTCTCTCTCTCTCCCCCATCGACGCTGCTCGGCCCTTTGATGTGCCGCTCGGTCGGGCTCTAGCCCGCCGCTGTCCGGGAAGGGTCTGCGCACTACCTGTTGCCAGCCCGTTTCGCTGGACCACCGCGACTGGAAAGCCAAGCCTGGCTCTCAACAGCCTCCCCCGCAATTCTCGAGTCTCTGCTGGATGACTGGGCGGTTGCCCGTGGTCGACGCCCGTGTCTCTGGCCTTGACCTCCAATCTACTGGTCTCCAGGAACGAATCCCTGGGAGGTGATGCAGAGTTGCAGGTAGGATCGAATGTGTCTCGTCGCCAATGTTGTGTCCGAGAGTAATAAGACACCAGAGTGCAGGGGAACGGTACAACAGGTGTTTACTCAACGTGGCTCACTCTGGAATGGAACTGTACAGATTACTACTCAGTGCTATATACAGGTGTGGTTACTGCCGGTACTGCAATATACATGAGCTGTAAAAAGTAGTTCCCCCCCTTAAAGGTATATACATTACACCCTGTTAATAATAATAGATTCTAGCATTTTCCCTACTACTGATGTCAGGCTAACTGGTCTGTAGTTCCCTGTTTTCTCTCTCCCTCCTTTCTTAAATAGTGGGGTTAGATTTGCTACCTTCCAATCCACGGGAACCGTTCTAGAATCTATGGAATTTTTGAAAATGACCACCAATGCATGTACTATCTCTATAGGCACCCCTTTCAAAACCCTAGGATGTAGGCCATGAGGTCCAGGGGATTTATTGGCTTTCAGTCCCATTAATTTCTCCAGTACTTTTTTTTACTAATACTAATTTCTTTCAGTTCCTCATTTTCGCTAGACCCTTGGTTCTCCACTCTTTCCGGGAAGTTTTTTGCGTCTTCTTCTGCGAAGACAGACACAAAGGGCTCGATTTTGCCAGGCCCGAGGAGGTGAGATTGGAGGCGTGTGAGTTGTTAAAATCGCAAAAAAATGGCGGGCAGGCCCGATCCCGCCTCCGTCCCGCCTCCGAGCAATTATCTCACATGCGAGTTTTCTGGCCCTTAACAGCCACTTAATTGCCTCTATAATCCCATTTTGAGAGGCCTTTCCGATTTTAACCCTTTTCCCACGTTCTGCACGCCTCCTCTGGAACACGTCAGTTAATCCTGGCGGCTTCACAAGTGGACTGCTTACTAACAGCTGCAGCTCCACCATTATAAAGGAGTTTTCACCAATCATCATTTGCAGGTGGCAGAACTTTGTTGTCTCAGGTCTGGGGGAACTTTTAGCAGGCATACTCATTGTTCTGGAAGTTTGGAGCCTGACATCCATCTCCAGTGTGACCTCCTGGGAAACCCCTCTCCCCATCTTGACTGAGCGCTTCCTCAACGGAGGTATTTACCAGAAGAATGGGAATTATTTATTTCCTTTCCTCCTGGACATCAGATTCGGATGAAGACCAGCCGCGGCAGCAGCAGAACCCTGACCAACAGCAGCACCAACTACAGGAACAACAGCAGGAGCTCCAAGCTGCTGCTCACCCACCTGAAGCTGCACAGGCCAGAAGGCGCCAGTGCATTGAAGCACGTTGGCGCAGGAGATACCCCCAAAACAGGGTCTACAGACAGAGGATCAGCTACTTCAACATGACTGAGCAGTAGTGCCAAAGGAGGCTCAGACTTTCGCGCGAGGTAGTGGGTGACATCTGCGCAATGCTGCAGCAAGACTTGGAGCCCAGAGGAGCAGGTGGACACCCCTTACTAGTGGCCGTCAAAGTCACCACCGCACTCAACTTTTTAGCTTCAGGCTCATTTCAGGGATCAGCAGCAGATATCAGCGGCATCTCCCAGGCGGCCGCACACATTTGCATCACGCAGGTAACCGATGCCCTTTTTGCCATCGCGCACAATCATATCAATTTCTCCAAGGATCAAGCCAGTGTAACTGTGCGTGCGGTTGGGTTTGACAATCTGGCAGGCTTTCCGAGGCTGCAGGGCGTCGTTGACTGCACACATGTGGCCCTAAAGGCACCCCATCACAATCTAGGTATTTTTGTCAACCGCAAGGGATTCCACTCCCTCAACGTATAGCTGGTGTGTAATCACAGGAAGGAAATTTTGCATGTTTGTGCCCAAGTACCCTGGCAGTTGCCATGACCCCTTCATACTGTGCCAGTCTAGTGTGCCTCCGCTCTTCAGTCCGCCAGACCAACTTTGCAGATGGCTACTTGGAGACAATGGCTATCCCCTGAAGACGTGGCTAATGACACCGTTTAGGAGCCCTTCCAACGAAGCAGAGGAGCGCTACAACTCCAGCCACATATCCACCAGATCCATAATAGAGCAAACCATCGGCTTGCTGAAGATGCGCTTCAGATGCCTTGATAGATCAGGTGAAGTCCTGCAGTACTCAGCAGCCAGGGTGTAGGGGGTGGTGTGTGCCCAGTCAGTTATGCCCCTGACTGCCTGTGAGCGGTTCGAATCGCTCCCACATCCCTGGGTTCTCGACACCGGACTTAGGTACAGGCGGCGATACAGAAAACGAGTAGACAATTGGTTTGGTACAAGAAAACCGTAAACTTTATTAAAATGATGATAAAAATTACCAATACTGAGAAATCACTATGTAGTCACAGGCTTATCAAAAGAATACACTTAAATGGGAATGGGGAACACACGGCACATTGAGGGGAAACAACTACATTAGCAATCCCCTTATCCTTATCCCACCCCTATACCTAACTAGATTAAGCTAAGAGGGGCCAGGAATTCATGCTCACCAAGTCAAAATCTGCTGAGTTAAAACGTTTGTGGGGTTTGGGGTTCGCTCTTTGTGCTCTCTGGGGCCTGCCGTCATCACGTGGTCTCAGGGCGTTGCAAGACCGTCGTCCAGGTAAAGTACCCCAAGATTAAAGTCTTTGCCTGGGTACTTTACCTCACAGGGATGATGGTTCTTCTTCTTCGGGTGGCAGTAGGTGAATTTTGCATGAAGATATTCGCGGGTAAGCTGGATTGAAGGCCCGATTATTCAAAGCGTTCTTCAATCTTCTTCCAATTCATCTCGTCTCATCTCATCTCGTCTCGTCTGGCCTGGTCTGCCCGTGTTTGCCTGGTGCTGTACCGGGCGTCCCTGATGGATTTGGGGAAGGCACGGGCAGTGGCCAGGTAGCAAGCACAGGAGGAAGAGAGCATGGCTACCGATGGGCCTACAATTATACTCCTGTCGAAGGCGCTTATCTGCGCGCCAAATCAGGTCAGTCTATTGTCCAATTTTGGCGGGACCATTCTAAGTTAACTGGCTTTAGATGACCGTTTATTGCACCTGATGGCCCTGGTGACCGGGTTGTATTGTCATTAATGCATTTTAATCAGCCTGTCCAGCCTTGGTGGCTCCCTTGAGCTGTTTCCAATTATGTATGCAGACCAACTAATGGCCTTATGCTTAGGCCTAACTGGGCATGATCTGTTTCGATCTGAAGAAATGCATATTCGATGTTTGCCTAGCTGTCTAGCTTTTCAAACACAAAGTCCTTTTCACAGAAATGCATTTTAAGTTTTGATTTCCCAAAGCTGCCTGCTTGTGCTACAGAGTCCATACTTTTAAAATCTTACAGGCTTTTGGTCACGAGGTGCGGACACCATCTTTTTGGGTATCCTTTTTAAAATTGTCCATACAGGGTCCCTTTTATTAATAACCTTGGGGGAATGTGGGAATTTTGATAACCTTACACTCCCCCTGTGATACTAAAACTTACTTGAAGTGTCATCCTTACAAGGTGAGCAACATTTCTGACCCTCCATATTCAATCTTCCCCTGTAATTACCTATCTAATATACCCATGACACATGCACTTCCCATTCCATGAAAATGTAGTGTACATAAGCATGCATAGAATGATTACAGTCTTTTACACACATCCAAGCATGGAGGGGGTCCAACACCCCTGCACCACTTGGTACACATACATCTTTAGTAACAACACGTCACAAAATCTTTAATAACACCAACAAACACAAAAAAACAACAATCTTTAATCAAAAATACAAAAAAACTCAAACAGGTGTATCTCCCTCTGCCTTCACATAATGTTCCTTCCAGATCCTCTGGTTTCGGAATTCTAGCATCTGACCTTTTCCCTTGCACTGAATGCAGACTAGATACAACACTATCCCTAACTGGCAAACCACGAGAATGTGGGAAGCCAGTCTGAGCCACGAAGGGACCTCTATGTTATTGAAAATGTCCCACCAGGGTGGAATCACAATATCCAATATCTTAGCCCCTATCTCTACTGTTTTCTGCTCTAGAGTGTAAAAATGTTTCTGTGAAACTATAATGCCTTTGAGTATCTTGGTAAGGTGTTCTGGGAGAGGGGGAATTTCGTAGCCGAAATGCGCAACGTACTGTTGCAGGTTGGTAAAATTCTCCTTCACAGTGAGGTGAATAGTGGAGGGTTCAGGAATGGGGACAGTTCGTTTCTGGGCTACTTGAACTTCTGCCTCGGGTTTAAAGCAGAAACTGCTGTCACTTACTGGACACCAGCTATGCTGTCCATGCTGGTAGTGGGACGCTCCTGTGGTGACACAATATGTCCCACCTCCTATATATGCTACCAGCGGGGGAACATGTCCTTGTGCCATTGCCTCCATGGTACAATTTATAGGTTTCGCGCCAGCAGCTCTGAACCCACACTGCGGTTTTGAATAGGCATTCAAGTGCTGGGGACACAGGATTGTGTGTGCTCCCTGGCTCCGGCACCCTGAGAGGTCAGTACCTGTCATAGCGTGCTCCCACTTTATGACGTAAGGTGGGACCGCTGTGAAACGAATGTGTGCACCCCCTTGAATGACTCCAATGTTCTTAACCCTGTATACCGGTGCGGGTCGGGCTGTCCTACCCATGACCGGCATCCTAACTACTACTGCTATGATGGTGTGGTTGGACCATCCACAATCCACTGGGACTGGGTAGGCCTTGGAAGCTAGCCGGAGTTGGCACGGGCTTAATGCATTCTCAAATGGGTGGAGGGCTGCGAGGTGTTTGTTGCTGATCCAGGAGGGGACTAAACCCTGTTTTAAATCCTTCAGATTACTGCGGACCACGCCCCATACAGCACGCACACCTCATTCTGCGCAGCCTGGTCAGAAGCATTTCTGTCCTCCCTTATGAGAGCATTTATGGTCTTTGCGTGCTTCTCCAACTCTGCTATAATCTCCTTTTAAATGGACCGTTATGGCCTGGTCCTCATGTAACTCCGAGCCCACTACCTTGTTCTCATCCATTAATATCTTCCTTAACTGTGTTTTTAAACTGTTTACCTGGGTCTGCAGCTCTATGTCATCCAGACTGTTGATGACAGAGGACCCAGTATTAAACGCAGTAAAAACATCATTCCATACTCCCCTTCTTTGTCTCCCTGCATTACCCAAAAACTCGCGGTGTGTGGTGTACAGTTCGGTTTTGTCCACATTGGCGAAATCGAACTCATAAAACTTCTTGAACATGTCCTTTGATAGGGCCTGGTATAGATGCTCTGTTTCTTTGGGACACCACTCCGGTAAATGTACCTCGGTGAGATTTAAAATCACGGAGGCTACCGCGTAGTGTACCCCCTGGTACAGCACCTGATCTGTAGGCACTAGTACCAACCCATTCCCTGGTCCCTTGGTGGTAGTGGGGCACCCTTCCCTGGGTAACCTCACCGCCTGCGCTGTGGGCAGGGGCTTTTGGGGGCGGGTTACAAGCTCAGTGGCATTGACTGGGATCGAGGAGAATGGGACTGCGCACGCCTTCAGGCTGATATCCCACTTCATCCCCTCCCCGGTGTCTTGCCACTTTTGGTGGAAAATAATGGATATGCCTGAGGGGCAGACCCTCTCTGACCCCCACATACAGATGTAAATCCCTTGATCCGGCTCCCACCACTTGTCCCAACACACGCTTAATCCCCCGTGTGTCCCTGTAATCGTCCGGTGGATATTGTTCCCCAACCGTTCCCACTCGACTGCGGGTGTTACGTCCGTGAATAATTGAGACACGGACAGCAGGAGTGAACAAAGTAAGTCTTTACTGGTGGAAGTCAATAGTGAAACTAAAAACACAGAGGCTCAATAGCGCCTTTTATTCAGGGGTGTCCACTGCCGGTACTGCAGTCTGAGACCAGTTATTCTCTTAAAGGTACATACACAACAATTCCTCCCCTTTTAGATAAACAGTACATAACATTCATTTAACAACTAAATGATAACTAGTTACAATCACAATTACTGTTGCTAGATACATTGGTTAAGTTTAAGCAATTATAAGTTCAGTCTTTGAGGAGGCTTCCTGATTCTGTTTGGATAACGCCTCTTTGGGGTATCAGGTTCTTCTGGCAATGTTGAGTCGGGATCAATGTCGTTGTTTGGTTCATCTGCTTCCAATATTACCGGTTCTGCGGTAGCTGCAATTGGAACGTCGATTTCATTACCAGGTGTATCAGATCGTGGTGTGGAGTTGACGTTTTCCCGTGACTCTAGAATCTGGTCAGCATGGCGTCTTACAATGCTCTCCCCAACGTCCACGGTATACATGAGAGGTCCTTGTCGTGTACAAATCGTTCCTGGCTGCCATTTCTCAGTGCGGTAGTCCCGGGCCAAAACTGGTTGACCTATCTTAAAACTCCTGGTCGGCCTTTCATTCATATTCTGAAACTGCCTGTTCTCCACATCTCTTCGGACGTTTGGCTGAACCAAATCCAAGCGGCATTGTAGTCTTCGATTGAAGAACATCATAGCTGGAGTTTGGTTGGTAACCGCATGTGTCGCAATCCGGTAGGCAAACAAGAAGTTGTCCACCTTGTGTTGTAGGGGTATATCTTCATTACAAATTGCCTTGATAGCCTTCTTGAATGTTTGGACAAACCTCTCGGCCAATCCATTAGTGGCTGGATGATATGGGGCAGATGTGTAATGCTTAACACCATTGTTCTTTAAGAACCTCCGGAACTCTTCAGACACAAACTGTGGTCCATTGTCAGAGCAAATCTGTTCAGGCAGCCCATTGCTGGCGAATATGGTTCGTAAAACTGTGATAGTTTTTTCCGTGGCGGTTGAGGACATTTTTATTACCTCTGGCCACTTTGAATGTGCATCCACCGCAATTAAAAACATCGAGTCCATAAATGGACCAGCAAAATCAATGTGCACCCTTTGCCATGGAGATGAGGGCCACTCCCATGGATGCAGAGGAGCTTGTGGTGGGGCGTTTTGGACCTTCTGGCATCCTGCACAGCTCTTGGTCATCTCTTCGATTTCTCTATCGATTCCCGGCCACCACACAAACGCTCTGGCTAAGCTCTTCATTTTTACCCCACCCAGATGACCCTCATGAAGCTCATTGAGCACTCTATCCATCAACTTAGGTGGAATTACTACTCTGGATCCACACATCAAGGTTCCTCTGCACACTGACAGCTGTTCTCTTCTCGGCGAGAATGCTGGCAGCAGTGGTTCGCCATGTGCTGGCCATCCCTTCACCGTTAAATCATAGACCCGTGATAGTGTCGGGTCATTCCGTGTTTCCTTTTCTATGTTTGCATTCGTCACAGGGAGACATTCGACTATGGTCGAGTGGAATAACTCCATTGGATCCACTGCAAGGTCTTCTTCTTCCACTGTCGGCAACGGTAGACGTGACAATCCATCAGCATTTCCATGCTGTTTAGTTCCTTTGTACTCAATGTCATATTGGTGTGCCCCTAGGAAAAGGGACCATCTCTGCAGCCGTTGTGCTGTCATTATTGGTACGCCCTTCTGAGGGTTGAAAATGGAGACAAGAGGTTGATGATCGGTTAGTAGAGTAAATTTTTGACCGTGCAGGTAGTGATTGAACTTCTTCACCCCCCACACTAGGCTGAGGGCCTCTCTGTCAATCTGGGCGTAGTTACGCTCGGCAGAAGTTAACGAGCGTGACGCAAAAGCTATCGGCCTCTCTAAACCATCAAGGAATTTACGTGACAGTACCGCCCCAATGCCGTAGGGAGACGCATCACACGCCAGCCTGATTGGCAGTGCTGGGTTGTAGTGAGCCAATACTTCCCTCGAAGTGATTAAGTCCTTACTCTTCTGAAAAGCACGCTTACAATCATCGCTCCATTTCCATGCTACCCCCGTTCGTAGCAGGGCGTTCAGTGGGTGCAGAATTGTCGACAAATTCGGCAAAAAATTATGATAGTAATTCACCAATCCGAGGAATGACCTCAGTTGCGACACATTTTCAGGCGCTGGGGCCTTAACAACCGCTTCAATTTTGTCAGGGGACTTATGTAACCCCTCTTCATCAATCACGTGGCCACAATACGATATCTGTTTCTTAAAAAATTCGCACTTGGGGCGGTTGGCTCGCAGCCCATGTTCCCGTAGTCTAGTGAGCACCTGTTCTAGGTTGTTAAGGTCTTCACTGTCATCTTCACCTGTTACAAGGATGTCGTCCAAGTAACACTGAGTCCCCGGAATCCCTTGCAGGACTTGTTCCATCGCTCTTTGCCATATCGCCGGAGCTGATGCTACTCCGAATACCAATCGATGATACTGGTAAAGACCTTTGTGAGTGTTTATCGTGAGATAGTTCCTAGAGGACTCCTCAACCTCCATCTGCAAAGATGCTTGTGCTAGGTCAATTTTTGTAAACCGCTTCCCTCCAGACAGTGAGGCGAATATGTCTTCTATCCTTGGAAGAGGATATTGTACTGTGTGAAGGATCGGGTTCACCGCCACCTTGAAATCCCCACAGATGCGAATCTTCCTTGGCTCCCCGGACTTATTGCTTAACGTTTTCTTCATGACAGGAACGATGGGTGTCGCCCACTCGCTCCAGTCGACCTTAGACAACACGCCCGCCTTCTCCAGATTCTCCAGCTCCGCCTCGACGGCTGGGCGAATTGCATATGGTACCGGTCTTGCTTTGAAAAACTTGGGAACTGCATTCTCTTCTATTTTTATCGAGGCGGTTACGCCTTTAAGCATGCCCAGTTCTTGTTGAAATACCTCTTTGGCGTTAGCTAAGATTGATGACAATCGGCCAGGAGTGACGTCTTCATCTTTTTTACCGTCCACCGTCATTGCATGAATGGAGTGCCAATCTAAGTTTATCTTCCTGATCCATTCCCGTCCCAATAACGGTGGTCCACCATTTGGCAGTGTGTAGAGATACAATTTCCGTATTTTCTTGCCGTTGTATTCGACAGGCCCCTTATTTTTCCTCTGGGGTATACTTTTTGCCCCGTATACGTCGTCAAGACGATGGATGTCTCTCTCAAGGGTATGTGTGAAAATAGCCGCTTGTAGTCTCGTTGATTCATGACGGTTAGCGCTGATCCTGTATCCAATTCCATTTTACCTTGGGACCCTGCTATCGTGAGGGTGACCCAAATGGTTCGGTGATCCTCTTTTGTGATTACATTGTGAAGTTTGAGACAGCTTAGTCTCCTGTTCCCGGATTCACTATCGCTCATCTGGTCTTCGGAACTACTGTCCGTCATCTTTTGTACTTTCTTGTACGGTTCCTTAGTAGCCTTTTTGTTGTCGCTGGTCTTCTTCCCAGACCTGCAAACTCGTGCAATGTGTCCCATCTTCCCGCATTGCCTGCATATTTTGTCTTTGGACCAGCAGTCCTTCTGGTCATGGTTAGTTCTGCCGCAGCGATAACATTTTGCAAATCCCCGTGTCATTTCGTGGGTGCCGTATTCCTGTGGTTTTTGTTGAATTTCTGCAGCTCCCCTGGCTGCTGCTTCATACGATACTGCCACGCTGAAAGCCTTATCTAGCGTCAGCTCTTTCTCTGAGAGTAACTTCTTCTGTGTTCCTTCACTCAGGAGTCCACAGACAAATTTGTCCCGTAGGGTATCTGCCAGTCCTGCTCCGAACTGGCAGTGCTTTGATAGCTCGCGTAGTTCCGTAAGATACTCAGCATTGCTCTCATCTTTGTGCTGAGTTCTCCTGTGGAATTTAAATCTCTCTGCTATCAACAGCGGTGCAGGGTTTAAGTGTTCCTGTAGGACAGCAACAATTTCGTTAAAACCCTTCGCCTTCGGTTTGGCTGGAGTAATCAGGTCCCGCAATAGGCCGTACATTCTAGCGCCCATTAAGTTTAACAATATCGATGCCTTTTTCCCCTCCGCTATTTCGTTTGCCTCGAAATATACCTCGACTCTTTCCACATACGTGGTCCAGTCCTCTATTGTATTATCAAAAGCAGTGATACAGCCAGTCTTCGGCATCTTGCAAATCTAAAATGGCGCCTTCTTCCCCGATTTAACAAAATGGCGCCTCCCGCGCTTTGCCTTCTTCCCCGCTGTTGTTAGCGCTGCTTTCCTCGGTTTCTTGCGCGTTTAATATTGATTTTTTTTTCTTTTATTATTTTCCCGTCGTGGAGCGGACCCTCTGGGACACTTCCCTCCCTCTTCTTAGGTCCGAACGCTGCCCGGCTCCGAAGCACCCTGTGTGCTCCACCCTCTCTCTCTCTCTCTCTCTTTGCTTCCTGACTCGCTGCCCGGCCCCATTGAAAAGCCACCCGATCGAGCTTCAGCCCGCCGCAGCCCAGGAAGGATCAGTGCACTACCTGCCACCAGCCCGATTAGCTGGGAAACCACAGACCGAGGAACCCAGCCTGGCTCTGGACAGTCTCTCCTGCAAGTTTCCAATCCGACGATTTGGAGGGCGGTTGCCCACGGTCGACGCCCGTTTCTCGAGTTTCTTTGGATTTTATTATTTTTTTTCTTTCTTCTGGCTTCGACCTTCAATAACGTCGTCTGAGGTGCTGCCGCGTTGCAGGTAAGTTCGTCTCTTACTCGTCGCCAGTGTTACGTCCGTGAATAATTGAGACACGGACAGCAGGAGTGAACAAAGTAAGTCTTTACTGGTGGCAGTCAATAGTGAAACTAAAAACACAGAGGCTCAATAGCGCCTTTTATACAGGGGTGGTCACTGCCGGTACTGCAGTCTGAGACCAGTTATTCTCTTAAAGGTACATACACAACAGCGGGGTTCCTCATATCTTTGCTCAGCTTTCTGAGCCACCACCACCTATCCAGAGGAATGTGTCCCTTGCACGTTAAACATACACGCTTCCCTACGGTGGCGCTGACCCTTGTGGTAACGACCCGTACCCTGGGGCACAGGAGGGAGGCCTCCCCGTACGTGAACCCAGTCTGGCTGGAGTACTGAGATGAATTGGACCCCAGCCACCCTGGCCACCCTGGCCACCTTCCCTCGTGGTGTAGGGGGTTTTGGCGGGTGGCCAGTCAGTTATGCCCCTGACTGCCTGTGAGCGGTTTGAATCGTTCCCACACCCCTGGGTTCTAGACACCGGACTTACGTGCAGGTGGCGATACAGTAAATCGAGTAGACAAGTAGTTTGGTGTAAGAAAACCGAGATTTTATTAAAACAGAATAAAAACACAGTCTGATGAGAAGCTACTGGTAAAAATTACAGGCATAAACAATAATTATACCTATACAGGGAATGGGGAACACACGGCACATCGAGGGAAAAACAACTACATTAACAATCCCCTTATCCTTATCCCACCCCCTATACCTAACTAGATTAAACTATTAGGGGCCAGGAATTCATGCTCACCAATCCAAAGCCTGTTGCTTTAACAGTTGCGAGTTTTGAGGTTTGGTCTCCTGTCCTTTGAGGTACTCCGTCGCCACGTGGTCTCAGGGCGCGGTATTGGAGCTGTTGCTGTGACACACCTTTCCTCTCCTCAGCTACCGTCATCGTCTCGTCGCGATGGGTTCTCTTCTTCTTCTCCCTGGGGCGGGCGGTGACGGGGCGGTTGGCGGTCTTCACTGCTGGTTTGATTTTACTACCCAAGCATCAAACGCCAGCATATTCATCTAAATTCTTCCCCAAATACCAGCTTATAAGTAGGCGTTTGGCTTTTATCAATGCGTCTTTTGCTGCCCTTCTCTGCTCTTGCCGGGTCTTTACCCTCTTCTTCGTCTCGTTTCGTTTCGTGGCCCGTGTGTCCTGTGTGACTTTGGACTCAGGTCTCGTTCCCCTCCCGCGCTTGGTATGGATGTCCTTGGTTGCAAAACTAATGCGGGAGCGAGAAGAGAACCCGCCACGAGGCCAGGGCACGAGTACGGGCGGCAGCAGCCCAAGGCCAGACAAGAGGTCAGAGTCAAGAGAGCGACTGCTACTGATCGACCTACAATTATACTCCTTCTGATGGCCCTTATCTGCGCACCAATTCAGGTCAGTCCATTGTTTAACTTTTGGCGGGCTGTTTTAAATGATTATACCAATCTAAACTAACTGGCTTTAGATGGCCGTTTATCTCACCTGATGGCCTGATGTCCGAGTTGTATTGTCATTAATGCATTTTAATCGGCCTGTCCAGCCTTGGTGGCTTTCTTAAGCTGTTTCCGATTATTTATGCGGACAAACTAATGGCCTTATGCTTAGGCCTAACTGGGTTTGATCTGTTTGGATCTGACGCAATGCATATTCAGTGTTTGCCTAGCTGTCTGGCTTTTCAAACACAAAGTCCTTTTCACAGAAATGCATTTTAAGTTTTGATTTCCCAAAGCTGCCTGTTTTGTGCTACAGAGTCCAAGCTTGTAAAATCTTACAGGCTTTTGGTCACGAGGTGCGGACGTCATCTTTTGGGTACCCTTTTTAAATTGTCCATCCAGGGTCCCTTTTATTAATAGCCTTGGGGAAATGTGGGAATTTGGGAATCTTACAGTGGGTGTAGACGGCGGTCTCCTCCGCATCCCGTTTGCCACTTCCGTCGGTTGCTATAGGTGCCCTGTCTCCTGAGCACCCATAGATGTGAGAGTCCTCTACATCGCCTCTCTTTTCAAGGCTCAGTCCCATCAGGGTGAGTAGGATTATGATCCCCTTCACCCTGAAAGTCTTTCTGCAACAGATACAAAACATGCAGCCAGGTCCGCAAGAGATTCTCTGGCTTGGGTGAAGCATAGTCGGGTCCTGCGACCTCGACTCAAATACCCAAACTTAAGCTAAATACCTAAACTTAACATTAACCAAAACTTAAATTACCTAAACTATATACATCCACTGCCCGTCTCCGGGCGGCCAGGCTAATTCCTGTTTGGGCTGCAGCACACCGCTCCCTCCAGCGTGGCCGCACAGTCCTGCACGGCTGGTCCCTCACCGCCTGTGGCTGCCGGCTGGGGACCCCTGTCCTTTGACTGCCCCCTGACTTGGGAGGCTGTCCCTTTAAACTGGGGAGCTGGTGACCACGGTCGCCTTGGCTGGGGCGTCCGTGGGGACCTTCTAGGGACCTTGGCAGGTGGGGTTTTCTTGGCTGGTGGGCCTTTAACCTGAACCGCTGCTCCCTCAGGCTTGACCTCTCCCGAACCTGGGCTAGGGGCAGGTAACTCTTCGCAGCCTGTTGCTGCAAGCTGAGAGTCTCTGCCCCCAGGTCCCATGGCTGGGCCCGGGGTGGGGTTTTCGACCTCAGGTCCCTTCTCCTCTACACCTGGGTTAGGGGCGGGGTTTTCGCCCTCGGGTCCCTCCTCATCTGGAGCCCAGAACAGTGGGGGAGTGTCCCAATCGGTGGGTGGGATGGCCCCTCCCCTTAAGCACGCCACAGCGCCTGCCTGTGCAGTCTGTGAACTCGCTCCTGCTGCAGGCTGAGGATCTCTATCCTCAGACCCTACCCCAACTGGCTGTTTTCTTCTTTCGGGTTTAAACAGTTTGCACTGATTAATGTGAAACCATTTTGTGCGCCGGGGCATCTTAGCGGCACATACCATGGGGCTGGCTTTGTCTACAATGCTGTAGGGCCCCATGTATAATGGTTCCAAACTCCCTATTCGGGCGTAGTTCCTCACCATGACCTGATTGTCTCTCGTGGTGCTTTCGGGGTTCCAACAGCAATCGGTTACTCCGATGCTGCCTTCCCATGTTTCCAGCCGCCTGCTCGTGGACCTGTTTAAGGTGTTCAAAAAGGTTTTGGGTGAACCTGTCCTGGTTTACCTCTCTGAGCTGCCCCTCCGTGAGCACCGGGGCTAGTACATGGGTGGGGGTTCGCATAACCCTGCCAGTCATCAGCTCGTGCGGTGAGTACCCCGTGCTTTTAGACTGGCTGGCCCGGATCCCCATCAGAACCAACGGTAGGACCTCGGCCCATTTACGGGGCGAGTCCACCGTCTCCTTCCTCAACCTTTCCTTTAAGGCCCTGTTCATTCTCTCCACAATCCCTGATGACTGAGGGTTGTGGGCCACGTGCCACTTCCCCTCGATGCCTAGCAGCATGAGGGTATTCTGCATCACCTGCCCGGTGAAGTGACTCCCTTGGTCGGACTCCACATACTGTGGTAGTCCCCACCACGAGAACACTTCCCGAACCAGGATCCTGGCAGTACCCAGAGCTGTGGCTGTTCTGCAGGGGAAGGCCTCCACCCATTTGGTGAACACAAATGGTCCCTCTACCCTCCTGATGTGCCCCATAGGTACTTCCTTTTGTGGGGGTCGGGGTTATTAGCAGTGCACACAAGACAGCCGGCACAGAACTCACGGACATCTTCCCTGAGTCCCGGCCACCATCCCGTCTGTTCCACCCGCTGCCAGGCGGTCTCAGGCCCGGGGTGTCCCGCTCCTGGGCCCTCATGGGCCAGTTGAAGGAATTCCCTCTGGTGCTGCTGCGGCACAACCCACTGTTCCCCCCGGAACAGCATGCCCTCTTTCACGGAGAGGGTTGCTGTGCCGTACAGACCCTCTACCCTTTTTCCCTCAGTCACTGTGCTGAGGACTGCCTTGAGGACGGGGTCTTGGGCTTGGACCATCTTAAAGTCCGGGGCTAACGCTACCCCTCCACTCCCTTGGGTCCCATCCCTACCTCTGACTGCCGCCATGGGTCTGGACCCATATAGGTCCCAGAAAGTGCCTGTGCGGGCACCCTCCTTGGCGAGTATGTCAGCCTGCTGGTTGCCTTGACTGCGGGGTTCTGTGGAGGAATGGGCCTTCACCTTGTGGATGAAAATTTCCCCTTCCTCCCCCACTGCTGCTAGGATCTTTTCCAGCAGGGGTTTTACTGTGAGGGGTCTCCTGTCGGCGGAGATGTATCCACGGCGGGACCAGATGGCCAGGTACTCTGTACACGAATTGCACGTAAACATGCTGTCCGAGCAAATCGTGTGGGGGGTGGAGAAGATTTTGGGGTGTGTAACGACGTACACTACCGCGGACAGTTCAGCCTGCTGGGCGTTCATGGTGCTGGGGAGCTTAATCGCCAGGGCAATGTTCGCCGCTGGGTCATAAACTCCACACCCCGTGAGACGCTCGCCAGCAGAAACTGTGCTGGAACCGTCTACATAGCTCTCGCAGCCTGTGGTATGTATCCCGGCCCGTAAACCTATGTTCACTTCCCAAAACCATTCTATGGCTGTTCCAGGATATACCAGGTTGGCTGCGAGCTTTGGCTCACAGAGACCCTTCACCTTAAGATCCATCTGTGAGAGGAGCAAGGTCCAGCGGGCAATGTGGGCACTGCTCACTGTTCATGATGCCCCCGTGTCCAGCAGATAGGTCCCCTTCACTTTTTCCACCTCCATCTCCACGAGGGGTCTTTTCCATTCATCATACCGGGGGGAACACAGGTAAACAGGCTGCGCTGGCTCTAGTCAGGGCTGTGGGTTGGATGGGGCTGATGGGGTGAGAGCACCGGTAGCGGCTGCTACTTTCCCGTGGCCAGTCAATAAGGACCTCATGGTGTCCAAAAGTGACTCGACCGCTGCAGGAGGGATTCCTGCCTCCGCCTTTTGGGCTGAGGCTGGGGCTGTGGAATTCTTTCCCTTTGCATCTTTCCAAGGGTTTTTGCACTCCTTCCGCCAAAGACCATCCTTCCCACACCCGTAACAATTCATCTCTGTGTTGGGGGGGGTTATTCCCTTCCTGGTGCCACTCTTTCCTACCCAGTCCGGGTTTTACCTCATGCACCTTCCCCTTGGGTGGGTGTGCATCGGTTCCCCTACCGTTTTTATAGGCTAGAGTCAACTGTCTGATCACCGTAAGTTCGGTGGTCTGGGGGTTCTTGGGGTCGAACCAGACTTCTGCCTTGGCCCGGACCTGTGGCAAGTTGTTCGCCACCAGGCAACGGAGCCAATGGGCCAGGGGATCCCCGTTCAGGAACACCCGGTTCGGCGTCCCCGGACAGGCCCTCCGGTACACCGGCCATAACCAGTCCACGAAAGCCTGCGGGGTTTCCCCTGTGAGCTGGACCGTCTTCTCTACACGGGAGAAAGGATTTCCCTCATTCAGCCCCTTGGCCTCTAGAACTTCATCCCTGAGCGCCTCATACCCACTCTGCCCCTTCTTACACTCGTCAGAGAGGGATTGGAGGAGACTACTCTCCAGGGAGAAAAGCAGCATCTTGGCCTGCTCAGCGCCATCGTAGTCGTTGACGCTGTCTGCCTGCTCTATTTCCCTGAAGTGGATCGAGGGGTCTCCCTTTTCGGAGAGCTTTGGGATATGGTTCACCATAGCCCTAAGCTGTTGGGTGCAATAGGGTAATACGAACTGGTTTTGGAGGGGTCCCTCATCGTCGCCATTGACGGGTGGGCCGAACCTCCGATGCCATGCTGCGCACATCGGTCCTGGCTCCGACCTCTCTGGCGGGAGTTGCTCCACCTCTGCTCCCACCTCTGGCTCCACCCCCTCTTGCTGCCAGACCTCGCTGAAACCTGGCGCTACGGGTGGTGGTCGTGAGACCTCCTGTCACTCAACCAGGTCGTCCCTGGGCACTACCGGTGACATTGGAACTGTCCTCCCCTCATTCCCCATAAAATCCGCCTGACCTGCCTTTGGGCTTATGAGGCACACTATGTCTTTTGCCTTCCTGAGGGCCAGGCTCAGATTTTCTATCCGCTCTTTGCAGGGGCCGTGGTCTGCCTCCTCAAACCCCTGTTCGCTTGCTAGCTTGTAAGCTGCCTTTACCTCCTGCACTTTCTCTTCCTGTTCCCTAACTTGCCTTGCCAAGCGGGCGTTGATTTCCCGCAACCTTAACTCATTTCCCTTGGCTTCGGTGACTTGGCACTGTAGGTATTCCAACTGTGTAAGAATTCACAATAATTTACAGTTCTGAAGATTAATTTTTTTGATGAAAGAATCCCTGGGCGTTGTGCTTTTAAATTTCCAGGGATAAAAATGGCAGTCGCACCACATGGCCGAAGACAAAGAGGCTTGGAATGCAGCTTTCTGTGTCTGGAAGTAAGGTTCAATGAAGACAAAGGACAATGCTTTGTTTACAAAGCAACTGAATGCTATTAGCATTTGTTTGTATATCGAGTGGATACATCTAAACTGCAGAAGAGACTTTTGTATCTTGAATGGGATCCGTTTAAGAATTGAATGGGTCTAAATCACTTAGCATTCTGGACAATAGAGCAGTTGTATTTCCCTTCTGTTTCAGCCCAGGGAGCTCCGGAAGACACATTAACCCAGTCTAACCACTTTGAGTTAGCCAATCACAGCTTTCTCTTGTGTATTGGACCCTTTGGGCGGGGAATTTTGCACACAGCCCTTGCAGGGCAGAACAGCAGGGGGGAGGGGGGCTCACCAGATATATAAGATAGCTGCTGAGAAGCTATCTCTCTCTTTGCTTCCTGGGACCATAGGTGAGTCTCTCTCTCTCTCTCTCTCTCTCTCTCTCTCTCTCTCTCTCTCTCTCTCTCTCTCTCTCTCTCTGCTCACCTGTGGTCCAGCGAAGTGAGAGAGAGTGTTCTGACTCCTCAACAAGGCAACTTAGCAGGAGTTAAGGGGTGGTGATTTAAGGGAATTGCTAAGATTGTTTAAATAACATTGTAGCCATTGTATCCCTCGTTTTCGCCGTCTGCAACCCCCTGTTATATAGTTTTACTGTAATTACTGTGTTCGTGTGATATAGTTTATTCTTTGGATTGTAGTTTATTTAGGTAATAAAACTTGATTTTTCTCTCATCCAAACCACTTGTTCCATTTTAATATCATTAATTATAAGTTCCTCCACTCAGAACTGAAGGAGGGGTAGCGATTCGAAACCACGGTTTTAAAATTGGTTTTATTGAAATTGGTCTGAGTGCAGGCAAAGGCTGCAAGACCAGGAAAATTACTTTAAACCAGTTTAAAGAAGCCCCCAACCCTTACAACTGGGCCTTATGTTCTCCCATTAAATACAACCTCTTGTGGCAGAACCACTGAATGACTCTGGCTAACTGTATATAATTCTCTTTAACGATGTTCTAACACCAGCCTAAACCTGTACCATTGTGTTAGGCATTACTGTGTTTTGTATATAGAGTTTGCATGTACGGGGCGTGGCCCCTTTAAGAGCGCGGGAAAACGCGGGCAAACGCGATGACGTCACGTCGCAAACCATGGGACTGCCTAGGCAGTCCTCGTGGCATCCCCGTTGAGTAAAGACCTGTTTGATTGTTCTCTTGTGTCGATCTCCGTTATTCGTAGGAATTCGTTAATTCTTACATTGGTGACCCCGTTTTTGTGAATGTTTTCACAAAAGAAGAGCACAGCATGGAAGCAAACGCCGTTTCGCTGAAGCTACCGCAGTTCTGGGAGCAGCAAGCGCCCTCGTGGTTTATTCAGGTCGAGGCCCAGTTCGCCCTGAGGAACGTCGATGTGGATCAGACCAACTATCTTTGTGGTCTCCGCACTCGACAGCTCTACCACCTCTCGGATCGTCAGCCTCCTCGAAAACCCCCCAACGGAGCGCAAGTATGAAACCCTCAAAGCGCGGTTACTGCAGGTTTTCGGGCTCATGAAATCGGAGCGCGCCCGTCGATTACTCGCTATGCCCGGGCTCGGGGACTCCAAGCCTTCAGAGTTGATGAGCCAAATGCTCACACTCCTGAGCTCAGAACGGGAATGTTTCCTATTCCGCGAGATTTTCCTCAGCCAACTGCCTGAACAGGTACAAGCTGCCCTGGCCAGATCTGAAGTTGAAGACTGCGCAACATTCGCTGTGGAGGCTGACAAAATTTTCGCTGTAACTCGGCAGTACTGCGCCGCCACGAGGCACCCATCCCCCGCAGACGCCGCCCCAGCTCGTCAGCCTGCTGGACTGTGTTCCTACCACGCGCAGTTCGGCGCGAAGGTGAAGCGTTGCTGCAGTTTTCCCCAAAAAGAACAACAACTGACACTGCGACCACCGAGGAACGGGTCTAACGGGCACCCCGCGGCCGCGATGGCGATCGGCAACGTGGGAAAATTGCTGTTCATCACCGATACTCTCTCCGGTCATCGTTTTCTGTGCGACACCGGAGTGCAGTGCAGCATTTTACCCGCGTCCGCCCTCAATGTGCAGACGGGGAATCACGGCCCCACCCTTGAAGCGGCCAATGGTGGAGCAATTCGGACCTTCGGCAGATGGTGAGTGAAGGTGTGCCTCAACGTTTTCACTGGGATTTTGTTACGGCCAAAGTTTCCCAGCCCCTCCTCGGCGCGGATTTCCTGTGTGCCAACAGCCTCTTGGTCGGCGTCAGGAACCGGCGGCTGATCAACGCAGCAACTTTTAATTCTCTTCCGTGTTACCGCAGTAACACTACGTCACGCACCGTCTCCTGTGCGTTCCCGACTCCTGATGAGTTCGCTCGCCTGCTCGGCGAATTCCCCGACCTGACAAGACCCACGTTCTCCTCCACAGCCACGAAACATGGTGTGGAACACCACATCACCACCAACAGCCCCCCGGTCTACGCGCGGGCCCGGCGCCTGGAACCTGGCAAGCTGGCGGTCGCAAAGGCGGAGTTCGCAACCATGGAACGGTTAGGGATTATTCGCCGGTCGAATAGTCCCTGGTCTTCACCCCTCCATATCGTCCCGAAGCCTGGCGGCGGATGGCGGCCATGCGGCAACTATCGACGCCTAAACGACACCACCACTCCCGATCGGTACCTGATCCCCCATATCCAGGATTTCTCTGCCCATTTGGCAGGGAACACCGTGTTCTCTAAAGTCGACCTCGTCCAGGGCTACCACCAGGTCCCAGTTCATCCACAAGACGCCCAGAAGACCGCAGCATTCACCCCATTCGGCCTCTTTGAGTTTTTACAAATGCCGTTCGGGTTAAAGAATGCCGCCCAGGCTTTCCAACACCTGATGGACTCCGTGCTGCGGGACCTCAAGTTCCTCTTCGTCTACCTGGATGACATTCTAATTGCCAGTCCTACTAAGGAAGAACATACCTGTCACCTACGCACGCTTTTTCGACGCCTCAACCAACACGGCCTGATTATCAACCTGGCCAAGTGTCAGTTTGGCCTGCACCAAATTGACTTCCTGGGGCATCGCATCACCTCAGAGGGAGCGGTTCCTTTACCTTCGAAGGTAGAGGCGGTGACATCCTTTCCACGCCCGCAGAACATAAAGGCCCTGCAGGAATTCCTAGGCATGGTAAACTTCTACCACCGTTTCGTGCCTAAGGCGGCACTAGTCATGCAGCCCCTCTACGAGGCCCTCAAGGGCAAGTCTGGCAAGAACCCGGTAGACTGGACGGATGACATGGCCCGAGCGTTCGCCGACACCAAAAGCGCCTTAGCCAACGCGACTATGCTGACGCACCCGCTGCCAGGAGCCACCATCGCCCTCACCACCGACGCGTCGGACTGCGCAGTCAGTGCCGTGCAACAGCAGTGGGTGAATGGGACGTGGCAGCCGTTGGCATTCTTCAACCGTCAACTACGGCAGAACGAGAGAGCATACAGCACGTTCGACTGGGAGTTACTCGTCCTTTTTCTGGCCATCCGCCATTTTCGGTTCCTTCTGGAAGGACGTCCTTTCACCGTCTTTGTGGACCATAAGCCACTGACCTTTGCAATGTCCAAGACCGCCGAACCATGGTCAGCCCGACAGCAGCGTCAACTGACCTACATATCCGAATTCACCACGGACATACGGCACGTGGCCGGTAAGGACAACCTGGTGGCAGACTGCCTCTCCCACGCGTTCGTCAATACGGTTCATTTGGGCATCGACTACGCCCTCATGGCAGCGGACCAAGCCTTAGACCCGGAAGTCCAAGCTTACAGAACGGCCATCACTGGCCTCCAGTTGGCCGACGTCAAATTCCATTCGGCAGGTACCACGCTGTTGTGTGACGTCTCTGTACAGGATCCTCACCCTGTCGTGCCAGTCGTCTGGCGCCGCAAAGTGTTCGACGCCATACATGGGTTGTCACACCCTGGAATGAAGGCCTCTCAGAAACTGATGTCAGCGAAATTTGTATGGCATGGCATGCATAAAGATGTCCGCGACTGGGCCAACACCTGCGTGGTCTGCCAAAAGGCCAAGGTACAGCGCCACATCAAAGCTCCATTGGCCGCCTTCACAGTTCCGGAGCGACATTTTGACCATATCAACGTGGACCTGGTAGGACCACTCCCACCCTCCCATGGTTTTTCACACATCCACCAGATGGCCAGAGGCGGTCCCCCTGTCATCCACTACTTCGGCGGACATGGCCAGAGCATTCATTTCCTCCTGGATCGTCCGTTTCGGAGTGCCCGCAGATATTTCGTCAGACAGGGGACCGCAGTTTTCCTCCGAACTCTGGAATGCAGTGGCTCAAGGACTCGGTGTCAAATTACACCGCACCACAGCCTACCACCCACAGGCGAATGGCCTCTGCAAACGCTTCCACCGCTCAATGAAAGCCGCCCTGAGGGCCAGCCTCCAGGACGCTGGATGGGCAGACAAGCTACCATGGGTCCTGTTGGGCCTTCGCACGGCCCCCGAAGAAGACCTTCACTCTTCATCAGTGGAACTCGTGTATGGGCAGCCACTGCGAGTCCCAGGGGACTTCCTACTAACATCGACGGAGCCCTGGTCTGCGTCTGCCCAGCTTGCTAGTCACCAAGAGGCGGCCAGATGTTTCGCACCGGTGCCCACTTCGCACCACGGGCTGCAGAGGTCACACGTTCCCACGAAGCTTCACAAGGCTGAATACGTTTTTATTCGCCATGACGCACATAGGGATCCGTTCAAGGCCTCATGTACCGGTCCCTTCCGCGTGTTGGAAGCAGGGGACAAAACCTTCATGGTAGATGTCGGTGGTAAACCGGATCACATTTCGGTCGACCGCTTAAAGCCAGCACATTTGGACCTCGACTGCCCCGTCGAGACAGCACAACCGCCGAGATGGGGTCGGCTACCCATCGTCGTTACGGCAGACCAAGTGCGACCGCCCGCCAGACTGCCAGCCGCCCTGCAGCCTCCGCCTCGAGAGTATAGGAGTCGTTCTGACAGGCTCGTCAGACCCCTTCACTGTTTGACTTTGTCCGTTAAAGCGAATTCTGGGGGGGCGCATGTGGCAGAACCACTGAATGACTCTGGCTAACTGTATATAATTCTCTTTAACGATGTTCTAACACCAGCCTAAACCTGTACCATTGTGTTAGGCATTACTGTGTTTTGTATATAGAGTTTGCATGTACGGGGCGTGGCCCCTTTAAGAGCGCGGGAAAACACCGGGCAAACGCGATGACGTCACGTCGCAAACCACGGGACTGCCCAGGCAGTCCTCGTGGCATCCCCATTGAGTAAAGACCTGTTTGATTGTTCTCTTGTGTCGATCTCCGTTATTCATAGGAATTCGTTAATTCCTACACTCTCCTGATTCAGGGCCTGCAATGCTACCATTAACTTTTCCCCTGCTAGAGCCTTATCCTGGATCTCCAGGGCTGACTCCTTTAACTTGGCTGCCTGTGCTGCAACGAGCCTGTCTAAAAGCTGGACCTGCTTTTTGAAACACATCAGCCAGACTGCCTTCTCTAAGGACTTCTTGTGTTCCTTTCCCTCTGTCCACTTAGCTGCTGCATCTACCGGACGCCCAGCCTTTAACAGAGTGGTGATCCACTTCTTCGTGATATTCACCTTGCTTAACACATAATCAGAAATCCTTTCCTCCGTCATGGTTTGTTCATCCGAACCATTGTCTACTGCATCGCACCCCTGTTGCCAGTGTCCTGCCACGGTTGCCATTTTCTGTAGGGGATGGCGTGTGCCCAGTCAGTTATGCCCCTGACTGCCTGTGAGCGGTTCGAATCGCTCCCACACCCCTGGGTTCTTGACACCAGACTTAGGTACAGGCGGCGATACAGAAAACGAGTAGACAATTGGTTTGGTACAAGAAAACTATAAACTTTATTAAAATGATGATAAAAATTACCAATACTGAGAAATCACTATGTAGTCACAGGCTTATCAAAAGAATACACTTAAATGGGAATGGGGAACACATGGCACATCGAGGGAAAACAACTACATTAACAATCCCCTTATCCTTATCCCACCCCTATACCTAACTAGCTTAAGCTAAGAGGGGCCAGGAATTCATGCTCACCAAGTCAAAATCTGCTGAGTTAAAACGGTTGTGGGGTTTGGGGTTCACTCTTTGTGCTCTCTGGGGCCTGCCATCGTCACGTGGTCTCAGGGTGCTGCAAGGGCGTCGTCCAGGTAAAGTACCCCGAGATTAAAGTCTTTGCCTGGGTACTTTACCTTGCAGGGATGATGGTTCTTCTACTTCGGGTGGCAGTAGGTGAATTTTGCATGAAGATATTCGCGGGTAAGCTGGATTGAAGGCCCGATTATTCGAAGCATTCTTCAATCTTCTTCCAATTCGTCTCGCCTCATCTCGTCTTGTCTCGGCTGGCCTGGTCTGCCCGTGTTTGCCTGGTGCTGTACCGGGCATCCATGATGGATTTGGGGAAGACACGGGCAGTGGCCAGGTAGCAAGCACAGGAGGAAGAGAGCGTGGCTACCGCTGGGCCTACAATTATACTCCTGTCGAAGGCCCTTATCTGCGCGCCAAATCAGGTCAGTCTATGGACCAATCTAAGTTAACTGGCTTTAGATGACCATTTATCGCACCTGATGGCCCCGGTGTCCAGGTTGTATTGTCATTAATGCATTTTAATCAGCCTGTCCGGCCTTGGTGGCTCCCTTGAGCTGTTTCCGATTATGTATGCGGACAAACTAATTGCCTTATGCTTATGCCTAACTGGGCTTGATCTGTTTCGATCTGAAGAAATGCATATTCGATGTTTGCCTAGCTGTCTGACTTTTCAAACACAAAGTCCTTCTCACGGAAATGCATTTTGAGTTTCGATTTCCCAAAGCTGCCTGCTTGTGCTACAGAGTCCATACTTTTAAAATCTTACAGGCTTTTGGTCACGAGGTGCGGACACCATCTTTTTGGGTATCCTTTTTAAAATTGTCCATACAGGGTCCCTTTTATTAATAACCTTGGGGGAATGTGGGAATTTTGAGAACCTTACAAGGGTCTCCAGAATGGTCGTGGTTTGCTGTGCACTTCACAACATGGCACAGCATTGTGGCTTGCAGATGCCTGAGGAGCAAGTGGCTCATCACATAGCCTCCTCAGATGAGGAGGAGGAGGAGGAGGAGGAGGGCGACAACGAACAGCTTGCAGAGGCCCATCAAAAAGCGGCCGCAGCATGCGAGCGCATTGCTGCCCGGGATGCAAGGCACGCACTCATCTTATCCAGATTTGCTTAGCCTGCACAATCAAACACTTTTGCCTCACACCTTATCAGACCCTCGACAATGGCCAGGAACCTGCGGATTCCTAGCACTCTGACCACCATAATGACAATTGCAAGTAATCTTAAGCCCTCAATGTGGAAGTTCCATTAGCGACATGACACACGCCATAACTGCAACAGTTTGCCATCAGAATTTTTAATGGCAATAACCAACTGATGGCTTTTCAAAATTAAACATAACATTACACCCAAGTGACTACCCTTGTGCAGTATCTTCCTCTTATGCGTGCTGCTACGTGGTGCTTTCCCTGTGGCTTCAGCAGATGTGGAGGCCCCTTGCTCACTTTCCTGCTGCTCCTGTCTCGACACCTTTGGTGGCGTCCTCTGGGGTTGTGAACCTGTGAGGGCTCGGCAACAGTCTGCTGCTCCTGCGGCTGTGCAGGGGTTGAGACGCCGATCTCAGTCGGGTGGGGACTCTGGTGGGGCTCTGACCGAGGGATTTGCAGTGGCACGGTCGTGTGAGCACTTGGAGAGGAGCCCCCACTTCCTTGTTGTCTGCCACCAACATCCCTCTCATGGGTCAACCCCACTTCAGAGCTAGCAAGTGGCTTGACAGCACCTTGCTGCACTTCAGGGGGGCCATGAGGACCCATTTCTGTACTGGAAGTCCTACTCCTGAGGACTTGCATGAATGTCTGGTTTGCATGCTCAATAGCTGACCATTGCTCCTCAAGAGATGTCAGTCTATTGTTAACAATGACCATGTTTTCACGACCCTAGCGACTAAGCTCCTCCATGGCCATAGCCATCCTCTCCTTTACGGTAGCCATCCTTTCCACGGAGGTTGCCATCCTTTCCGTGGTGATGCGTTCATGCGCCAACGCCTCCACAAAGGCTCTGCTCATGTTAGCGATGGACTCCTCCATTCGCTCCACAGTGACCCTGGAGACAAAACCGGTCAGAGACTCCTGCACCTGTTCCTGGAGTTCCAGCACTGCTGTCCTTCTGGATGGACCCAGAGGCACAGGGTTGACATGCAGCAGAGCTGAGCTGGGAGCGTCCTGTGCCCTCTGATGAGGACTCTCCACTGCTGTCCCTGTCTCCACCATCTGCTGATGCTCACTTGTGAGCTGTGATACACCAGGTGACAACTCTACTCTATGTCCTGAAGGTCCCACTGAGGTGTGAGTGTCTGCGCTGGTGATGTGTGCGCTGAATTCTGCTGACGCTGCACCCTCAGAGGTTGCAGCTTCCTCTGAGGAGTCTAGAAGCTCAGGCTTTTCCTCCTGGACAGTGGGGACGGGGGCTGTCGATGGTCCTGTGGGGGAGTAAAGGAAAGAGTTAGAGTAGTGAGATCAAGGTTACATGCACATTGAATAGTGCAGATGATCATAAGTCAATCTGTTAGAGCATCAGATTCATTATCAGTCACTTATGCAATTTCAATGAGAGAGATGTCAAACTATTCTGTCACCAGCTTGCTGTGGTGCGCCTGCCTGTTCGTCCCCCACTTGGGAATCCTCCTCAATCCCGGCAATCTCCAGGGCCGCCTCCTCTGAGGTGGTGAGCTGGACTACTGAGGGTGGCCCTCCTCCTGTCTTTCCCTCTTATTGTGGGCTCTCTTTTCCTGCAATGAGGGACACAAGTGGAGTTTGAGTGAGAATGAAGGAGTGAATGTAGAGATTCCATAGCAAAGATGCTTAGAAGGAGACACAGGGCCCTCCCTGTGTGTTGTAAGTTGTCATTGCATCACAGTAATAGAGAGTGTGAGGGTTGCATGGTTGAATAGTTAAGTGAATGTGACGATAGAGAGAGGGGGAATGGGTAAGGGTGCAGGGATGTAAGGGTCAAGTGGGATGTGGAGGAAGAGGTTGTCAAAGCTGAGTGCTGGTGAGGAGAGGCGATGGGGATCAGATTGAGGGCGATGGGAAAGTCATACTCACTTTTCCAGTGTGCAGAAGGTCATGAAACCTCTTCCTGCACTGCAGCCAGGTTCTGCGGCACATAGAGATGGCATTGACCTCCTGGGCCACTTGCAGCCACACAGCTTTAGATTGTTGTGGTGGCTTTGTTCTCCGAGGAAGGGAAGAGCACCTCCTTTTTAGATCTTGCTCCCTCCACCAGAACTTGGAGGGAGGGCTCATCAAATCGCAGTGCACACTTTTGCTTGCTGGTGGAAATGGTTGGTAAATGAAATCTTTCATACAATGTCCAAAGCATTTCCAGTCTCCAGAAGAAGCAAGGCTGCTTGCAGGCCTTAAATCCAGCAGCACTGATGATGTCATCGGAGGCGACTTTCAGGATGGAAAGACTAATTGGGCCAGGGGTTCCCCCACACTGGAAATCAACTGCCCAATTAGGAGAAAATCACTCTTTTTCCCCACATCACATTGGAGTCGGGTTCAGGACTCTAAAAACACCTGACACACCCCAGCCCGCCCACACTGGCAAAATTGAGCCCAAAGTATTTGTTTAATTTCACCGCCATTTCCTTATTCCCCATTATAATTTCTCCCATCTCAGCTTGTAAGGGACCCACATTTACTTTCACTAATCTTTTCCTTTTTACATACCAATAGAAGCTTTTACAGTCTGTTTTTATGTCTCTCGCTAGTTTACTCTCATATTCTATTTTCCCTTTCTTTATCAATTTCTTGGTCCTCCTTTGCTGAATTCTCAAATCCTCCCAATCCTCAGGCTTACTGCTCTCTTTGACAACATTATAAGCTTCTTCCTTTGATGTAATAGTATCTTTAACTTCTCCTGTTGGCCACGGTTGGACCACTTTTCCTGTGGGTTTTTTGTGCCTTAAAGGAATGTACATTTGTCGTAAATTCTGTATTAATTCTTTAAATGCTAGCCATTGCTTCTGTACCATCATACCTTTTAATGTAGTTTCCCAATCTACCGTAGCCAACTTGCCCCTCATACCTGCGTAGTTTGCTTTGTTTAGATTTAAGACCCTAGTTTCGGATTTAACAGAATCACTTTCAAACTCAATATAAAATTCTATCATATCATGGCCACTCTTCCCTCAAGGCCCCTTTACTACAAGGCTATTAATTAACCCTTTCTCATTGCACAGTACTAGATCTAAAATAACCTGTTCACTGGATGGTTCCTTAACATACTGATCTAGAAAACTATCTTGCATACATTCCATGAATTCATCCTCCACACTATTACTGCAAATTTGGTTTGCCCAGTCAATATGTAGATTAAGCCCCCCAGGATTACTGTATTACCCTTGTTATTTGCACCTCTAATTTCCTGATTTATACTCTGCCCTACATTACAACTACTGTTTGGGGGCCTATAAACAACTCCCACCAATGTTTTCTGCTCCTTGCTGGTTCTTAGCTCCACCCAAACTGATTCTACTTCTTGATCTTCGGAGCTAAGATCCTTTCTCTCTACTGTCTTTATCCCATCCTTTATTATCAGGGCTGCCCCTCCTCCTTTTCCATTTTGCCTATCTCTTCTAAAAGTTAAGTATCCTGGAATATTTAGTCCCCAACCTTGGCCACATTGCAACCACATCTCCGTAATGGCTATTAGATCAAAGCTATTAATTTTTAACTGCACTATTAATTCATCTATTTTGTTGTGAATGCTTCACGCATTCAGGTATAGTGCCTTTAGCTTTGACTTATTTTTATTTTTCCCTGAACTCACCTTATGTTACGGGTGCGGTACTGGACCCAAGTGCAGACAGCCAGCCAGCGACTGGAGATGGAGTAAAACTCAAGAGATGCTTTACTAGAGGGCTCCTCCAATACAGGGCGTGAAGAGAATTCTTCAAACAAACGATCAAAGAAACAATTCAAAGAAACCAAAGCGAGTATACCACACGCAGGGCAAGAGACCAAAGCGAGTATACCACACGCAGGGCAAGAGACCAAAGCGAGTATACCACACGCAGGGCAAGAGACCAAAGCGAGTATACCACACGCAGGGCAAGAGACCAAAGCGAGTATACCACACGCAGGGCAAGAGACCAAAGCGAGTATACCACACGCAGGGCAAGAGACCAAAGCGAGTATACCACACGCAGGGCAAGAGACCACAGCGAGTATACCACACGCAGGGCAAGAGACCACAGCGAGTATACCACACGCAGGGCAAGAGACCACAGCGAGTATACCACACACAGGGCAAGAGACCAAAGTGAGTATACCACACGCAGGGCAAGAGACCAAAGTGAGTATACCACACGCAGGGCAAGAGACCAAAGCGAGTATACCACACGCAGGGCAAGAGACCACAGCGAGTATACCGCACGCAGGGCAAGAGACCAAAGTGAGTATACCGCACGCAGGGCAAGAGACCAAAGTGAGTATACCGCACGCAGGGCAAGAGACCAAAGTGAGTATACCACACGCAGGGCAAGAGACCACAGCGAGTATACCACACGCAGGGCAAGAGACCAAAGCGAGTATACCGCACGCAGGGCAAGAGACCAAAGCGAGTATACCGCACGCAGGGCAAGAGACCAAAGGGAGTATACCGCACGCAGGGCAAGAGACCAAAGTGAGTATACCGCACGCAGGGCAAGAGACCAAAGCGAGTATACCACACGCAGGGCAAGAGACCACAGCGAGTATACCACACGCAGGGCAAGAGACCACAGCGAGTATACCACACGCAGGGCAAGAGACCAAAGTGAGTATACCGCACGCAGGGCAAGAGACCAAAGCGAGTATACCGCACGCAGGGCAAGAGACCACAGCGAGTATACCGCACGCAGGGCAAGAGACCAAAGTGAGTATACCGCACGCAGGGCAAGAGACCAAAGCGAGTATACCGCACGCAGGGCAAGAGACCACAGCGAGTATACCACGCGCAGGGCAAGAGACCAAAGTGAGTATACCGCACGCAGGGCAAGAGACCAAAGTGAGTATACCGCACGCAGGGCAAGAGACCAAAGTGTGTATACCGCACGCAGGGCAAGAGACCAAAGCGAGCATACCGCACGCAGGGCAAGAGACCAAAGCGAGTATACCGCACGCAGGGCAAGAGACCAAAGTGAGTATACCGCACGCAGGGCAAGGAACATAAACTAACCTGTGACTTGCAGGCATGAGAACTCAAGACTGAGCGCCTGGGGCTGGAAATAGTCGGCTTAAATAACAGGCCTGATTACTCTGATGAGACAATTACTCTAATCAGACACAGGTGAGGAGAGAGGTACAGAGACATGGCAGCAGTGTACTGAGGCATCCTAAACCGCCCTCTGGCGGCCAGCAGAGGAACGTGTAGCTGAGACCCTGACACCTTAGTCACTGGTGCCTTATTACCTTTGTTACTCTCTCTGTCCCTTCCTGACCCACTCTGCTTATTTTTACCCAAAACTCTACTCTAGAGCCTTGACATTTCTCTTGCTGCTTTTCAATTTGCTCTTTCCTGAATCCACCCATGCCCCCTCCCCACAGCCCCCCCCCCCACCCCGCCCTTCATTAGTTTAAAGCCCTGTCTACTGTCCTAGTTATTCGGTTCGCCAGGACATTGGTCCCAGCCTGGCTTAAGTGGAGCCCATCCCAACAGAACAGCTCCCTCTTTCATAGAAACATAGAAGATAGGAGCAGGAGTAGGCCATTCAGCCCCTCGAGCCTGCTCCGCCATTCAATGAGATCATGGCTGATCATCCAAATTCAGTACCCAGTTCCTGCCTTCTCTCCATATCCCTTGATCCCTTTAGCTTTAAGAAATATATCCAGCTCCTTCTTGAATATATTTAATGAATTGGCCTCTACTGCCTTCTTTGGCAGAGAATTCCACAGGTTCACCACTCTCTGGGTGAAGAAATTCCTCCTAATTTCTGTCCTAAATGGCTTACCCCTTATCCTTAGACTGTGACCCCTGGTTCTGGACTCCCCGACCATCGGGAACATCCTTCCAGCATCTAGTCTGTCTAGTCCTGTTAGAATTTTATAAGTTTCAATGAGATCCCCTCTCATTCTTCTAAACTCCAGCGAGTACAAGCCCAATCGATCCAATCTCTCCTCATATGTCATTCCTGCCATCCCAGGTATCAGCCTGGTGAATCTTTGCTGCACTCCTTCCATGGCAAGAACATCCTTCCTCAGATAAGGCGACCAAAACTGCACACAATACTCAAGATGTGGCCTCACCAAGGCCCTGTACAACTGCAGCAAGACATCCTTGTTCCTGTACTCAAACCCTCTCGCTACGAAGGCCAACATACCATTTGCCTTCTTAACCACCTGCTGCACCTGCATGCTTACTTTCAGCGACTGGTGCACAAGGACGCCCAGGTCTCATTGCACTTCCCCTTCTTCCAATCTATTGCCATTTAGATAATAATCTGCCTTCCTGTTTTTGACACCAAAGTGAATAGCCTCACATTTATCCACGTTGTATTGCATCTGTCATGCTTCTGCCCAATCACCCAACCTGTCCAAATCATACTGGAGTTTCTCGGCATCCTCCTCACAGCACACATGCCCACCCAGCTTTGTGTCGTCTGCAAACTTGGAGATATTACATCTAGTTCCCTCATCCAGATCATTAATGTATATTGTGAATAGCTGGGGTCCAAGGACCGATCCCTGCAGTACCCCACTAGTCACTGCCTGCCACTCAGAAAAAGAGCTGTTTATTCCAACTCTTTGCTTTCTGTCTGCCAACCAGTTCTCTATCCAAGTGAATACCTTGCCCCCAATCCCATGTGCCTTAATTTTACACGCTAATCTCTTATGTGGGACCTTATCGAAAGCCTTTTGAAAATCCAAATACACCACATCCACTGATTCTCCCTTATCTATTTTACCAGTTACATCCTCAAAAAATTCCAGTAGATTAGTCAAGCATGATTTACCTTTTGTCAAGCCATATTGACTTTGTCCGATCCGGTCACTTTTTTCCAAGTGCTCTGCTATTACATCCTTTATAATGGACTCTAGCATTTTCCCCACTACCAATGTCAAGCTTACCGGTCTGTAATTCCCTGTTTTCCCTCTACCACCCTTTTTGAATAGTGGGGTAACATTAGCTACCCGCCAATCCATGGGTACTGTTCCAGAGTCTATCGAATTTTGGAAGATGACCAGCAATGCATCTACTATTTCTAGGGCCACTTCCTTAAGTACCCTAGGATGTAGATTATCAGGCCCTGGGGATTTATTGGGCCTCAATCCCATCAATTACCCTAACACCATTTCCCTACAAATACTGATTTCTATCAGTTCCTCCCTTTCATTAGACCCTATGTTCCCCGACATCTTTGGGAGGTTATTTGTGTCCTCCTTTGTGAAGACAGAACCAAAGTATGTATTTAATTTGTCTGCCATTTCTTTGTTCCCCATTATAAATTCCCCTGATTCTGACTGCAAGGGACCTACGCTTGACTTCACCAATCTTTTTCTCTTCACATATCTATAAAAGCTTTTACAGTCAGTTTTTATGTTCCCTGCAAGCTTACACTCATACACTATTTTCCCCCTCTTAATTAATCCCTTTCCCGCAGTACTGGTGCCAGTGCCCCGTGAACTGAAACCCCTTCCTCCCACACCACTCTTTGAGCCATGCATTTAAACCTCTAATCTGTTTGTCCCTATGCCAATTTGCACGTGTCTTAGGTAACAACCTAGAGATTATTACCTTTGAGGTTCTGCTTTTTATTTGGATCCTAGCTCCTCAAACTCCCTCAGCAGAACCTCATTCCTAGTTATACCTATGTCGTTGGTTCCTATGTGGACCACGGCAACTGAATCCTCCCCTCCCACTCCAAGTTCTCTTCCAGCTGCGAGGAGATGTCTTTAACCCTGGCACCGGGCTGGCAACACAACCTTCGGAACTCCTGGTCGCGGCTGCAGAGAACAGTATCTATCCCCCTGACTATACTGTCTCCTACCACAACAACATTCCCTTTCACTCCCTCCAATTGAATGGCCTCCTGCACCATGGTGCCATGGTCAACTTGCCCATCCATCCTGCAGGCTTTTCCCTCATCCACACAGGCAGCAAGAGCCTCATACATGTTGGACAAGGGCAAAAGCTGAGGCTCCTCCAGCATGGCACCTGGGATCCCCTTACCTGCTTGAGTTGCAGTCACACCCTTCTGTCCCTGACCACTAACCAGACCTGTACCACTACCTAACCTAAGGGGTGTGTCTGCCTCCTGGATCAAAGTGTCCAGGTAACTCTCCCCATCCCTGATGCCCCGCAATGTCTGCACCTCAGACTCCAGCTCAAAAATTCTGAGCTGAAGTTCCTCAAGATGCAGGCACTTACTGCAAATATGGTTGTCTGGAATCACAATACGGGGTGCGTTAGCATAGTGGTTAGTGGTACTGGACTAGTTATCCGGAGGCCTGGACTAACGATCGGGAGACATGAGTTCATAATCCCACCATGGCAGCTGGAGAATTTAAATTCACTTAATTAAATAAATCTGCAATAGAAAGCTAGTATCAGTAATGGTGACCATGAAACTACCGGATTGTCGTAAAAACCCATCTAGTTCACTAATGTCCTTTTAGGACAGAAAATCAGCTGTCCTTACCTGGTCTGGCCTCTATGTGACTCCAGACCCACAGCAATGTGGTTGACTCTTAACTGCCCTCAGAAATGGCCTAGCAAGCCACTCAGTTATATAACCACCACCTTCTCAAGGGCAATTAGGGGTGGACAATAAATGCTGGCCTTGCCTGTGATGCTCACATCCTGTGAATGAATAAAAAAAATGCTCTCCACAAATTCCCACATGCTGCAGTTGCAGCACACCACCTGCACTGCCATCTCTATATGACCTTGTTTAATTTAATTAAATGTGTAATTCGTTTACACTGTAGTTTCTTGACTACTTACTTGATCTAGATTATGTTATGGGCACTGAAATTAAATATCTACCTGTAACACAAAGCATTACAAGTAGTGTAGGCAAAAAGCAGCAACTCCTTCCCCCTCTTCTCCAAATTCCCACTCTTTCCGAATTCCTAAATAAAACACTCTGGCCTGGAAATTCAGTTGTTAGCGCCAGCCGCTAGCGTCTTAGAAGGAGGAGAAGTGGGGCGCTAAGTGGCTAGCGCCCGGGCGCGGCGTGATCTGCGCCTCTCGCGAACTTCATTCAAGATTTAGCAGCGGCGCAAAACCACAGCGCCCGCTCAGCTGCGCACGCAGATCCTGACGTCATTTCATGGTGCAACACCCTTGGTGCGCCCTGAACCAGAACTTCAGTGGCACCGCCCTTCTTTGCGCCTGGCGCCCCCAGCGACTGGTAGAGGGGAACGGTTCCCAGTCGTTGCGGGGCGCGGGGGGCGCTATTTAAAGGGGACTCCTCCTGCATTATAAGTGGCAGCCATTTTGTGCCAATCCTTCTGTGTGAGAGACGGATATTTGGAGAGAGACAAAGGGAGAGAGCTTTCTGCTTTGACTCCGCGCTCGCACAGGTACTTCTGGCTTCAGGCCAGAGCTTTGCACTTGGATTTAACTTTCAGTGCCATAGCCTTGAGTCGCCACATATAGTGGGGGCTGCAATTGGTGGAAACGTTGGGCTTCTCCATTGCATTCAAAGGGCTCAGAGACGCCGTGAGAGAGTGCCAGTCATGGCCAGACGGAGAAGGGCCAACAGGTGTCGGCACAGGAGGCCTTACCCACCCAGGGTATACCACCAGCAGTTCTCATATCGGAACATGTCTGAGGAGCAGTGTGTTTGGAGGCTGCGATTCAGAAGGGAGGTGGTCACTGAGATCTGCCACCTGCTTCGCAGAGATCTGCAGCCATAGCTGAGGAGCAGGACGTCTCTGTCGGTGGCAGTGAAGGTGACGGTGGCTCTCAACTTCTATGCCACCGGCTCCTTCCAATCCGCTACTGGGGACATTGCCAACATCTCCCAGTTCGCGGTACATTGCTGCATCCGCCAGGTGACCAATGCCCTTTTCAGAAGGAGATGTCAGTACATCTCCTTCCCCATGACCCTGGACAAGCAGCAAGAGTGTGCAATGGGATTTGGAAGAATAGCGGCCTTCTCCATGGTCCTGGGCGTAGAACTGATGGACCAGCAATGGTCAGGCCTTGCTTCAGGGCTGCAGTGTGCAGGGCATGCCAGCCAAACAAATCGACCCTCCCCCATTAAGAGCTGACCGGCGCCAGTGTGTCTGCCTTCAATCAGCAACTCGCCGCACCTGCGCTGTGCCCGCCCTCGGTGTTAGCGCCTTGGCTCGCCGGCTTAGCGCCTTATGATAGTCGTGCATCGCCTGCTTTAGCGCAGCAGCAACCTCTTGGGGTGATGCAACTCAATTTCGGCAAAGGTGGCGCTAAGTTGCGCCGGGCGCTAAATTTAGCGAATGCCCGGCTGTAGCGCCCCAAACGTGGCAATACTGAATTTCTAGGCCTCTGTTTAAGTACACTCCGTATTAATCCCGCTCTGTGCAGACCATGTAACACTGATTTGATGCCAGCGCTGCCATTTTTGACCTCAACGCTGGAGCTAATACCTTCTCTTAACCTCGCACAGCAGCAGAAAGGACCCCACACCAGCGCTATTTAAAGTAGTCATCAGGTTAGTTGCTGATTGATTTCTTCTAGCTGTTGCTGAGTTTGTACAAGTGTTTGGTGATTTCTAGACTTCTTTAAATTGCCTAAAGTCTACAAGGAGTGGTGAGGCATGTGCTCAAGGACTTGGTGCTGACTTGCAAGGGTCTGCTCAGACCAGTTGCACCCAGTCAATAGTTTGTATCCCCCTTGGCCTGCAGCATGACAGGGAGGATGAATAGAGGTGACAGAGCAGGACAAGCTGCTAGAAGAGGGAGGAGGAGGAGGAGGGGGGGAGAAGGGCTCTCAGCAGGAGGCCATATCCACTCAGGGTCTTCAGGGAACAATTCTACCTCAACCTCAGTGACGAACAGTGTGTGCGACGTCTCCGTTTTACTAGGGATCTGCCCCCCGCTGCAGACTGACCTGCAGCCTCAGTCCAGGACAAGGGTGGCTTTGCCAGCGGCTGTAAAGGTGACTGTGGCCTTGAACCTCTTCGCGTCGGGCTCCTTCCAGTCTGGAGCAGGCGACATCTGTAACATTTCCAGTCTGCCGTCCACTCCTGTATAAGTTAGGTGAGTGAGGCTCTGTATATAAAGAGTGCTGAATACATTTCATTCTCCCTTGCCAACGAGAAGCGGAGCGAGCACACGGCTTCGCCAGGATAGCAGGCTTCCCCATGGTGCAGGGTGCCATTGACTGCACACACATCGTTTGAGGGTGCCACATCTCAATTCAGAGATCTACCGCAATCGGAAGGGATTCCACTCAATGTCCAGCTGGTGTGCGACCATACTCAGTGCAAGTCAATGCTCGGTATCCTAGCAGCAGTCATGATGCTTTCATTCTATGGCAGTTCGCTGTACCACTTTTCAGCCACCACGACAAACTAGAGGGTGACTACTGGGCGAGAAGGGCTATCCGCTGACCACCTAGCTGTTGACTCCAGTGTGCAATCCAACCACACCTGCATGCATATAATGAAAGCCATAGTGTCTGTCTTTCATGTGTCTTTGCCTGTCCTACTGCTCCTACACTGTGCTACCCCAGTGACTGCAGCATGGCTGGTGGAAGGCTGCTGACTTTCAATGGGATAGACGGAAGATGGCCTTACAGGACGACCTCAAGCAGTTCTGGGCCTAGAAGGCGCGGCTTCAGACTGCATCACCTCGGCATGGGCGGCAACGGTCTGGGCTTGCTGGCTGACAGGCAGCAGCAAGGGCACTGGCGGAGTGGCAGTGATGAGAGGACGAGTGCTGTCATCCTGAAAAAGGACAGCAGGTTCTTGCTCCACTGATTCACTGCCACTCCCCCAAGTGGTGCCTCAGCAGTCCTAGTAATCTGCTGGAGGACAGAATGCTGGACTGCTGTGACACCCTGCAGGTCCGTTTCAACACTGGTAAACACAGCCATGATGGTAGCAGTCTGAGCTTGCGCGGTAGCAAGCTAAGCTTGCACGACTTCAGTCTGAGTTGCCATTGCAGCACTCAGATATTGGGTGGCTTCTGCTTGTGCTGCAATGGAAGCTGAGACTTCGGCCATCAGATGCTGCATGATGGTTGGGTCCACATGTGCGCTAGTGGATCTGCCCACCCCTTCCACGCTGGAAAGGATGGGCTCCACACTCTGCGCCAAGGTTGGTGCTGGACTCCTCCATGCTCCTTCACATTGCATTTCTGGCAGGCCTGCCAATGCACTGAACATTTCGTTGTGCATGCCCATCAGCGTTCTTCTGTCGGTTGCCCCAACGAAATCCTCATCTGAGTCCTGTGCGGCAGAACTCGTGGCTGCAGGCCACTCGTGCCCAGTGTCTCACCATGTGCAGATCCCATGTCTAACCTATCCTCTAAAGTACGCAGAGTGTCAGTATCTGAGCTGGTGTCTGGGAGTGTGAAATCAAGTGATGGTGCTATGTGTTTTGCATCACTGCGTTTTTCGTCTTGCGTTTCGTGCTCCTCCACCAGTGCCTGGCCAGGTTGCAGTTCTTGGCTATCTGAAATTAGAAAGACACAAGAGTAAGGTTGTGGTGAGTGGAGATGGTAAACCAAGAGGTGCATGCTTACACCATCTGCAGCTTGTAAAGCAGAGGAGATTGTGGGATAAGGGGGAAGTGGAATGAGAGAAGGAGGATTAGACATGAGGATACTGTTCTCTTCAATTGATTCAGTCCCGCCGCTGGCCGCGGGCTCAGCAATGTCCCTCCCAATAATGGCCGGCATCGTCTTCTCCATTGTGGTAAGGTTATGTAAGTGCGCCTGTGCCCTTTGGGTAGCCCCTGCTGCGTCCTGTTATGCGTCACCTTCTCCTACAAGAAAGAGGGAAGTGTGTCAATGAGTGTGGTGCAGTCTGTTTGAGTGATGTTGCTGTCATGGTTGAATAGCTGGCAGTGTGTGCAAGCTGTGAGATGTGGGTGTGAAGCTTGCAGCAGTGCTAAGTGTGTGAGGGTGAGGTGAAGCTATGAATGTTAGGTATATGAGTTGTGATTGATAGAGATTGATAGAGGTGAATGAAGGGGGTATGGTGAATTGAGCAGTGTGTGAGCCTAGTGGTGGGGTACAGTTGGTGGAATATGGCATTTGAAGATGAATTCACTGACCTTGACCACTCGTGTGAGATCATCAAACTTCTTGCAGCACTGCATCCAGGTCCTCGGGGCTACACTGGTCACATTGACCGCAATGGCAATCTAGTCCCACTGCCTTCTTACAGTTTGTCTGCTGGGCCTCCTGGCCCCCTGTGGATAGAGAACCTCTCCTCCTATGCACCTCCTGCAACAAGGCCTCCTGTGCTGAGTCTGAAAATCTGGGAATTCTCTCTGCGATGTTGCGCCATCACTTAGTTTTCTTGCTCCTCAGTCTGTTTCCCAGCCACTTCCACCACCTATTAAAGCCAGATTGCACCTCCCCTTTAAGAGGTGCAGACTACCTTTAAGAAGTGCAGGTTAGTTTTAATTGGTGCTAGTCTCGCACAACCTTGGGCCCCCTGCTTAGGTGCTAAGACACAGAACAGCGCATTTAGCGCTTCCTTACTGCTGCAATCATTTTAATTAGCAAGCCACACAAAGTTTGAATGCTGCCTGCATCAGACTCAACGTTGCGATACCCACACCCGTTTTCGGGCCTTATCCAATTTTGTTGGCCTGTTTCTCCCTCCACAGATGATGCCTAACCTGCTGAATGTTTCCAGCATTTTCTGTTTTTGTTGCAATGATCTTTGTGATTCAAATAATGCTGGCACCCTTAATTGTGGTTTCTGCCAGGGTAATGCACATTGACGCGCATGATTCAGCACTCATATCACACACAAGTGGCACTTTGAGGTAGTTATATACTTTACAGTTCATTTAGAGATAGGATTAGGGTAATATGTGTTGCATTTGTGACTTCCTGAACGCCAGGAAATCCTGTCATGTGTAAGGAATTTTCACTGTGGTCATGATGCTGCTGATTGTCCATGGGGACAGAGAGCACTTGGCATTTGCAAACAGTGCATCAATCACCTAGTGAGTGTGCCTGTGGGATATGTATTGGCAGATGTGGGCAACGCCTCAATTTAAAAATTCTCATCACAAGGAGGATCGTGTGGTCAACCGTGTCAAAGACTCGCTGACCTACATTGGCTCCCGGTTAAGCAACGTCTCGATTTTAAAATTGCCATCCTTGGCCTAGAAATTGACCCACTTACCGCCACGAGTCACCACCGCGATGCGATCTAAAAATGGCAGCCGCCACTAAATGACAGCCGCCGCCAGCATCCATCTCTGGCGCGGGACTTGGTGGCCGCCATTTTGGTGAGAGCCTTAGTGCTGCCGATAGCCTTAGTGCTGGCCCTGGAAATGTAAATTAAGAGAGGGTGACGTCAGTCGGCGTGCAATGCTGACTTAACGTCACCTCAGTGAACTTGGACCTTAGCACTGAGTTCAGCGCTGGATCCTAAGCTTGCCATGAAAACCCAGCATTCAGCAGACTGACAGAAACATGGTCAGCACCTCTTAAAGGGACACACACATCTTTCAGGTAAGTTTGCAATTAAGCTTTTGGACTGGATTTTTTTTTATTATGTTGAAGTAGTGGCTTGGTGCAACACATGTTAAAAGTTTTTTAGTGTGCAGGGAGTGCTGCTGGATGCTTGCAAGGCCTCGAGTAGTAAAGGATGGCCTCTGAGAAGCAAGAAAATGCTGGAAATACTCAGCAGATCAGTCAGCATCCATGGAGAGAGAAACAGAGTTCACGCCTCAGGTCAAGATGCTGCCTGACCTGCTGAGTATTTCCAGCATTTTCTGCTTTTATTTCAGATGTCCAGCATCTGCTCACAGAGGGAAGAGGAAGACGCAGAAGAGGAAGAGGAAGACGCAGAAGAGGAGGAAGCAGAAGAGGAGGAAGCAGAAGGCAGGATGCAACCCAGACAGCCCCCTTCTGGCTGGGATATCCGGGATGGAATCATCCATCTGCGGTACCAGTGACCACAACCCCAATTCCCCTTTCAGTATTTGTCCCGCACCTTACCTTCCCTCTGTTACTGACCATCACAGTGTCCTCTTGGCAACAATGCTGAAATAAAAGCCACCACAAAGCAGACTTTCCAATCCAACTTTATACATCTATCCATCCAATATGACATCAAGAAATCAACTCATCACGCTTATGCATTCCCTTAGTGACTGTCTTGAGTGTGCCTTTGCCTATCCTACTGATGTCATGTAGTGTTACCCCAGTGTCTGCAGCATGGCTGGTGGAAGGCTGCTGACTTTCAGTGAGGGTCACTGCAAATGACCTTGCTGATCGACCTTGAGGAGCTGGTGGCTCCTTGAGTGACGGTGTTTCTTCTTCTTCTTCTTTTTGTTGGTAGGTGAGTGATTCAGGTGGGGGAGTTGTGCATTGAGAAGTACGTGAGGCTTATAATGCAGTTGATAGGTGACAGCCTTTGAAGAGGTATTCACTGACCTTGACCACTGGTCTGAGGTCACGTATCTTCTTTGGGCACTGGAGCCAGGGGGTGGGGGCAACACTGCTGGCAGTGATGGCCTCAGTGATGTGGTCCCACATTGTTCTTTCTGGAGGGCCGCCTGGCTCCTGTAGGTGGAGGACCTCTCTTGCAGAGTTGACCCACTGCACAAAGCTGGAGTGCTGCATACGAGACCCTGGGTGCCCTTTCCCTAGCTTGCTGAGCCATTTGTGTTAGTGCTTTGCACTTTTCCCATTTTTTTTAGGTGCGGAAGGGAATTCAGCTTTAAGAGTTGAAGATTCCCATTTGGGAATTCTTTTTAATTTAAATTTTTTTTCAGAAGGCAGTTAAACTGTAACGGCTAAAAATTGCATATAAATTTATGTTATTTTTATCATTTCAGAAGACATTGCCCTTTAAAGAAAATGACAAAGCATTGTCCTTTTAAAACCCCACAATGCTTTGCAGAATCACAGCCTCGCTTTCAGAGGCTGTTGAAGCTGCAGCGCTGCTTGGACAAGCTGCATTGGGGCCTGATGCCAGGACAAACATCACCAGGAGGCGTTACTCGGTGAGTTTAGTGCTGGGTTAATAATCATTTGTCCCCAGCGCAATTTTTCAGTCCTGCGAGCGCCACCATTTTCGGTGGCCATTAACCCCCAGCTGCGGTGGTGCCGGCAGCTTTTGTGGCGGCTACAAATTTCTAGGCCCTTGATTTTAAATTCCTCTATGTCCTCGCCCCTCCTTATCTCTGTCGCCTCCTCCAGCCCTACAATCCTCTGTGATCTCTGCACTCCCCCAATTCTGGCCTCTTGCGTGTCCCCTATATTAATCGCTCCACCATTGGTGGCCATGCTTTCAGCTGCCTGGGCCCTAAACTCTGCAACTCCCTCCCTAAACCTCGCAGTCTCTCAACCTCTCCTCCTTTAAGACACTCTTTAAAACCTATCTCTTTGACCATCTGTCCTAATATCTGTTTACCTGGATCGGTGTCAAATTTTGTTTGATAATGCTCCTGTGACGTGTCTTGGGATGTTTTACTAAGTTAAAGGCACTATATAATGCACGTTGTTGGTGTTGTTCTCTGTGGGCACCTGAAAGGTTCCTGCAATATAAAAATTAAGGCTGTGCTCATCCTCACTGCCACTGCCAGTGCCATGCTTGTACCGCCGTGTGGTTGTGGTCTGCTTCAGTCATACATCACAACTCTGTCACAGCGTCTCTGCCGAAGGACAGTCCCAAGGCCGTCGATGTGTGGCTTGGTGGGTAGTTAATGGTGTGGTAAAGACATCTGTGAGCGAATCTGACCTGCTGGTCATCCTTCCTTCGCTTGTGCACTTCTTACTCCAGGAAATATAAATACAGTGGGGAACCCATGCTTGCACTCTCAAAGTAAGTACAAAGAAATAGGTGCAAACTGTAGACTCGAGCAAAGTTTCAGCAGCACAAAAAAATTAACAGAAAATTGTGCAAAAAGACTGTTCAGACTGTTAAACTGGGAGGTGTAGCTTGAAGAGAACTTGGCACTTCCTTTATAGTTTCAGACACTTCTTTTCAATTGGTGTCAATTGAACTGAGCATGCGTCTGGTGCAAAACTGAGAAGTACATCTACTGCCCTCCGGAACTCATTATGTTGCTCATTACAATATTACAAATGATCAGCGAAAATGCTGAATGCTGACTTTCATGCCCGACCGGAAGTGATCAGGCAACCTGAACGAGGCGGTCAGTTAGCACTGTCGATCTTCACCCAATATTTCTGATCCCCAATGCTGACTTTTTTTTCTTTTAAATACTGCCCAGTCTTATCTGCTCTTTATCTGGCTCTATCCCTGGAGGGTGCAAGGATAATTAAGAAGATTTGGAGTTCTGTTACACAACAACTTATTTCCTGATGCCTGATGATCAATGAATGGAAACTGAAGTAAAAAGGGATACCACTGAATGATAAGGCAGTAACACAGTACTGTAAAATTCTTAGGGAAGTATATTCCCTAAGGTCTGGTGTTGGTATCAGTGTTTTCTCTCACTAGACAGTGATGTGTGAGAATTTTCTGACAGTTTAAATAAATCCAAATGTTGAGTGTGTCTGCTGGGGAGTCAGCTCCATAGGATTGATGTACTCTGCTAGGTAATGTCCATCATTTCACATCCCGTGAAAAAATAATGGCCTAGTTTTCAAAATCTTGTTTTGCAATATTGCAACTGTATTTACAACTCACATTTCCAGTACAATTGTGATATTGCTTTAATATAGAGAGTGCAATTTTTTCAATCTGCCCTTCAAAAATTGTGGGCAGACATTAATTTTCTGGGCATTATCTCCTTTGCTTGATACCTCTGTTACACGGTGTGAGATTTTCAAATCAATTTTTACTCACAGCTGCAAGATAAAAGGTCTTTCAGCAACTTACAGACTCCAGAAATGGAAATGAATAAATCTAACTTCACAGATATTTTGTATTTCCAGGGCGCAATGTTCTCCTCCCCCTCTCCCCCTTCCATCTGAAGTGAAAATCACTCCCTTGATATTATTGTAATATCATTTACACTGTTCCTGTTGTTTTCAGCGAGACACTTTTTCACCCACTGTCTCTGAGGACTGGCATTTGTTATCTTGTGATGGCACCAACAAGGTACAAAATAAAGTGGCTGCACTGGTGAGGTGCTCTTAAGAATTAGTAGAATTACAAAATATTTTCCTTGGAGACCATGACCCACCCCATATGAGTTAAAGTAGTCAGGAGCTAAAGATGGGGCTGATGATCCCTATCATTTTGACCTAATTTAAACTTGCAGGGATCGAATGGAAACAGTGAATAGTTGTGAGGACTGGAAGGCAGCACTGATTGAGCTCCTGCTCTCACTGATAACCCAATTGGGAGCAAGCTGAAGCCAAGCGCAAGCAGTGGAAGGAGCGCACATCAATCCAAGCACCCCACCCATCCGCCCCTTCAACCACTGTCTGCCCAACCTGTGACAGAAACTGTAGGTCACCTGAGAATTCATTTTTAATGTGGAAGCAAGTCATCCTCGGTTCCGAGGGACTGCCTAAGAATTGCTTAAAGACACCAATTTGCTAAAAATTTGGGATTTAACATCCACTGGTAGTGTGCTGGTTAACTATTTCAGTAGTGTTCCATTAAGTGTTATTTTAATGCAGTTGTTTACTGTTAAAATAGCGCATAATGGCATTCAATGCAAGTCCTTATCAGAGGAAATTAAGCCCCCGGAGTCTCTTCATGTACCGATAGCTGGCCAGGATAACAGTTCATAAAAACAATTCTTGCTTAAAATCTCAATTGTTTTCACAAGATCACAAGACACTTACATATGAAGAAGGCCATTTGGCCCATCCAGAAAGACCCTGCAATGTGGCCGTTGCAGCTTCCAATTATTTCTTAAATTATTCCAGGGTTTTCACCTCCACAACTCTTACAAAGGGGTCTATACTGTTTGTTGATCACTTTTTGTGTGAAGAAGAATTTCCTGACGTTAGTCCTAAATTTGCCTTTTACTAGTTAGAACCTGTGTCCCCTTCTCCTACTCTCGCAATTTACTTTAAAGTAATATTCCATTCCCTTAACTATCTTGCATACTTCACCTCTCAGACTCCTTTGCAGGCTGAAATGTCCAAGTTTCTTAAGCCTTTCCTCCTAATTGAGACCTCTAACATTAGCAATAAACCTTGTAGTTCTTCTCAGCACTGCCTCTGTAGTGTATGTACCTTTAAGGGGAGAACTACTTTTTACAGCTCCTGTATACTGTAGTACCGGCAGTGACCACACCTGTATATAAACCCTGAGTAGGGATCTGTACGTTAGTTTTAGAGTAACCCTCATCCAGTAAATACCTGTTGATTGTTCCTGCAGTCTCGTGTCTAGTTATTGAAGGACACACTACATCAAAAATACACGGATCTAACAGTGGCGACGAGGCAGATTCGAACCTACCTGCAACTCTGCATTACCTCCCAGGGATTCGCTCCTGGAGAACAGTGGAAGAAAGTTGAGGCCAGAAGCACGGGCGTCGACCACGAGCAACTGCCCAGTCATCCAGCAGAGATTGAGCATCGCAGGGGAGGCTGTTGAGAGCTGGGCTTGGTTCTCCAGTCACGGTGGTCCAGCGAAACGGGCTGGCAACAGGTACGGCGCAGACCCTTCCCGGACAGCGGCGGCTAGAGCCGACCGACAGCACAGAAAAGGCTGAGCAGCATCGACGGGAGAAGAGAGAGGGTAGAGTGCACAGGGCGCAGCCGGTGTTCAGGACCGAGCGGCGTCGACGGGAGAAGAGAGAGGGTAGAACGCACAGAGCGCAGCTGGTGTTCAGGACCGAACGGCATCGGCGGGAGAAGAGAGAGGGTAGAGCGCACAGGGCGCAGACAGTGTTCAGGACCGAATGGCGTCGAGGGGAGAAGAGAGAGAGGCGCGAAAGAAAACGCGCAGAGTGCAGCCGGTGTTCAAGGGCCAAGCAGCCGCAGGGGAGAAGAAGGGACAGCGTGGGAAACGCCATTTTGAGCCGCAGCGGAGAAGAAGGGAGAGCGCGGGAAAACGCCATTTTGAGCTGCAGCGGAGAAGAAGGGAAGCGCGGGAAAACGCCATTTTGAGCCAGTCTAACCACACCCAGGGATGCCGAAGAGTGGCAGTATCACAGCGTTCGACAATGAAGTCGAAGATTGGACGACATATGTCGAACGCATAGAAGTGTACTGCAAGGCGAATGAAGTGCCAGATGAGAGGAAAGCGCTGGTATTGTTGAATTCCATGGGTGCAAAAACGTATGGCTTACTGCGAAACCTAGTAACCCCAGAGAAGCCAGTGGACAAGGATTTTGGAAACATAGTGTCAACCCTACAGAACCACTTAAACCCCACACCGCTGCTGATAGCAGAAAGATTTAAGTTTCACAAAAGGAACCAGCATAAAGATGAAAGTAATGCTGAGTATTTAACGGAACTGCGTAAGCTATCGAAACACTGCCAGTTTGGAGCGGGACTGGCAGATACCTTAAGGGACAAGTTTGTGTGTGGGCTTCAAAGTGAAAGAACCCAGAAACGACTTTTGTCTGAAAAGGACCTTATGCTGGAAAAGGCTTTCAGCATGGCAGTATCACACGAAGCAGCTGCACGGGGCGCTGCAGAGATACAACGGAGACCGCAAGAATATGGCACAAATGAAATGTCATACGGAACAGTGAAGTGTTATCGCTGCGGCAGAACAACACACGACCATAATGATTGCTGGTTTAAGGACAAAGTGTGCAGACAGTGTGGAAAAGTAGGACACACAGCAAGAGTCTGCAGGTCGGGAAAGAAAACCAGCAGCAAGAAATCTCCACGGGAGAAGTACAAGAAGGTACATAAGGTGACGGAGAGTAGTTCAGACAAACAGAAAAGTGATACAGACTCCGGAAGCAAGGAGCTGGGTTGTCTGAAACTACATAAGGTGATCCAAACGGAGGATCATCAAACTATCTGGGTCACGCTCAAGATAGCTGGAGTCCAAGTGAAAATGGAATTGGACACAGGATCAGCCCTAACAGTCATAAACCGAAGGGACTACAAGCGGCTATTCTCACATATACCCTTGAGAGATACAGAGATTGTCTTGAAGAAGTACATGGGGCAAAAAGTCTGCCCCAAAGGATAAATAAGGGTGAACGTTGTATATAACGGTAAGGAAACACCAAAAATGGACCTGTTTGTATTGCCAGATGGAGGACCACCACTACTAGGACGTGAATGGATCCGGAAGATACAGCTAGATTGGCATTCCATATAGGCACTGACTGTAGATGCCAAAAAGGATGACGACGCCACACCTGGGCGACTGTCAAAAATGCTGACTGACGCACAAGAAGTGTTCCAGGAGGGACTTGGAACACTAAAAGGCATAACAGCGACGATCAAAATAGAGGAAAATGCAAGCCCAAAGTTTTTTAAGGCCAGACCGGTGCCTTATGCGATCCGCCCAGCCGTCGAAGCAGAGCTGGAAGGTTTGGAACGTTCAGGAGTACTGTCCAAAGTGGACTGGAGCGATTGGGCCACACCCATCGTTCCTGTAATGAAGAGGTCGCTGAGTAATACGCCTGGGGAACCAAAGAAAGTTCGCATCTGTGGGGACTTTAAGGTGACAGTGAACCCAGTCCTTCACACGGTACAATATCCGCTTCCGGGGATTGAAGATATTTTCACCTCGCTATCTGGAGGGAAACGCTTCACTAAGATTGATCTGGCCCAGGCGTACCTGCAAATGGAGGTAGAAGAAGCCTCAAAACAGTACCTCACGATCAACACTCATAAAGATCTCTACCAATACAACCGGCTGGTGTTCGGGGTAGCATCAGCTCCGGCTATTTGGCAAAGGGCAATGGATCAAGTCCTGCAAGGGATTCCAGGGACCCAGTGTTATTTGGACGACATCCTGGTCACGGGCGAAAATGACAGTGCTCACCTTGCCAACCTGGAGCAGGTGCTCACTAGATTGAAGGAATATGGGCTCCGAGCAAATCGCCACAAATGCGAGTTTTTCCAGAAGCAGATCTCGTATTGTGGCCACGTTATTGATGAAGAGGGGTTACATAAGTCTCCTGAAAAGATTGAGGCAGTAGTCAAGGCTCCAGCACCGGAAAATGTGCCACAACTGAGGTCGTTCCTCAGGCTGGTGAACTACTACCATAAGTTCTTGCCGAATTTGTCTACAGTACTACACCCACTGAACACCCTACTGCAAACGGGGGTACCATGGAAGTGGAATGACGAATGTAAACAAGCTTTCCAGAAGTGCAAAGAATTGATCACATCAAAAGAGGTGTTGGCTCATTTCAACCCAGCACTACCAATTCGGTTGGCGTGTGATGCATCACCCTATGGCATTGGAGCGGTGCTCTCACACAAGTTCCCGGACGGCTCGGAGAGGCCGGTAGCCATTGCGTCTCGGTCACTAAACTCAGCCGAGCGTAACTACGCCCAGATTGACAGGGAGGCCCTCAGCCTAGTGTGGGGAGAGAAAAAGTTCAACCACTATCTGCACGGGCAGAAGTTCACCTTGGTGACGGACCATCAACCACTTGTCTCCATCTTTAATCCAAAGAAGGGCGTGCCGGTGATGACTGCGCAACGGCTACAAAGATGGTCGCTTTTTCTATGGGCGAACCAATATGAAATCGAGTATAAGGGCACGAAACAGCATGGAAACGCTGATGGGCTATCGCACCTGCCACTGCCTACTGCGGAGGAAGCACCAGCAGTGGATCCTGTCGAAATATTTCATTCGACTATAATTGAACGCTTGCCAGTAACTAACGCTGATATAGAGAAGGAGACCCGAAATGACCCGACACTGTCTCGGGTATATGACTTGACGGTGAAGGGATGGCCAACACATGGCGACTCACTGTTGCCAGCATTCTCATCCAGAAGAGAACAGCTGTCAGTATGCCAGGGGACCTTGATGTGTGGATCCCGAGTGGTAATTCCACCTAAGTTAAGGGAGAGAGTGCTCAATGAGCTTCACGAAGGCCATCTGGGAGGGGTAAAAATGAAAAGCCTTGCTAGGGCTTATGTGTGGTGGCCGGGGTTCCATCAGCAAATCGAGGACCTGACAAAGAGCTGCTCAGGATGCCAGAAGGTCCAAAATGCACCACCACATGCCCCTCTACACCCATGGGAGTGGCCCTCATCTCCATGGCAACGGGTGCATATTGATTTTGCTGGTCCATTCATGGACTCAATGGCCTAGAAATTCAGTTTGGGCCCGCCAGCTCGCTTGCGCCCAGAAGTTACCGCTGCGCGCGGAGCCACTTGCGCCTGCCGGAAATTCAGCTTCAGCGCCCCAAGTCGAAGCCGGCCGCTATTCAAGGGTGTGGCCGCCCCCGCTTTGGGCGCTGAAACTGAATTTCGGTGCGCCAGGTACCGCAGCGCCACCCGCTGCGGAGCGGCAGGCTGCAGTACTGCAGGCCTTCCTCCCTCTCTTAAGGGGGAGGTGCCTGCAACAGCGAGATCGCCGCTCGCTAGTGCCGGCAAATGAGCCCGGCAGCACGGAGAAGTGCCGGGCTCCCGGAAAACAGCCGGCAATGCCGCGGGGGGGGGTGGTGGAGGAGGCCGGGGAAGGAGGTGCGGGCAGGCGGCCGACGAAAAAGCGGCCGGCCGCACCTCCGCCTTAACTCGCCCCACTAAGGCTGCAGGACGGCCCCGTTTTCAGATCGCTGTTTGCGGCCGCTGCGGAAGAGGCGGCCGCAACTAAATATGGCGGTCGGGCCGGTAGCGGGGCGGTAGCGGGCCACTGCGCACACCGATGACTTCATCGGTGGCGGCGCAGCGCTACTGGCTAATGCCGCCATTACCGCAGCGCTGAATATCGGCGCAATCTCAGCAAGTGGCGCAAAAGCCCTCTTTGGGCGAAAACTGGGCGCAAAGCCTACTGAATTTCTAGCCCAATGTTTCTAATAGCCGTGGATGCGCACTCGAAATGGCCTGAGGTGATCAAAATGTCGTCCACCACCACGGAGAAAACTATTGCAGTCCTATGGACCATATTTGCCAGGAACGGCTTGCCAGAGCAGATTTGCTCTGATAACGGACCACAGTTTATGTCCGAAGAGTTTCGAAGATTCATGAAAAGGAATGGGGTAAGGCATTACACATCCGCCCCGTATCATCCAGCCACAAATGGATTGGCTGAGAGGTTCGTACAAACATTTAAGAAAGCAGTAAGGGCCATGTGCGATGATGACATTCCACTGCAGCATAAGGTGGACAATTTCCTGTTAGCCTACAGAAATGCGACACATGCAGTCACCAACCAGACCCCGGCCATGATGTTCTTTAACCGAAGGTTGAGATCTCGTCTGGATTTGCTCAGACCAAATGTACGAAGAGATGTTGAGAATAAGCAATTCCAGCACATCAATGAGAAGCCGACAAGGAGCTTCAATGTAGGGCAACCAGTCTTGGCCCGCGACTACCGAACAGAGAAATGGCAACCAGGAACGATATGCACACAGCAGGGGCCACTAATGTACACAGTGGATGTTGGGGAGAACATTGTGAGACGCCATGTCGACCAGATCCTAGAGTCACAGGACCGAGTCAACCCCATGACTCGCGCACCTGGTGATGAACCCGACATACAGGTAGCATCTTCCCCAGAAACAGGAGCATCGGAAGCTGATGAACCAACTGACGACAGGGGGCCGCCGCACCAAGAACAAGACACTCAGGAAAGGCGCTATTCAGAAAGGATCAGGAAGCCGCCCCAAAGACTGAATTTATAAATGGACTATTTTCAGTTAATGTGCATGTTAAAAGTTTTAATTGTTAAATGAATGTTATGGTACTGTCAATCTAAAAGGGGAGGAATTGTAGTGTATGTACCTTTAAGGGGAGAACTACTTTTTGCAGCTCCTGTATACTGTAATACCGGCAGTGACCACACCTGTATATAAACCCTGAGTAGGGATCTGTACTTTAGTTTTAGAGTAACCCTCATCCAGTAAATACCTGTTGATTGTTCCTGCAGTCTCGTGTCTAGTTATTGAAGGACACACTACATCAAAAATACACGGATCTAACAGCCTCCAGCACTTCAATGTCTCCCTTGTATCTCTTCAATCAGAACTGGACACAATACTTAAAATGCGGTCTGATCAGAGCACTATGCAATCTGATCCCAACTTCCCCTGACTTACATTCAACTGTTTCAGCTATATAACTCAACATTCTATTGAATTTGTTGACTGCTGCTCTGCATTGCTTGGACATGTTTAGTTTGTGTGATTGCAACATAAATGTCTCATGCATTACACATGAATGAGAAAAAAACCCTGCAAATGAATGAGGAAACAATTTTCATTACAACAACAATTTATATTTATATTGCGCCTTTAACGTAGTAAAACGTCCCAAGCCACTGCACAGGAACGTTATCAAACAAAATTTGACACCGAGCCACGTAAGGCGATATTAGGACAGCTTGGTCAGTGGTAGGTTTTAAGGAGCATCTTAAAGGAGGAGAGAGTGGTAGAGAGATGGAGAGATTTAGGGAGGGAATTACAGAGCTTAGGGCCTTGGCAGCTGAAGGCACGACCACCAATGGTGGAGCGATTAAAATCGGGGATGCTCAAGAGGCCAGATTTGGAGGAGATTACAGAGATAGGGAGAGGCGAGGCCATGGAGGGATTTGAAAACATGGATGAGAATTTTAAAATCGAGGCATTGCTTAACTGGGAGCCAATGTTGATCAGTGAGCTTTTGACACGGTTAACAACACGATCCTCCTCCAACCCTCTCCACCGTCGTCCAGCTGCTGGACTGCCCTCCTCTGGTTCCATTCTTATCTATCCAGTCATAGCCAGAGAATCACCTGCAATGGCTTTTTCTTCTCGCTCCCGCACTGTTACCTCAGGTGTCCCCCAAGGATCTATCCCTGGCTCACTCCTATTTCCCATCTACATGCTGACCCTTGGCGACATCATCCAAAAACACAGCGTCAGTTTCCACATGTACGCTGACAACACCCAGCTCTACCTCACCACCACCTCTTTTGAATCCTCCACTGCCTCTAAATTTTTCACACTGCAACCCTCTGAGATATCTGCGCTCTTCCAATTCTGGCCTTTTGAGCACCCCCGGTTTTAATTGCTCCACCACTGGCGGCCGTGCCTTCAGCTGCCAAGGTCCTAAGTTCTGGAATTCCCTCCCTAAACCTCTCTCCCTCTCTACCTCTCTTTCCTCCTTTAAGATGCTCCTTAAAATGTACCTCTTTGACCAAGTCTGCCCTAATATCTCCTTATGTGGCTCGGTGTCAAATTTTGTTTGATAACGCTCCTGTAAAGCGCCTTGGGACGTTTTACTATGTTAAAGGCGCTGTATAAATATAAATTGTTGTTGTTGTTGTACTTACAAGGCCCAATCCTTTTGTAATAGCCAAATTATGGAGGATGCTGCAAGTCACTACAATTCTGGAAACTCTGGCTGGACTATACTGCAGGGCTCCCCCTGTCATGTCCAGGCACTGGAAACAGGGCCTGAGAATTTCAACAGTCTGCTCCACGATGATCCAAGTAATGCCCAAGGTCTCATTGAGCCTGTTCTTGGCCTCTGTCCTTGGAATCCAAAATAGAGTCATTGCCCAATGCTGAGGTGGGTACACCTGGCCTTCTATCAGCCACTCTGTCGCTTGCTTTGGCTGAGTAGTACAGGCATCCTGGATTCCCTGAGAATAAAATAATCTTGGCTACACTCACCTCATTAACATTTATAATGAACTGGTTAGTCCCACTCACTATCTGGGCATTCAGGGAATGAAATCCCTTCCTGTTCATGAAGTTGATTGCACTTCCAAACAGGGCCTTTATAGGGTGGTATCAAGGGCACGCTGCATTTGTGAGAATCTAGCCATTCAGAGAGCATGACCAGGGAGAATACGAAGAGATGAGGAGAGAAGTCAAAAAAACAATTAGGAAGGCAAAGAGGAACTATGAGATTAAATTATCGAGGAACATAAAACAAAATAGTAAAATATTCTACAGGCACATAAATAAAAAAAGGAAAGTCAGGATGGGAATAGGGGTCACTAAGGGACAGTTAGGATAAAATCACAGGCAACGATAGCAAAATGGCTGAAATATTAAATAATTACTTGGCTTCAGTATTTACCAGAGAGACTGATCAGGTGGACATGACACCAGAAGATGAGATTAGAAATGATATAACAGCATTTAAAATAAAAAGAGGAGAAATATTAAATAAACTAATCAAACTCAAAGAGGATAAACCCCTGGTCCGGATGGATTATATCCGCGCAGTTTGAAAAATCAAGGGATGATATAGCAGAGGCACTATTACACATATTTGAAACTCATTAGAAAAAGATGTAGTGCCAGAGGTCTGGTGGATAGCTCATGTAATACCTATATTTAAGAAGGGAGATAGAACATGCCCGGGGAACTATAGACGAGTCAGCTTAACATTGGTGGTAGGAAAAATAATGGAATCCCTACTAAAGAAAAAAATAGAACAACATCTTGAAACCAAAAATATAACAATGAATATTGGATATCAAAAAGGAAAGTCTTGCTTGACCAACCTCATTGAATTCTTTGAAGAGGTAACAGAGAGCATAGACAAGGGTAATGCAATAGATGTAATTTATCTAGATTTCCAAAAGGCCTTCGATAAGGTACCACATAATAGACTAATGAATAAGGTCAGAGCATACAGAGTCAGGAGACAAGTAGCAGAATGGATAGCTAACTGGCTTCAAGACAGAAAGCAGAGAGTGGGGTAAAGGGTAGATATTCAGAGTGGCAGAAGGTGGGAAGTGGGGTCACACAAGGATCAGTGCTGGGACCAATGTTGTTGACAATTTATATTAACGATTTAGACTTTGGAAACAAAAACACAGGCCGGAATTCTCTGGGGGGTCAGTGGGCAGGATCGGTGGCGGGTCGGATAGAAAAGTGTTTCTTTTGACAGCGGGTCAGGACTCAACAGGCAGCAGCGGACAACTCAGTTAAACTCAGAATAATGTACTTAACAGACCCTTAAACAGGCTTTTTAAACTTACTTTTTAACTTTAAATTCATGGCCACAGGAACCATGCTGTTCGGTGACCACGTCTGTCAACCTGAGGCGGGAGTTCAGTGGCCATTGCTCCAGCTGATTACGTAACAGCTTAAAATGTACAGTAAAAGCTCCCACCTGACAGATCATCACTTTCCTCAGCCACAAGCTGTTTCTCAGTCCATTTCCAGCACAGATTCTGCAGGCTTTCCACTTTCCACTCTTCATGTTTGATGGCACATTAATAGAAACTTTACATAAACATTGGATAAAACACCCAAGTGGCTACCCTTGTGTGTTGTTAGTTGGTATGACTGCACTAGGATGATGGTGAGTGTGAGGGATGGCTAGTGAGATAGGGATGTAATAATGTAGATAGAGAGGGATGGGTGGAGGTGCAAGGTAAGTTGGTGTGAGTAAGGATGTGCAGGTGTAGGGTAGGGAAGGCAGAGTGATGGGGATGTGATGAGAGGCACAGCAGGATGAGGTTGAGTGTGGCTTTGTGCTAATGTTTCGTGATCTAATGAGATCGTTAAACGTTTGTGTCACTGCATCCAGGTCCTCCTGACCACATTCCAGCTTGTGCCCTCCTGTGTAATGTGCAACCAGGCTGTTTTGGTCTCCTGGGGAGGTGTCTTCTGCCCATCGGAAGGGAAGAGGGCCTCCCTGCGTGCTCTGCCTCCCTCCACAAGCATATGGCGGGAGTCATGGGAGAACCTGGGTGCAGCCCTGCACCTGTGCTTGTCATTGTCAGTGTTGTCAATGCTGTAGAACACTGACAGCACAAATGTCAAAAGAAATGTGGCCGTGGTCCTTTTAAGAAAACCGGCTGATGACGTGTCATGAATGATGTAACCAGACCCGCCTCCTCCAATTGGCCCGGGAAACGCACTGGACGGGCTTAACAAGCCCTATCAATGTAAATTCATTTTCCAGAGTGGGATGGAGCCAGCAGCGGGGTTGGGACGCGCCACCGACATCGCCTGCCCTGGACCCGCCGAGGTAAGGAAAATCTCGGCCACAATTTCTATATTTGCAGATGATACCAAATTGGGGGGGATAGTCAATGCTGAGGAGGACAAATTACAAGAAGACATTAACGAACTTGCGGACATATAATTGGCAAATGAATTTCAACACTGATAAATGTGAGGTAATAATATCATAGAATAATACAACACATGTCTTTTGGCCCATCGTGCCTATGAAAGTGCTGTCTAATTAGTCCCATTGCACTGCTCTTTCCTTATAGCCCTGCAAATTTTTGCCCTTCATGTATTTAACCAATTCCTTTTTAAAAGTTATTATTGAATCTGCTTCCACCACCCTTTCAGGCAGTGGATTCCAGATCATAACAACTCGATGCATAAAAATATTTCTCATCATCTCCCTTCTGATTCTTTTGCCAATGACCTTAAATCTGTGTCCTCTGGTTACCGACCCTTCTCATAGATAGATTGGTTGTTTTCACATAGAAGATAGGAGCAGGAGTAGGCCATTCGGCCCCTCAAGCCTGCTCCGCCATTCAATGCAATCATGGCTGATCATTCAAATTCAGTACCCTGTCCCTGCTTTCTCCCAATATCCCTTGATCCCTTTAGCCTTAAGAAATATATCCAACTCCTTCTTGAATATATTTAATGAATTGGCCTCTACTGCCTTCTGTGGTAGAGAATTCCACAGGTTCACCTCTCTCTGGGTGAAGAAATTCCTCATCATTTCTGTCCTAAATGGCCTACCCCTTATCCTTAGACTGTGACCCCTGGTTCTGGACTCCCCGACCATCGGGAACATCCTTCCTGCATCTAGTCTGTCCAGTCCTGTCAGAATTTTATAAGTTTCAATGAGATGCAAACAGTATCTCATTATTCTACCAAAACCGTTCATGATTTTCAACACCTCTATTAAATCTCCCCTTAACTCGTCTTCTCCAGTCTCTCCACATAACTGAAGTCCCTCAACACTGGTACCATTCTAGTAAATCTCTTCTGCACCCTCTCCAAGACCTTGACATCCTTCCTAAAGTGTGGTGCCCAGAATTGGCCACAATACTCTAGCTGGGGCCTAACCAGTGTTTTATAAAGGTTTAGCATAACTTCCTTGCTTTTGTACTCTATGGGCTCGATTTTGCCATTGGTGCGGGCTGGGGGCGCGTCAGCCGCTTTTCGTGTTAGCCACCCGACTCCAATTTGATGTGGGAAAAATAGCAAATTTTCCCTAATTAGGCAATTGATTTCCAGCGTGTGGGAACCCCTGGCCCACTTAGTCTTTCCATCCTGAAAGTCGCCTCCGATGACGTCATCAGTGCTGCTGGATTTAAGGCCTGCAAGCAGCCTTGCTTCTTCTGCAGACTGCAAACCTTATGCCCTTTGCTGTGATAGATTCCTCCAGCCAATATGTCCAGCAGTAGGCCAAAGTCTGCACCAAGGTTCGATGACACCACCCTGCAAGCTCTGGTGGAAGGAGCAAGAGGAAATAAGGAGGTGCTCTTCCCTTCCTCAGGGAGGAAAAAGCCTGCCCAGCAGACGAAAGCTGTGTGGATGCAAGTGGCCCAGGAGGTCAACTCTTAACTCTTTCTCTATGTGCTGCAGAACCTGGCTGCAGTGCAGGAAGAGGTTTCATGACCTTCTGCGCACAGGAAAAGTGAGTATGACTTTCCCATCACCCTCAATCTGATCCCCATTGCCTCTCCTCACCAGCACTCAGCTTTGACAACCTCTTCCTCCACATCCCACTTGACACTGACATCTCTACACCCTTACCCATTCCCTCTCTCTCTATGGTCGCATTCACCTAACTATTCGACTATGCAGCCCTCACACTCCCTATCACTGTGATGCTATGAAAACAACTTACAACACACAAGGAGGGCCCTTGGTCTTGCCACCTCACTCCATCTTTGTCTCCTAACCATCAATGATATGGATTCTCTACACTCACTCCTTCATTCTCACTCAAACTCCACTTGTCTCCCTCATTGCAGGAAAAGAGAGCTCACAATAAGAGGGAAAGAGCGAGGACAGGAGGAGGGCCACCCTCAGTAGCCCAGCTCACCCCCTGGGAGGAGGCAGCCCTGGAGATCGTAGGAGTGGAGGAGGATGCACACGTGGGGGATGGACAGACGGGTGCATTAGAGCAAGCTGGTGACAGAATAGTTTATCATCTCTCTCATTGACATTGCATGAGTCACTGATAATGATTCTGATGCTCTAACAGATTGACTTTTGATCATCTGCAATATTCAATGTGCATGTAACCTTGGCCTCACATCTCTGACTCTTTCCTTTACTCCCCCACAGGACCATCGAAAGCCCCAGTCCCCACTATCCAGGAGGAACAGCCTGAGCCTCCAGACTCCTCAGAGGAAGCTGCAACCTCTTTGGGTGCAGCGTCAGCTGAATTCAGCGCACCCAGCACCAGCACAGACACTCACACCTCGGTGGAACCTTTGCGGTATAGTGCAGTCTTGTCACCTGGTGTATCACAGCTCACAAGTGAGCATCAGCAGATGGTGGAGACAGGGACAGCAGTGGAGAGTCCTAGTTGGAGGGCGCAGGACTCTGCCAGTTTGGCTCAGCTGCATGTCGACCCTCTGCCTCTGGGTCCATCCAGAAGAAGAGCGGTGCTGGAACTCCAGGAAGAGGTGCAGGAGTCTCTGGCAGTTTTTGTCTTCAGGGTCGCTGCGTGTGTGGAGCGAATGGAGGAGTCCATCGCTAACATGAGCAGAGCCTTTGTGGAGGCGTTGGCACATGAACGCATCACCACGGAAAGGATGGCAACCTCCGTGGAAAGGATGGCTAGCTCCATGGTAAGACTGGTTACCGTACAGGAGAGGATGGCTACGGTAGAGGAGAGGATGGCTATGTCCATGGAGGAGCTTAGTCGCCAGGGTATGGAAAACATGGTATTTGTTCAGAATAGACTGACATCTCTTGAGGAGCGATGGTCAGCTATTGAGCAAACAAACCAGACCTTCAGGCATGTCCTCGGGAGTAGGACTTCCAGTACAGAAACGGGTCCTCATGGCCCCCCTGAATTGCAGCAAGGTACTGTCAAGCCACTTGCTAGCTCTGAAGTGGGGCCGACCCATGAGAGGGATGTTGGTGGCATCCAACAAGGAAGTGGGGGCTCCTCTCCAAAGCACTCACACAACCATGTCACTGCAGAGCCCTTGGTCAGAGCCCCACCAGCATCCCCACCCAACTGAGTTCGGCGTCTCAACCCCTGCACAGCCGCAGGAGCAGCAGACTGTTGCCGAGCCGTCATAGGTTCGCAACCCCAGAGGATGCCTGCCAAAGGTGTCGAGACAGGAGCAGCAAGAAAGTGAGCAAGGGACCTCCACATCTGCTGAAGCCACAGGTGAAGCACCACGTAGGAGCACGCGTAAGAGGAAGATACTGCACAAGTAGTCACAAGGTAGTCACTTGGGTGAAAAGTTATGTTTAATGTTGAAAAGCCATCAGTTGGTTATTGTCATTAAAAATTCTGATGTCAACTGTTGCAGTTGTGGCGTGTGTCATATCGCTAATGGGGCTTCCACATTGAGGGCTTAGGATGACTTGCAATTGTCAGTATCGTGGTCAGAGTGGTAGGATCTGCTGGTTCTTGGCCATTGTTGATGCTCTGGCAAGAAGCTGCGAGGCAAAAGTGCTTGATTGGCTAGGCTAAGCAAACCTGGCCAAGATGAGTGCGCGCCTTGCATCCCAGCCAGCAATGTGCTCGCATGCTGCTAGCGCTGGTTGATGTGCCTCTGCAAGCTGGTTGTTGTCGCTCCCCTCCTCCTCCTCCTCCTCATCTGAGGAGGCTATGTGATGAGCCACTTGTTCCTCAGGCATCTGCAAGCCACGATGCTGTGCCATGTTGTGAAGTGCACAGTAAACCACGACGATTCTGGAGACCCTGTCTGCTGAGTACTGCAGGGCTCCACCTGATCTATCCAGGCATCTGAAGCGCATCTTCAGCAAGCCGATGGTTTGCTCGAATATGGATCTGGTGGACATGTGGCTCGAGTTGTAGCGCTCCTCAGCTTCGTTGGATGGGCTCCTCAATGGCATCATTAGCCACGTCTTCAGGGGTTAGCCCTTGTCTCCAAGTAGCCATCTGTTAAGTTGGTCTGGCGGACTGAAGAGCGCAGGTACACTAGACTGGCGCAGTATGAAGGAGTCATGGCAACTGCCAGGGTACTTGGGACAAACATGCAAAATGTCCTTCTTGTGGTCACACACCAGCTGTACGTTGAGGGAGTGGAAGCCCTTGCGGTTGACAAAAAATGCCTAGATTGTGATGGGGTGCCTTTAGGGCCACATGTGTGCAGGCAACGATGCCCTGCACCCTTGGAAAGCCTGCCAGATTGGCAAACCCAACCGAACGTGCAGTTACACTGGCTTGATCCTTGGACAAATGGATGTGATTGTGCACGATGGCAAAGAGGATATCGGTTACCTGCATGATGCAAGTGTGTGCGGCTGCCTGGGAGACACCGCTGATGTCTGCTGCTGATCCCTGGAATGAGCCTGAAGCAAAAAAGTTGAGTGCGGTGGTGACTTTGACGGCCACTGATAAGGAGTGTCCACCTGCTCCTCTGGGCTCCAGGTCTTGCTGCAGCATTGCGCAGATGTCACCCACTACCTCTCGCAAAAGTCTGAGCCTCCTTTGGCACTGCTGCTCAGTCATGTTGAGGTAGCTGATCCTCTGTCTGTAGACCCTGTTTGGGGGATATCTCCTGCGCCGATGGGCTTCCATGCGCTGGCGCCTTCTGGCCTGTGCAGCTTCAGGTGGGTGAGCAGCAGCTTGGCGCTCCTGCTGTTGCTCCTGCAGTTGGTGTTGCTGTTGTTCAGGGTTCTGCTGCTGCCGCGGCTGGTCTTCGTCCGAATCTGATGTCCAGGAGGAAAGGAAATAAATGGTTCCCATTCTTCTGGTATATACCTCAGTTGAGGAGGCACTCATTCAAGGTGGGGAGAGGGGTTTCCCAGGAGGTCACACTGGAGATGGGTGTCAGGCTCCAAACTTCCACAATAATGAGTAGGCCTGTTAAAAGTTCCCCCAGACCTGAGACAACAAAGTTCTGCCACCTGCAAATGATGATTGGTGAAAACTCCTTTTTAATGGTGGAGCTGTAGCTGTTAGTAAGTAATCCACTTGTGCTACCGCCAGGTTTCACTGGCGTGTTGCAGAGGAGGCGTGCAGCAGGTGGGAAAACTGTTAAAATCAGAAAGGCCTCTCAAAAAGTGATTATAGAGGCACTTAACTGGTTGTTAAGGGCCTTAAGGGCCTATCCCGCCTCTTGGAGGCGGGAAGGAGACGGGGTCAGAAAACTCGCATGTGGGAAAATTGCTCGGAGGTAGGATGGAGGCGGGATCGGGCCCGCCCGCCAGTTTTTGCGATTTTAACACCTCACACATCTCCAATCCCGCCTCCTCGGGCCTGGCAAAATCGAGCCCTATGTCTCTATTAATAAAGCCAAGGATCCCATATTCTTTTTAAACAGCCTTCCCAACTTGTCCTTTCACCTTCAAAGATTTATGTACGTATGCCGCCATGTCTCTCTGTTCCTGCACCACCGTTAAATTTTTACCAATTAGTTTATAATGCCTTTCTTCATTCTTCTTACCAAAATGTAGCACTTCACACTTCTCTTATTTAAATTTAATCTGCCATGTGTCTCTCCATTTAACCAGTCTGAAATGTCCAGGCTGTAGACTATAATCTATGCCCTCCTGAGGTCTGTTACTATCCTCCTCACTGTTTACTACATTTCTGAGTTACGTCTCATCTGCAAACTTTGAAATTATGCCCTATATACCCAGGTCCAGGTCATTAATATATATCAAAAAGAGCAGTGGTCCTAATAGCGATCCCTGGGATCATTGAAGTGGTTGTAAAGGTCACACAGAAGCCACCATCAAGGCTGTATATACATCCCTTTTCGAGAGGAAAAGAACGGATTTGATCTCATCCTTTACAATGATGCCCTTCACATCTTACATGAATTTCCATATTACTATCCATTTTGTGTTACAGGCAGCAGTTGATTGTCTGATATTACCCATCATCATGTGAAGAAATGGTGTCCCTGAACAGGTTCCATCCAGCCTGAAAAACAACCAATTACCACTACTTACTAACAAGTTTATTATGTGGTACTTTATCAAACACCTTTTGAAGGTCCATATTCACTAAACTACTCTCATCAACCCCCTCCATTACTTCATCAAATAACTCAATCAAGTCAGTCAAACAAGATTTGTCTTTATGAACTCTGTGCTGGCTTTCATTTATTAACTCATGTTTTTCCAAGTGCCAATTAATTTTGTCCTGGATTATTGTCACTAAAGGTTTCCTCACCACTGACGTTAGGCTTACTGGCCTGTCGTTGCCAGGTTTATCCCTCTCCCCCTTTTTGAACAGGGGTGCAACATTTGCAATCATCCAGTCCTCTGGCACTACTCCCACATCTGAGGAGGATTGGAAGATTGTGGCCAGAGCCTCTGCAATTTCCACACTTACTTCCTTCAGTAACCTAGGATGCATTCCACCTGGACCGGGTGACTTTTCTACTTTGAGCACTGCCAACTTGTTAAGTACATCTTCCTCACTATTTTTATCATATTCAATTTCTCTACTACCTCCTCCTTTACTGTAACATTGGCAGCATCGAAATGGTGTAGGTAATCTAAACCCAGAGTTTCTTTTTAAGTGAGGCAGTACTAAGGCCAAAGGATATAAAAGGAAATTAATGAAAACTATACTTTAAAAAGATACTATGGATGCACTCTTTATTCAAAGAGCTATAAATGTTTGGATAGTCAAGGCAAAACAATGGGGATATTTACAATAAAATTAGGGTACTAGAAAGATAAGCTTTGATGGGCTGAATGGCCCTTTCTCACCCTTGGCTTTTGCTTGACGTGTTCTTTTTGCACTGCATCAATCATTAGGCATAGGGGATGAAAACCTGTTAACAAAAAGAACCAGGCATATCACAGAATGAAATCATCCTTTTGCCAGGAATTTCCTCAGGGCGTTTCCCAGTCCATCGCCGTAACATTGGTGTAGGTTCACCAGAAAGCCCCATCTACATTCTGTGCCATTATGATTCTATGACTCTATGACATACAAAAACAGGGTTTTTGCCAAAGTTACATCGGCAGAGCCCTGAGGAAATTCCCACATTGAATTTCACAATATATTTCATAACAAATTGAATAATGGGTAATTTTTTGACTATGTACTTGCATTTGGAAGCTTTGCTGGCTAAAAGCTTACATCCGAAACCAGCCAACAACAGCAATGACAACAACATGCATTTATATAGAAACAAAGAAGATAGGAGCAGGAGTAGGCCATTCGGCCCCTCGAGCCTGCTCCGCCATTTAATGAGATCATGGCTGATCATCCAAATTCAGTACCCTGTCCCTGCTTTATCCCCATATCCCTTGATCCCTTTAGCCTTAAGAAATATATTCAACTCCTTCTTGAATATATTTAATGAATTGGCCTCAACTGCCCTGTATGGCAGAGAATTCCACGGTTCACCTCTCTCTGGGTGAAGAAATTCCTCCTTATCTCAATCCTAAATGGCTTACCCCTTATCCTTAGGCTGTGACCCCTGGTTCTGGACTCCCCGACCATCGGGAACATCCTTCCTGCATCAAGTCTGTCTAGTCCTGTTAGAATTTTATAAGTTTCAATGAGATCCCCTCTCATTCTTCTAAACTCTAGCGAATATAAGCCTAATCGACGCAATCTCTCCTCATACATCATTCCTGCCATCCCAGGTATCAGTCTGGTGAATCTTCGCTGCACTCTCTCCATGGCAAGAATATCCTTCCTCAGATAAGGTGACCAAAACTGCACACAATACTCAAGGTGTGGTCGCACCAAGGCCCTGTACAACTGCAGCAAGATATCCTTGCTCCTGTACTCAAATCCTCTTGCTATGAAGGCCAACACACCTTTAATGTTGCAAAATGTCCCAAGGCGCTTTGCAGGAGCATTATCAAACAAAATTTGACACCGAGCCACACAAGGAGATATTAGGACAGCTGACCAAAAGCTTGGTCAAAATTGTAGGTTTTAAGGAGCATCTTAAAGGAGGATGGAGAGCTAGTGAGGCGGAGAGGTTTAGGAAGGGAATTCCAGAGCTCAGGGCCTAGGCAGCTGAAGGCATGGCTGCCAATGGTGGAGCAAATAAAATCGGGGATGCTCATAGGCCAGAATTGGAGGAGCGCAGAGATCTTAAGACTTATAGGGCTGGAGGAGGCTACAGAGTTAGGGAGGAGCAAGGCCACAGAGGAATTTGAAAACAAGGATGAGAATTTTAAAATTGTGGCAATGCTGGACCGTGAGACAATGTAGGTCAGCGAGCACAGGGGTGATGGCGGAACGGGACTTGGTGCAAGTTAGGATACAGGCAGCAGAGTTTTGGATGGGCTCAGGTTTATGTAGGGTAGAAGATGGGATTCTGGCCAGGAGAGCATTGGAATAGTCTAGTCTGGAGGTAACAAAGGCATGGATGAGGGTTTCAGCAGCAGGTGAGCTGAGGCAGGGTTGGAGTCGGGCGATGTTATGGTGGTGGAAGTAGGCAGTCTTGGTGATGGAGAGGATATGTGGTCGGAAGCTCATCTCGGAGTCAAATACGACACCAAGTTTGCGAACGGTCTGGTTCAGCCTCAGACAGTTGCCCGAGTGAGGGATGGAGTCGATGGCTGGAGAACAGTATTTGTGGTGGGGGCCAAAGACAATGGCCGGGATCTTACCTGAAGAGGCGTGTTGGGGGCGGGACTGTTGCCTTTCGGGTTTTAGCCCCGCCCCCAGTGACATCCGACGCACAGGCGCTATTTTGTGTCAATTGGCCTTGTTAAGCCCACGCTGCAGGCTTGCCGGCCAATTAAGAGAAAGCCGGTGTCAGATGACGTCAGTTGATGACACATCATCTGCCGGTTTTCTTAAAGGGGCCACCACTATTTCTTTTTGATATGATTTTTTCAGTGTTTGACAGTATTGAGGTGCTGCAAACACTGACAATCACTGTACAAAGGTGAGTCCTTTCACCCAGGCTCTTCAGTGACTCCTTAGGCTAAAACAGATGGCAGCTGTAGGTGAGGTTACAGAAGCGATCTGTCACTGGTGAGAGAGGTTCTCCCAATGAGGTGGGACTACACAAACACTTCAAAGTTTGTCACATACAGAAAATTCTAAACACATTAAAAATGACTTCCAACATTTTCTTACCTCTGCAACTCACCAGTGTCCCATTGGATCCTTCACACCACTTCTGCAACTGTCATCTATACACAAACATTACAGTAGACCCACAGCACGCCACATTTACCCTGGCGGGGTTTCCCGACATTGGGAAGCCCTCAGTAGAAGTGTCAAAATTGGAAAAAGCCTCTTAACTGCCTGTTAACTACCTGTTAACAAGCAGTTAAGTGGCTAGAATCCTCTTCCCGCGGCTAGGAGTCAGGTCCCTGCGCAAATCAGGGACCCGACTCCCGGGAAGATTGATTGAAGGCGGGTTGGAAGCGGGTTCAGGACCCGCTGCCAATCTTTTTGATTTTGCCAGCAGTCCCGCCTCCAAACCTGACCCCTGAGCGCCAGCAAAATCACCCCCATGGGCTTCGGTCTTCCCAATATATAGTTGGAGGAGGTTTCTGTTCATTCAGTACTGGATGTCGGACAGGAAGTGTGACAAGTCAGAGACAGTAGAGGGGTCATGAAAAGTGGTGGTGAGGAAGAGCCCGTTGTCGTCAGCGTACATGTGGAACCTGACGTTGTGGTTTTGGATGATGTTGCTGAGGGGCACCATGTAGTTGAGAAATAGGAGGGGGCCAAGAATAGATCCTCCAGTGGTAACGGGAAAGAGCGGGAAGAGAAGCCATTGCAGGTGATTCTCTGGCTACTGCTGGATAGATAAGGATGGAACCAGGCAAGGGCAGTTCCACCCAGCTGGACGACGGTGGAGAGGCATTGGAAGAGGATGATGCGGTCAACCGTGATAAAGGCTGCAGACAGTTCGAGAAGGATGAGGAGGGATTATTTACCATGGTCACAGTCACATAGGATGTAATTTGTAACTTTGATAAGGGCTGTTTTGGTACTGTGGCAAGGGTGGGAACCTGATTGGAGGGATTCAAACATAGAATTGTGGGAAAGTTGGGCACGAATTTGGGAAGCGACATGTTCAAGGACTTTGGAGACGAAAGTGAGACTGGAGATGTGGTGGTAGTTTGCAAGGACAGAGGGGTCAATGGTGGTTTTTTGAGGAGACGGGTGATGATGGTGGATTTGAAAGGGAGGGGGACAGTACCTGAGGAGAGGAAACCATTAACAATATCAGCTGACATGGGGTGAGGAAGGGAAGGTGGGTGATCAGCAGTTTGGTGGGAATAGGGTTGAGGGAGCAGGAGGTGGGTCTCAAGTACAAGGTGAGCTTGGAGAGGCCATTATGGGAGATAGGAGAGAAACTAGAGAAAGATGCGAGTTCTGGGCTAGGACGGGGGAACCTTAGAAGTTTAGCCTGGTGAAGTTTAGCCTGGTGAAGTTTAGCCTGGTGAAGTTTAGCTAGGGAAAGGTAGGGAAGCATCTGAGGCAGCTGAATGGATGGTCTCAGTCTTTGTGACAAAGAAGTCCATGAGCTCCTCGCACTGGTTGTTGGAGGTGAGGGTGGAGGAGGCAGGAGAAAGGGGTTTAAGAAGATGGTTTATGTAGTGTCCGAGGATCAATAATACTCAGACTGCAGGAGAACAATAAAACAGGTATTTACTGAACAGAGGGTAATTCATGACTGACGTACAGAAGCCTGCTATGGCTTTATATACAGGGGTGGTCACTGCCGGTACTGCAGTATAGAATCAGTTCTTCTCTTAAAGGTACATACACAACAATTCCTCCCCTTTTAGATAAACAGTACATAACATTCATTTAACAACTAAATAATAACTAATTACAATTACAATTTTCTCTGTACTATATACATCAACTGAAATAATCATTTATAAGTTCAGTCTTTGAGGAGGCTTCCTGATCCTGACTGGATAGCGCCTTTCTCGAGTATCCTGTTCTTGTGGCGGAGTTGATTCTGGTTCATTGTCATTGGTTGGTTCGTCAGCTTCCAATACCACTGCTTCTGAGGTAGACGCAATCTGTACTTCGGGTTGATTACCAGGTGCACCTGCTCGTGGTATGGGTTTGGCTTGTTCCTGAGACTCTAGAATCTGGTCAGCATGGCGTCTCACGATGCTCTCTCCAACGTCCACTGTGTACATTAGTGGTCCCTGCTGTGTGCATATCGTTCCTGGCTGCCATTTTTCTGTTCGGTAGTCGCGGGCCAAGACTGGTTGCCCTATCTTGAAGCTCCTGGTTGGCTTCTCATTTATGTGCTGGAATTGCTTATCCTCAACATCTCGTCTTATGTTTGGTTTGAGCAAATCCAGGTGACATCTTAGCCTTCGGTTGAAGAACATTATGGCTGGAGCTTGGTTGGTGACTGCATGTGTCGCATTCCGGTAAGCAAACAAGAAATTATCCACCTTGTGTTGTAGTGGTATGTCGTCATTATACATTGCCTTTATTGCCTTTTTAAAGGTCTGAACAAACCTCTCAGCCAATCCATTTGTGGCTGGATGATATGGGGCAGATGTGTAATGCTTCACCCCATTATTCCTCAGAAACCTCCGGAAATCCTCTGACACAAACTGTGGCCCATTGTCGGAGCAAATCTGTTCTGGCAAGCCATTCCTGGCGAAGATGGTCCGTAGGACTGCAATAGTTTTCTCCGTGGTGGTGGAGGACATTTTGATGACCTCTGGCCATTTCGAATGGGCGTCCACAGCGATTAGGAACATTGAGTCTATAAATGGACCAGCAAAATCAATGTGTACCCATTGTCATGGAGATGAGGGCCACTCCCATGGATGTAGCGGGGCCTGTGGTGGAGCGTTTTGGACCTTCTGGCATCCTATGCATCTCTTGGTCATATCCTCGATTTCTTTATCGATTCCTGGCCACCACACAAACGCCCTGGCTAGGCTCTTCATTTTTACCTCTCCCAGATGACCCTCATGAAGCTCATTGAGCACTCTATCTCTCAACTTGGGTGGAATTACCACTCGGGATCCACGCATCAAGGTCCCCCGGCACACTGACAGCTGTTCTCTCCTTGGCGAGAATGCTGGCAACAGTGAGTCGCCATGTGCTGGCCATCCCTTCACCGTCAAATCATAGACCCGAGAGAGTGTCGGGTAATTTCGGGTTTCCTTCTCTATACTTGAATTTGTAACAGGTAGACATTCGACTATGGTCGCATGGAATATCTCAACAGGGTCCACTGCAGGTGCTTCCTCTACCGTAGGCAACGGTAGGCGCGACAGCCCATCAGCATTTCCATGCTGTTTCGTACCCTTGTACTCTATGTCGTACTGATGTGCCCCTAGAAAAAGTGACCATCTTTGCAGCCGTTGCGCCGTCATCACTGGAACGCCCTTCTTTGGGTTAAAAATGGAGACCAGGGGCTGATGATCAGTCAGTAGGGTGAATTTCTGCCCGTGCAGATAGTGATTGAACTTCTTCACCCCCCACACCAGGCTGAGGGCCTCCCTGTCAATCTGGGCGTAGTTACGCTCGGCTGAGGTTAATGAGCGCGACACAAAGGCTATTGGCCTCTCTGAACCGTCAAGGAACTTGTGTGACAGCACCGCTCCGATGCCGTAGGGAGACGCATCACTTGCTAACCGAATCGGTAGTGTTGGATTGTAGTGGGCCAATACTTCTTTTGAAGTGATTAGGCATTTACATTTCTGAAAGGCATGCTTACACTCATCACTCCATTTCCATGTTACTCCAGTTTGCAGTAGGGCATTCAGTGGGTGCAGAATTGTAGATAAATTTGGTAAGAGCTTATGGTAGTAGTTCACCAACGTGAGGAACGACCTCAGTTGCGACACATTTTCCGGTGCTGGAGCCTTGACTACAGCCTCAATCTTGTCCGGCGACTTATGCAACCCTTCCTCATCAATCATGTGGCCACAATACGAGATTTGTCTCCTGAAGAACTCACATTTGGGGCGGTTGGCTTGTAGCCCATATTCCTGTAATCTCGTGAGCACCTGCTCCAGGTTGGCAAGGTGTTCACTGTCATTTTCGCCCGTAACCAGGATGTCGTCCAAATAACACTGGGTCCCCGGGATCCCTTGCAGGACTTGTTCCATCGCCCTCTGCCAAATAGCCGGGGCTGATGCTACCCCGAATACCAGTCGATTGTACTGGTAAAGGCCTTTGTGAGTGTTTATCGTGAGGTATTTCCTAGATGCTTCTTCCACCTCCATTTGTAGATACGCTTGGGCCAGGTCAATCTTTGTAAAGCGTTTCCCTCCAGATAGTGAGGCGAAAATATCTTCTATCTGTGGAAGTGGATATTGTACTGTGTGCAGGACTGGGTTCACAGTTACCTTGAAGTCCCCACAGATGCGAACCTTCTTCGGTTCCCCAGGCGTGCTGCTCAATGATTTCTTCATTACAGGAACGATGGGTGTGGCCCACTCGCTCCAGTCCACCTTGGACAGCACACCCGAATGCTCCAGACTCTCCAGCTCTGCTTCAACGGCTGGGCGAATCGCGTAAGGTACCGGTCTGGCCTTAAAAAATTTTGGATTTGTGTTATCTTTGATTTTTATCGTTGCCGTTACTCCTTTTAGAGTCCCAAGTCCTTGTTGGAACACCTCTTTCGCGTCAGTTAGAATTTTTGACAGTCGTCCAGATGTGACGTCATCATCCTTTTTATCAGTCACAGTTAGCGCCTGAATGGAATGCCAATCCAATTGTATTTTTCGGATCCATTCATGTCCCAATAGTGGTGGTCCTCCATCCGGTAGTATATATAGATACAGTTTCTGTGTTTCCTTGCCGTTGTATTCAACTGGCACCCTTATTTTTCCTCTGGGGTAGACTTTTTGCCCCGTGTATGTCTTCAATACAATGGACGTGTCCTTCAAGGGTATGTGTGAGAATAGCCGCTCATAGTCTCGTCGATTCAAGACAGTTAGGGATGAATCTGTATCCAATTCCATCTTTACTTGGGACCCTGCTATCATGAGGGTGACCCAAATGGTTCGGTGATCCTCCTTTGCGATCACGTTGTGTAACTTTAGGCAACTTAGTCTCCTGCTCCCGGAGTCATTATCACTCTCCTGATCTTCCGAACTACTGTCTGTCATTTTTTTAACTTTCTTGTACTTTTCCTTAGTAGTTCTTGTAGTGTTGGTTTTCTTTCCCGACCTGCAGACTCTTGTTATATGTCCCATTTTCCCGCATTGCCTGCATACTTTGTCCTTAAACCAGCAGTCCTTCTGATCATGGGTTGTTCTGCCGCAGCAATAGCACTTTTCTGCTCCATACGCCATTTCGTTAGCGCTGTATTCTTGTGGTTTCTGTTGTATTTCCGCAGCTCCCCGTGCTGCTGCCTCGTAGGATACTGCCACGCTGAAAGCCTGTTCTAGCGTCAGGTCCTTTTCCGAAAGTAGTCGTTTCTGGGTTCCTTCACTTTGGAGCCCGCAGACAAACTTATCCCGTAAGGTGTCTGCCAGACCTGCTCCAAACTGGCAGTGCTTCGATAACTTGCGTAGTTCTGTAAGATAGTCAGCATTGTTCTCATCTTTGTGCTGGTTTCTTTTATGGAACTTGAATCTTTCTGCTATCAGCAGTGGTGTAGGGTTTAGGTGTTCCTGTAAGATATTAACAATCTCTTCAAAACTTTTCTCCATTGGTTTAGCTGGGGTAATTAAATTCCGCAATAGGCCGTACGTTCTCGCGCCCATCAAATTTAATAATACCGACGCCTTCTTTCCATTGGCCACCTCATTGGCATTGCAGTACACTTCAATTCTTTCCACATACGTGGTCCAGTCTTCTACCTCGTTTTCGAAAGCAGTGATACTGCCACTCTTCGGCATCTTGGGTGATTTAAAATGGCGCCTCCCGCGCTTTTTTCTTCTTCCCCAATGTAATAAAATGGCGCCTCCTGCGCTTTTCCTTCTTCCCCAATGGAATAAAATGGCGCCTCCTGCGCTTTTCCTTCTTCCCCTTTGCTGCCACGCTGCTCCTAACATTCTACAGGGTAATGGCGGCGACCTGCGGCTTCGGCGCGTCTCACTTTTCCTTCCCCGCATTCTATCCTCTCCACGCTGCCCTGTTCTTGAGCACCGACCACGCCCTGTGCGCTCCACCCTCTCTCTCTCTCTTCCTCCCGACGACGCTGCACGGCCCCTTTGCAGAGCCGCTCGATCGAGCCCGAGCCCGCCGCAGTCCGGAAGGGTCAGCGCACTACCTGCTACCAGCACGACTTGCTGGAACACCTCGACTGGGGAGCCAGGCCCAGCTCTCCACAGCCTCCCCTGCAACTCTCCGATGGATCCCTGGGCGGTTGCCCGCGGTCGATGCCCGCCGTTCTGACTTCGACCTCCAAGAAGCTTCTCTTCAGGGAAAAGAGCCCCGTGAGGTGATGCAGTACTGCAGATGAGTTCAAACCTGCCCCTCGCCAGTGTAGTGTCCGAGGATCAATAATACTCAGACTGCAGGAGAACAATAAAACAGGTATTTACTGAACAGAGAGTAATTCAAGACTGACGTACAGAAGCCTGCTATGGCTTTATATACAGGGGTGGTCACTGCCGGTACTGCAGTATAGAATCAGTTCTTCTCTTAAAGGTACATACACAACAGTTTATAGTGGAGAAAAGAAGCTGGGGGTTATCTTTGCATTCCAAGATGATCCTGCAAATGAGTTTCTGGCCATTTAAAATAATGGTTGGAATATCGTGTGCCTGAATTTCTGATTGCGCTTCCAACAGGCGAGGCTCCCCACTGGAAGCGTGAAGTCAGATGGTTACTCCAGTAATATGTACCCTGGAGTGATTTCAAGCCTTTTAGCTCATCTCAGATGACAGTTATAAATCACCTGAGTGCCACTCAAGTAGTTAATTATATCATTTAAACCCTTCAATCAGATACTCCAATGTAATCACTCCCAGGGATCCATTGTGCGTATTTAAAATATATTTTTTAATGTGTTTTATGTATGATTTACTGAGACTGCCTTACATTTGTTGTAGAAATAGTTCTATTGACTAGATATTAGAGCAATTTCAAAATATATGAATATAAATATATAAATATAAGAGCACAATAATTATTGATTTGCATCTGAACATTATTAATCCTCGAATTCTGTTGTATCTCGGTTGATGTAAAAAATAATCACTATTCCACATTTTTGAAATCCAGGTGAATACATGAAAATCAGTCCACCTAATGAATAAATACACACAATGTAGTCAAGACAGGCTCCTCTTAAATCAGGTGCCAGTAACAGAAGACACTGGTAAGCTTTTGAGGATTACAAGATAGCAATCAGCTCCACGCCTCAGGTGACTTCATAAGCTGAGAGAACAAAGCTCAAGCGGCTCATGTTCATCATTTGAATCCTGATGGTGGATTATTGTCCTAAATTCACTGGCAGCTACCCAGTGTAATGCGGAGCAGGCAGTGAATCAAACGGTTTTAGCACTGTTAGTAACCAAACACTTCTTATATCACCTTGATGATGGTAAATCTTGTTAGCAGTACTGTATGAAGTAGAACCTTATAGATTTGCACTTTTGACCAGTAACACAGGGCGAGTCACAGGAAGATTGATTGCTCAATATGGTCTCAATTTTTCTTTAAAAAAAAATCATTTTTCGATGGTCTACAGGTGGTCTGGCAAATAAAATGGGGCAGAAACACCACCTATAAAAGTGCCTGCTGCAATTTAACCTCCTGTGACCCTAATCTGTTCAAGGAAAACACACTCTGCTGCATTTAAATGAAGTATGGGGATGTGACTAAGTATCCCTTGAGATTTTCCTGCACTTCTGCCCACTAACCACTCTGAAAATCATTGCCACTCTAAAGATGGCAGACCTGAGCCAGAATGGTGACCAACAGGTGGGAAAAGATCTGGAAGGTGAAAGGTCACATAAGACTGTGATTCTGTAACACTGGCCCCAATTTTAACTCTGGGCGGGAGAGTAGCGGAATGAGATCAAAACTCACCCACTGCACCAGAAAACTGGCCCAGGGTGCTTTAACTCCTGGGATATTACAACAGTGACTCCACTTCAAAAGTACTTCATTGACTGTAAAGCGCTTTGAGACGTCCGGTGGTCATGAAAGGCACTATATAAATGCAAGTCTTTCTTTACTCATTAGAATCTCACAAGGTGGGGGATTCCCACCTGATTCACCGACACAAAGGAAACTTTCAGAGTGCAATTTGCAGTGGGTCAGCCAGAGGCCTATTTAAAGCGGGACTGAATCTCTTAAAACAAGGTTGCATTCCATTCAGCAAGATTGAAGTGGCGGACAAAGAAATTGATTCAGCATAAGCCGCAGGTGAGTCCCCAGGTTTCTGAAGCCTCCTTAAAGAAGATCCTGCTGGAAGAGGTCAGGATGAGGGCAGAAGCTCTCTTTCCAGAAAATAGGAGGAGGATGCTGAAACGCCAGATGCACCCACCATGAGAGAGATTGCTGAGATTGTCAGTTCCAGGAGCCTTACCGCCAGGACCTGGATGCAGTGCAGGAAGTGCTCAAGAGCATCAAGGGTGAGTACAACTCCTCATTTCTCCAACTCTTTAAACAACAAATGGCAACAGTCCTTTCCCCTCCCCCAGCACTTTCCGTAATTCCATCCCCTCCATTACATCCTTCAACACCCAGCACAACACCACACTGTAGGATCCTTCATTCTCATTCCAAACACACTCACCTCTTCCTCATTCCCTTCACAGCAGCCACTAGCTCTTCTCACTTGCTGGCCTTTGCAGAATCACCAACTTCTCCTGCGGCTCCTTATCACTTCACACAAACTTTTATAGGTGCTTGGAAACAAAACAAAAGAGTAATGGAAGAACTAAACAGCAAAAAGTTCCTTAGATCACTCACAGAGAAATCTGCTCTGCAAGGTGAGGCATTGTATAGATGTATACCAAAGGTGAAGGCAGACAGACAGGATTTGGTTTACTGCCTGAGTGCTAAAAACTAAACTGATTTGTAATAGTCCTGTTGTTCATTAATGGTCATATAATTTTAACTGAGATTCTATGTAGATGATAAATTACTATTTGCATAATTGAAAAATTGTACCTGCACAGTTTGGCAGTAAATGTACATTAGCTGCTGCTCATTTACTGCCAAGATTGCCTTAATGCTGCACATTTGAAAATTACTACAGTGAGTTAAAACCTTTAACACTGGTAGGTTCCTGCTGTTGGTGTATTTGCCAAACGGTGACAGAATATATCAATCGTTGTAGTGGTCTGCGATTGCATAGGCTTTTGACATTATATAGTTCTCCTCTGTTTTCTATGCTGACTCCTGTGTACATTTTTGTTACCTGTTCCATAGCAAAAAAAAATCATAGTCCAGGCCTGATTTTCCAGGTTTCAGCTGTCTGTCTGCCTTCACCTTAGGTTATACATCTGTGCCAGACCTCATCTTGCAGAGTGGAGTGTACAAACAAACTCTCTATGACTGACCCAAATAGCTGTTTGTTGTTTAGTTCTACCATTATTCTTTTTTCTTTAAGTATTTGTTTCTCTTTCTCAATTTCTTTCCTTGGTATGAAAATGTTGCTACAGTAATACTTTACTGGTCTATCAAAGCCTCCAGAGGAGAGTCCAAATACCCAGCAGTACTGAGGAGGGGTTTTGGAACATTAACAGGAAGGAAGAGTCTAGCTGCGTTAAGGGGGTGCTGAGAACTGGCAGTTTTGGCGCTGGGAGTGTTGGGGGGAACAAGGTCTAACAGTCCCGTGGGGAGGGGCAGCCAGAAGAATGGGATCTTCTGAGCGGCCCCAACTTTTCGCTGTGTTCCTGCCTGTCAGCCTACTCCCCAATCCAACTGCAGCCTCTTTTGCACCGCCAACACTTAGCCGGTTTCTGCCATAAAGAATTTAAGTATAAATTTTCAGCTTCTTAAAATGAATGGATAGGAAATCATAGCATCATAGAATGATACAGCACAGAAGGAGGCCAGTTGGCCCATCGTGTCGGTGCTGGCTCTTTGGTAGAACTATCCAATTAATTCCACTCCCCTGCTCTTTCCCCATAACTGTAAAGTCTGTGGGTTGTGCAGTTAATAAATACACAGACTTCAGAAATAACAACAAACAGGTCTTTACTATTCGAAGGTCCGGGCGAATCTGCCCCAGAAATCCTGCTACAACACTTATATACTGGTGTGGTCACTATCGGTATTACAGTATACAGAAGCCAAACAAATAGTGCCACACCTAAAGTAGTTCCCTTAAAGGTGAACGGTTACATTCAATAGTTCCCTTAAAGGTAGACGGGTACATACACTACAATCCTCCCTTTTTAGCTTATTACTTACAGAGTCCCCGTTAAACATACATATCTTCAACTTCCTATAAAACAAATTACAGCTATAATCTCGGTGGAGTCAATGTCATATAAAACAATTTACAAATATAATCTTGGTGGAAACAGTTCACAGGTTCCATCTCTGCGGAAACAGTTCATAGATTCAGTCTCTGATCTTGACTCGTTCCGAACAACATTTCTTTGGGGTAGCCGGTTCACCTGGCTAGCGTGACTCCTCCATAGCCTTTTTCTTGACGTAGCAGCTTGAACTTTCGTCCTGTTGAACCAGCAGTGCGGACTTTGACAACCAACTGGCTGTCTTGACATTTTCCAGTTTTTCAACTAATTTAGCTCCTTTCGTAATGTCCCGCCTGGAATGGTAGAAGTGCTAATATTTTAGACAGTTATTATCTTCTGCTTCTTCTTTTTCTTTTCTGCCTTTTTGAAACTCTCGGAGCTCCTTTCTCGGCTGCCAGCTGTAGCGCCACCAACTCTCTATGTTCCTTAGACCTTAAGTGCTTCGTCCGGATTTCAGCACTTTGAGAGTTTTCATCACAAGCTGGGCAGACCACATCCTCATAATATTCAGTGTCACTCAACAGGTCATGGTAATATTCAGGTTCGTCCTGAGTTAGGCCAGTGAGAGAGACTTCTTCTTCCTCCTCACCCGTCTGGACGTTAGCTGACGGTGGTTCCTTCCCTAAACATCTTTCTTGAAAAGCCTTCTTCATGCATTCATATTCATCCCGCTCTTCCTGGGTTATCTGCCATTCCTTCACGACGGACCTCATTTGTGAGTTCAATACCTTCCTTTCCACCGGTAATTGCGTTATCAGGCTATTTAACCCTTCTACTGAAGTAACGGTTTCCACCTTCTTTTGTTCACCTTGACGTGATTCAACGTACTTTTGGCATCCTTGTAAAATTTGTGTTGCCACCTCAGCTATCTCCGTGACTTTTGAGAGCTCCGAACTCGTTCCCCCTGAAGATTGAAGCTCGTGTTCAGATTGTTCCCCTTGTAGAGTCTTGTCCTTCAGCATATGAAGGAGTTGGCCGACCGTTAACTCTTCCCTGGGAACACGGTGGATCAGAGTCTTCTCCATTTCGTCCACCTCTTTCTCCAATACTTCCACCTTACGTTCCTCTTGAACTTTGGCTTTCAGCGCTCGGAAAAGTTGCGCCCTGATGCTCTCTAGTTCATGTTCAGGGACCATTCTTACAGTGTCCTGTTCTTCCACTGCAAGGATTCCCAGTTGAATCTGTTCTTCAAGTTGTTGAACCTCAGACATTGCCGCCTCATATTTGTCTTGGGTGTCCTTCAATGTTTTTATAAGTTCTTGGACATCCTGTCTTTCATGCTCTGCCATGATTTTCACCTCTAATTGCTCATCTATGGATGGAGCTTCTATCGATGAGTCTGTCTTGGCCTTGAGCTCATCAAGAATTTCCTGCAGCCTTTGGACTTCTTGCTCATGTTCAACCTTTAGTTGTTCATATGCTTCTACTGAAACTAGCTTTTCGGAGGCTGCCGAGTTAACCCCCTTCTGAATTGTAGCCTGGGCCTGTTCATACTGTTCTTTCAACTTCTCACACTCTGCTTGTAAGGAGTCGTAAAGAAGAACTGGAATAAAATCCTGGCTCCCTGAAGATTCCTCTTCCTTTGGTTCATTCTGTAAATATTCTAGTTCCTGAACAGCATCAGGGGAATGTGATTGGTATTTGACCATGATGGCTCTATGGTCACTCTCTGCTTGAGCTAGCTGTCTCTGTAGTCTTTCCAGGTTCCCCCATTCGGTGTCCCAGAACTTTTCCATATTTTTCATCTCCTGTACGAGACGATCACTCAACTGTTCTAATTGTTGTCGTACTTTGACATAAGTTTGCGTCCAAGCTCGGTGTTCTTCCATCATGGATGAATCCTTTGCTTGAACAGGCTCAGAATTCTCTGTCAACCTGGAGTTCTGCTCTGCAGTTTTATTCTTCTTGGTACCATATGTCCTTCTGCCTGTCTTCGTTTTCGACTTGGTCTTATCATCATCCATTTCAGAATCTGAGCTAATAGCTTGCACCGAGTCCTCCCTCATTATAGCTTTTAGGTAATGCCATTCCATGTCTATTTTCTTAATCCACTCCCGTCCTAGAAGTGGTGGTCCTCCCTCAGGTAATACGTACAAGCTCATTCTTGGGTGTTCTTTACCCCTATCTCTCACCTTGACTCTTATTTTCCCCACGGGGTATACGTTATGCCCCGTGTATGTCTGTAATACGAACTTGGTATTTCTTAAAGGTATGTGAGAGAATAGCCGGTGGTAGTCCCTTCGGTTGATGACTGATAGAGCTGATCCAGTGTCCAGCTCCATTCTTATTTGGACTCCAGCTATTTTTAGTATGACCCAGATGGCCTGTAGACCCGTTTCTTTACCCACATTGTGGATTCTCAGACTACCCAGCTCCTGGTTGTTTGGGTCTGAGTCTGAATTCTGTTCGTCTGAACTCTTCTCAGCCACCTTGTGTACCTTGTTGTACTTTTCTGGTGGTGGCTTCCTTTGATTATTGATCTTTTTCCCGGACCGGCATACCTTCGCGATGTGACCCAGTTTGCCACATTTCCTACACTCTTGGTTCTTAAACCAGCATTGATTCTGGTCATGCGTTGTCTTCCCACAACGGTAGCATTTTGTTGTGCTTGAAGTAATTTGGTCCACCCCGAGTGCCGCTGCCTTTAGTTGCATTTCCGCCGTTCCTTTCGCTGCGGCTTCGTGCGATGCAGCTATAAGGACAGCCCTGTCCAGTGTGAGGTCATTCTCTTCCAGTAGTTGCTTCTCCGTCCCTTCTTTGGACAATCCGCATACGAACTTGTCCCGCAGCGCTTCTGTCAGATTCCCTCCGAACTGGCAGTATTTCGCTAGCCTACGCAGTTCGACCAAGTATTCCGCATTGCTTTCATCTTTCTTCTGCGTTCTTGCGTAGAATTTGAATCGTTCAGCCAGCATCAGCGGTGTGGGGTTCAAGTGGTCCTTCAGCACAGCCACAATCTCTTCGAAGGTCTGATCCGCTGGTTTATTTGGTGCTATTAGATGCTTCAAGAGCCCGTATGTTTTTGCCCCCATCGAGTTTAGCAATGTTATCGCCTTGTCGTCTTCCTCTATTTTGTTGGCTTCACAATAGATCTCTATGCATTCCACGTACGTGGCCCAGTCTTCTATTTCAGAATTAAAGTCATTAATATTCCCTCGCTTAGGCATCTTTCTTCCCTTGGGAGCAGCACCAGTATTTCTTATTTCTTTATTTGTTTCTAAGATGGCGGTTTTCCCGCGAAATCGGCGGTTTCCCGCTCTTTCCTTCTCTCCCCGCCCACTTCAATGGTGGTATGTCAATCAAGATGGCGGTTTTCCTGCGAAAATGGCGGTTTCCCGCTCTTCCTTTCTCGCCCCGCCCACTTCAATGGCGGTTTCCCGCTTCTGGCGTCTTCTCCGCCTAATGGCGGCTTCCCGCGTTCCTTCCCGGTGGAAGGGGTACGCTTCCCCCTCAGCGGACAGGTTCAGCCGCTGGCTGGCTACCGCACAGCTCCCCTTACTCGGCTATGTCTTTTCCTCCCGCCCGCACAGCTCTACCGGCGCTGGGTACACCCCGTTAGCGGAGGACAGTTCAGCCGCTGGACTGGCTCTCGCGCAGTCTCTCTCTCCGTACCCGGCTCTGTCTCTCTCACCCGCACGTTCGATGCTACCGGCCCTGGGTACCCCGTTGGTGGAGAACAGCTCACCGCTGGACTGGCTCTCGCGCGGTCTCTCACCCCGTTTTCGGCTGTGTCTCTCACCCACTCCCGTACGTTCGGTTTTGCCGGCTCTGAGTACCCCGTTGGTGGAGAACAGCTCAGCTGCTGGACCGGCTCCTCGCAGTCTCTCTCTCCGCACCCGGCTCTCACCCGCACGGTTCCCGTTCGCCTCCCCAGCCCTCTCGCAGACCGGTGTTTCCCTCCCCGGCTGCGGCTGGGTTTCTCTTCCCGCGCCTACTCGCAGGCTCAGCGCTTCGTGGCTGCGGTCGCTGCCCCGATTGTCCCGCCGATCGCGGTCCGGCTGTCACCCGACACCGTTGGACCCGACTTTTGGCCGGCACAGCTCCCCCTCGACCGAGGTCGAGTGCTCTGCCCTTATCCTCCGGATGCTTCTACACCTTCCCCTACTCACAGTCTCTTCGGCTGCCTTGTTTCTTGCTGGTCGGCTCACTCCGCACCGTGGCAGAAGGGTAGTCAGTGCCTGTTGCTGATACAGCTTTTGTTGTTAGTCTTCCTGCTTTCTGTTGTTGCAGCCTCGTGATTTCTTTTGGTAGCACGACGAGGGCGGTTGTCTCTCTTCGACGCTCTTCGTTGCTTATGGTAATCTTGCCGCAGGGTACGATCGGACTCGTCACCACTGTAAGGTCTGTGGGTTGTGCAGTTAATAAATACACAGACTTCAGAAATAACAACAAACAGGTCTTTACTATTCGAAGGTCCGGGCGAATCTGCCCCAGAAATCCTGCTACAACACTTATATACTGGTGTGGTCACTATCGGTATTACAGTATACAGAAGCCAAACAAATAGTGCCACACCTAAAGTAGTTCCCTTAAAGGTGAACGGTTACATTCAATAGTTCCCTTAAAGGTAGACGGGTACATACACTACAATAACCCTATAATGTTTTCCTCTTCAAGTATATATCCAATTCCCTTTTGAAAGTTATTGCTGAATCTGATTCCACCACCCTTTCAGACAATGCATTCCAGATCATAACAACTCGCTGCGTAAATTTTTTGTCACCTATGGTTCTTTTGCCAATGACTTTAAATCTGTGTCCTCTGGTTACCGACCCTCCTGCCACTGGAAACAGGTTCTCTGGGCTGAGGTTGCCCATTTGCATTAGAAAAAAAAGGTGGATAATTTTTTTTTATCATTTTGACTGAATAGATTGGTTCATCATCATCAAAGAATTATAGACAACCATTTATGTAGGAAATTCCCAATATAAATGTTTTTATAAGCAGTTTCATTGTTAAATGTTGACATAAATATGTGTCCAAAAATCATGACAACAGGAAGTAAGGTTTGTGGACTCAAAGTGCAATAACTTTCAAAAGGGAATTGGATATATACATGAAGAGGATTTTTAATAAGATACTATGAAATTGCCTATGTAGTTTCACAGACGACAGTTAAATGAATACAATTTTTATATAAGAAAAAAGGGTAGTACAATAAATTGCAATAGGTTAGAAGTTTTGCACAGCACTTCTGAGAATAGAGTCATTTAAACTTACAATGACCTAATTTAAAGTCATAGGCCTCGAAACCCTCTGAGCCATGATCCCAAGAGTTACATATATGTAGATTGTGCCCACCAGTGCCCTGCAATGTTGACTTCTATGGATGCATCTCCAGTGCCTGCTTGTCCCATGCAGCTGGGAAATCTGGCACCTGTCCACAATTAGAGGGGGTTGCCCAGGCCCTCCTGAACTCAGGGAGGAAGCCCTCAACTCTGTGTAATGGAACAGATCCAAATTATTTCAGAAAAATGTTGCAATCTTTAAGGGTCCAGGCCACTTCCTTGGCCTGGATGCCCCCAACCCAGCCCACTTGCACCTACGTGAACACCAGGACACCTTTTGTCTCTCAGCATACTTGCTGAGAGCATATCCATTCATATAGCGAATAAACTGGGGAGGGATGTCTTCCCAGAGTAAGGAGTCCCCGCCCACAGGGTCACCCCATGATGTGATTGGTTTTGCAAGGGGCAGGTGATGGGTCCGCTCCTTACAAGGCTGATTGGGAAATCCTGAATCAGTGGGAAAGCAGCATAACTGGGTCCCTGCCGTTTACAGCAGGTTCCAGTGGACTCCTGCCAATATTATAGCGAAAGTCTGGCAGAACCTTTGAGGAAATTCGGACCATAGCTTCAGACACTCTATAATTTGTATCTTAAAGCAACTGGTTACATGGAAGAATAGCAGCATCAGAAAGATTGAGATTTTGAGATCGGATTAGATTTTCTATACTCATTGTAATTAGAGAAGGACAGTTTACCAAAATTATGGCTGTATTAGATAGATCACAAAATATGAATGCAAATTGTTCCTTCATGATAAGTGATTGAAAGGAACAAGGAGCCCTGTTGCTCTCCGCAGTGTCTGCATCCAGATCTTTCGCATCTTGAGTGAATTGTTAGAGGTTTCAGTCACCTGGATGGGACCTGCTGGAAATGGAAATTTTGAAAATGGGAACTTTCTTAAAAAAAATTACATGTGCCTAAAATAGACATACTAGGGGAGAGGGAGAGGGCATTGAGGGTGGATGGCAGTGAGATACCTGAGGCCTGACAATGGGAGCCAATAACGATATCAGGCGGACATCGGAGCGGAGAGAAGAAACTGGGGTGGGAGAGCATGCTGAGCGGCAAGGCTGTGAAGAGAAGAGGCGGCCTGACAAAAAATAGGAGCAGAAGCTTGGAAGCGGGGAGGTGGAGGTGGGGGAGTGTGATAAGGCTAGATGGATACATAGATAGAAGATAGGAGCAGGAGTAGGCCATTCGGCCCTTCGTGCCTGCTCCGCCATTTAATGAGATCATGGCTGATCCTTTAATTCAGTATCCCGTCCCCGCCTTCTCTCCGTAACCCTTAACCCCTTTTGCCCGTAGAAATATATCTAATTCCCTCTTAAATATATTTAATGAGCTGGCATACACTGCCCTCTGTGGCAATGAGTTCCACAGGTTCACCACTCTCTGAGTGAAGAAATTCCCCCTCATCTCTGTCCTAAATGGTTTAGCCCTTATCCTTAAATTATGTCCTCTAGTTCTGTTCTCACCCGCCAAGGGAAACATTCCTTCTGCATCCAGTCTGTCTAGACCTGTCAGAATTTTATACACTTCTATGAGGTCCCCTCTCAATCTTCTAAACTCCAGTGTGTACATCCCTAAACTACATAGTCTCTCCTCATAGGTCATTCCCGCCATTCCTGGTATCAGCCTGGTGAATCGCCGCTGCACCCCCTCCATGGCAAGAACATCCTTCCTCAGATGAGGCGACCAAAACTGTACACAGTACTCGAGGTGTGGTCTCACCAGTGCCCTGTACAGCTGCAGCAAGGTATCCCTGTTCCTGTATTCTAACCCTTTTGCTATGAAGGCCAGCATACCGTTTGCCTTCTTGACCGCCTGTTGCACCTGCATGCTCGCCTTCAGTGACTGGTGTACAAGAACACCCAGGTCTCTCTGTACTTCCCCCTCTCCCAATCTATTGCCATTTAAATAATAATTTGCCCTCCCGTTCCTGCACCCAAGGTGGATAACTTCGCACTTGTCCACATTATAGTGCATCTGCCATTTATCCGCCCAATCGCCCAGTCTGTCCAAATCGCTCTGGAGCTTCCTGGTCTCTTCCTCTGAGCCCACCCCCCCTCCTAGTTTAGTGTCGTCTGCAAATTTGGAAATGCTGCATCCGACTCCCTGATCCAGGTCATTAATGTAAATTGTGAACAGCTGGGGGCCCAGGACAGATCCCTGTGGTACCCCACTTGTTACTGCCTGCCATTCAGAAAATGAGCCGTTTATTCCAACTCTCTGTTTTCTATCTGACAGCCAGTTCCCTATCCACGCCAAAACTTTCCCCTTTATCCCATGAGCCTCAATTTTCCATGCTAATCTTTTATGTGGGACCTTATCGAAGGCCTTTTGGAAGTCCAGGTACACCACATCTACTGGCTCTCCCCCATCTATTCTACCAGTTACTCCCTCAAAAAATTCCAATAGATTAGTCAAGCACGATTTACCCTTTGTAAATCCATGTTGACTCTGTCCTATCCTGTCCCCATTTGCTAAGTGCTCCGCTATTTCATCCTTAATGATGGACTCCAGCATTTTGCCCACAACTGATGTAAGGCTTACAGGTCTGTAATTACCTGCTTTTTCCCTACCCCCCTTTTTGAATAGTGGGGTAACGTTAGCTACCCTCCAATCCATCGGCACTGTTCCCGAGTCTAATGAATTCTGAAAAATCATCCTTAGTGCATCCGCTATCTCTAGGGCCACCTCCTTCAGTACCCTAGGATGCATGTTATCAGGCCCTGGGGATTTGTCCACCTTCAATCCCTTTAGCTTCCTTAACACCATATCCTTAGAGATATTGATTTGCGTCAGTTCCTCCTTTGCCAATGTCCCTATTTTTCCCGATATCCCAGGGAGGTTTTTTGTGTCTTCCTTCGTAAAGACTGACCCAAAGTATGCATTTAGTTGATCTGCCATTTCCTTATTTCCCATTATATATTCCCCCGTATCTGACTGCAATGGACCAACTTTGGTTTTCACCAGTCTTTTCCTTTTGATATACTTATAAAAGCTTTTGGAGTTAGTTTTTATATTTTCCGCCAGCTTGTTTTCGTAAGCTATTTTGCCCCTCTTGATTATGCCCTTTGCCCTCCTTTGCTCTATCTTAAACTGTTCCCAATCTTCCGCTCTGGCGCTTTTTTTGGCTATTTTATACGCCCTATCTTTGGATTTTATGCTGTCTCTAATTTCCCCTGTTATCCACGGTTGAGTCACCTTTTTAGATTTCCTTTTATGCCAGATTGGTATAAACAATTTTTGCAATTTTGTCATTCTATCTTTAAATGTTTGCCATTGTTTATCTACCTCCAGTCCTCCCAGGAACGTTGTCCAATCAGACCTACTCAGTTCCCGTCTCATGGCATCATAATTCCCCTTGTTTAAATTCAGGACCTTAGTCTCTGAGTCAATTTCTTCGCTCTCCATTTCGAGTGAGAAATCGATCATGTTATGATCGCTCTGACCCAAGGGTCCCCGTACAACAAGATTACTGATTAGTCCCTTCTCATTGCACAGTACCCAGTCCAAGATGGAGGTGAAATGCCTGAGGGCTATCGACTGGAGGCAAGAGTGACATTGGGAATACACTGAAGTGGAGAGAAGAAACCAAGGCATACCGAGCAGCAAGGCTGTGAAGAGAAGACGAAGCCAGACACAATGGTAGGAACAATGGAGGAAGAAATAGACAGAGAGGAAGATGGAAGATGGCTGTGGCCTCTGAGAGGGGCTGATAAGGGGATATCATTACATTATCAGAAAGGTAAACTTTTGGACACATCAGGTCACATTACTGAAGAAAGTTGTACTTGATAACATGTACGCTCAGAATAAACATTTGTTATAATATGAAATTTGGGAGCCTGCCAAAAAGCAATTTATAATGAAGATAACATTGAAATGAGGTACGCTGGTTTTATCAATAAATATATGACCCAACTTGTTTTAGGAAACTGCCTGCGGATAAACTGTTTCTTTGCTAATTGAGATTTTTAAGTGAAAAGCTGCTTCCATTCAATGAAATTCAGTGGTCAAAATTTCTTCTTGTATTTTGTGAATTCCTAGCCACTGCACATAGCTATGCACAGATCCATTTCATCCCCTTTTCATGCAAAAGACAGCAATGAAGCTGATGTAATAGCAGAGCACTTGGAAAACAGTGACAGGATCGGACAAAGTCAACATGGTAAATCATGCTTGACTAATCTACTGGAATTTTTTGAGGATGTAACTGGTAGAATAGATAAGGGAGAACCAGTGGATGTGGTGTATTTGGACTTTCAGAAGGCTTTCGGTAAGGTCCCGCATAAGAGATTAGCGTGTAAATTTAAGGCACATGGGATTGCGGGCAAGGTATTGACTTGGATAGAGAACTGGTTGGCAGACAGGAAGCAAAGAGTTGGAATAAACGGGTCTTTTTTTGAGTGGCAGGCAGTGACTAGTGGGGTACCGCAGGGATCGGTGCTAGGACCCCAGCTATTCACAATATATATTAATGATTTAGACGAGGGAACTAGATGTAATATCTCCAAGTTTGCAGACGACACAAAGCTGGGTGGGCGTGTGTGCTGTGAGGAGGATGCCGAGAAACTCCAGTATGATTTGAACAGGTTGGGTGATTAGGCAGATGCATGGCAGATGCAGTATAATGTGGATAAATGCGAGGTTATCCACTTTGGTGGCAAAAACAGGAAGGCAGATTATTATCTGAATGGCAATAGATTGGGAGAAGGGGAAGTGCAACGAGACCTGGGTGTCCTTGTGCACCAGTCGCTGAAGGTAAGCATGCAGGTGCAGCAGGCGGTTAAGAAGGCAAATGGTATGTTGGCCTTCATAGCAAGAGGATTCGAGTACAGGAGCAAGGATGTCTTGCTGCAGTTGTACAGGGCCTTGGTGAGACCACACCTTGAGTATTGTGTGCAGTTTTGGTTGCCTTATCTGAGGAAGGATGTTCTTGCCATGGAGGGACTGCAGCGAAGATTCACCAGACTGATACCTGGGATGGTAGGAATGACGTATGAGGAGAGATTGGGTCGATTGGGCTTATATTCGCTGGAGTTTAGAAGAATGAGAGGGGATCTCATTGAAACTTATAAAATTCTAACAGGACTAGACAGACTAGATGCAGGAAGGATGTTCCCGATGGCGGGGAGTCCAGAACCAGGGGTCACAGTCTAAAGAGAAGAGGTAAGCCATTTAGGACAGAGATGAGGAGGAATTTCTTCACCCAGAGAGTGGTGAACCTGTGGAATTCTCTACCACAAAAGGCAGTTGAGGCCAATTCATTAAATATATTCAAGAAGGAGTTGGATATATTTCTTAAGGCTAAAGGGATCAAGGGATATGGGGGGAAAGCAGGGACAGGGTACTGAATTTGGATGATCAGCCATGATCTCATTAAATAGCGGAGCAGACTCGAGGGTCCGAATGGCCTACTCCTGCTCCTATCTTCTATGTTTCTATGTTTCACACTGTTGTTGTTTATGTGTATCAATTATATAGTTAGGCCATATAACTATATGTAGAAGGTATCAGAATACTCCTTTGTTTACATTTGTGGTCCCTGTTGTGGGGATAAAATAGACGTGAAGTGATATTTTTGCAGGTTTGAAAAAACTTTTCCAGATGGATCAATTCATCAATTCAGGGGTAGAAATTGGAACTATGGATTGTTTGTACAGCCAACTTGCCTTCTTCTTAACCATCCAGCCCTCTTCTTGGAACCTTGACTATAACTCCGATATGTTAGGAATATCCTCAGAGCTGCTCCCACTCTGCCACTGTAACTTCGCTGGAAGTGCGGCAAAAACCCTGTTTACACATGTAAACGGGATATACATCGCGTTTCTGGCAAATTTGCATCGGCGGAGCATGAGAAGCTCTGAGGAAAGTCCTCGCCATATCACCAGTGCACAGGATCTGGGAGGTGGATATTCTTGCTGCTATGACTATATTACCACTACTGTCCAGCCATAAGATGCATTTAGTGCCAGGATAATACTATTCTCAAATGACATCAATAAGAAAATCTGACCTGGTGATAATTAAAAAAATTTAAAGTCCTGAAATTGCAGGACTACATCGTGTTTTGGCACCTCACTCAATAGGATGGAAAATCAGGCATGGAACTCATCACTTTGGTTTGTGCCGCACTTGATTTCCTGGCCATTAAATCAATACCCAGAAAATCAGGAGCGCTGACCTCTGCACCTAATTCTCCAATCTGCGCTCTCGCTGAGTGAGACTTCTTGTCGGAAGTGGAAAGTTTCAATTTTAGGGCTAAAATTCAGCATATGGGGTCTAAATTGCTTTTAGTGCACTGATTTTTCATTAAATAAAAATGACTGTTTTTTCCTCTTGAGCTACACTCACAAGAGCATCTTCTTAGGCAGTCCCTCGGAACCGAGGATGACTTGCTTCCACATTAAAAATGAGTTCGCAGGTGACTGATGAGTCAAATGCAGGACCTACAGTCTCTGTCACAGGTGGGGCAGACAGTGGTTGAAGGGGCGGGCAGGTGGGGTGCTTGGGTTGACATGCGCTCCTTGCGCTGCCTGCGCTTGGCTTCTGCTTGCTCCCGGCAAAAAGAGTCGAGGTGTTCGGTGCCTTCCCGGATGCTTCTCCTCCACTTTTTGTGGTCTTGGGCCAGGGATTCCCAGGTGTCGGTGGGGATGTTACACTTATTCAAGGAGACTTTGAGGATGTCCTTGAAGCGTTTCCTCTGCCCACCTGGGGCTCGCTTGCCGAGCCATAGCTCCGAGTAGAGCGCTTGTTTTGGAAGTCTCATATCGGGCATGCGGACAATGTGACCCGTCCATCGGAGCTGATCGAGCGTGGTCAAAGCTTCGATGCTGGGGATGTTGGCCTGAGCAAGAACACTGACGTTGGTGTGCCTATCCTGCCAATGGGTTTGCAGGACCTTGCGGAGGCAGCATTGGTGGTACCTCTCCAGTGCTTTGAGGTGCCTGCTGTACATGGTCCATGTCTCTGAGGCATACAGCAGGGCGGGTATCACTGCTGCTCTGTAGACCATGAGCTTAGTGCCGGGTTTGAGGTCCTAGTCTTCAAACACTCTCTTCCTTAGGCGACTGAAGGCTGCACTGGCACACTGAAGGCGGTGTTGGACTTCGTCGTCGACGTCTGCCCTTGTTGACAGTAGGCTCCCGAGGTATGGAACATGGTCCACATTGTCCTTGTCGTGGATTTTGGTAATCGGGGGGCAGTACTGTGTGGTGGGGGCAGGTTGGTAGAGGACCTTTGTCTTACGGATGTTTAGTGTAAGGCCCATGGTCTCGTACGCTTCGGTGAAGGTGTTGACAATGGTTTGGAGTTCGACCTCCGAGTGAGCGCAGACGCAAGCGTCATCTGCATACTGTAATTCGGCGACAGAGGATGGGACAACCTTGGATCTGGACCAGAGGTGACGGAGGTTGAACAGTTTCCCATTTGTTCTGTAAATTAGCTCCACTCCAGCGGGGAGCTTACTGAGGGTGAGATGGAGCATTGCAGCAAGGAAGATCAAGAAGAGCGTTGGTGCGATGACACAGCCTTGCTTGACCCCGGTTCGTACGTGAATTGGGTCTGTGATGGAACTGTTGGTCAGGATCACGGCTTGCATGTTGTCGTGAAGCAGGCGGACGATGGTGACAAACTTTTGAGGGCAGCCGAATTTGAGGAGGACACTCCATAATCCCTCACGGTTGACAGTGTTAAAGGCCTTTGTGAGATCAAAGAAGGCCATGTACAGTGGTTGGTGCTGTTCCCTGCATTTCTCTTGTAATTGATGTGCGGTGAAGATCATGAGGCCCACGTTGGCACTCACAGGAGCATGCGAGTTTACTCATTGTGCATTCCTGAAGCTAGGATGCATTACAGCAACTGAGCATCAGGACAAAACAGTAACAATTGGGCACAGAAGGAAGGCAATGAAGATGTTTCAGAATTATTACAACAAACTAGAAAAGACAGACCTTGTTATTAGCAGCTGAGAAAGATGGTATACTAATTAAAGTATTCACTCAGCTTTTCCAATTTCAGAAAATGAGGTATTTTACATTTCATTCCGCTACACCTGACAACATATACACTGTTGTGCCACTGTTTTGCTTCCCTCTGTAAAGCAAAGAAGCCTGTAAATTGACATCTCAATGAATGCAGATTGTTCTTTTTGTAGAAAATAACCTTCAACTAAGGCACCACCAAGCAGGCCGTTACAGATACTGCCATTTGTGGAGACAGTATCATTCCTGATTTGTGAAAAGACAATTGCTTACATTTTTATCAGGTTCAATGTTTGTGTTCTGCTGCAAAACATATCAGCAAAACATAGCTTATATGTAGGGAAAATTGGGTGGGAATGGAAGTCAGGTGGAACTCATGTTTACCAGATCTCTGTACTCGGGGCCCAATTTCCTGAGCTCAGCATGAATGGGCTTGTGCTGAATTCAATTTTCTGATGTAAGCTCTGCCTTATTTTTTATGCATTCATTAATGTGGTGATGGTGGTGCACAGCAGGTCAGCCTCTCTCTCTCTGATATTCATTTTGTTTATTCTGAGGGAACTTTACTCAGATTTTATTGTAGAATAGTAGCACACTTAGCGGAACATCTGAAAAATCGAGTGCATGGACAGCTCTTAAAGGCCCATGAAGTTACTGCTCCCGTTGATACCTTCCAACTCATATCTATCAACACAGACACACGTACGTGGATTTGTCTGAGGACCTGTGTCTGCAGGGGCTGCGCTTTACAAAAGAGGCTGCGATGGAGTTGTGCTGCTTTGCTTACTAGTGACATTTTGCCAATTGCTTCTGGTGCTTTAATGTTATATTTAAGTATGCAAATTAATGCAATGTAGGACCGAAGTAAATCCCAAGTAAATTTGCACACTTCATGTGAATTTCTGCTTAACAAGCAGTTAATAAGCAAAATAATGTTAACAATCGACTTGTATATTAATATGTATGGAAATATTCACTGCCAGGAGCAAGCTTAGAGGTGTGAGAAGAAATGCTTGGTCTGTTAATAGTAACTCACAAAATTACTACCTCTAAGTGGAACATTCACATGTGCCAACTCTAATGTACTAAGCAAACTAAACCCCATGGTGAATTTCTGGGGGCTGATTTAACTAATTTTGTCTTTAGATGTAACAGACTGTCTGGGCACAATGCATAGAAGAATGCTGGGTGGGGAGGATCAGGTGTGCGTAACACAGGCTGCTCAATTTTCCTCTATGTGCGTGGACCAGGCAATCTTTTATGCCCAAGCACAGTAATAGAAAAGTCTGCCCTCTGGTTTCTGTGGCGCAGCCTGGGGAAGTTTGGAGCTGGGAGGGGCAGCAGGAAATCTGCCGAGCAAGTAGACCCAGATCTCTCTCGCGTCCCTCCCAATGACTAGGTTCAGCGTGGCCTACCCTAAGGTATGGGAATAGGTCATCTGGCTGCCTTCTTGATGGGGGAAGGGTGCCTCAGCCAAGGGGTACAGTAGGTTGTGGTTATGGTACTGGACTAGCAACCCAGAGTTCAAATCCCACCCATGACAAGTAGTGAAATTAATTCAATAAATGTAGTTATTTGTGCGCTGGCACCAGGAAACATCGCCATTAAAGCGGCTGGAGTTGTAAAAACCCAACTGGCTCACCAATACTACTCCTACCTGTTATGGCCTACATATGACTCCAGTTCCATACTGTGTGGTTGACTATTAATGCCTTAAGGGCACCTAGGGATGGTCATTAAATACCACCTCATGCCACTCGCATCCCAAGAGCAAATGAAAAAAAGGAATCAGAAGACAATAGAGGAAAAATATCATTCCTTTTCAATAACAAAAATGTATTCAACTGACAACCTTCAATTGCAACACCAGACTGAAAAAATAAACATGTGCAACTAAGGGCATAAGTACAGCAGATGCATAGCAAACTTTGACCTGTACTAATTGGAGCTGTATGACTTGCTTTTTATTCTTTGTGTCATATCTTGGAAACTCAGGCGCTGAATTCAGCCTTTGAAAAAAAAATGAATTATTTGCTTATATTCTTAAAAATCTCTTAAGTGTTGTTTCAATTAGTTGAGGAACTGGGAAGAACTGTTGCATTTATCATCTGTTATGTCTCACAAGCAGCTCCAACAGCACTTAACACTTAAAATGCATCATAAGACTGAATGCGGTGAAATTATGTGTTGTTTAGCCAAACAGTGTGGCTTCAGTAATATGTCAAACACGGTACACGAATACATCTTATAGGAGCAATATGGCTTAATTAACTATTGTGATTCTACTACAAACAATCTGCCAATTAAAAAAAATCTAAGCTTCCTGCTACCTGAAAACTGCATGTGAAGTTGACTGCAGCCTAATCCCTGGCAGTATATGATTCTGTGATGAGCATAATAGTTTTACCATAGTGCCTGTCAACACAATTGATTCAGGGGGATGGAAACAGGAAGAATTGGGTTAGGGGTGCATATCTATGCTGCACCATGTGACGTGATTTCCTTTCCAATGTCCCTTTGGAATTCCAGTGTATCGATGCAAAAGTACCGTAGAAAGCCATTTAAATTAAATTTTGAATGTGTATTTAATGTTGTAAGCCAAATATATAGTTATAGCAGTTCCTGAAGGTTCCATGTATTGATATCCATATTGCCACACAGTGGGAAGATAAAAAATCAGTTCCAACACCACATTCATACAGTGTATCCGCCCACCTCTCTCCCCTACCCACATTCTGCCCTCCTCCCCATGTACATGGAACTTTTCTACCATACAAGGGGATCATTTATATCAGGAGCATTCAGGGATACTGTGAAAAAAACAGGAAAAGTTCACAGTAAAAGGATCATGTGTGAATCTGTGGAAATGAGGGAGGAAGAACTATTGTAACACTGATTCCAACAACCTACCTTTGCCTCCAACCTGCATTTACTTGCTGGGGTCAAACTGTGTTCCTGGGCTGACCCGCGTAACAAGACATCTTTGGTTAACTTCTTGTTCACTGTGTGGGAAACTTCCGGAAAGACAACTGTTAATTTATTAATATTGAATATAAAAATATCTGTCAGTACTATTCAGATCGGACTGTGTAGTTTCCCTGTAAGTTTTAACCATTTCCAAACATCAAAATTTATTTTACGTTCACTCACCAGTGAAACTCGCCTTTAATGAAATCTCCTAATTAGAATGTTGACCTTACTGGCTGAGCTGTGGAATTCTGCCCACCGTGTGATGTAACGTCATGGCCCAGTGACAAAGAGCTGCTAATCTCTCCAAGGTGGTAAATGATTGCTCTCTGCAAGTGCAAAACATTCACTTTGAAACTTGTTTTTTGATGTGTAGGTGAAATTATAAAAATTAATTGGTGCTAGAACTCAAAATTGAAGGAACGTTTTATATATTAAATAGAAGTTATAGGGTCAGAGATAGAGTCATAATGGCACAGGAGGCCATTTGGCCTATCGAGATAGTGCCGGCTCTCTATGGAGCAATCCAGTCAGTCTCATTCCCCCGCTCTATCCCCGTAGCCCTGCAAGTTTATTTCCCTCAAGTGCCTATCCAGTCTCCCCTTGAAAACATTGAATGTCTCCGCTTCCACCACTTCTGTCGGCAGTGAGTTCCAGGTCCTCACCACTGTAAAGTCTGTAGGTATTATGGCGAATTAATACACAGACTACAAGAGTAACTTTAACAGGACTTTACTATTCGAAGGTCAGGGCGAATCTGCCCAATAAATCCTGACACAGCACTTATATACCGGTGTGGTCACCGTCGGTATTACAGTATACAGCAGCCAAGATAAAGTAGTGCCACACCTAAAATAGTTCTCTTAAAGGTGGACGGTTACATACAATAGTTCTCTTAAAGGTAGAACAGTTACATACACTACAATCCTCCCTTTTTAGCTTACAACATACTTATTCCCCATTAACATAACATCATAACATATATACAACTTATGCAAAACAGTTCACAGATTCAGTCTCTCTGGAGGCTTCCTGACTCTGTCCGGATAACGCCTCGGTGGTGTAGTAGTTTTCGGCGGGGTAGTAGGTTCTTCTGGCAAGGTCGATTCGGCTTGAAGGACAGTGTCAGGTTCATCTGATTCCAGTATTACCAGATCGGAGGTAGGTGCTCTGGGTATCTCTGTTTCAACATTAGCCGTGTAAGGTTGTGGAGTAGGTTGGTCCTTTGTGGATGACCCTATGATCTGGTCAACATGGCGCCTTATTATGCTGTCACCAATGTCCACGGTATACATCAGCGGCCCTAGCCTTTTCCCAATAGTTCCAGGCTGCCATTTCTCGGTACGGTAGTCCTGGGCCAAAACTTGTTGACCTATCTGAAAGGATCTAGTTGGCCTTTCATTCATGCCCTGAAATTGCCGGTTCTCTACGTCCCTTCTGACATTTGGCTTAATCAAATCCAGCCGGCATCTTAGTCTTCTATTGAAAAACATCATGGCGGGAGTTTGGTTTGTGACTGCATGTGTTGCATTCCTGTACGCCAACAAGAAGTTATCTACCTTATGTTGTAGGTTGATGTCTTCATTACCCATGGCCTTTATGGCCTTCTTGAAGGTCTGGACAAACCTTTCAGCTAATCCATTGGTGGCGGGATGGTATGGGGCTGACGTGTAGTGCTTGACCCCATTCCTTTTTAAGAACTTCCTGAATTCTTCGGACACAAATTGCGGTCCATTATCAGAACAGATCTGTTCCGGCAGCCCATTCCTGGCAAATATGGTCCTTAATACTGTGATGGTTTTTTCCGTGGTGGTGGAGGACATCTTTATTACCTCCGGCCACTTGGAGTGTGCATCCACCGCGATTAGAAACATTGAGTCCATAAATGGACCAGCAAAGTCGACGTGTACCCTTTGCCAAGGAGATGAGGGCCACTCCCATGGATGCAGAGGAGCTTGTGGTGGTGCGTTTTGGACCTTCTGGCATCCTAGACAGCTCTTGGTTATTTCTTCGATGTCTCCATCAATACCTGGCCACCACACAAACGCTCTTGCTAGGTTCTTCATTTTCACTCCACCCAGATGCCCCTCGTGAAGCTCCTTTAGCACCTTCTGCTGAAGTTTGGGTGGAATCACCACTCTAGATCCACACATCAAGGTTCCTCAGCACACTGACAGCTGTTCTTTTCTTTGCGAAAATGCGGGCAGCGTTGGTTCGCCATGTGCTGGCCATCCCTCCACTGTTAAATCGTAGACTCGTGAGAGAGTCGGGTCATTTCTTGTTTCATTTTCGATCATCGAATTTGTTACTGGTAGACATTCCACTATGGATGAGTGGAACATCTCTACCGGGTCCACTGTAGCCGCCTCTTCTACTACTGGCAACGGTAGGCGCGATAACCCATCAGCATTTCCATGCTGTTTGGACCTTTTGTATTCGATGTCATATTGGTGTGCCCCAAGTAACACGGACCACCTCTGTAGCCTTTGCGCTGTCATAGTGGAAACGGCCTTGTTAGGGTTGAATATGGACACCAACGGCTGGTGGTCTGTCAGTAATGTGAACTTCTTGCCCTGCAGGTAATGATTGAATTTCTTTACTCCCCACACAAGGCTGAGGGCCTCCCTATCTATCTGAGCATAATTTCGCTCAGCGGAGGTCAATGATCGGGACGCAAATGCGACTGGCCTTTCCGAGCCATTTGGTAACTTGTGTGAAAGTACTGCTCCAATTCCATAAGGGGAAGCATCACAAGCTAGACGAAGAGGTAACGTTGGGTTGAAATGAGCCAACACTTCCTCAGAGGTAATCAACGCCTTGCTTCTGCGAAAGGCCTTCTTACAGTCCTCGCTCCACTTCCACGGTACTTCTTTCCGCAACAGAGCATTCAGCGGATGCAGCACCGTGGATAGATTTGGCAGAAACTTGTGGTAATAATTAATCAACCCCAGAAACGATCTCAACTGTGATACATTTTCCGGAGCGGGGGCCTTCACGACAGCTTCTATCTTGTCAGGTGACTTGTGCAGCCCCTCTTGGTCAATGACATGACCGCAGTACGAGATCCGTTTCTGGAAGAACTCGCATTTCTGGCGATTAACTCGAAGGCCATATTCCTTCAGCCTGGTGAGCACCAGTTTCAAATTTGTGAGGTGTTCCTCCTCGTCTTCTCCCGTAATCAGGATATCGTCCAAGTAACACTGCATGCTTGGAATACCCTATAAGACCTGCTCCATGGCCCTCTGCCAAATTGCTGGAGCCGAAGCTACTCCAAAAACCAGTCTATTATAACGATACAAGCCTCTGTGCGTGTTGATTGTGAGATACTGGCGCGACTCTTCCTCGACTTCCATTTGTAAGTATGCTTGTGCCAGGTCTATCTTGGTGAAGTGTTTCCCGCCAGACAATGAAGCAAAGATATCCTCAATCCGCGGGAGCGGGTATTGTACCGTGTGAAGCACCGGATTAACTGTGATCTTGAAGTCTCCGCAGATGCGGACCTTTCCCGGTCCCCCTGGCTTGTTACTTGATGAAGACTTCATGACGGGCACAATGGGCGTGGCCCACTCACTCCAGTCCACCTTAGACAGTACCCCTGAACGCTCAAGCTCTTCCAATTCTGCCTCCACAGCAGGTCGTATCGCGTAAGGTACCGATCTGGCTTTGAAAAATTTTGGGCTTGCATGTTCTGCAATCTTGATTTTTGCTTTAATTCCTCTCAGTGTTCCCAGTCCTTGCTGGAATACCTCTTTAGCTTCGTCCAATATTCTGGACAACCGTTCAGGTTTGACATCTTCCTTTCCGGAATCTACCGTCATTGTGTTTAGTGAATGCCAGTCTATCTTTATTTTCCTGATCCACTCCCGTCCCAGAAGTGGTGGACCTCCCTTGGGCAGCACATACATGTCCATCCCTTGGTGATCTTTGTCCTTGTATCTCACCTTGACTTCTATCTTTCCGATGGGGTATACTCTGTGCCCCGTGTATGCCTGCAATACTATCTCCGTATCCCGTAGGGGAATATGTTTGAATAACTTTTTGTAATCTTGCTTATTCATGACCGTCAACACCGATCCGGTGTCCACTTCCATCTTCACTTGGACTTTTGCAATCTGTAGTGTGACCCAGAGAGTTTGTCGGTCAGCTTCTTTACTCACATTGTGAATCCTCAGACTACCCAGTTCCTTGCTGTTGGAGTCTGAGTCCGAATTCTGTTCATCTGGACTCTTCCCAGTCACCTTATGTACCTTTCTGTACTTCTTCTGCGGTGACTTATTATTGCTGGTCTTCTTTCCTGACCGGCATACCTGAGCTATGTGACCAAGCTTGCCACATTTTCTACATTCCTGGTTTTTAAACCAGCATTGGTTCTGGTCGTGTGTTGTCTTCCCACAACGATAACATTTCATTGTACCCGAAGTCATTTGATCCACACTGAGTACCGCTGTCTTCCGCTGCATTTCCGCCGTGCCTCTCGCTGCGGCTTCGTGCGATGCTGCAATAAGGACAGCCTTATCAAGTGTAAGATCGTTCTCTTCGAGCAGTCGTTTTTGTGTTCCTTCCTTCGACATCCCACACACGAACTTGTCTCTCAGTGCCTCTGTCAGATTTACCCCAAACTGACAGTATTTTGCTAGCCTACGCAGTTCAACCAGGTACTCTGCGTTGCTTTCCTCTTTTCGTTGCGTTCTCACGTAAAATTTTGATCGTTCCGCTAACATCAGCGGTGCGAGGTTAAAATGATCCTTCAGGACAGCAACAATATTAGCGAAAGACTGATCCGCCGGTTTAGCTGGTGATAGAAGATGCTTCAATAACCCGTATGTCTTCGCACCCATTGAGTTTAGTAAGGTTAGAGCTTTGTCATAATTTGCTATCTTATTGACCTTACAATATATCTCGATGCGTTCTACATACGTGGCCCAAACTTCCACATCGGAATCGAAACCGTTGATGTTACTACGCTTAGGCATCTTCACACTCTTCCTGAGAACAACAACGAAATATTTCTTTAACTTTTTTTTTTCAAAATGGCGGTTTCCCGCGCTTGTCTTCTTTCCCCGCCCACTTTCAAAATGGCGGTTTCCCGCTTCTGTCTTCTTCCCCGCCTACTGGCGGCTTCCCGCGTTTCTTCCCCTGGCGGGAGGGGTAAGCTTTTCCCTCGGGCGACGACCGCTAGCTTTCGGGGTTCGCAGTCTGCGCGTCGGCTTCAGTGCGTTCCTTGTTCCCTTTTCTCGGCAGGGCAACCGGCGCTGGGTACAACCCGTTGATGGCGAACAGTTCCAGCCGCTGGGCTGGATCTCGCTCAGTCTCCCTCGCTCGGGCTCTGTCTCTCCCGCTCGCTCGGGCTCTGTCTCTCCCTCAGCGGCTTCCAATCGCGCCTCCCAGCCCTCTCGCAGTCCGGTGCTTTCCTCCCCGGCTGCGGCTGAGTTCTCTGCGATTTATTTATTTTTATATCTTCCCGCGCCTTACGATCCCGGTCGCAGCGCTTCGTGGCCTCGGTCGCTGCCCGGCCTTTTTCACTCCAATCGCACCTCCCAGCCCTCTCGCAGTCCGGTGCTTTCCTCCCCGGCTGCGGCTGAGTTCACCGCGGTTTATTTATTTTTATATCTTCCCGCGCCTTACGATCCCGGTCGCAGCGCCTCGTGGCCTCGGTAGCTGCCCGGCCTTTTTCGCCGGTCGCGGTCTAGCTGTCTCACGACGCCGTTGCGCCTCCCAGCCCGCTTGTACCGCGGCTTCCGTGCTCCACGCTGCCCCAGTCTCAGCGCCTCTGGGCCCGACTTCTGTCCGGCTCCTTTCCCCCGACCGTGGTCGAGTTCACCGCCCTTATCCTCCGTTTATTTTTTTTTATTTTCCCTTTACTCACAGTCACCGTGGCCAACTTGCTTCTCGTGCTGATCGGCTCACTCACCACCGTGGCAGAAGGGACAATCAGTGCCTGTTGCTGATGGAAGGCTTCGTGTCTGAATTCTTCCTTCTTCCTTGCTCTGCAGACTCGAGTTTTCTCTCAGCGGAACGACGAGGGCGGGTGCCTCTTCTCGACGCTCATTAACTGCTTCGGAAGTATTGTTGCCGCAGGGTAAGATCGAACTTGTCGCCACTGTAAAGTCTGTAGGTATTATGGCGAATTAATACACAGACTACAAGAGTAACTTTAACAGGACTTTACTATTCGAAGGTCAGGGCGAATCTGCCCAATAAATCCTGACACAGCACTTATATACCGGTGTGGTCACCGTCGGTATTACAGTATACAGCAGCCAAGATAAAGTAGTGCCACACCTAAAATAGTTCTCTTAAAGGTGGACGGTTACATACAATAGTTCTCTTAAAGGTAGAACAGTTACATACACTACAACCACTCGCTGCGTAAAAAAGTTTTCCCTCACATCCCCCCTGTATCTCTTGTCAAAAACCTTAAATCTGTGTTCCCTAGTCCTTGTACCATCAACTAGTGGGAACAACCTTTCCCCGTCTAGCCTATCCAAACCCATCATAATCTTGTACACCTCTATCAAATCATCCCTCAACCTCCTTTGCTCTAATAAAAACAAATCCAGCTTCTCCAACCTATCCTTGTAGCTAAGATCCCCCATCCCCGGAACCATTCTGGTAAATCTCCTCTGCACCCTCTCAAGGGCCTTCACATCTTTCCTAAAGTGTGGTGACTAGAACTGGACGCAATACTCCAGTTGTGGCCTAACCAGCACTTTATAAAGGTTCAGCATAATTTCTCTACTTTTGTACTCAATACCTCTATTTATGAAGCCCAAGATCCCATATGCTTTGCTAACCACTCTCTCAATATGTCCTGCCACCTTCAGGGATCTATGCACATTAACTCCCAAGTCCCTCTGTCCCTGCACACTCTTTAAAACTGTACCATTAAGTGTATATTGGCTCTCCCTGTTCCTTCTGCCAAAATGCATCACTTCACACTTCTCTGCATTAAATTGTGTGCTCTGTTAATTAAACTCCGTGTCCTTTCCAACTCTGGCATTAAAGTTGCCAAGGAGGATTAGCTTGTCGCCCGTTGCGACTCGGGACAGGGATTGTTTGAGGCTGGAGTAGAATTCCTCTTTGGTCTCACCTGTGGCTTCCAGTGTTGGGGTGTACGCACTGATGACCGAAGTGCACTGGTTCCGGGCTAGGGTGAGCCGAAGAGTCATGAGGCGCTCGTTTATACTGCAAGGGGAGCCTCTGAGACACCCAACTAGTTCATTTTTAAGGCAAAGCCTACCCCATGGAAGTGGCATTCTACTTCAGGTTTGCCTTTCCGGAAGAAGGTGTAGCCACCGCCTTGTTCCTTGAGCTGGCCTTCCCCTGCCCGCCGGTTCTCACTTAGGGCAGTGATGTCAATGTCGAAATGTCTGAGCTCCCGGGCAACGATAGCAGTACGGCGTACCGGTTGGCGTTGTCATGAGTACCTGATGTTCCAGGTCCCGAACTTCATTTTAAAGGGTGGAAGATGCCTGTGCGTGAATTCTTTTAACGTGGGGTGGCCGTTGCATACCAGCTACCACACGGGCTTGACAGAGCAAGGTCTTGGTCCAATGGCAAGGGGATCCAAAATGATTGGAGACGAGGCTCTGCTACAACAGCCTAGCACACACACACACAAACATACTCCTACTGTCCTCCTCCCTCCTTCCCGCAGGTCCTCTCTGCCTGGGTTTCGTAAGATGCACTGTGGTCCTCCCAACCTGGCTGTTGGCCCGTGCTGCACCTCCGGTGGGCCCCGACCCAGCTGCTGGTCCATGCTGTGCCACTCCTGGGCCTTGACCTCGCTGCTGGGCACGCCCTCGGTCCCAGCCTCGGACATGGATGATGTTGCCTCTCACAAGATCAAATTAGCACTGATACTCTGATGAAGGTTAGCCGGGGGGAGGCTAGTGGAGCCCCATCCGTTTTTTTGTATTTGTGCCTGTATTTGTATTTGTATTCCTGGCCTATTGCTCCACTCGCGATTCCTGTCCCTGAACTCCACTCGCGATCCCTGGCCCCAAGCTCCACTCGAGATTCCTGTCTCCGAGCTCGCCTCACGATCCCTGGCCCCGAGCTCGCCTTGCGATCCCTGGCCCCGAGCTCCACTCGCGATTCCTGGCCCCGAGCTCGCCTCACGATCCCTGGCCCCGAGCTCCACTCGCGATTCCTGACCCCGAGCTCGCCTCACGATCCCTGGCCCCGAGCTCCACTCGCGATCCCTGGCCCCGAGCTCGCCTCACGATCCCTGGCCCCGAGCTCCACTCGCGATTCCTGACCCCGAGCTCCACTCGCGATTCCTGGCCCCGAGCTCCACTCGCGATTCCTGACCCCGAGCTCCACTCGCGATTCCTGACCCCGAGCTCCACTCGGGATTCCTGACCCCGAGCTCCACTCGCGATTCCTGACCCCGAGCTCCACTCGCGATTCCTGGCCCCGAGCTCCACTCGCGATCCCTGGCCCCGAGCTCCACTCGAGATTCCTGTCCCCGAGCTCGCCTCGCGATTCCTGACCCCGAGCTCCACTCGCGATTCCTGACCCCGAGCTCCACTCGCGATTCCTGACCCCGAGCTCCACTCGGGATTCCTGACCCCGAGCTCCACTCGCGATTCCTGACCCCGAGCTCCACTCGCGATTCCTGGCCCCGAGCTCCACTCGCGATCCCTGGCCCCGAGCTCCACTCGAGATTCCTGTCCCCGAGCTCGCCTCACGATTCCTGACCCCGAGCTCGCCTCACGATCCCTGGCCCCGAGCTCCACTCGCGATCCCTGGCCCCGAGCTCGCCTCACGATCCCTGGCCCCGAGCTCCACTCGCGATTCCTGACCCCGAGCTCCACTCGCGATTCCTGGCCCCGAGCTCCACTCACGAATCCTGACCCTGAGCTCCACTCGCGATTCCTGACCCCGAGCTCCACTCGCGATTCCTGACCCCGAGCTCCACTCGCGATTCCTGACCCCGAGCTCCACTCGCGATTCCTGGCCCCGAGCTCCACTCGCGATTCCTGACCCCGAGCTCCACTCGCGATTCCTGGCCCCGAGCTCCACTCGCGATTCCTGACCCCGAGCTCCACTCCCGATTCCTGACCCCGAGCTCCACTCCCGATTCCTGGCCCCGAGCTCGCCTCGCGATTCCTGGCCCCGAGCTCCTCTCCCGATTCCTGACCCCGAGCTCCACTCGCGATCCCTGGCCCCGAGCTCGCCTCGCGATCCCTGGCCCCGAGCTCCACTCACGATTCTTAGCCCCGAGCTCGCCTCGCGATTCCTGGCCCCGAGCTCCACTCGCGATTCCTGGACCCGAGCTCCACTCGCGATTCCTGGCCCCGAGCTCGCCTCACGATCCCTGGCCCTGAGTTCCACTCACGATCCCTGGCTCCGAGCTCACCTCGCGATTCCTGGCCCCGAGCTCCACTCGCGATCCCTGGCCCCGAGCTCGCCTCGCGATTCCTGGCCCCGAGCTCCACTCGCGATTCCTGGCCCCGAGCTCCACTCGCGATTCCTGGACCCGAGGTCCACTCGCGATTCCTGGCCCCGAGCTCACCTCACGATCCCTGGCCCTGAGCTCCACTCGCGATCCCTGGCCCCGAGCTCCACTCGCGATTCCTGGCCCCGAGCTCGCCTCACGATCCCTGGCCCCGAGCTCCACTCGCGATTCCTGGCCCCGAGCTCACCTCACGATCCCTGGCCCCGAGCTCCACTCGCGATTCCTGGCCCCGAGCTCCACTCGCGACTCCCAGCCCCGAGCTCGCCTCGTGATCCCTGGCCCCGAGCTCCACTCCCGATTCCTGGCCCCGAGCTCGCCTCGCGATTCCTGGCCCCGAGCTCGCCTCGCGATTCCTGGCCCCGAGCTCGCCTCACGATCCCTGGCCCCGAGCTCGCCTCACGATCCCTGGCCCCGAGCTCCACTCGCGATCCCTGGCCCCGAGCTCCACTCCCGATTCCTGGCCCCGAGCTCGCCTCGTGATCCCGGGCCCCGAGCTCCACTCCCGATTCCTAGCCCCGAGCTCGCCTCGCGATTCCTGGCTCCGAGCTCCACTCGCGGTCCCTGGCCCCGCGCTCGCCTCGTGATTCCTGGCCCTCGCTCGTCTCACGATTCCTGGCCCCGAGCTCCACTCGCGATTCCTGGCCCCGAGCTCCACTCCAGAACCCTGGCCCCGAGCTCCACTCGCAATTCCTGGCCCTGAGCTCCACTCCAGAACCCTGGCCCCGAGCTCCACTCCCGATTCCTGGCCCCGAGCTCGCCTCGCGATTCCTGGCTCCGAGCTCCACTCGCGATCCCTGGCCCCGAGCTCGCCTCGCGATTCCTGGCCCCGAGCTCGCCTCGCGATTCCTGGCCCCGAGCTCCACTCGCGATTCTTAGCCCCGAGCTCCACTCGCGATTCCTGGCCCCGAGCTCGCCTCACGATCACTGGCCCTGAGCTCCACTCGCGATCCCTGGCCCCGAGCTCACCTCGCGATTCCTGGCCTCGAGCTCCACTCGCGATCCCTGGCCCTGAGCTCGCCTCGCGATTCCTGGCCCCGAGCTCCACTCGCGATTCCTGGCCCCGAGCTCGACTCGCGATCCCTGGCCCCGAGCTCCACTCGCGATTCCTGGCCCCGAGCTCACCTCGCGATTCCTGGCCCCGAGCTCGCCTCACGATCACTGGCCCTGAGCTCCACTCGCGATTCCTGGCCCTGAGCTCGCCTCACGATCCCTGGCCCCGAGCTCCACTCGCGATTCCTGGCCCCGAGCTCCACTCGCGACTCCTAGCCCCGAGCTCGCCTCGTGATCCCTGGCCCCGAGCTCCACTCCCGATTCCTGGCCCCGAGCTCGCCTCGCGATTCCTGGCCCCGAGCTCGCCTCGCGATTCCTGGCCCCGAGCTCGCCTCGCGATTCCTGGCCCCGAGCTCGCCTCGCGATTCCTGGCCCCGAGCTCGCCTCGCGATCCCTGGCACCGAGCTCGCCTCACGATCCCTGGCCCCGAGCTCCACTCGCGATCCCTGGCCCCGAGCTCCACTCCCGATTCCTGGCCCCGAGCTCGCCTCGTGATCCCGGGCCCCGAGCTCCACTCCCGATTCCTAGCCCCGAGCTCGTCTCGCGATTCCTGGCTCCGAGCTCCACTCGCGATCCCTGGCCCCGCGCTCACCTCGTGATTCCTGGCCCTCGCTCGTCTTGCGATTCCTGGCCCCGAGCTCCACTCGCAATTCCTGGCCCCGAGCTCCACTCCAGAACCCTGGCCCCGAGCTCCACTCGCAATTCCTGGCCCTGAGCTCCACTCCAGAACCCTGGCCCCGAGCTCCACTCCCGATTCCTGGCCCCGAGCTCGCCTCGCGATTCCTGGCTCCGAGCTCCACTCGCGATCCCTGGCCCTGAGCTCGCCTCGCGATTCCTGGCCCCGAGCTCGCCTCGCGATTCCTGGCCCCGAGCTCCACTCGCGATTCTTAGCCCCGAGCTCCACTCGCGATCCCTGGCCCCGAGCTCCACTCGTGATTCCTGGCCCCGAGCTCCACTCGCGATTCCTGGCCCCGAGCTCGCCTCGCGATTCCTGGCCCCGAGCTCCACTCGCGATTCCTGGCCCCGAGCTCCACACGCGATTCCTGGCCCCGAGCTCCACTCGCGATTCCTGGCCCCGAGCTCGCCTCACGATCCCTGGCCCTGAGCTCCACTCGCGATCCCTGGCATCGAGCTCACCTCGCAATTCCTGGCCCCGAACTCCACTCGCGATCCCTGGCTCTGAGCTCGCCTCGCGATTCCTGGCCCCGAGCTCCACTCGCGATTCCTGGCCCCGAGCTCGCCTCGCGATCCCTGGCCCCGAGCTCCACTCGCGATTCCTGGCCCCGAGCTCGCCTCGCGATTCCTGGCCCCGAGCTCGCCTCGCGATTCCTGGCCCCGAGCTCGCCTCACGATCCCTGGCCCCGAGCTCCACTCACGATTCCTGGCCCCGAGCTCCACTCGCGATTGCTAGCCCTGAGCTCGCCTCGTGATCCCTGGCCCCGAGCTCCACTCCCGATTCCTGGCCCCGAGCTCGCCTCGCGATTCCTGGCCCCGAGCTCGCCTCGCGATTCCTGGCCCCGAGCTCGCCTCACGATCCCTGGCCCCGAGCTCGCCTCACGATCCCTGGCCCCGAGCTCCACTTGCGATCTCTGGCCCCGAGCTCCACTCCCGATTCCTGGCCCCGAGCTCACCTCGTGATCCCGGGCCCCGAGCTCCACTCCCGATTCCTAGCCCCGAGCTCGCCTCGCGATTCCTGGCTCCGAGCTCCACTCGCGATCCCTGGCCCCGCGCTCACCTCGTGATTCCTGGCCCTCGCTCGCCTCGCGATTCCTGGCCCCGAGCTCCACTCGCGATTCCTGGCCCCGAGCTCCACTCCAGAACCCTGGCCCCGAGCTCCACTCGCAATTCCTGGCCCTGAGCTCCACTCCAGAACCCTGGCCCCGAGCTCCACTCCCGATTCCTGGCCCCGAGCTCGCCTCGCGATTCCTGGCTCCGAGCTCCACTCGCGATCCCTGGCCCCGAGCTCGCCTCGCGATTCCTGGCCCCGAGCTCGCCTCGCGATTCCTGGCCCCGAGCTCCACTCACGATTCCTGGCCCCGAGCTCGCCTCGTGATCCCTGGCCCCGAGCTCCACTCCCGATTCCTGGCCCCGAGCTCGCCTCGCGATTCCTGGCCCCGAGCTCGCCTCGTGATCCCTGGCCCCGAGCTCCACTCCCAATTCCTGGCCCCGAGCTCGCCTCACGATCCCTGGCCCCGAGCTCGCCTCGCGATTCCTGGCCCGAGCTCGCCTCATGATCCCTGGCCCCGAGCTCGCCTCACGATCCCTGGCCCCGAGCTCGCCTCGCGATTCCTGGCCCCGAGCTCCACTCGCAATTCCTGGCTCCGAGCTCCACTCCCGATTCCTGGTCCCGAGCTCCACTCGCGATCCCTGGCCCCGAGCTCCACTCGCGATTCCTGGCCCCGAGCTCCACTCGCGATTCCTGGCCCCGAGCTCCACTCGCGATTCCTGGCCCCGAGCTCCACTCGCGATTCCTGGCCCCGAGCTCCACTCCCGAACCCTCGCCCCGAGCTCCACTCGTGATTCCTGGCCCCGAGCTCCACTCCAGAACCCTGGCCCCGAGCTCCACTCCAGAACCCTGGCCCCGAGCTCCACTCCCGATTCCTGGCCCCGAGCTCGCCTCGCGATCCCTGGCCCCGAGCTCCACTCGCGATCCCTGGCCCCGCGCTCACCTCGTGATTCCTGGCCCTCGCTCGCCTCGCGATTCCTGGCCCCGAGCTCCACTCGCGAATCCTGGCCCCGAGCTCGCCTCGCGATTCCTGGCCCCGAGCTCCACTCGCGATTCCTGGCCCCGAGCTCCACTCGCGATTCCTGGTTCCGAGCTCCACTCCCGATTCCTGGCTCCGAGCTCCACTCGCGATCCCTGGCTCCGAGCTCCACTCGCGATCCCTGGCCCCGAGCTCCACTCGCGATCCCTGACCCCGAGCTCACCTCGTGATTCCTGGCCCCGAGCTCCACTCGCGATCCCTGACCCCGAGCTCCACTCGCGATCCCTGACCCCGAGCTCACCTCGTGATTCCTGGCCCCGAGCTCCACTCGCGATCCCTGGCCCCGAGCTCCACTCGCGATCCCTGACCCCGAGCTCACCTCGTGATTCCTGGCCCCGAGCTCCACTCGCGATCCCTGACCCCGAGCTCCACTCGCGATCCCTGACCCCGAGCTCACCTCGTGATTCCTGGCCCTGAGCTCCACTCGTGATCCCTGACCCCGAGCTCCACTCGCAATTCCTGGCTCCGAGCTCCACTCGCAATCCCTGGCCCCGAGCTGCACTCGTGATTCCTGGCCCCGAGCTGCACTCGTGATTCCTGGCCCCGAGCTGCACTCGCGATTCCTGGCCCCGAGCTCCACTCGCGATTCCTGGCCCCGAGCTCCACTCGCGATCCCTGGCCCCGAGCTCACCTCGTGATTCCTGGCCCTCGCTCGCCTCGCGATTCCTGGCCCCGAGCTCCACTCGCGATCCCTGGCCCCGAGCTCCATTCCCGATCCCTGGCCCCGAGCTCCACTCGCGATTCCTGGCTCCGAGCTCCACTCGCGATCCCTGGCCCCGAGCTCCACTCGCGATCCCTGACCCCGAGCTCACCTCGTGATTCCTGGCCCCGAGCTCCACTCGCGATCCCTGACCCCGAGCTCACCTCGTGATTCCTGGCCCCGAGCTCCACTCGCAATTCCTGGCTCCGTGCTCCACTCGCGATCCCTGACCCCGAGCTCACCTCGTGATTCCTGACCCCGAGCTCCACTCCCGATTCCTGGCCCCGAGCTCCACTCGCGATCCCTGGCCCTGAGCTCCACTCCCGATTCCTGGCCCCGAGCTCCACTCGCAGTCCCTGGCCCTGAGCTCCACTCGCAGTCCCTGGCCCCGAGCTCCACTCGCAGTCCCTGGCCCTGAGCTCCACTCGCGATCCCTGGCCCCGAGCTCCACTCCCGATTCCTGGCCCCGAGCTCCACTCGCGATCCCTGGCCCTGAGCTCCACTCCCGATTCCTGGCCCCGAGCTCCACTCGCAGTCCCTGGCCCCGAGCTCCACTCGCAATCCCTGGCCCCGAGCTCCACTCCCGATCCCTGGCCCCGAGCTCGCCTCGCGATCCCTGGCCCTGAGCTCCACTCCCGATCCCTGGCCCCGAGCTCGCCTCGCGATTCCTGGCTCCGAGCTCCACTCGCGATCCCTGGCCCTGAGCTCGCCTCGCGATTCCTGGCCCCGAGCTCGCCTCGCGATTCCTGGCCCCGAGCTCCACTCGCGATTCTTAGCCCCGAGCTCCACTCGCGATCCCTGGCCCCGAGCTCCACTCGTGATTCCTGGCCCCGAGCTCCACTCGCGATTCCTGGCCCCGAGCTCGCCTCGCGATTCCTGGCCCCGAGCTCCACTCGCGATTCCTGGCCCCGAGCTCCACACGCGATTCCTGGCCCCGAGCTCCACTCGCGATTCCTGGCCCCGAGCTCGCCTCACGATCCCTGGCCCTGAGCTCCACTCGCGATCCCTGGCTCTGAGCTCGCCTCGCGATTCCTGGCCCCGAGCTCCACTCGCGATTCCTGGCCCCGAGCTCGCCTCGCGATCCCTGGCCCCGAGCTCCACTCGCGATTCCTGGCCCCGAGCTCACCTCGCGATTCCTGGCCCCGAGCTCGCCTCACGATCCCTGGCCCCGAGCTCCACTCGCGATTCCTGGCCCCGAGCTCGCCTCACGATCCCTGGCCCCGAGCTCCACTCACGATTCCTGGCCCCGAGCTCCACTCGCGATTGCTAGCCCTGAGCTCGCCTCGTGATCCCTGGCCCCGAGCTCCACTCCCGATTCCTGGCCCCGAGCTCGCCTCGCGATTCCTGGCCCCGAGCTCGCCTCGCGATTCCTGGCCCCGAGCTCGCCTCACGATCCCTGGCCCCGAGCTCGCCTCACGATCCCTGGCCCCGAGCTCCACTTGCGATCTCTGGCCCCGAGCTCCACTCCCGATTCCTGGCCCCGAGCTCACCTCGTGATCCCGGGCCCCGAGCTCGCCTCACGATCCCTGGCCCCGAGCTCGCCTCACGATCCCTGGCCCCGAGCTCCACTTGCGATCTCTGGCCCCGAGCTCCACTCCCGATTCCTGGCCCCGAGCTCGCCTCGCGATTCCTGTCTCCGAGCTCGCCTCGCGATCCCTGGCCCCGAGCTCCACTTGCGATCTCTGGCCCCGAGCTCCACTCCCGATTCCTGGCCCCGAGCTCACCTCGTGATCCCGGGCCCCGAGCTCCACTCCCGATTCCTAGCCCCGAGCTCGCCTCGCGATTCCTGGCTCCGAGCTCCACTCGCGATCCCTGGCCCCGCGCTCACCTCGTGATTCCTGGCCCTCGCTCGCCTCGCGATTCCTGGCCCCGAGCTCCACTCGCGATTCCTGGCCCCGAGCTCCACTCCAGAACCCTGGCCCCGAGCTCCACTCGCAATTCCTGGCCCTGAGCTCCACTCCAGAACCCTGGCCCCGAGCTCCACTCCCGATTCCTGGCCCCGAGCTCGCCTCGCGATTCCTGGCTCCGAGCTCCACTCGCGATCCCTGGCCCCGAGCTCGCCTCGCGATTCCTGGCCCCGAGCTCGCCTCGCGATTCCTGGCCCCGAGCTCCACTCGCGATTCCTGGCCCCGAGCTCGCCTCGTGATCCCTGGCCCCGAGCTCCACTCCCGATTCCTGGCCCCGAGCTCGCCTCGCGATTCCTGGCCCCGAGCTCGCCTCGTGATCCCTGGCCCCGAGCTCCACTCCCAATTCCTGGCCCCGAGCTCGCCTCACGATCCCTGGCCCCGAGCTCGCCTCGCGATTCCTGGCCCGAGCTCGCCTCATGATCCCTGGCCCCGAGCTCGCCTCACGATCCCTGGCCCCGAGCTCGCCTCGCGATTCCTGGCCCCGAGCTCCACTCGCAATTCCTGGCTCCGAGCTCCACTCCCGATTCCTGGTCCCGAGCTCCACTCGCGATCCCTGGCCCCGAGCTCCACTCGCGATTCCTGGCCCCGAGCTCCACTCGCGATTCCTGGCCCCGAGCTCCACTCGCGATTCCTGGCCCCGAGCTCCACTCCCGAACCCTCGCCCCGAGCTCCACTCGTGATTCCTGGCCCCGAGCTCCACTCCAGAACCCTGGCCCCGAGCTCCACTCCAGAACCCTGGCCCCGAGCTCCACTCCCGATTCCTGGCCCCGAGCTCGCCTCGCGATCCCTGGCCCCGAGCTCCACTCGCGATCCCTGGCCCCGCGCTCACCTCGTGATTCCTGGCCCTCGCTCGCCTCGCGATTCCTGGCCCCGAGCTCCACTCGCGAATCCTGGCCCCGAGCTCGCCTCGCGATTCCTGGCCCCGAGCTCCACTCGCGATTCCTGGCCCCGAGCTCCACTCGCGATTCCTGGTTCCGAGCTCCACTCCCGATTCCTGGCTCCGAGCTCCACTCGCGATCCCTGGCCCCGAGCTCCACTCGCGATCCCTGACCCCGAGCTCACCTCGTGATTCCTGGCCCCGAGCTCCACTCGCGATCCCTGACCCCGAGCTCCACTCGCGATCCCTGACCCCGAGCTCACCTCGTGATTCCTGGCCCTGAGCTCCACTCGTGATCCCTGACCCCGAGCTCCACTCGCAATTCCTGGCTCCGAGCTCCACTCGCAATCCCTGGCCCCGAGCTGCACTCGTGATTCCTGGCCCCGAGCTGCACTCGTGATTCCTGGCCCCGAGCTGCACTCGCGATTCCTGGCCCCGAGCTCCACTCGCGATTCCTGGCCCCGAGCTCCACTCGCGATCCCTGGCCCCGAGCTCCATTCCCGATCCCTGGCCCCGAGCTCCACTCGCGATTCCTGGCTCCGAGCTCCACTCGCGATCCCTGGCCCCGAGCTCCACTCGCGATCCCTGACCCCGAGCTCACCTCGTGATTCCTGGCCCCGAGCTCCACTCGCGATTCCTGGCCCCGAGCTCCACTCGCGATCCCTGACCCCGAGCTCACCTCGTGATTCCTGACCCCGAGCTCCACTCCCGATTCCTGGCCCCGAGCTCCACTCGCGATCCCTGGCCCTGAGCTCCACTCCCGATTCCTGGCCCCGAGCTCCACTCGCAGTCCCTGGCCCTGAGCTCCACTCGCAGTCCCTGGCCCCGAGCTCCACTCGCAGTCCCTGGCCCTGAGCTCCACTCGCGATCCCTGGCCCCGAGCTCCACTCCCGATTCCTGGCCCCGAGCTCCACTCGCGATCCCTGGCCCTGAGCTCCACTCCCGATTCCTGGCCCCGAGCTCCACTCGCAGTCCCTGGCCCCGAGCTCCACTCGCAATCCCTGGCCCCGAGCTCCACTCCCGATCCCTGGCCCCGAGCTCGCCTCGCGATCCCTGGCCCTGAGCTCCACTCCCGATCCCTGGCCCCGAGCTCGCCTCGCGATTCCTGGCTCCGAGCTCCACTCGCAATCCCTGGCCCCGAGCTCCACTTGCGATTACATAAGAACATAAGAAATAGGAGCAGGAGTAGGCCAATCGGCCCCTCGAGCCTGCTCCGCCATTCAATAAGATCATGGCTGATCTGATCCTAACCGCCAATCCACTATCACAGGACCATCTCCTGAATCTAACAGAATTAGACACACGAAATAGTAGCAGGATCAGGCTACACGGCCCCTGGGCCCGCTCCGCTACCCACAGGGCCATGTCCGATCCGAACCTAGACTCATGTCCAAATTCCTGCCCGCTCCCCGTAACCCTTAATTCCCTTTACTTCTAAGAAACTGTCTATTTCTGTTTTAAATTTATGTAATGATGTAGCTTCTACAGCTTTTTGGGGCAACATATTCCATGGACCTACCACCCTGTGAGTGAAGTAGTTCCTCCTCATCTCAGTTTTGAAAGAACAGCCGCTTATTCTAAGACTATGCCCCCTAGTTCTAGTTTCACCCATCATCGGGAACATCCTCCCCGCATCCACCCGATCCAACCCTTTACAATCTCATATGTTTCAATAAGATCGCCTCTCATTCCTGGCCCCGAGCTCATCTCCCGATTCCTAGCTGCGAGCTCCAATCTCGATCCCTGGCCCCGAGCTCCACTCCCGATTTCTGGCCCCGAGCTCCACTCCCGATTCCTGGCTCCGAGCTCCAATCGCGATCCCTGGCCCCGAGCTCCACTTCCGATTCCTGGCCCCGAGCTACACTCCCAATTCCTGGCCCCGAGCTCGCCTCGCGATCCCTGGCCCCGAGCTCCACTCCCGATTCCTGGCCCCGAGCTCATCTCCCGATTCCTGGCCCCGAGCTCGCCTCGCGATTCCTGGCCCCGAGCTCGTCTCCCGATTCCTGGCCCCGAGCTTCACTCGCGATTCCTGGCCCCGAACTCCACTCCCGATTCCTGGCCCCGAGCTCCACTCGCAATCCCTGGCTCCGAGCTCACCTCGCGATTCCTGGCCCCGAGCTCCACTCGCAATCCCTGGCCCCGAGCTCCAATCGCGATCCCTGGCCCCGAGCTCCACTTCCGATTCCTGGCCCCGAGCTACACTCCCAATTCCTGGCCCCGAGCTCCACTCGCAATCCCTGGCCCCGAGCTCCACTCGCAATCCCGGGCCCCGAGCTCCACTCGCAATCCCTGGCCCCGAGCTCCACTCGCAATCCCTGGCCCCGAGCTCCACTCGCAATCCCTGGCTCCGAGCTCACCTCGCGATTCCTGGCCCCGAGCTCGCCTCGCGATCCCTGGCACCGAGCTCATCTCCCGATTCCTGGCTCCGAGCTCCACTCGCGATTCCTGGCCCCGAGCTCCACTCGCGATTCCTGGCCCTGAGCTCATCTCCCGATTCCTGGCCCCGAGCTCCACTCCCGATTCCTGGCCCCGAGCTCCATTCGCGATTCCTGGCCCCGAGCTCCACTCGCAATTCCTGGCCCCGAGCTCCATTCGCGATTCCTGGCCCCGAGCTCCACTCGCAATTCCTGGCCCCGAGCTCACCTCGCGATTCCTGGCCCCGAGCTCCACTCACGATCCCGGGCCCCGAGCTCCACTCGCGATTCCTGGCCCCGAGCTCGCCTCACGATCCCTGGCCCCGAGCTCCATTCGCGATTCCTGGCCCCGAGCTCCACTCGCAATTCCTGGCACCGAGCTCCACTCGCGATTCCTGGCCCTGAGCTCATCTCCCGATTCCTGGCCCCGAGCTCCACTCGCGATTCCTGGCCCCGAGCTCATCTCCTGATTCCTGGCCCCGAGCTCCACTCGCGATTCCTGGCCCCGAGCTCATCTCCCGATTCCTGGCCCCGAGCTCCACTCGCGATCCCTGGCCCCGAGCTCGCCTCCCGATTCCTGGCCCCGAGCTCGCCTCACGATTCCTGGCCCCGAGCTCCACTCGCGATTCCTGGCCCCGAGCTCGCCCCGCGATCCCTGGCCCCGAGCTCCACTCGCGATTCCTGGCCCCAAGCTCACCTCGCGATTCCTGGCCCCGAGCTCGCCTCACGATCCCTGGCCCCGAGCTCC